>NC_060242.1:8115000-8807500 GCF_021155785.1 Neodiprion fabricii
AGGATATTTCCCTCGCATCAATCTTTATTCAGCTGTTCTTATTGATTAAAAGCGTGATGCAATATTTGACTCATTGCCTGAACATCCCGAGTCAAATAGAAAGATCTGTTGAAAATATGAAAATACATTGAAGTGAAAGAAACACGTAGGTACTTATATGAAAAGGTTAAAGTATACTTGATGTATCAATAGATTGTTAAAAAAAATTAATGCGCTTCAATTGTTTTCATTCTTAATAGACCTTTTAAATTAAAAATTAATTTGTGATGCTGATATCGGACAACGCGAATTACAGACAACCTTATGAATGAAACGCCTTAATGCGGAGTTAAAATTGAACGCAGATATTGATTTTATTTTATGTTTGATGATAAAGTCTCGCAAAAATATCCTCTCAGAAACATTTTTCAAACTCTTGAAAGTACTTCAATTCTGAGTCACCATTCATTCTCGTATTTGTTTCAATTTTTCCATCAAAGAGAAAATTTTACGTCCAATTAACGTTAATAATTGTAACGTTCAAATCTGTGATTGAAAGTTATTTTATTCTCATCAAACTCTTCTGCATAAATGAACTGCATTTCCGTTAATAAACTTCAATCAATCTGCTGAGTATATGTAATGAAATTCCAATTTCGAACTGAAATGCGTCAACGTGTTACACTTCCCTCATCAATTTACGAATAATTATCGTAACAGATTAACAATAAAAGGAAGAAAAGACAAATAAATACGATTTAATCACGTAATTTATTTTTCATTCACAGTACAAAATAAAATAGTGATTTTCGGGTATAAATAAAAATGTACAAAAACTTATCATTAAAACCCAGTGAAGAACTTTGCCTTTCTTTCGTCTGAATTTTTGATATCTCGCTTTTCGTTATTTCACCAAATTAGATTTTTCGTGTTTCTTCGTTCGTAAAGTAACTTTTAATACATTAAAATGAACGTTCAAATTTCATTATAAATCAAATATCTGATAAAGCTTTACTTTTCATGTCCTCACTAAACAATTAATATTCTCAAACACGTCTCGGTAGTTTCGTCGTTATCGTAGAAGTGAGTGATAAACTTATATTGAACTAGTTAAATTACGTTTAGAGCTAAGCGGGCTTTTTCAAACGGTAACCTCCTTTTTTTTAATTCGAGTATTAGACACTCTATGTAAACTGTTACATTATGAATATAAGTTTGTCCTGCAGGTGTTCAAAAACATTCTGAACCTTACAATTCGACACACACGATGGAACTTATGAAACGTCTCTCCTTGTAATTCCTAATTCATGTACTTACAAGGAGACTTTGCGATCCGTCACTCACCCATTTCAATGAAACTTACGTCGCGTTTAGGCCATGACTCGAACTTAAATTGCCCAAAACGGAAACTCCAAATGGAGAGCCGTTTCCAAGAAAATCAAGTTCAAGTCTCGCTGAGGCTACTATTTTTTTTTCTTTCTATTTTTCAATCCATTCCAAATTCCTGTATTGTTTAGGTACATTATAGATTTATGAAAATTGTATAAATAATCAAGCGTTCAATCAGTAGGTATTTACTTCTAAAAAACACGCTTTTTATAATTATTTTTTTGTTCGTTTGTACGAAATTGAACTAGAATTATCCTCAATGTCGTTCATTTGATTTGTAATAGAGTACAGAGTAAAATTTAATCATCAGAAGCATCCCTGTCAGAAGCAGTCCAGAAAAATTCAGGGTGATGACGCGTCCTAAAAACACGGAAAACAATAACAACAATTAACTAAAATAACCCTATGCTCGATGAAAAGCACGTATTTCAAACGATAGATCGGAAGAAACAAAAAAATGATAAAAAGCGTGTTTGTGGGAAGAAAATGTTAATTAAATGCTTACTCATTCGTATAATTTTCATAAATATGTAATGCTAGTAATGAAGGAATTTAGGATGGATTAAAAAAAATAAATAAAACGTAGTTCCGGCAAGCACTTAAGCTTGATTTTCTCGGATACGGCTTGTCGTTTGAAGTTTCTACTTTTGGGCAATTGTAGTTCAAATCACGGCTTACACGCGACACAAATTTCCCTGAAATCGGTGAGTGACGGATCGTAAAGTCTCCTTGTAATTAGATGAATTAGGATTTACAAGAAGGAGCGGTTCAGAAGTTCCATGGTCCGTGTCGAATTGTAACGTTACGGAATATTTTTTAACACCTGCAGGACAAACTCATATTTATAATGCAGCAGTTCACATAGCGTGTCTAATAATTGAATTAAAAAAAGGAAAGGAACGGAATATTAACTGTGTAGCGAGGACAAAAAACGTAAAGTTTCATCGAATATTTGATTTACAATAAAATTAGAACGTTCATTTTAATTTATCAAAAGTATAATTTACGGAAAAAGAAAAACAAAACTACATCGTCAGTTCTTTTTGTCAGATGTATATTTTTTTGCTTAACAATCTCTTCGCAAAGGTCCAATATTCCGATTACAATTTCCCGAGACGATAGTCAAGAATTATCGTTCTATTCGTTTCTCTTCGTTCTGATCGAGGAATTAAACGTGACACCTGGTCTGAGGCGTCTTGGTTTTGCCGTGGAGCGGGTGCGGGTAAAAAATGAAAAAAACCAAAAATCAGAATGGTCAGAATTCCGAATATAAATATATCGAAAACTCACAATCACGAAAGAACAAAGCGGTGAATCTTCATTAAGCCAGAAATAATGGAAATAGAATATAAAACTATCGAAATTTGACGTTATAGAAATCAGAGTACACAGCTGGTGAAAATTCCGAAAGGCGATTAGCAGAACGAGGAAAATACAATTTTTCGCAAACACAAATGAGTAACCTTCGGATGGATCACAAAGTAGAATTTTCGTCTATTCGAATTCGTAAATGCCAAGGATCAAGAATCACAACGGTTAGAACTCCGAGTAGTTGTCTCGTAAAAGGCTCAAAGTATAGAATTGCAGTATATCAGAATCGTCGGAATGAAGAATCGCAATATATCTGAATAGTCAGGCGCATCGTTGGCCACACTCTGAAGGCTTAACCCAACAGCTTTAACGACTCAAAGTTGTCTATTTGCATTGCGTTCTTTCTTCTTTATTAAGTACCGAGTGAAGAATTTGTTTGATTCCGTATATGAATCATGTTACAAGTCAAAATAGATTAGTTGGATGGACTCGGAATGTGAAATTCTGGTGGTGAGCCATCTATACGGTTACTTTCGGAATACTGATCTTTCCGAATAATGACCCTTCTACATTCTGAATATCTGTTTTCCGCCGTTACTAGACGATGAGGTTCTAACTTTTATTTTCATAATATTTGGAAATTTGAGAATATGAAACTTTCTACAAATTCATTCTCCGGAATATTGACTCTACACATTACTAAATTCTGCATCTCTGAATTCTTGGATTAACGTTTTCTGAAGTAAGTGGATTCGGATAATAGAGCCCTCTCCTGAATATATTTCAGGTAAACTGCAGCTTTTTCTTGGGCACTATTCGGGACTTAAAATTTCTGATAGTATCTCTTCTCGCATATTCGTTATTCGAGTTCATTAAATTCGGAATTCTGGCCATTCTGATTTTCGGTTTTTCTCATTTCTTACGCCCACTCCCGCAGAACTTTGTCGGGGAATGGCGCGTAAAGCTTGCGTCAATGAGAGGTGATAAAGAAGCGTGATTGCAAGCGTGCGACTTGTTCATTACCGCTGCTTAAGCATCCCGCCGACTCGCGATACCGTCAACTTTGCGTAATCTTCAACTCTAACCACCACTCGCAGTCCGCTCTCTCCCTTTCGGGCAATTAGAACCTCTATCTGGGCCTCCCGCAATTATTTCCTTGTGGGAAAATATCTCTCGAAAGAACGTAACGCGCAACAGCAGCAACGGGCTTCTTTAATTAATCTGCGCCAATCTTTACTGCAAGCACTTGAGAAGTACTTTTTCCGCTTCAAGTTCTCCGTATCGGCGAATATTTTTCCCCACTTGAGAATTGAATCTAACCTCATCACCGCTGGAGTGCAGCAATCGCGATTCGACGAGTCACGCGAACCGGCGATTCGTTCGATCTGCATTTTTATTTTCAACAATATAAAAAAGCGTGGTATTTGGTGGTTGAGATCAACGTTTTGTATGCGGTATTATTTTTCTTACCGCAATATTCCGCAACTTGATATTTTTCTTTTGGGGTAAAACGGTTCGGGCGAAACGGAGTTCTGATCTTTTCAAGACGACAGCTTGGTCTAAGTTTCGATGCTCGAGGCATTGGGGGAATCAATATTTTCTTTTTATTTGCAATTCTTTTCACGCTTAGACACTTGAAAAAAATGTCCCTGAGCGGAGTTTTTAAAACTAGATCACGTTATGAAAATTTTTAAAAACCCCAAACGGAGAGCATGCTTTATGATGATGAAACAGCTTGCGAACTTCAAAACTCGTTGTTTACAGATTTTTATGCAAATTACGTTCATTCACGTTATCTTGTTTTACTTCGTTCATTTGATTATTCAGTTGAATCTGTGAAATGAATAATTTTGAACAAATAAAAATAACGTTCGCTAGAAGTATCAAGACTCACGTAATGATTTTATTTCTTTAAACATCATCCGAAATGAATTATCAGAATTCGTACCATTGACATCCTTGAAATTTTTTTCACTGCCCTTGTTGTGTATTCACACCTATAAAAATCAGGATTAACTTTTTGCTACCTCTGTACTTAAATGGAATAATGTAAACTCTTGGAAATCTGAACAAAAACGCTAAATTTTGAAATATTTCGAACAATGGAATTTCTTTTAAAAACATCGTACAACCCCTCATTATTTGTTCATTCTTGCTTCATTGTTCTGATTTTCATAGAACCTGGTGAGATATACAGTAGCGCTCAAAAGTATTATATTTTGATAATATGAAATTCGTAATTACTTTGATCAACCGTTTTTCTTACTCTTCTTTATATTCACTTTATTTTCGAGCAGTCGATAGTTCATTTTTAACAATTATGTAGAACATCGAATTTCCTCCAACAAATTATTGATTTTTGTAGTTTATACTTGCATGCAATTAACTGAATAACTGTCTTTGTCAAAATACTTTTGAGCGAAAATAATTCTAACGCGAAGAAACATATTTCTGTATATAATTTTATGCGAACAATTCGTCTCATCCACCTTAAGATTCTACAACGAATTAAAATACTTTTCGCTTTGTCTCGAGGGTCGCAGTATAATAACCCAAATATTAATACATTAATATCATAAAGTACAAACTTTTTAAGAGTCTCCCTTCATTCGTCCCCATCCACTCTGACAAATTCTGCACCAGCTGCAGCACCGGCTTGCAGAGTACCTGGACGTTTATGTTGAAAAGAGATTAATTTCATCCCGGATTGCGTTCTGTGTGCCGAAGATCCGCCTATCGCGACTTTTTTCCGCATGAAAATGATTCCTCAACCGTGTGCGAAATAAAGAGGTTCAGAGCAAATAGCAGCTCTGGAAAGAAGAAGCGAACGTTTCTCTTAAAATTAATTACTTAATTAATTGCTTAATTAATTAATTAATAACGCCGTTCGGTATCGACGTGTGTGCGTGTGTGTGTGTGTGTGTGTGTGGCGTACTTTGAAAACACTTGCAAAGCGAGTGAAAAGAATAAACTAAGGGCTTATATTAATTTGGTAAACCGCGGAGCAATTCGCTCGGTTAAAGTGTGCAATTCTGAACCCTGCGGTGGCCGATCTGTAAACGAAACGTATCCTTCTCTTTCGCTTATTTATCTTTCTCGCCTTTGATTCCATTAGCTAAATTAAATCGCATTCCCACTTTGATGTCAGCATCGAGATGGATACGCAGTTATTTATCAATCTCTGGCAATACGTATATTTATACAGAAATACAGAGCAGAAACTGAAAACGCTTCGGCACAAAAGCTCCGGATAAAGTGTGTAATCGAGTTACTCGTCATCGAGAAATCCCTGAAAATCTAATCACCGATAATTGGCGATTCGTTAAGTTTTATCTGACGTTTTTGATTCTACCTCTTACCGAAATTCCGCTCTTGGTTACACAAAAAAATTCCAAATATTCCAAGCTAAACCTGGCAAAAAATAAGGGGTAGAGAAATAGATCGAGAGAGAAAAGAAGGGTGGTAAAATAACCGGCGAGTGGTTGAAGAGGTATGGAAAATTTTAAACTTTTTGATAAATCCGACAACTCATTTAACCGACAAGCTTGAGTAAAACTTTTTTCCTCTTTTCCCCCGTGCGGCATCGCGACTTTAAAAAGTTTGTGAAACTTTTTACATTTTTTAAACAGTGTTAAATAATTTCTTGTGACGTGTTGGAAAAAAAAAAAAAAAAAAAAAAAACAAAGATCGTTTCTGATGAAACGGAAATTTTTATTTCCGTCAATCTCAGGTATCGGATAGGCAACATCGATCCGCTGTTTTATTTTTCATCCCAATAATTTACTAAGAATATCGTCCTTCGCTCTAACTGAAAACATTAATCCCATCACAACACACAGCAAGCAATATCTTCAATCATAGAAGTGGGTCATATCTACGACAATCAATATGAACAAACATTTTTTAAAAAAAATTTGTAACTAATTACACTGTGCAACAAATTAAATACTTTTTTTTCACTGGGTTTACAGTAAGCAATTATGATTCCTAACTTCAAAGTCAATTGAGGTTTATAAATAAAATTGTCACATCACGTCAGGATTCATGGTGAAAAGCGTAAGCGTTTATTGATCTTTTTTAAATTACATAAATAAGTGACGCAAAAATTTATTATTCGTCAAAAAAATCTTATATTCTATCGAACGATTTGTCTTGATTTTAAATTACAATCTTAAAATAAGCTGAATAACACTTCGCAAGCAACGAAGAAATTAGCTTTTTTCACTTCTAAGAGTAAATTGACCATAAACATAAAATAACATGTTAGGCGAATTAACACAAACGCGTGCCATTTCGTACATTTATGAGTAATCTAAATGTTTTGATGACTTTTAAAGACAGCAGAGTTATATTTTTATGACTGCCCTAAAAAAAAAAACAAATCGTCGCGAAGAATGAACAAAGTAAAATCTTACTTTTCTATGTTTTTGCGCACATTTTGAGGCGTGATATTTGAATGTAAATTCATTTTCTTTTGTTCACCAGGTATACCTAAAGCGAATAACTATTCGAGATATTGTTGCATAATCTTTAACGGGCTACAAAATTTATACTTTTCATTTCTGAATTAATCATCTTAAAACGTAATGAATTTTTGTTTTTACGATTACTGTCATACGAAACTAATTTTCATTTTGTATCTGGAACTATATGTTTCGATTGTGGTAAAAAATGAAAATAATCAAGGACTGAGCGGTAACCGGAACGAAAAATTTCTTTCAGTGCAGCAAGTAAAAAATCTCCGAATTACAACGATTGCAATTTGCAGAAATTGGTTCGCATTTCGTTCGACACTCGGATATAATTCCTTGGGGAAAAAAAGGAGAAAAGAAAAAAAAAAAAAATATGTACCGACGCTAGTGCACCAGACCTGACAATTAGGCGCAGACACCGAAGCAGAAACGTTGGGCTGGTTGTGAGACAGGTTTAATTCTCGCGTTGGTTTCCAAAGGTAGAGGGTCCGATGTCTCGGGAGAAGGAGAAGATATTCATAGAAACGGAGGGTTTCGGAGAACCAACACGTACGATCTATTCGTGGTTTCCCATAACGCCGACTGCCGACTGTAGCGAGAAAAGGAGGGAGAAGAACGGAGCGGAAGAGAGAGATTCTAGCATCCCAGAATGCACGCGTGTGCACCTCCTGCGCCATGGACGTGAAGGTAGGAAGCAATGTTTATTTTTAACCCCATGAAGTCGCAAAAAGTTTTCCTTATTTATAGAGCGACTCGGGTGCCTGCTGACTATAGCGTTCGAAGCTAAACCAGAGCTGGCTGTGCTCAACGAGTCCGATCCGAGCGTCCATCTTTGTCTCTCGGTTTCCCCTATTTCAAATTAAAACCCCTTAATCCCGATCGTCGACGTGTATTTATCACGCGGTTCGGATAAGGAGGAAAAAAATTTCGTCTCTTGTCTTCCTCGAAGAAATGATTTTGCACTGAGAGAAATTTTTAGTTCAGGGTACCGCTCGGTCCTTAACCATTTTCATTTTTTATCACAATCGAAAAATACAGTTCCAGGTAGAAAATGAAAATAAGTTTTCTAGCTGTTACCGGAAAGTCTAGTATCCGTTACTATTCTTTCTCATCGCAATCACTGTTGCTATATTTTCTTGTAACTGTTGCGAAAATTTAACGCTCGTGCAACGATAAATTGACGTTAAAGCCTTGTTTAACTAAAAAAGTAGAGTAAACCTCATAAACTGATTTTGCGTTGCAATTGCCAAAAAAGGACAGACAATAGCGCAAAATGGTTACGTGAAGCTCGTTTTTCGTAATTCCAACGATATTCAAACAGTTTTTTTCATCGATACTTGTTTTACTGAATTTTTCTAGTTACTATAACAAATGAAATTTTTCTCCGTGTGGCTCCCAGTCGTCGAATGCTTAAGTCTCCAATGTGATACAATGTAACTTAAGGACTGACAGAGAGGTTCGGAGCAGAAAAAAGAATCACACTTATACTTTTAACGTAGATTATTGCACACCAAGAAAACCATGGACTATACAACGTGCAACATACAAGGCATGGGTTACAGTAGTATCTCTATGTCTAACTATTGTGGCTATCTGTTTGGAAGATTACTCTGTCGGTAACGGCATTTCCGACAAAGATGAACAGGACCTTACTCAATGACGAAACCTTGCTCAACGAATGGAACCTACAGTCTGAATCTAATGTAAAGATGGGAAGAGATAAATGAAACCGTTCGATTAAAACTCTGGTAACCTAATTTGCGCCAATGATAGTGAACATCAGTGAAACTTGTGTTTTATAATAAAACTGTTCCAGAGCAAATCCGATTAATATAAGCTAATCGTAAGACAATAATAATTTGATAAACCGTTTTAAAATTAGATCACAATTAAGAATTATTGAAATCTGATGTTTCTTATTCGATTTTAATGTTTTTAGGCTTATTTATTCTTTGTACCATAGAGATTTCCAGAGACTGCCTGAATTTTGTTTCTCCACTAATTGTTACATCCAGAGTGGATAAAAATGGATTTCTTTATGAACAGCGTAACAGGTAATAGACTAGAGACAAGGAAATTTAAACTTGGCGCTATTAATCCAAAATTGTGCAACGCTCATCCGCTAGGTGAGATTGAGAAGCAAATAAGTGAAAACGGTGCCAAACACTCGGCAAACAGCTTCTGATCGATGAATACAAAAATTCATTGATCTCTCCTTCCGTACTCGCTGAAGTTTTGTAAATCGACAGTTTTCTTCCATAAATGCAATATTCAGTATCAATAAAAGATTTAAACTACGTAGTCTGTGATGAAAATCAAATTGTTAAACAAAAATTTACAAAGCCTGCAGTTATTCAAAATAATTAAAAAAATTTCCCGTGGACGAACTGAACGAGAGACAATTCTATGTATTGATGTGAGCTGAGTTGCCGCTATTAAACTTATATTTAGATACACTTCTAGCCAAGAATATTGAGGCTTTGGTTTTTAATCATAAAAATTTATACCTTCGATACTTATTTTATTGTTGAATGATTGATGACGGATTAGAGCGATTGTGATAAAAAATGGGCTAGAAATCTAGTTTGTAAATCATCCAACGAATTTTATTAACTTACTTGTCTATATTTGAAATAAAATCTAAGTCCTTAAGAATAAAATCCGTTACAACGGTGCAACAAATGTTTGTTGACAATTGTATTCACGCGTTATATAACTGTTCTATAATTTGAGGTTTTCAATTGTTTTTCAGACATTTAATGAAATTTAACGTTCAAACTATGAAACCTTTGAATCGTTGACATTTGAATTTGTGTTAATCGAGTTTGCTCAGAAACATTTCAATTGCACGGCATACACGCTGCTTCATTCTTCACTGTCATTTGCAAAAACAACATAACCACAGTAATTTCTTTTTTCCTATTTTTTGACTCGGCCTGTGCGACTTCACTTATCCTAAATAAAACTATCGGGAGGATTCAAGGACTACCATATCATGCATCATCCACCAATAAAACATATTCGTTCGCACAGTACTGCAAAAGAATCGTGAATTATTCGCTTACGGTTTTGCTGACGTAATTTAACAGTCTTGTTTCCTAGATTCTAGACAACGTAAGAGGAACGGTTTTGCTGAACTTGCGAAAGGCATTGTGACGCGGCAAAAGGATTCTCTCGTTGAAGTAAGAAATCTTTTTACCCCTTTCATCTTCGCGACGTTTTGTAGAGTCTTGTATAAATCAACCGGATGCAACACCTCGAGCCTTGAAAATGGCGGATAAGTCAAAGGGTGAGAAGGAGATCAGGAACCCTCGGCAAAAGCCGAACATGGTTTTTACGAGGATACGTGCGACCGTCCTGCAGCGTGGGATGTAGTTTTTTACTCCCTAATAAAACCCGTGTCACAGCCGTTTTTGAAGTAATGGTGTAACCCGCAGACTATCTCAAGATTTCACCTGTCCTCCTCCTCCTACCCCCTGACTTTCGGCGATATTTCCTTCCGCGTTTATTTTTTATTACGCCTTGGCATATGCGGATGGCCTGCATATCGGATATTCGATATATTCGGCGTTCAACGATGTCGAGGGAAAAATTTACCACCTTTTTCAACCTGGGTGAAAATTCCGAGAATGAAATAGACGATCACGGGAAAAAAACGGATCCTTTTTTTTCTGTCAAATCTCTGGGAAATCATTCAGATCCTGATTACTTAAAAATTTGAATGTCGAACGGTTTTACAATTCTCAAACATTGGGTAGAACAAATAAAATTTGTGTTGCACGATTTCGATCTCACGGTTCTTTTCTTTATCCTTCTTCTTTTCCCGCGAACATAAAAGTTAGATCTACCGCATTGGGTGAATTGTTCTTAGATAATTCTACTTTTTAGTACGATCACTCACAAGTCCCGGAAGGCTTGTTTATGCATTTTTTGAAAAACTGTCGTAGCTTGCGATTGAATGTGAATTGAATAATTAATCGTGAGGATGAAGTTAGTAAAGTAACCGTATCGATGTATGTTTAGAAAAAATCGTTACTTTGCACATTGAGGATTGTTAATACATAATTTCTGCCCTGATGTTTCGTTACGTTAACATAGCTAACTTCAGCCTCTTAATTAATCAACAAATGCAACTTTCTCGAGGTAAGATAAACTTTCCTCAACAGGCAACAGAGTATAATTGGTCAGAGTAATTTGCCTAATCAAATTATATTAAAATTATATACAATGTAATGCAACATGGATAAGACGAACAGAGTGATTTCGGGCTGGCAAATCCCTGATTTAGATCGGCTGACGAGTAATTTTGTGCTGATGAATGAGCTGCTACGGGAGCGTGTCGGTTACACGAACACAAACGCATACGTGTGTGCTGTGTACGTATATGTACGAAAATACCTTATAACCACCCCCGCATTCTAAAATCTCGGCTCCTAAATTTCAGGCCCCTAACCGATATCCTCCAGCGAAATTATGACCTCATTCTCGTTTACTTTCGATTTAAATGGAAATCAGCGTCGGTGTGAAAAATGTCTAAGTAAACATCCGCAGGCTGGAATCACGCGAAGTCTATACGTTTTCATAAATTTTCACTTCCCTCAATTTTACAGTCCGTATCTGACTAATAATAAGTTATGCGGTTTTTAGATACTTATCAACGAACTCGTGATGCGAATTTTCATTTTAATTGGACAGAAAAATTGCAGACTCGATGTAACCGTGAACTGACAATGGCGATCAAAAAGTTCATCATTGTGATTTTTACGAGCCGAATATCTCGATCAATCGATAAATGGTCGCTTTAAACAATGGTCACTGGGGTGAAAATAATCGTGGCATCGATTAATCGAGTCCGAGAATATAATCGGATACAACTCGATTGAATCGGTGAAAATTAATCGATTGATCGAATATTACGTATTTTTTTTTGAAACCATGCATGTGAAACCAAAATTTCCTAAATTACAACATGTAGTCTCAATAACAGAAAAGTTTTTTGACGATTTGTTGTTTCATTCAAAACGTTTTTCAATTTCAGTTTAAAATATTCATTTATCTTTCACTTACTGTATCAAATAGTTAGTAAGTGAGACAATAGTAATAATTGATATTTTACACATACACTGATATTATATTGCATCGTTACACTGAGAAAAATTTTATTTGTTATAGTAACTGGAAAAATTCAGTAAAACAAGTATCGTTAAAAAAACTGTTCGAATATTGTTGGAATTATGAAAAACGAGGTACGCGTAACCATTTTACGCTATTGTCGATCGTTTTTTGGTTATTGCAACGCAAAATCAGTTTGTTCGGTTTACTTTACTTTTTTAGTTGAACAAGGCTCTAACATCAATTTATTGTTGCACGAGCATTAAATTTTCGCATCAGTTATAAGAAAATATAGCAACGGTGATCGTAACGAGAAAGAATAGTAACGGATACCAGACTTTCTGGTAACAGCTACAAAACTAATTTTCATTTTGTACCTAGCATTATGTTTTTCGATTACTGTTACTTTCGAAAAATGAAACTAGTTAAGGACTGAGCGGTAACCGTAAAACTATAAATTTCTCTCAGCGTAAAAAAAAAAAAAACAAGAGCAGATTCTCTGGGAGAGTAATTGATTTAATCGAAAATCGATTGTTTTCTAACATTCTTAAATTCGCTTATTGCAAAAACCGCGCGGTCAGTGATGCGAATCAACGGTTCAAACCCGGCAAGGTACGCGTGTAAATTTAACTTCTCAAGTGTTTTTGACCGAAGCGCAACAATTCCGTCTAGCATGACGGTGCGGACCAGTGATCACTGACCGAAACGAGTACACGAGTTAAATCGATTGTTCAATTATGCTCATAAACTCCGCGGTAGGCGACTTTGAATTCGACGGACAAATCACCGGTTAGAGTTTCGTTGAGACGAGTCTCCGTTTTATCGGTCTGTTGAATTTCACAAGTTATATTCTGTTCATTGTATCGCGTAATATGACTGTCAATTTTCAGAGATTACTTCTTCCTTCAGTTTACAAATTTGCAAATACCGCAGTTTCGACCGATTTATTTTACCGGAATTTGGGAGCCAGATTTTTTGAGATAAAACAAAGTTCTAAACGAACTGTGTGAATGTTTTTGCCAATATATGATATCACGAATTGTATTTTTATTAATCCTTTCAGAAGCGCCGTTGCATATATTTAACAGCAGATTATTTTTAATTCTTCCAGCACACGAGTACGTTTTAGTGTCCTTACTTTTGTAATGTAATATGTGTTTCGACTTCAGAGTCTCACAGTAATTTGTTAATAAACAATCAATGCGGTAAAAATACTATATCTTAAGAAAAAAATCGGGTTTGAAGACAGTTTTTATTGGACTGAAACCACATTTTATATACTCAGGTTTTCAAGATCGTTGATTACGAATCGGATATTAAAGTGAGTAAAAGTGCATTCCCCTTGAAATTTTGACAAGGTGGCAACAATTTTGTTCAAATAAAATTCCATCACTTACATCTTAAAAAAATCCAGAATTCGCTGACGTTTTCCCACGAAACTTAGGTAATATTGGCAAGCTTTTATGACAAAAAGCTCCAATTGTTGTGCACCTTGAATATGTAAATTTAATCTAAAAAGCATGTACTATTGATTTGTTGCACACAAATAATCAGAAATTGAATAATACCATTTCCGAAAGTTAGTTTAACTGAATTTATGAAGCATAGCTGAAGTTTGACTATGATTTTTAAAAAAAGGACGTTTTTTTCTATGGTCCGTTATAATTCCCTGACTTTTCGCGATAGACGAAATTCGAGTTTTGTAGTCAAGGCTTCTTTTGTATTCGCCATGATTCTAAGATATCGGATATTGGAATGGTAAGAAAATACCGTTTTACATCATTTTTGAGGTTAATTGAATCCATCTCTATGACAGACAAAGGATTCCGAATGGAATAACTGAAACAGGTAAAGACAAATGTTTCTTCCGTGTATTTAATCGCTAGTCAAAATTTTATGTCAATCAGATAAGTTTAAAGTTTGAGAAAAATGTCATTTCAATTTACGAAAATCCAATCGTTGAACGGTTTTTCATAAAAAAAAAAAAAAAAATGATCGTAAACAGAGTCATTTGAAGATGCTCCAGAATTTTTTACCCGATCATCGCCTAGCTCGAACGTCTTTGTACATTGTACATGACATTCATGGGCATCTCTGAACGCAAGAGGCAGAACCGAGTCCTTTGGCTTGCCCAGAGTATACATATATCGTAGTTGCAAAATTTACTCCAGCACTGGAGGCTGGTAGGGATAATTGAGTTTTTGTACCTCGAGCGTGAACCGGCAAAGTTAACCGCAAATTTGGTCTATTGTAGGAGACAACTGCCTGCAGTCACTGCCGCTCTTGGTAATATAGGACTCCGGGAAAAAGACACAAGGCTGCAAAACGCAGCAATTAGACTCGCAATTACGACAGAATCGTCGAGCAATCATGGTAATTACTCGGTAGTATGTAAATTGCACCGTGTCCTTTACCTACCCCAGGAACATCGAGGTTCCACCCTTCGCCCAACCCCTAATCGTGCTTTCGGATACTCTGTATTAGATTCCTCGAATCAAAACCTGCAAGAACCCTCGAGATACGCCAGCTGCTGTCGCCTTGTCAGGAGGCGACTATACGTGTATGCTAATTATACTATTGGGGCAATAACGTGTATCGAGTGTACAGTCGGATCAAAGATTTATTGAATCTTTAACACGCTCGCACGAATGTTGTAGAAAAAATGAGGATCAAGTTTGTAACGTTGGATTAACAAAGTATTGACGGAAATAATCACTATTTTGCAATTTTGTTGTAACTCTGAAGTCGCTAAGTTTTTGAAATATCATTTTTTTTCTTCTTTCGCCTTGTTATAATTTACCAGATTTCAGATATTCCGAAAACTGCAGAATAAGGATTTTTCCGAAACGCAAAACGTCACTGACTTTAGCTTCATTCAAAAGAAAAGGAACTGAATATGTCACAGTAAAGACTGATTTTGAAAAATATCATCCAATTTCATTTGACAATAACCTGCAGTTTCATTATACTAAACTAAGTGACGTTTGAAATTTTTGTAACATTAGTTTTCAATCGAAATGAGCAGCGTTTAATGAAAATGGAATGAAAATAAATCATCTAAAATTGTAAAAATTTCAATTAAATCGTCAAACTTTAGTAGCCACTTCGAATCCATTATTACATTACGAGTCTTTGATCTTCGCAAATTTTTCGACAGACTGTACACGCGATACACACTTAATCTACTCGATGTCAATCACAGCCAAGGAATGATGTAGGTGGGTGTAGGTACACGAGATAATTCGCAAACGTGGTAAATGAAGCTGGCCGAAGAATAGAGACAGAGGATGAAAAGGGGGGGCATTATAAGCTGGAGTAGAGTACGAGAACAAAGGACGTGGTACCGTTTTCCATCGACACCGATGAATATTCATAACGTGCTCTCACCGATCTCCATATCGTGTATGCTTTATTTTTCCTCCCTTCTGCCGGTGTGTCGTTACCCACTCTATTTTTTACCCCATTCCCCATAGAGATCTTCGGTTAACAGGTTGTCCTTTCAAGAAACACTAACTGGAAAGAGACCTGAACCAGTCAAATCCAGGAAACACTTGACGTCCCTGTTGGAGGGTTGAGGAAATTTGGATCCCTAACTGGCTAATTCAAACGAATAGACGTCGATGTTTAAATTACGTTTCAAGATGTTACACCTATTTTTTCTACCCATAGAGATAGGCGAGATTTGTACGGGGTGGCGGATCGAATATTTCAACGTCAAGAAGTTCTCGGCTAAGTTATTAGGAATCTGAGGATCCTTGATACCAGCCGTCACATTTGCACTTTGAACGTATCTATAACTGTGCGAGATAACTTCTCACAGGTCCCGGCTTTCATGTGATTATACCTCAAAAGGCGTGAAATCATCCGAAGTAATAAGACTTGGACATTGGAAGATGTCTTTAATCAATAGCTGCACCCATCGCTTAGATCGAAATTGCACATCGAACATGTTTTCGGAATTCCATATTAGTGCCGATGAATTCAGGACCGAATTGACAATGTATATAATTTGCATACATTTCAACACTTTCATAAACCGTGATAAGAAAAAGTAACGAAAGCATAATTTTTCATCAAGTTTTTACCCTCTGTGTTCGCTTAAAATCTAATCTGCAAAGAGTATCGTTGGAAATTACATCCCACCATTACCAAGAATTCCTTTATTTATACTTTCGTGTTCATTCCTTTTTTGCAGATTTTTTTTTTTTTTGTTTTTTCTTCAGACCCCGTATGGTGAGTTTGTGTAAAAATTCTGTATTGTCGCCTTTTTGACTTGACTACAGTTTGATAAGTTATCCGCGATTCGCTCCGGCCAGAGCAAAATATCCTCAAAAATGGAATAGTGCAACGTTTTGTAAAATTGCATCCTCTTAAAAATGTATCTTATATTTGTTTCTCTTGATTTTCAATTATATTTCCACATTCGTTAAACGATCGTGACAAGATCGTTTTAGGAAAACGTCATCACATGAATCTCACGTGAATCTCATCAAGAAGTGACAGAGATGCTTTATCGTAAAAAGCCACAATGGTTTCTCGATCAGGATTTCAATATTTTCCAAGACTCTCTTACCAAATGTTGACGTGTAAGGTGTAATTTTTTAGTTATGCTTCATTCGTGCGTCCTGATTCACGTCCGCTGTATACAAAGAATGGCTATAAAGTATGAGGTATACCCTATGATCGGGTCACTTTTTTGATTAACCGGTTGACTGGCGATGAATCACGTAGGTATAATGTACAGAAAGAAAAAGTGCCAATTGGTAATGGATGATACACGTACATTTTCTAATAACTCTCATATTTCTCGTTGAATTTGGACGAAAATTGGTACACTGCCGTTTTGGGAGTCACTGTATCTAAATTTGAAAGCAGAATTAAAAAATTCAATATCAGGGATTCAAAATGGTGGCTTCAAATTCTGGTAATTAAGACTAGGCCTCAGCACCATTGCATCAAAAAGTCAAGAAGTGCAACAAGTCTTTCAATAATCTTTGCTCGGGGGTTTTTGGAAAACTTGAAAAACGGGGGATCCAAAATGGTGACGACAATACTTGGAACCCCTACATATATCTACACCAAATTTCGAATTTGAAAATAACAAGAAAATTCATAATAAAACCGAAAATCTACCCCGACTCACCCCTGCTTGTACCCTCACGGAGTAGTGCATTCAAAAAATGAGTTCTAAGGTGAAATCAGGTACCAAAGATACCGGATACTAATTTTGGTTTGATTTAATTGGTTGTATGTGGCTACCAATTTTGATACGAACTGGAAAAGCTGGTACCAGTCAAACGTTCCAGTTGATCAGGATTTACGACCGGCTGGCTGGGAGTTTGAAAATATTCATCACCGAGCATATCCGACGTTATGAATGTGTGTAAGAAAAAAAAATGGGAAATACCGAAGGTTAGAGGGGCTACCTAAGCTCTAGAGCTGGGCCGAAGATCTCAACGAATTCGAATAAAGGCAGCGGATCAATGTGCCCGATGTTCCTGAGTGGTGAACGGTCGATGTTTACGTACACTAAAGTGGGCAGGCAGACAGACGCATAGAGACTACGCCCACGCGTCTCGTCTATATTCAAAATTACAGTAGGGCAGGAGTGGGGGGGGGGGGGGGGGGGGGGGGGAGGGGGAGAGAAATAAGCCAGGAGTGTGGAGAGGAGGGTAATTGATGATAGGCTCATACCGTCACGCGCACCGCGTCCGCACTGAACCTGTTAATCAAACGGTTTACGTGCCCCAAGTCTACCTCAAATACCATACGCAGATACACGCATGATGGCGGAGTAGAGGACGCATCCGAGACCTCGCAGGGGGCATATACCCTATGGTAATGCATGGCGAGGAGTAGGAAGCTGTCTGAAATCATTGTCATACGCCATCGGATCCTGTGATCGAACATCCGACATTCCTGATGCAACCCCCCGACCCTCGACCCAGCGCTTCAATATCACATGCGCACGACCCCGGGTACATACCTGCATATTCACGTCACTCTTGCGATTAGCGATAGAGCCGTGAGGAGCACTCTGCAGTCTTGAAATTTTCAATAACATCTCACCCGGCAACCCGATTCGCTAACCTAACCAAACCTAACCTAACTCAACCAAACCTATCATAACCTAACCAAATCTAACATAAGTCAAACCCAACCTTCAAATTTTCAATAATATCTCAGCCGGAAAACCGGTTCGCTTACCCAACCTAACCTAACATTTGGAAGGAAATCAGAAAAAATTCAAGAAAACTAACCTAACCTAACTCAGAATTTGGAAGGAAATCAGGAAAAATGCTCGAAACCTAACCTAACCCAACCCAAAATTTGAAAGGAAATCAGGAAAAATGCTCGAAACCTAACGTAACCCAACCGAACCTTGATATTTGCAATAATCTCGTACCCGACAACCCGGTTCGCTAACCTAACCCTACCTAACCCAACAGCTGGAAGGAAATCAGAAAATGTTCTTGAAACCCAACCTAACCGACCTCAAAATTTGAAAGGAAATCAGGAAAAATGCTTGAAACCTAACGTAACCCAACCGAACCTTGATATTTGCAATAATCTCGCACCCGACAACCCGGTTCGCTAACCTAACCTAACCTAACACAACATTTGGAAGGAAATCTGGAAAAATGCTGATTACCCAAACTAACACAACCGAACCTTGTAATTTTTTTATAATATCGCACCTCCTTTGAATGGATTGTCAGTCTACGGGATTGGGAGGGTGGTCAGAACGTCATTGGACCAATAAAGCTATCACTTAGCTTTTTTCTCTTCAGTCCTCCATCAATTGAACAAAGGAAATTTTCAATCCTGCCAGAATCTCAGACGTTTCAAGCATTCACTTTGGATCAAGCGACACTTATTGGTCCGATTTCGACAGCGTTTATCGTGTTTCACCTCCTCGTAAGGGGTCCAATTTTTTCAAATTATCTAAATTTGAAACGGCAAAGATTAAGAAGAATCCCAGATGCAGCTGAACGTTAATAAATCAGAACCAAGGCACTTCTAATACAACGAACGCCGGCTTTGATATTACTTTCTATTAACTTGTACACATCGTGCGATAATTAAAGTGCCAGAGGAGAGGGTGAAATTCCCCGATCCCTTGATCCACGTTAAATTGCTTGCTTATTTCTGGTTTCATCTTCAATCCAAACAAAATCTCACAACAATAATACCACAACACAAAATGAATAAAAAATGACGAAACGTAAAACGAAGTAAAAGACTACGAGCGTTGAATGCGATTAATTATTTAGCCCATGCGGAGTTTTTATTCAAACGACATCGTTGATTACGTTTAGAAAACGTGTCCTCCGAAACTTGACACCCAACGATAAATCAGTCAAATCAAGAGATGTTTCGTTTCATGAAACGTGTAATTTCTTTTACCCGATACTGGTCTTTCAAAAAAAAAAACTTGTTGTCTTCCGCACAGTTGCAGTTGGTTCAACTTTCTGACATATACATTTCACCGCATTCGTTCGTATAGAATTTCGAACTTTCAATCCTGTCCAATTCGTGCTGCTTTCTCTTCAATCGCGAAAAGTCCAAGCTCCGCTGAAAATACCGCAGGCAAGAAAAAACGTTGGTGTCAAAAATGACAAACGCAATTGTCACGATAAGTTAAATTAAAAAAACGTAATTTTCAGTGCGACCAAGCTGCAGGAATAGCCAAACAGGTGAATCGGAAAACGATCGATTTCGGCAATGTGAATATACGTGATGTTGATACTTTGAAATTGAGGACGTGTAAAATCCAGGCATTTTCCACCGAATTAAACGTCGACGAGATGCAAAGTACCCGCAGCGACACGAGGGTGCTAATTATTAGGAATATTGAATAACGTCGAGCTTTTCATCTCTCGCCGTTGAAAGTTTACCGAGTAAACGTATATACGTAATATCACACCTGATTCTACGATGTGCTAAAACCGTACGCGTTAGTCGGTAGGAAAAAGGAAAAATCGGAAATAAAACAACCCCGTGAAACTGTGCACGCTTTTTACCGTACACCGAGTAAGTTTAAATATACCGGCGCGTGACGACGAATCGTACTCGGACCTGCACATGAATTATGTCTGTCAGATTGTGAAACACTCTTTGCGCCTCGGCTTAAAGTATCAGTGTTAAGTGTCATTTTTACCTTGTCCGCATTACTCTGACTCCCGAATTGAAAACTTTTATTACGGGCAAGTTGACGGAGGGAGAATAATTCGTAGGAAAAAAACAAACAAACTGAAAAGAAAAAGAGTTCGACAGAGAAAGAGAGAGAGAGAGAGAGGTCAATTCGTTGTCAGACAGATGTTTTACTCTTATGTAATCTTGACACGGAGATAAAAATTCAATTACCTCAAAAATTCTCGACTCAACGGAGGAAGTTGAAATGAAGCACTTTATCTCAAAGCTGGCGACAGAAGTAAATACAAAATATAATAACGGCGTGTAATAAAATTTTTCCATGTCAGAACAAGTTTCGTTTATCCAACATCCTGGCCATATTTCATTCGGAGGCTGACGCAAATGGAACAGTCGAGTCAAATTGAACAGTCAGTCATACCATCGGTTTAACAATTCTACCGGGTCAAATAACTAGATCTTCTTTTTATACCCGCTCTTGATTCAGTGCAAACATGGAATAATTTTTGTCAAGTGTATCTACTGTGTTACACCTTTGTAATAAATTACTCTTCTTCACCTTTGGTGATATAAGACGAGTATTGTTTTCGGTCGGAATTCACTTTTTCTTATTTCGATGAATCTTTGTGTTTTCGAAGAACATTTTTGTTTTTTCTTGTTTTGAATGCTGGTCTGTCGGTTTGTGCGATAAACTACCGCAATGATCTCGGAAATGACTGGATGAAACCAAATTTGAAACATGCAAGATTTAACAACGAAATGATGGGCATGAAATACTGTGATGTCTGCTTTAATTTGAACTTCCGATTCTACCGGAAATAAACCGATTTTCAATGTTTTACCGATAAGCGTGTTATACTTTTTCCTTCTTATTACTTGTTACAAATAAACTATATTGTACCTGACACGCGAAAGAAAAGTAGAACGGAGTTTTGTGTACACGTGTTACGTCATAGTCAGAAAGAAGTGGCCAAAAAAGCACTCGACTCTTCTTCATCGGATTTTGAAACCTGCTAAAGCCCGACTAATTTCTAAAAAGAGAATTCGAAATTCGCCCTCGAGTTGCCAAAAGAATTTGATCTCACTGGGAGTAATTTAAAACGTCTACCTTTGAATGTCACGATTTGAATTTGGGAGATCTTAGCCTGAACTCTCGTGATTTTGAAGATACATATCTCAGAACGCAAAACTGGTTCATATTTTTTTTTTTTTACACTTTACTAATGCATGGGTCTTTTACGGAGTGCCCGAGAGCAGAAAAAACACATCACCCTAAGATTCGAGTTTGTGAGCACAATATCTTTAAGTTACGTACATTAAAAGTTCGGTAGAGTTGAAAGTTTTATTTCTCAAATTGCCCAGTTATTTGGTTGGATTGGTTCATATAAACATGATCAGTTTCCTGTTTCGACCGATGAAACTTATGTACGATCAAAGGATCGAGGTACAAGAATATCATCGGCATAAACTGCACATGGGATTCTAGCATTTCCGGAGCGTCCGTTTTTCCAAATCTGTAATAGTGCAGAAAAACGTAACGAAATACATAACAACATTTTTGAGCTCTTATAGAAAATTCAGTTTTCGTTACAGTATTTTCGACAAAGGCACGAGTTTGACATTTGGAAAGTCGAAGTTTTGACTATTCGGTATTTTCACGATTCAATATTTTGCCCCTCGTAATCTAGGCCAATCTCACGAAAAAAAAACAAAATGTCCGTATAAAATTATTTGTATATTTTTGCCTTCTCAATTTTTTTTTTCTATATTCATCTCGCTGTATTTATGTTATTTATACGTTTTCAACTGTCGGTAGTTTAACCGTCGGGATTTTTTCCCGTCGACTTTTTTGTTTTTTCACATTTTTGTACCCCACCTAAATTCTTTGTCGTTATGAAAACTCCATTCCCAACAAGGGCTAAACAATATTCCTGGATTTCGCTACCTTATTCGACATTTTTTTCAGATTTCAGCAAACAACTGCTTTGAAAATAGCAAATTAAATGATAAATATCTGAGATAGAGAATGCCGAAAAAGATTGAGAAATAAATCGCCCTGTATTTTTTGATTAGTACTTTTATGCAAAATATTCCGTGGCAAATCTCAAATCTGAACTTCCGATCTTGATCGATCCCTTGAGGAATGCCTCATGTACGCAATACCGAGACACAGTATAACTACTGTCGTAAATTTATAAACGATACCAAAAATCCTGAAGCTTGCTAACTCACGCTTATACCAAAAAATTCTGGTTAAAATTTCGTAGTAATATCTCGAGTTTCTGTCTTTTATCCAATAACCGCGACTCTATGTACGATAAATCAAGTTTCAACGAAACGCGTTGTGAAATTAAGTATGCACATTATTTCAGTACGTCGTACATGCACAACAATAAAGTATAGTTTATCTCGACACTAGGTATATTCTAATTGTGGAAATAAGTATAATTTACGTCCCCCGCAGAACGAAATGAATCCAATGTTGTATAATTTTTCAGAGCAAAAGCATGGTTGTATATAATTCGGGCTCGAAAAATGAACGCTATGGTTTTTCACGAGACGCAATTATTTCAAATAGCCTGCGAAACTAGGATGTTAGCATAGTGTATACCGGAACAATCTCTTGAAACTTGAAAATCAACTGCGCATGAGCAAGTTTTATCGGCTGTTCATCGCAGGCTGGCCATTCCGAGTTTCAGCTGTCAAACCATTTCTAGCGGCGATGTAGTTGACACAAAATTTCGAGGTTAGAATAGCAAATAATCAAGGCAGTGACTCGGAAAGGTTTGGGAAGCATTTGTCATCGGGTCGGAAAGTCGATTCTTTAAAGTACGATCGGAATTTAATGCTTATACTCATTTAAAATTCAAACGTACAAATTTTGCGTACGTTGGCTCGCCTGCATCGCAGTCAAGAACATAGCTGCGAGAAGATTTCGCCGACCAATGATATTGAATTATTTGGCGCATGCGCGGTTGATTTTTACAAGCTTCGAGAGATTCCGGCATATAATATTACATCTATAAAAAATGGCAAACAATCGTTGCATGGTTCTATTACTCATGTTCCTACTCGTGCAGAAGAACCGAATCGAAAAGCAGAGTTCGGTGATGTTTTCCAGCGTGACGAGAGACGAAGCGTTAAAAAAATAAAAAAATAAAACAAACCAAAATAATTGATCGAAGAAACCAAGTAAAAAAATCACATCCAACAAAGTTCGTCCAGCTGCAACTTAGCGAAAGGCGTCTCTGTGTGCGTACATCGATTTTACCGAAAAGAGGAACGACGCGGCTTCGGAAATACCGTCAATTACACCATTTCCCCCTTCATTAGTCAAGCATTCGAAAGAGCACTTCGACGAATCAGCTGAGGCACGCCGTGGGGAACGGATGGCAATATATCATTTCGGCTAAGCTTCGACCCTCGGTGCCAATCGGGAGTTCAATGCAATTACCTACCTTCCTTCACCCCGTTCCGTTTCTTCTCTTTCGGGTTCTGCTTGTTCGGTTGTTGTTTATCCTGTATTTTTATTTTCCGAAATCGCACCTCGCGAGTCAACTTTCATCTGAATTTTATATATATATATATATATGTGTATATGTATGTGTGTGTATACTCAACGAAGCGGCGCGGCCATCAAGCAATACGACACCGGATAATGAAAATCGTGCGAAGATATAAACGCTTCCTGCTTTGAATTTCGGTAAATATGACACACGGGTCGTAATGACGGAGTTTCCGGTTGTTAAAGCACGTCGCGTCAATCCCGTGACCAATTTAGTTTGAAAATATAATTTCACATGACTGCAGACGTGAAATGGGGTGATGAACTTGAAAGTATCTGTAGGACGTTAAATTAGATAAACAATCAGGATAATGCAGATAAAGACTTTGATTGTTTTTCTTTCTAAAAATTCTTAACATTCGATGAAAAAAGTCAAACATTAACATTTGGTCATTTGTTTTTAGTAAAATTTTTTCATTCCATCTTATACCGCAGCTTCTCGCTCTCTCCGCTCGAACATTAATTTTTGCATTATGAGTACTTTTTCTTTTTCACTCATCCTTTAATCCGATAATCTGGCGTCAGGGATTGTTTTGCATACGAATATTTTAATCATATCTGACCACAGGTGTCAGGCAAATTATTGCAAACGTCACTCTGCCGTGAGCTTGAGTCGGACAGATGGATGATTGAATATATCTGATTTACCTTCTGCAGGCGTTGGAAACTGATCTCTCGGCGATGAGAGAGACGGTAAAGTTCTTAAGGATGACAATAAAAAGAAAACACAGAAAACACGCGGCTTTAGGTTGGCCGTGAGCCAGCCGTCGAACTTCCCGTTTTTACACTGCAGGATCCAAGTTCACAGCAAAAAAAAAAAATATCGACATCGAATCGAACTTCGAAAGAAAAATTCAGATTTGTGATTAATGATTTGAAAGCCTTCAGGTATAATATTACATAAAGAGATGACGATTTTTTTTTTATTTTAAACCACTATAATAGATCCTCCATTGCAAATTTTAGAAGTCTTTCCTCAGATTTGTCATCAGCCACCCAAAAAACTTTCGAGTATCAATTTTTAGCAAAATCCATATGCTTTTAGTTTATTTTTCAGCATATTGAATATGCCAAATTTAAGTCGTGCAAATTAGATTTTAGATTTGTGATAAGCGACCTGAAAAAGCTTACAGTACCAATTTTCATTTAAATACATTCATCCATTATCAAGATATCATCCTTTTCATTTTATCTTCCAGAATTTTGGTATTTAAATAATTCGAAAACTACTGAACCGATCAAAGTCAAAATCTAATAAGTTTTAATTTTGGAAAAGCCACGTCGATTGAGACCAAATTCATTGAAATCCGGTAACTTTTTCTCGATATATCGTTGAACAAAAAAATTTATCACACCCACAAAAACGTTCATCCGAAAATGGTCGGAGATGATTCTCTAGATCTTGAATCGTCAAGATCTAGTGAAAACTCAGCCTTTAAGGAGTTTGGTAAGCGCTTCTCAAGGGCTAATAAAATAACGAACTAGCTTCTCAATTAATAAAATTAACAAAATAATTTCGAAGTAAAGATTTTCGAAAGATTACTAATGTAATATGCAACGTTTGTCTTCTAATCACTTTTTCCAAATGAACTGTATTTGGCTATTACGCAATTCCGAAAAAGTATTCTACGAGCATTAGCTCAAGGATAATGCGTAAAACCTCGTGCAAAAATTTTTCACTATTTTTCAGAAACAATACAGACAAAGATCTTCATATTTTACGAACATCTTCTTAAGAATATCATAAGCCATTTAGATAGTATTTCATTGAGTTGTCTACATTTTTTGCGATTGATTTTTGAATAACTTGAGACGCTTGATTACATTCCAAGTTTCTTCTCCAACCTCCTTAATTTTCGGAGTGATTACAATAACTTCCTTTTTTCTCTGAAGATGGCGAAACGTAGTTAAAAATTGGAATATCTTGTCTGTATGAAAATCGACAAGGACTTAAAAGAGAAAAATGCTGCCATGCAGTCAGTGGTTTTTATAAGAGTAGCTTAAAATATTGCGGAAATCAAAACGCCATCCGTATTTCAGTTTTTATACTCATTCACTCTAACGATGCATCTGTACCACGTGATTGCGGTGTCACCTCTGTGAAGGAAACTTTTTTCGATCATGGGAGGACAGTAATGGATAGGCAGTTTCCGCAGCTAATACCGCAATGTATCGTACATATATGTGACTATTCGTGCCTGAGTTGCGATCAATTTTTGTAATTAAATTGCGGTTGAATGCATTACGGATACTCTCTTCGTACGGTGCGGTTTATAGGTGAAACGTTTTATACAGAGTAAAAAGTAGAGCGAACGGAAAAAGTGAGCTTGAAAGGATTAACGAATAAAAGCTCGACCATGACGGAATTGAAGAATTTTGATATTTAATTATTCTCCATTTTCTCCGATTATTCGACCTGCTGACGCACATTTTTTGTCAGGGAAATCAGAGAAACGGTTAAAATGAATTATCTATGACGATTTGAGATCTGATTCCAGTTCGCACAGCTGCAAGTGTGATTTTAAAAATAAAAATACAGTTGACGGGTCGGTAAAGAATCGTACGGTTTCGGGCAGGTCCGGAAACCATCGGAAGGGGTCGAGAAAAATTCGGAAAGGTTCGGTCGGGTCCGAAAACGATCGAAACGGGACGGAAAAAAAATCGGACGGCTTCGGGTGGGCTCGGAAACGGTCGAAACGGATCGGAAGAGGCTCTTTTATAACGTTTAACTTTTTGACAGAGCCCGAAAGGTTTCCGAAGGTCAATTCAATCTTCAGATTCAACGTGTTTTAGACTTTCCGTAGACTTGTCACACTTTCCATGCGACCTTTCGAAGTTTCAAGCATAACGAATCATGACGAATTTGAAGAAAAAAATTGTAATATTAGTCAAGGTTTAAGGTTATTATATTATGATGACAATAGCTTCAAATTACTTCCCGTTACTGCAGTGTCGTTTGAATGATTCAAGTAACTACATTACTTTGCGAAATTGAAATAAATAAAGAACGAATTGATGGATATTGACTGATTTTACTGAAATTAAACTGAATTCATGAGACTCGGTTAAATGAATCGGACTAATCAATAGTATACTACAATGATCAACAGTGGTTTTGTTGCTCTTGACATTCGAGTCGTTTTAGTAAAATTTGATACCAATGACCTTAGGAATAAGCGTAGTTTCTCGAAATTGGCTCTAGTTATTTATTTTATCGACATTTTCATATATAACTCAAGAAAGAAATACTTATGTGAAAAAATCAATTTCTTTTTAATATCTAAAGTTTACCAATAATGTAAAACACAAAAAAAAAAAAATGGGTCCGTGTACTTATGTACGCGCGTGAAAAGTTATACTTCTTTGGTATCATTAAACAAGCCTTGCCGAATTTTTACACATTTCCGCATTTGTTTTACCCATCTTGAAAACTGGAATGGAAATTGAATAAATAGTTTATAAATAATAATACACGCGGACAGTTAACCTCAATTATATTGGAGCACTTGAAAAAGTATACAAGCACAATTTTTTTCACCAATATTCACGAATAATAAACAATATTGATCAAAATATTCAAATTAAATCACTACTGAACATAATTTATTAGCACATGTATAATTCGCACTTGTATGAAACTAAAACACGTGTTGTAAATATAGAAACTAGAAACATGTGGATAAATATTACAAGTATGAAAACAGTGATCAGAGCCGACGAGCGTGCCAACATGTGCGACTAATAGAGGTTCTATTTCTATTTTGTTGGTAGCTATGAGCGGTTTAGCGGGCAGCTTCAACCTGTTACTTTTGTGTTGCAGTGATTCGCGCGTATCTTAAAATTTCACTCTCAACGCGCCTAAAGAAGTATAACTTGAAGAATAATTATTTGTCACCATGATTTTTTCCGTGAATTTTCATGTTCAAGAACGTGAAATTTGGAAATAACATCGTTATTATATTATAAACCATCCCCCTCTTTACAAAACTACAATAACATAAAAATTACAGCCAATTCAGTATAACGATAATTTTATTCGTAAATTCTACGTTCTCAAACAGTAAAATTCACGTAAAATATCAGGACAACGAGAAATTTTTTTTTTTTTTTGTTCAGCTGTGCTTCCTAATCGTAAAAGAGTTCGACTGTAATTCAAATAGGCTTTAAAAATCGATCGTATACCTGATTTCCAAGAACGTTCACGAAGTAAAAAATCAATTTAACGGTGCTTGCTTCACGTTCGCATCTAGAATTGTTTATAGCATAGTTCTATTTGGAAGCCGTGCATTTCCGGGACACGAGCAAACCTGAATACAAGAGGTCCGGATATTCGTTGTAGCGAACTTTAACAGGGGGTCAAAAATTTTCTCCAAATTCTACGTCACGTCCCAGGACTCAATTCCAACGGTTGCCTGAGGGAGCCACACGTCCTGCGATCAAATTCAACCGTGTCGTTATAAGAGGAGGTAATACTCGTAGCAGTCCTACGTGTGTAATAGGGCTTCGATACTTCGAGTCGCGCGTCGGTGGGAAAGGAATGAACCAATGGGCAATCCCTTCGCTTAACTTCGTTCCCGCCCTTATGGCTGCAGGGTAAAACCGGGAGCGAAAAGGGCCACATTGAACATCAATTTCTTCCTAGCTGCAAATACACGCCCGGGGACTTTCACGTACATCCGCCTTGTTTCCTTCTTGACGATTTTACCTCCAAGGGCTTAACGCACTTCCACCAACGACGATCGCCGATCCTTTTCTTCCGTAATCCAAATAACCTCTCTCTCTCTCTCTCTCTCTCTCTCTCTCTCTCTAGAATCTACCCTAACGCCTTTTTAAGTCAACCCTTTTTCACGTGCCCATTGTTCTTAATCGTCGGGATGCGCAATTTTCGTTCCGATTATCCGAAGATGCTGTCGTCATTTTTTTATCTCAGCTCCACGAATGACTTATGAATTTTATAATAACGGCATCTTCACGATTGCCGGGAAATTGTAGTTTTCTGGTTTTTTCTTTTTTTTTTACCACTTTGAAATATACCCCCGTAAAATTTCAAATCAAATACCGTTCATCCCAGAAACAGAAAAACGTTATCTCATCCGTGATTATTTATAACTGAAACGACAATCAATATTTTTAATATTTTCAATTACTTGTTTCAAAGTTGAATCATGAGCCAATATCTAAATACAAAACAATGCGATTGTGTTGGATCGGTATAAGTTTTCCAGTAAATATGTTGGAACGTTGTGAGTAAAGTGTGAAGAAAAAATGTTCAATTGTTGCCAAACTTTTGAAATCGTTTAAGATATAACCGTCTCGACGAATATGATTGGCACTTCTTTCGCTATGCTGTAATAAACGAGACGAGTCATTAGGCTTGGGAAAGTTTTGTGTATTTCCAGTTCTCTTTTTAAACGGTACGACAGTGAAAAGAGGGTAGAAATGGTGTTTTCCTTGGGGTCGCTAATTATCGCCTTGCCCTTCGTTCAAGAACTCGCGCCGAGGAATAATCAACCGTGAAGTGACTTGCACCTTCATTGACTCAACGAGCGGCGCTGAGCTTCGACTAACATTCGGCCTTAGGAGAGGATTAGAAGCAATTAACTCCAGCTAAGAATGTAATCGGACCGTCGACCAAGCAAACATGAATTCCTACCGAGGGATGCGGGAATTTTGAAGCCCAGTGATATCGCTTCGTTCGTTAGAGGTGAGAAAGCGATGCAGTTGCGAAGAGAAAAATAATGAAGAAGAGGCTAACAATAATACAGGCTTAAAACCGAGGCAATTAGGGAGGCATGCCGGAGTAAATCACTATTTTTTCAACGCGTTTTTGAGTTGCTGCTGCTGGTGAGAAATTTCTTCATCGATCTCTTCTTTTTTCCATTTCACTTTCGATCTCGTTAGCTCGATGTTGTTAGAGCCAACATTGGACAAATTAGATCGAGACTGTTTACAAATCTTCAGAATTATACGTTGCAGCTGTAACGAACAATTACCGGTCGCTTTCTTAGTTCATCGCTATTCTTGACAAGGTATATCCCTCAAAGACGGAGGAACAGTTTTCAAAGGTAGAAGAATAAACAAACAACTAAGAAACGAACAAATAGATCGCGTACTGTCCGGTGTTTTAGTTATAGAATTTATATTTTAGCTGATATTTCTCTTTTGGCAAGTTTCTTCCCCTTTATAAATCAGGTATAATGTAAAGGAAGAAGAGACAAGAAAGCCCGAGGAAATAAAAGATGAGCTTGTTTCCTTCCACAATTGTGTGAATTAAAATTTATCCAACCAAGTTACATCTTCGATCGTTTTAATAACTTCGCGAAAATCAGGAAGGTGAAGCTTGCTCTCATTATTCTTGCTTTATAAAACCGCGAGGAGTGTTTCACCAACTTTGGAATGTTAAAACGCTGGGAATAACGTCAAGAAATAAACTTAGGATAATATGATAAATTATTATAAGAAACAGCAAAATTGAAAACAAATTTTGAATTAAGATTATTCGGACATTAGAGCAACGTAAACATAAAAAGCAAAATTCTTAATATGTTATTAATCGTTATTAAATACGTGAAAAATGATTTTTTGAGGAAAATCTGACGTGTAGTTTCTGCGTAATTAATAATTAAAAATTGGATATTCAGCATGCAGTCAATACGAAATATTGTGTAAAACGCACATTTTTGATACTATTTAACCACAACTGCCAAACATGAATTATACGAAACACTGTAATTCATATCAATTTAAATTCTCGTAGATTGCACAAAAAAGATGAAAAATGTATTCTGACGCGTAGTTTTGTGAATATATTAATTTAAATGATGAGAAATCACAAAAATATCAGTCAGCCATACTCAAAAATGAAAGACATATCTGACTTGTGAAAAAATCGTGTTTTTTTTTTCATTTTATAATTATTTTTCTTTGCAAAACGGGTCAAAATTGAGCTGCTTCATTACTCATTTTATGAATTTATAAACGAAATTCAACGAAACACTGGCAACGACAATATTCAGTAGTTACATGCACTGTAGCCAGATCTATTTTATGCGGAAAAATACTCGAGTCAAGACTTTTATTTATTATTTTTACCGGATAAACAAATAAAATAATCCGATCAGAAGTGATCTTAGGTAACACCTAAAATTAAGTTATTATATTGAATGCTCACATATTTTTATTTATTTTTTTTCTAATTAAACAAATGCAGATTGCATTATGACTTAGGGGAGGGGGCAGTAGTCCGTATTGCATTAAAATTGAAACATTGCTTTCGATTTATACACTACGTTACAAATAGATTCAAAAAATTGTAACCTTAACGTTGACACTATACACTTCCCCGATAAATGATCGCTCAATCCTTGTCTGGTACTGACTGTTTTGATATCAATTCTCGTTTGGTTCTGAAGGGTTTGTAAATCTCGGAGGGTCGAAAAGGATTGCCGCAAGCCCGCGCGGAAAAACTCGAAGCGAATTTGAATAATTGTCTTTCCCTTTCTCATCTGGCTCCTGTTAATGCGGGGTTCGTTTTATTATTCTCATCTCTGAAGATGTAAAAAAGAAAACAGAAAAAAAAAAAAAAAAATTCCAGAGCAGAAGGAAGACTGTTGGTAGTAGATTTTTCTGTTTCCGGCATTTTTCGTCATCCTTGTCACTCCATGAATCATGAAAGCTCGAAATTACCATCAGCTGACAGAATATATCACGCGCATTCAGTAACTGTATTTGAAGATTTTGTGGAATATCGTTCGTATATAGATTAACGTCTTCTTTTTTAATTCAAAACAACGAAGTTGAATCTACGCTAACGTGAACTAAACCCGAAACATTGGGAAAAAATTCAATATGTTTTTACTTATGAGTTACCTTTGAAGAAGTTGAGTTTTTTAAATATTACGCGGCTGAAGTTAGCAACGTTGACGTAACGAAACGTGGCAGGGAAAAAAATCATTATTATGCAATTTTTGAACGACTTTCAAGGAGTTGACTTTTCGAAATATACAAGTATGTTTGGTTGACCGTGGCTTAGACAATTCTAAACGTGTGAAATAACGATTTTTCATAAAAATGCATCGTTACTGTAACGTCAATAACTTTATGTTCATAAAATATTAGCCTACTCTGCTTTATCACGGCTTAACGAATTTCAGATTATCCTTCAGCTGCAAAATAACGAATTTGCCTAACATGCATTGTTGGAATAACGTAAGTCACTTTCACCCCGTTTCAAATTCGAAGCTCATCTCCGAAGCTAAAACTAATTGGCAATCCAAATCACGCGATACCTTTGTTTCGATATGAAAGAATGGAAGACGTGCGAGATAACATCGTTAATTGTACTTCAAATCTTATTCAGCAAACATAAGTAAATAAATCCAAAAGAGCTTAACGCAATCCGCTGTATTGAATTTTGTCTTTGAAAATGTGAAGAATTGTCCGTTGCAATAATTTGACGTTACATGAGTAAGGTTCATGCGATAGAAAACGACTCGCAAGTAAAGTCTGAACCATTAATTTCCCATTAAGCGAACGCTGTTTTATCAGAAGTCTGAAGTTAGTAACGTTGACGTAACGAAACATCATGGAAAAAACAGTTGTTTTACAATTTCGGAACGGCTTTCAAGAAGTTGACTTTTCAAAATATTAACATGTTTTCTTTGTTTTTATTTAGTAGCTATCCGGAAATCCTAAGCAATGATTTTTTCTGAGCATTCATTGTTAAAGTAACGTTGCTAACTTCGACCTCATGTTTCATCGATGACAGAGTTATTTCATTGAGAAACTTCCGGGTGTCTATCCTAACCACGAGTTTACCAACAACGCAATTGGATTATCGAATACCCAGAATTATGTTTCTTCAAGATCATGGGTACAAAAACAAATCGATGCGGAGAATGCCGGAGAGGCAATACAAACATAAACAGTAATTTCATATCAAGAAAGAACGGAGAGAGCGCTCTTTGAGATTTGGTGATCAGCTTTTGACTCTCTTGGCGACATTGGAAGAGTTATATTATTCATCTTTCCATGCTCAATGAACGGTAAGTAAAAATACGATCTTGATACTCATCAATCCAAAAAAGATGCATGCGAATGTCCGATCTCCCGTTTTCCTTTCATCTACAAACATTTCAAACTCTTTCGACCTCCAAGTATTGAAGTACCTGAAGATTCGAAGCTCTTTACCAGCTTCTTCCACATGAATCACTCCTGGAACTTTGCCTGCTCTCTCTCTCTCTTTTTTTTATTAAAAACTCGACAGCAGCCTCAAAAAAGTGAGGCACACTCACGAGCACGCTTAACGATAGTCGTTTTTGAATCCACTCACCTACGGCGGTTAAAGTCGACGACAAAGGGCGAGCATTCTGGTGTTCGTGACCTTAATCCTAACTGATCACTTTATTCCGGTGGACGGCGTCACTGCACACGGATGTATCGCGCTCACGTTTTAACCATCACTGTTTTCATGTGGGTATAAACGTTCCCGTGTCACGTTTTGTCGTCCGGAGTTACAAGGAGACGGACAGACTAGAGAGCTTAACAGTGATCAACGCTCTCAATTTACCGTAATTCAATCAATTTGTTGTGTATAGTCGAGCACTATTGATTAAAAACAAACTCAATTATCCTCCACGTGCGCGTGTAATTGTCAGTTTTCCACTTTCTCGATGGTGTTGGTGCGCGTGGATACCCAAGTTCTATGAAACTGGTTCATCGGGTCCCATTTAACATATGATCTCGTATCTCGTGCCAGTAACCGTTGCTCTTTTTACCCCAACAATTGAAAAGGTCACAATCGAGCTCGAGCCGAAGCACCAAATGCCAGAGCGTGAAGTAGATTAAACAGTTTCCAACTTCCTTTTCCAAATTTTCTCCACGGTTTTTCCACTTTTCATCACCCGACAATGTACCAGTCAATAACCGCAGTCTAACACAAAAATGGAATTAATATCAAAACCGTCTCGTTCTATAGTATTATAATAACTTCTCTCACGATTTCCGGTTACATCAAAGCTTTCGTTCGAGCATCGGAGTAACAGCTACTAAACGATCCACGATTCTCGTACTTTACGTCACCACAAGCAGCGAGATTTCTAATTGCTTCAGGACGACGATCCCTCGTCGAACGTCCGACCGCTCATGACGATAGGAAATAAAAAATTTAAAAAAAATAGAAAAAAAAAAGTCGCGATGTAATTACCGCGGTGCATTCGTCTGGCAGTTGGCGTGTTCACGATCGTTACGCGTCACGTATTAATTGATAACGGGTTACATCTCGGACCGCGAGTTAACGAGGCGCGATAACACGTCGTACTAATCGCGCACCGGGTGCGTTCCTACGGGGTGCAGAGTGCGCGATGGCGTCCACGCAAGAGTTGCCGGCAGACTGCGAGAGAGAGCTTGTGCAGAGCCGAGGGAGCGCCGTCAGAGAGAGCAAAATAAGAGGGAGACGGCATCCCGTCCGAGGATGAGAGGGGATGGTGGGGGGGAAGGGGAAGGGGTGGTAGAGAGCAAAGAGAGAGGGGGAGAGAGAGAGAGAGAGAGAGAGAGCAAAGGCACCGGTAGCTCGCCGGCGTGGATCAGAGCAGGGTTCAGCGCAGCATCCCTCTCACATTTTGGTCTGGGCACAAGTTCTGCCTTGCCGTTGTACCTACCGTGTGCCTGCTTATATTGTATTACCTCTGTATAGGCGAACTATATGCAATCACCCACGACCCAGCTAGAGATCTATTTGGACGAAACTGTCATAGCTGAGTTTTCATCGTCCGTAGCCTCGATTGATGGTACGCGCTCTCTTTCTCTCTCTCTCTCTCTCTCTCTCTCTCTATCGCTCTCTGTTACGTACACTTTGGGACAATGAATCTGAGACGGGTCATTTTTCATACTAGACAGTTGTGTTGGCAGTACGGAGAAACCTGCAGCGCCACGGTTGGCCGAGCGCGAAACTAAGTCAATCTCGATAAACGTAAGATAACCCATGACCGTCGAACCTAATCTTAAAATTGACGTGTCAATCCAACAAGTCATTATCCCTGCGGTATTCTTATAAGTAATTCTTATCCGTTTGAGGCGTCGTGTGTTAAAAATAAATGTTAATCCAGTTAACTTGGAGTCCTCATATTCAGCATATATGTATAACGTACGTAGATACACATGCGACTACTCTCTCAGTATTGCTGGGATATTCAATCTTTTCGAAGATCTCCCTTTACTTCATTAATTCGCACTTCGTGTAGGGATGAAGACGGATCAGCTTTGCTCACTTCCACGAAGCCTCCGTCATTTTGATACCATTGTTTGTCAATTTCATTCCGTTTTTGAATTTTTTTTTCTCCAACAGTCACCGATTATTTGCAGGATAAAAAAAAAAAAAAAAATTCCTGTTATCGTGAGTTAATCGTAGAATCTCAACACAGTTTATACATCGAGTTATTGACTATTTCAAAGTTCAGATAAGATCTGAGCAATCTCATGTGACAGAACTTTCATAAACGTGTGACTTTTCGACTCGTAAAATACGATTAGAATCCATTACGTTATTTCTTTGCAATTCGTGATGCAAATTGTATTGCAAAATTGAGGAAATGTTTTCTCGAATGTCGATACAAGCTGTTTATGGTACGTTTAAAATTTGTTACTCTTACTGAAATATCTATACGGTATCGTCATTAGATTTCGGTTTTACTATAATATCGAATTTTCAGTTGAAAGTTTTCGAGCGAAGTAACTTCCTCTTTCGTATTTACTTCCGCATTTTTTTCCGTCTTGTTTCTTCTATCCGAGCGAATTCTTTGTCTTGGAATGAAGTACTCAGAGACAATGGTGTATCATTGCCTTATTTCAGTGAAAAGAGGTAGCCATTATCGTACAAAGAAATGACGGGGGCGCGGAGTCGCGTGGAATTCCTTTCAATATTCCAACCTTTGACTCACAACAATAGCGAGTCCCCTTCAAATTTCAACCGCTAGAGTTGGAAGTCGATTAGATCACCGCAAGCGAGTGCGAAATTTGTTCTAACGTTGACGGTTCTTCCATTGCCTCTCAACATAATTGACGAAGAAGCTGCGCAATATTTGTATATATATATATATATATATATATATATATATATATATATATATAAATACATGTAGTATAATTGCAGAAGTTGAGGATGAGAATTCTCGGTGAAATTGTGAAATTTCGTTATTCCACCAGAAAATAACGCAGCGCATTTTTAACCGGCTTGCGATGCGCGACGGTTTAATGAGATACAAAATTACGCCCTCAGCGCTGCCTTATACCATCCATCAACCACTCAAAATTTCCCGAGGATGTTAATTGCTCGGTTGAAGTTCAGCCGTTAAAATTACACGAGGGCATCCGGCAAAGTCCCTTTTCGACAAACTAGGTAATCAGGTAAATTGCCAATTTCGGAAAACTGTCACTAACGCACTCCAGACGTTATCGGACGATTTTTAACACCTAAGGTCGAGAATTTAACACACTTAACGCGAAGGATACCTCAACGAAATGTCTTTTGACGTTGATTGCCGTGAGTCGAAAAAGCCATTTGATAATCGCATAAAAGTACTGAAAGTCTTTTGATGATCACACAAAGTTAATCAAGGTCACTTCATGTTCCTTGTCAACTCTTTTACAGTCATCTTTAGACGTTGGAGCCTTCTGGTCGGTAAATGTCACCGAAATTCACTTCAAGTCGTTGACCAATGTAGAAGTATTTAAACATCATGATCGATTCTTAGCATTTTTACGGTCAGATTGGTATAGACATGTTAAAAAAAACCGCCTCAAGGGAAATTAAACATTCCTAGTCCAAATAATTCAACATTGGATTCGATCACTTGCTGTTTCATCAAAAAACTATTTGCATCGTGTCTGCTTCATTTTATCGGTTGTAATGATGTTTACTGTGCTTTGAAAAGCTTGCTTGGGTCTACGTATATTTTATTGCTCTAAATGCTTTCCCATCGACAGTCGATTTCGAATTTTTTTTTTTTTCATATCCATCCATAATTTCGAAAATTAGCTCGAATTGCTTGTCATTATATCGTATATACCAAAAAACGAAGAAAGGGTAGAAAATAATTATCTAAGGAAAATATATACTTGTATGAAAATACGGTGATTGCAGACCCATTTTTTTTCATCATTTATTTTTATACAACGGTTTAAAATTATCATCAATGACGTATGGCTGAATCTCATGTCCAATTGAGTTCTAAGAAAGATTAAGGTTAAAGCGTTTTGAAGTAGCCGCTGTGGTTATGACTCGATGGAATTACGCTTGAAATCGACCGATGATTGGCCTCTTCCTGCCACCGCGGTATTGTGTGACTGCACGAGAGATACGCAGCTCGATTCACTTCGCGTTGCATACATTCGATAATAATACTTTGGCTTGAAATCTTGTCGACATAGCTATATCATCCAAATAGCTGATATTAAGCTGCTTCGTTAATTTGTAAGACCCAATACGTGCATATCAGCGTCGTCGCTTAATCAAGAATGATATTTCTCGTTTAGACAACTTATCGATACGTGGGGAAATTCAGGGGTGTGTAAAGTAAAAAAGATAGATGATAGATTTGAACAAGTTTACTTTACTTACACCGTACCACTTAAGAGGTTGATCATAAATGATAAATCATAAATGAAATGTAATTTACAGGAAACGAGGCAGGCTTGAAAATACAAACTAGAGACTAAAAGAAAACCGACAGGCTCATTCTCGGTAATCGAATGAGTCAGGTAATCTCAATTTCAAGTATATAAATTGCCTTTCTACCTTGCGATAAAGGGATGAATTTTTCTGAGTCGAAAAACTTTTTTTCTGCTTGTGGACATTGTTCAAATGAAATTAAAGTACCCCTTGTTTAAATAGATTTGACTATCGCTTCCGGTTAATAGAAACAGTTTCTCTCATCGGTTACGTTAGAATCGTCTTATCTCGTCAGTGTTTCTGGTAGTTTTGCACAGAATCCAAAATAAGATTTCATCAATGACTATAAATCAAGTAATGTAATATAATTCACATGCATCAGATTGTGTGAAACCATTTTCTGTATGTGAGACGCTTGCTTGCGTGGAGTGCAAAAATGCAAAACTTTCTTTTTCGGAGGATTATGAGGCGTATAATAGCGAATTTAATATTTGAGAGACTACAAGTATCAATTTTTACATCATATTAAGAATTCAATAATGTATTTTGATCATAAAAAATTATAAATTTGGTAAATAAGTTAGTAATTTCTGAAGTATTACTCCGAATTTAGGATGTTGAAAATAAACTTACCAGAATAGAAATGCGTAATGAATACACTTGAATATTTATTGTAGAAGATTCACAAACCGATTACTTCATGTGGAAATTATAATACGAAGCTTGGACTTGCACATTAATGTAAATCACTACAAAAAGTAACATTAAGTTGTTTACGCAGAATACGCTTCGAAGCGCTGAAGATACGATTTCTTTCACTGGAACATTGAGATAGAGTTTTTTTATTACAGAACGAACTCGCAGTTCTAAGATCCGCAATTGGTTTTTCAACTTTCATTCAATCAACATCCATTTCCGGATGTTGAGAATTTCACGGACTGTGTCACAAAGTGCGATAAATATATTAAGTTACTTACATCAATATGCGGAAAATTGCTACTTAAGAGTCTAATTGAACCGCAATGATATAAGGTCTCTAACATAACCAATGCGGTATGATGTTTCTATCATGATCGCTTATCAGATAAGCTGTTTTGCTAGCAGATATCGTTATGTTAAATAACACAGTCAAAGTGTGCGAACAGAGTTTGAAAAAAAAGGATGATCAACAACTGCTGGGTCGTTCCACCCTTATTCTCATGGGTGAACGGGAATGGAATTGCGCTTTATTTTCCAGTCATGTAGTAGTTTTCAAGGCTTAAGACGTCACCCCATCTCGATCATCATACGGTCCAGATCGAAAGGGTAACTACTTCCAAAGTTAAGTGTTCACCTTGAAAAAATATCCTGTGGAGTGACTCGAAGTCACGAAGTCACGAAATTGCTCAAAGGCATTAGAAATCACTTCAAATCACTTGGAAGTCACCTAATTTCGTAAAGTAATTCGAGATCGCTTGAAGTCAGTCGAAGTGATCGAGTCTTTTGAACACTGCACCTGCCAGATGTACACCCAACTTCGGGAGTGGTTAACCCCTCGGCATGCAGGTGGAGTATAATCCAAGCTGGGAGAATCTGGATCGATAAAGCAATACTTGGATTATCAGAAGTTTCAGTGCAATATATCGTGTTCCCGCCGGGTGGTTACATTCGACGGAGTGCAATACAGCGTCAAACACCGGATAGGTACACCTCACCCGGCAAGTTCCTTCGCTTTGGACTTGTACCGTACCCATCCATACCTATACGCCCCAGGTTATGTCTTGTTAGTTGACTTTGTCTGGCTGTTCAATCGGCAGTGCGATGATGTCACACGGTTGTAGACAGTGCAATTGGGAACTGCCGAGAGACTGTTCATCCAGTGTACACCCTGATCCGTATTGACCTTTTCTGATTTCCAATATCGGAATACCCAAGCGGCTGCGGCGGATGTCGGGAGAACCGAGCTTCCACACGCGATACGTAAAACAAGAGAAACAGCCAGCGATTTCACGCGGATGCTGGGTAAGAGGGCAGGTACCAGGTGTGGGCACCGAGTTAATTCGGTTACACGGCTCGTCGGGTCGACGCTTTCGTTCCTGCCAGTGGCGTTGGCGGTGGATGTCGACCGTCTGCAGCACCGCAGCTTTTCCGCCGATGCTTTGTACGGAATTTTGTGCCCACCTTCCCGCGAGCTGCCCTCTTAAATTAACTTCGTAAAAATAGATGACGGAAGGTCGGTGACCCCGGCTTAACAGGTAGCCGGGCACAGCTGCACACCTTAACAATTGCACCGGGGATTTCACGAATATCGAGATGCATGTACACGGATCGAATCAAGCATTCTTTGCCGCCAACTGGAATCCCCTTTCCCTGGTGGTATATTGCGAGGAAATATGAATTTCGAAGAAAGGAGCACAACGAGACGGATACCATGTAATCGTATATTTATGTAAACACTATCTTTTCTTCGACATGACCTGGTTCTCTTATTCACAAAAACGGTACAGTCGGCTACAAAAAAGCACCGTCTTTTTCCTTGCAGCTTGAAAGCTCATGGGCGACAATAATGAACACATCGAGATAGAAGCAGGTGAAAACTCTTTCAACCTCATCGTTTCATGAGACACTTTCGGAAAGCTACACATTCAAGTGTGACTGAAACAATCCGAGACTCTTCTATTCGCAATCAGGCTTTAATCCACCACCACCGTCATAAGAAATGTTGAAAAAATATTCCTCACCGAGTGACCATCAAGATGCACTGAACACAAAAAATCGATAGAACTGTGCCGGTTAATGTTTCATAACGGATTTTTTTAAATTGTCACATTTTCGTAGGCCTGTGATGCTAATATTAGCGAGACGGGTTCCAGTCAGTCGGAAAAATGCAATTAAACCGTGACTAAGATAGGGTGGACGGAGTGTTTTCAGGATAAAGGAAATTCGTCATTGTCGCCGAGGAAAGGGAAAGGCTGGCACGTTGGCATTGGGCAGAGTCAAGACTCGGTGAGCGTATCTTCTATGGCTTCAAACGTCGTGATTTATCCAGCCACCATGATGGTAACAGTGCTGTATGTAAAAATCTCGGAGGCCTAAATCCGAACGAATCGTAGATTCGCGTAGGTACGTACGGGAGATGGACTTGATGGATGAGTCCTGCACCGGACGGAATTGATAATCGAGTAATAATTCATGGAATATATAGATGAATTTTCACTCTCCATCAATCCTAGAATTCTATTGTTACGGAGGGGGGAGGGCTTGCGAATATTTTCCCGACGATGGATGCACGATGAGAACAATATTCGGATTGAATTCACCCGCTCCCAAAGTACCATCCCCATTATACCGTAGTATTTACTGCGGTATCGGCGGCATTGTTGCGGCGTAGGAAATACCTGGGTTTACTCCGATCGCTGGATTGTCGGAATCAAAACCGGTTGCTCGTTCTGATGTGTTACGCGATGCGATTATCCAAGCCACAAGGCGATCTTTCATTATTAAATTGATCTCGAAATTTCCACGCTGCTGTATCGGCATCACATCAAGGGATTAATCATTCTCTACGGAGTCCGGCAAAGCGAAACAACTTCCGAAGCACTGACTGGCGTTAATTGAAGTACCACGGAAATTTCTAACGGATATACAGAAGCATTGTAGTAGGTAAGTCCCGCACCTTTAATGATCAACTATTACGTACAAGTACCGGTAGTTATGGGGTAACTCCATTGTAAAGACAAAAAAAAAAATAATCAAGGAAGTTGTTAGGCATATATTTAAGTATAACAGAAAAAATTATTGTCGCCATTTTTGAATATTTGTTGATAGTAAGTTTTTTTTATTATACTTGAACGTATGCCCAATAATTTCCTTAAATATTATTATCTAATTATCTTTTCTTCGATCGATGAAAAAAAGAAAAAAATCGTCAAATTTTTGTGTTTTTACATCGGTGTTACCCCTTAAGTAGCATTAATCAGACGACTCCGGGGCAATCCATAAGCCGTTGTCAACCTTGAGTATATCTGATTGAACCGAAAATCACGGCGTAATTGGATTGATAATGAGATTTCTGCGTCACTACGTCAGTACCAGACCAAGGGACTATTCGTGCTTCTATTTCCAGCCGAGTAAAACAACTCCCAAAGGACTAGCCAGCCGTAATTGCGATTTCAAAACCCACCGACCGACTTTGACGAGACTCACAATGAAAATACGCCGATTCCTATTCGGGGTACACAAACACTAATAGCTCGAACCCCCGTTACTGCCACCTCAAGGAGTCAAACAGTCACGCAGCAAGAATCAAGGAAGACCACGGTGGTCTGCTATTGTGTAATCGCAATTACCGTCAAAGGCAAGAATACGAAGAGGAAGAAGATTAACCACTTGCGTTGCCTGCACGTGCACCTGATACTCAGACCGCAATTGGTTCGTGTCGATCGGACCAAGGCTCAGGTTCTCCGTTTGACTTCGTTAGTAAGGTAAGTGTAATTGACCGTTTTATTTTCCAAAATTATAAATTGACGTAATGAATTATGAATTTTTCGATGACTAAAACCAATTGCTTGAGAGTCAGACGATACAAATTTATTTCTTGGTAATTTTAGAACCAACGATCGAACGGATACAACCAAAGAAGGTCAACGATGGGGACAGGGTCAATAACTGGTACGCTTACTTTGGCTTACTTAACTTCATGTTGACTTGAACGTAAATCTTCCAGGGTCTGGCTACAGTGATTGTAATTGAAGCAGCAGGAAAGGGATGGTCATAAGTCTCGACTGGTTTCACAGAGCTCAGAGACCCCTTTCAGGCGATCAATGAACGGCCGAAACTCCATCCCCTCGAGGGGATTATGACGCGTACTCAAAGGGTCATGCTCCTCACCACGCATATTGAATACCCAGGGACAACAGAGATTGAACTAATTGAAGGGCTGATGACTAATTTGCGGAGAAAGTGGCTGGCGGGATCCGACCTGAGGCGGGCGTCGTTAGGTTCGTTTGGAATCGCGTTAGGAAAGTTTGGAAAGGAGAGAGAAACGATCGGGCGACTCAAAGCGAGGGTTAAGCCGATCAGACTTGCCTTCGTCTCATCGTGATTCCACAGCAAGCAACAATTAGGGTCGAGTCAAGGATGCCGTACGCCGATCACGTCGGCGAATGCTTCATAAAGTGCTGCACTTCCACCGAACTGAGAGATACCCGGGACCGACGGAGGGATGGAGAAGGATGGGGGGAACCGGGTGCGAGAGAGGAGCCGGAAGCTGGGAGTAAAGAGCAGCCGACTCACACATGCGACGAGGATATCCGCACACGCGGCCATCGGCCCGTTGGAACTACGTGCCGGCCTCTTCTTAAGCGCTAACTGACTTATGCTCTGCCAAGACCCGAGAAATAACACGGAAATAATTACGGGAAAACGTGTTAAGATTTTACGTGCCCTCAGGACCCGCTGACTCACACCCTCATGCATCGTTATTCTGAGAGCGTCACTTGTTACTGGCTACTAGCTACTGTCTGAGTCAGGTTCGCAAACTGCAGCTTCGTGAGCAGCTCTCTTCTCCGGCAATTAAGACGTACCTAAGTATGTACGTCGATGGTGTCCTTTTCGCCAAAACCTCAAGGCTGCGTGGCTCTATCGAGTGGACAAAGTATTGTGCACCTGATTCGGGATACATTCTGTACTGCTTTTTTAAACCATTACCATTGGTGACGACATGGTGCGATGTCTGGGAGGCATTCCACTCGAAACCGACCTGCGTTCGAACTTCACCATCGACGATTTTATTTATTTTCAAGTATGGTGTAGATGTATAAAAAAAAATCCTTTTTCACTGTGTTTATGACTCTTTCGAGCACGGGTTTGATTTTTATTCTTTCCAAAAACAAGAAAACCCAATTCTCGAATGAATGTACAGACCCGATCGATTAGCTTCATATTTGTCCCATGAATTCTGCTTGTGAGAAAAAGAAAACGTTGAGACCAAGATGGAAGTGGGCAAGCTTTTGGTTAAGAAGCTACAGGCGATGCAAGTAATTGAAAAATGGATAACATATAAATTATTATACTTCAAATTTTTGGTCAATGCGATTCATCTCAATTTTTTAATACTTATTTCGCTTGCAGATTTTAAACCAACAGCTTATTCATTTTCATCCGGGTCTCAACATTTGCTTTTTCTTCTATTGGGGCTATTCATTCGAAGACTGTGTTCTCGTGTTTTTGGGAACAGTGAAAATCAAACCCATGGTCCAAAATTCTAAAACTCAGTACAGGATGATGTTTTTGTGGTTGTGGTTTCATGACTCCTCTATAAAACTATAATTACGTTTGGGTGATTTAGAAAAACTCGTCTCATCCTCAAGGAATTAATAATCATTTTGGGTTACGATTACGATCTTCATACTACTTTGTTACTCTTCTTCTTTGACGTCATCGTATCAAGTTCGTCGAGTACATATTTCAGCATTGTTTTTTTATTGAATTATGCTGAGCTACTCTGGTCATCGTTACAGTGTCCAAGAATTACTTTTTCTCACCAACTCCTTTTCCAATCACCGTTCGAACTTTAGAGGAAAGTTTTGCGTCCCTTCGCCTCGGGTACCAACCCCGAATTTCTCCGACCTGCGGAGGTTCCCGGGTTAAGTACTGCCCTGCAGCTGCATACCACATGGTGCTGGTCATTGTCGATCAGAATGGTCCAGCTTGATGTCCACCAGATGCTTTCATCACCGGGACGTGCTCACCGTCGCAGAGACCCAACAAGAAGTCAAGGCCGGGATTTCCTCTTCTCTACCAGGAGTAGGAAACTCCTCGGAAACTAACTGATCGTTAATTTTCACCAACGATCCATACATCTGACCTAACTGCGCGAAGTGCTTACTTCAAGCGGAGCGATGATACGATGATTACTTTTTCAATTTCTGGACAAAATTCAAGCCTCTGACCGGAGGTGCAAGAATCGATGCAAAGTATACAATTTCGAAAATAGAAATATTCCAACAAAATTGTATCACACGTTCACTTTTAATCTATTTTTTGCGTATTTATACCGGCGTTCTTGAACTTACATAACTTTGTCTTCGTCATCAATGCTGCTTCAAGTATTTTATTAAAATCTCAATATAACGCTTAGTGTAATGAGAATATAGACTAAATTGAAGGAGATTGTGAAGGTAATATTATTATATCGACGGCTTAATTTGAAAGTGGAACGGTTTACTTGATTATGAAAGGATACAGCACAGACAGATTGTAGCTTGATTTTCATCAATTCGTACGCGAATAATCCGCTAAACTGTCATAAAAACAACGATGTCTTTTTCAACAATTATTTGAAAATATTCACCTTCCTTGTTTATCTTTGTTACACTTTTAAGGGCTGAATTGAATAAATGATCCACCACACCTTAATTGTTTTCTCTTATTTCATCATCATTCTACAATTACTTCATATAACTTAGTGATTTTTTACGGATCGATAAACAAATTTTTTGTAAAACCCCAACCTATGGATTTTCTCTACAAAGAAACATATATTTTAGAAGTCTCCTTTCCAATCCTGATGAAGTGACTGTAAATTCACTAGTGATAATGTGAAAATTTGTAGTTAATATTTTGATTTGTTTTGGAGGCCATTTTTTCATTATGCACTGATAATTCTAACTATCAGGAAAGCACGGTAAATATAAGTTTTTATTAGTGAACATTAGTACCTATTGCGCTAATTCCGGCCATTTACAAAGAACAATTCGTAACGATTTTGAGTTTTATCCTGATACATTTTTTGGTTTATGCAGCATTCATAATTTACCGTCAGTAACAGGCGAAACGAGTACATCCACGTCGATAAAGTTCTTGGGTTAGATGGGGGTCATAGGATTGAAGTCAAAATACTTGCTTTGGCAATTTTCGAGAGAAAGTTTCTAATGAATGGAGTAATTCCTTTTCTCCTTACGAATATCGTTACTTAACTCTGGTATTTTGATTTTGAAAGTGAAGAACCAGCCCTGTCTTTGGCATAAAGGAATTCCGAAATCCGGACGCGTATCGGGAGCGTCTCGTCGGTGAGGATGGCGAAAGAAAACAGGCAGAGAGGCAAAACAAAAAATTCAGGGGTTAAAGGGAATATTCCGAAACTTGAAAGGAAACTGAATAATGTGAGAAACGCACCAGCTCTCTTTGGGATTTCCATCTTTGAACCTCCAGCTACACGTGCGGCACACAATTCATTCGGAGCAATTCAGAGATTCCAGGTCGAAAATTTGTTGTGAAAGGTCAAAGTGCTGTACTACAAGGCTAGAGTAAAAAAGGTAAGCTTTCGTGCCCTCGAAAATTACAAGAAGAGGCATTCGAAAAAAGTAGTTCGCAACACCCGCTTCGAAGGATTGATTTTTTAACCCTAGCGAAGATGCGTAAAGTGCGCCATTTCCGAACAGTTTTGAACATTAGTCTTTCGGACAACTTTCTGCGCTAAGGAGTTTTTTCAGATAACCCTCCACATTGCCATTGACGTTACTAAATGCGACTAGGACTTCGACTTCCAACAAACCGTGTTGTTCCATTCGTCTGGTTATGAAATAAAACTTTCCCCTGCAGTTAGTTATTGGAAAAAATATCTTGTGTTATAGGTGCAGATAAACAATATCCTACTCGTGCGATTGGTGCATTTGTCTTCGGTTCACAACGTATACTTCACAGTTATCGGAAATGGACTGCTTTTCGCACTAGTAACATAATATACTATGTTGCACCTCTTACTTGAGGATTTTGATTTTTGAGCCCGTAGAGCTTGCGTAAAGTATCTATTTTCCGCATGTGATCCGGTAATAGTAAACTTTACAACAAGGGAATGAAATTAAAGATTATTTCCGTGTTGCATATAGGACTTTGTTTCCGACTCAATTTTAGTCACATTATTGACTCGGAAAAAAATAGGAGAAAATGCAAGATATGCATACAAGTAGTGTTCGGAAATGAAGAGTGGTGAAAGAAAATGTGTCAATGAATATTGCACGTATTCGTGTGACATCTTCATCCCTTTTTATGAGTAAGTTCTTGTTCAATCCAAGTTTAGAGAATCTAATAAATTTGAAATTGAAAACTTTGTTTTGAAACTTCATTCATCAAAATTTTATGAATTTGTTGAGTACTTCAAAGAGTTTAAATTATATTCGTTCACGTCATCATTATTCGAGTACAAAGACTTGCTACAAATCTAATTATAATTATTTTACATACAAATTAGATATTAAATGTTATGTACAAGGCATCAAATATTTCAAATAAGCGATTAAAAAGTTTATACTAACAGAGAGAGAGAAGTAGTCCAAAATCGAAAAACAAAAGAGAAGACTATAAAAACTGAAAGACGTATTAGCAGATCAGGGAAAAATTATATATCATATAATTGGAAATCATACGCTACTTCTCTCCCGCTTATCAGGTCAAAAAAGCAAACATTATCGCTGAGTCGGGAATAAAAAGTATTGTTAAAGTCGGGCCATTTTTATGCCTGAAGCCTAAGATTCATGAATTAGACATATTTCGCCTGATTTTGCTGTAATTTCACTTCCGATTCGAGTCTGGTAATCCTTTACATGAAAATAAGGTATTCAAAAATTTCGGGTGCAAGCTATATCCTTTTTTCAAAAATACCGAAGGTCAACGGTAGAAATGTTTTTACAATCGTAGCGTGCATGATGGAATCACAAAAAATTATTTGATACGATAATTCACGTACCAAAATATTGCACCTGAGTTTTGATCGGATTTTTATTTAGCTCGACGAGTTATATTATACGCACAGTAATTCGAAAATGAAGGGAAATGAAAAAGCTAAAATCTGGTTATACCTAACTATATAATTTTTATGAACAAATCATAATGATTCATGAAAAAATACAGGGTTTGTCCGCAAAATGGATTTATTTCATTTCTAACCCAACTGTAAGTTTTTGAGTGATAGTAGTTCCATATTCCAGGTTTACTTTGAACCCAAAAGTTGCCGTGAGTCAGTCACATTACGTGTGATTCAGACATATTTTTTTATGAGTGTGGAAATGAATAGATGACGCATGCGCACATTCGAAATATTCTACTTTCCACACCCGTTCTTTTTTATTTTTCACTACTTTTCATAAGTACGCTTATTTTACGAACGCTGACAATATGCGACTTTACGGCAGAACTAAATAATTAAGTTTGCTTTCCCTTGCAGTAAGAAAAATTTTCCATCAGCCAGCTTGGCTGTTTGGGAATAAATATCAGAAAAATCTATCGACGTGATGAATTATGCTGAACATAGAATATTTGGCAGGCAATATTAAATACCGTATTTGTCACACGATATACCGTTTTTCGTTTTCAGCGGGATGGTATTAGTTTAAACATTGTTATTGCAAACAACGTTATTTTCAATAAAATCTGGTACACAGCTTTTTGTTTTCAATTTTCTTCCATTCGAAGTGTAATATTTGTCATCTGCAGTATTTTGATACGATAAAATCTTTTATCTGATTAGGTTTGATGTCCAAAAATGAATCAAATAATGTATTGGATTAATCAAAAGTATCATGAAATTTTCAAACCTCTGTTATTACTTCCGATTTTGAAATTTCCATAACTGTCGTGATTTACGATTGTGCCATGCACCCTTCTAAAAAGCTCTTCATTTTCTCGATGTCTTTCATAAGCTTCCTACTTTTCATTTGATACATAATATACGTATATATACATATTTAATTAGAAAATAGATTGATCTGGTTTATTTGTTAGAATTAATCCGTAGCTAGGCAAAATACTGAAACAATTACATCTCCGACAGTAAAAAAAAAAAAAAAAAAAAAATGGATTTTCATCCGAAATCAATAACGTAATAAGAATTTATAGTAAAAGCAGAGCTAAATATTTCAAATTCCCATTTCATCCAAGGAAATAGTGATTATTTTGCAACGCAATGATTCGAACGACAGGATCAGCCACGACTTATTTGCTTGAGCACTGAATTGGATGGTCGTTGATCACGTAGCTGCTCGTGAGCCAGGCACCGTGTCTAATTAACGGAATTGGCAAACTGTTAAACAAATCTGAGCCCAAACACGCCCCGTTCAGCGGGTGTTGGCTGGGCGTAATTGCCTAATTGGTGTAAATCCCTGATACTGTCAACGACTGAAATACCGAACGATTCTTACGCGGTAATCACGATTGTTTACTGCTTAACCGCTCAGCAGGAATATATTTTCAGATTGGAGCACTCAGCCGCTGAGTCGGAGTGGGCAAAGCGTAGATTGAGAGAATCATACTTCGGACGATTCTACCACAAAACTGTTGAGTACTCCGACAGGATATTTTATACGCGCTACTTACGTATCCTCTCAGCCACCGTTTCCACAGCTTCTCGCGTGAGCTCGCATAACGAAGGGATATGAATTACAATCACTTAGGTTCGTTATGAGAAAGCAACAGTGGTTCGTAATCTATCCGCTATTCGAAATCACCGCCACTTCTCAGCCAAGCATCGCTCGTTCTGCTTTTTCTCCTTCTCTTACGATTAAAATACAAACGGAGAAGAAGCCACTGCAGCAGCACCCTTTTTTTCCTTATGTTTTTCTTCTCTTTTTTTCATTTTTTTTTTATACATTTCATACGAGATCCTGAATTTTTCTTGCATTTACAGTTAAAAAATACTCAAACTTTGGAATGATTAGGATTTTTTGTGAATCTGTAATTGTTTATAATAATTATAAATATACGTATGCAAAGATAAAAAAAATGTATTTTCGTGAATGTGATTCGTCAGCGGAGAAATTTGATAATAAATTAAAGTAATATTGAAAACGCTTGGAATTTATTGGTTGACGAATAGAGATCTCAGAATGTCAATATGATTTCCAAAATCTAATTTTAAGGGCAGTTTTTACCCATCTTTGGGGCGCATTGGAGGTTGCACGTATTCTCGGTCTAAATAAAATCGTACTGTCTCGAAATAAATCCTCCTACAAATCTCATTCAAGACTGTGTCTAAAATAATGTTGGTAATTTACCCTGTTTTCACCTCGTTTAGGGATTGTCTTTAATTTTATTAAATTTTTTTAACGTCAGAAAAAATAGATAGGGAACGTATAATTGCAAATTCATGTTGAAAAAAAAAAAAAAACCCATTTGCGTGACTGAAAAGAATAATCGAGTACTGAATACAGATACATCGGATTGTATTTCGGAAAGCAATTCTTCAAAACAATTAAAAAAATCAACCCACTATTGACACGATTGCACTAAAAAATATCAAGAGGGAAAGGGAAATAGAACCAAGAACGAAGTAAATTTTCACGATATTCTGTAAGTAATAACTGCTTTCCCTTTGACATTGATTACTGCAGGGTAAGAAGTATTCAGACCAGTTACAGTTTCTCGGGTGTTGCAAATTTATGATGGTATTTTCGAATGAAAAAAAGAGAAAAAAGAAAGAAAAAATAAACAGTCGCCGTAATGGTTGAGCGAGTGTTAAATCACCTGTCGTTTTTTTTTTTCAGAATTTCATTCAACGAAACGCGTGACCCTCCGGCATAATTGTGCCGTTTCAACCGTTGTTCTTGTCTGGAAGTGAGCCGAAGTAAAGAAAATTGAAATAAATTTAAGATAACGAAAAAAAGTATACATATTAAAGAGTTGAAGGTTGGCGAATTTTATCACTCGGCGTGTAACCGCGGTGGTTAAAACTTGGGTTAAAATTTTGCTTATCTTCTTTCGCAAATCTCACAGACCGTTAGAATTCGTTTTTATATGTACAACTTTTTGTGGCTCGCAAACAAGTAGAATTATCCGCATCCAACCAATTAGTGAACAACGTGGAATTCGCCCTCATGGCGGAGAAATTCTAGACGGGAATTACCGTGCGGTGCAACCGAAACTAGACGCAATGTACAGTAAGTTTCGTCAGGATAGATGGCACGTGAGGAATGTCCGACCATAATCATACCATCTGCTCGAGGTTGTTAATTCAAACTCCATTCTTCAGCATTACGGAGAGTAATTCACGAGTTACGTTATCTTATTCTTAAGACCAACCGACGTTTGTTCGTAATAAAATTGAAGTAATTCGCGGCTTTTTAAGCTCGACACACATCTTTCCGCATTCTTTTTTCAGGAAGATCACAATGAGTTTCTAATGAACCTGGACCGAGAATATATCGTCACGATGTATTGATTAGTTGCGAGAAATATTGTTCAAACTGCAGTTGACAATGATCAACGATACTTTCGGTGAACGCGAGATTTGAAATTTTTCATTTCTTCTACGCAACTGTTGAACGATGAAATAATTTTAAGAGATGGTTTGTTTTTATACAAACTACAACGATATTTCGGAATATAAAGGAAATTGTCCATTTTTTCAAACATTAATTGTAAATAACAACTAATCAAACTTCAATTTTGCATTTAAATTGCTTTTATTAGAGAATAATAATTAATTATAAACTACTAAATGTAAAAGAATTGATAAACAAAGTTAAAAAATCAATATTTTTCGCACTTGTTGTATTTTGAAAAAGACAAGAACAAATTTTATGAATGATAAATAAAGTTTTTGGTTATTATTCGATCAATGGAATCGAAATTCAATATTTTTCTCCATTATTACAATTATTTTTTTTTTAAATTCAACACATCTCAATAGAAACTCGATAAAAAAATGTTTGTGCTATTCGTCGTACAAATAATTTAGCGTCTCGGTCATTGTTTGTACTTTTTTTTTTTTATCTAAAAAGTGTAATGTCGCAATCATCGAACGTGATGTTTGGGTTATATCAAGACCAGTGATATCTAATCGCGGACGAAAGTCTAGAAAGGTTTCAGACGGTAGGAAAGAAACCTCTGTAACGTGATGAATTCACAGTCTATAATGCATAGGTAAAAAGCCTCTTGTAACCATTAAAGGAATCATTCACAGTACTGTATTATGCATGGGCACACACGATGTTATACAGCATTATACAGGGGTATACATGCCGGGTTTAAGTGCGCTCTGAAGAGTTACTTCAAACCGCGTTTCAAGAGAACCTTAGTAAATCTACATAAAAATTTACTGCACCTTATACGCATCTACACTCGCTCGGTTGCGGGATGCTATATTCGCCTTGTTATATGCATCATAATATATGTCTACAGACCTGAACATCCAACCCTCGTAAAGTAACGCAACTGCCCTCTGCTATCCTGATGTTAAAATTTCTTTCCTGTTTCGAGCTTCCTGCTTTTTCCATGGAATTCATTTCAGGTTTCACAATTTTTTCGCAATCAATCTCACACAGCCAAGCTGTAGTAACGAATTTCTATAATTTTCTAACACGTGACAAGGTGTAATAGCCACTGCACCATTATTGAGATTTCAGTAATAATTTCAATCACCCTTCATCTTTTTCCAGGATTAAAAAGTAAAAAAAAAACAAATCCTGAAACTAGGAGACTCCTCTGATGTGATCAATGAATTCGCGTTGCTGAGACAAACGGACTCGTTGTTCCTTTCATGTACCTTGGATGTATACGATATTGCGATGGGCAATAAATTTATTAAAAAGTTATCGCCGATAGCGAGGTGGGGAATATCTTATACGTCAATAATATAAGGTGTTTTGTCGATGTTTGAAAATCTCTTCTCGACGGTTGCAAGTTGCCCGATACTGCAGAGGCAAAGTTAGCGCCTGCAAAACGAGTAACGGTTAAGTGAAAAGTAGTCGTTCCTTACTCGCCTATACAAAACTTTCCACCAGATCCTTACCCGCTGGTATAGATATGCCGTAAATTTCATAAGTACTAGCTACCCTCACGCTGCTGCTGCTCTTGGTGCTGCTCTTGCTGCTGCCCCTACCGTAAATCTGCCCACAGGAGACTTCACTTCACTGGCTGGTGCAGGAATGGGTGCGAGTCTTGGAATGGGTATACTTACCGGGGTTTCTTATACCATTAAATCTTCTCTGCCTCACATCGGGCCCATAAGAATTCCCTGCCTTCGATTAATGCAATTCGTGACACGGCGAGTTAAATTCCTTTCTAGGGTTCCGTACCTTGAGAGGAAAAAACTGAACCCTTATAGGATCACATCGTTGTTCGTCTGTCTGTCCGTCTGTCGAGACCCTTTTTCTCAGGTATCGAGCTGAAATTAGTATCAAATATTAAGGTCTACCGTCCCTTGGATGTGAAGAAATGAAGTTTCCAAGTCTACGCAATCAAAAGATACGGCTATTTATGACACGTACTTCGGTAATCGCAAACTCACTCGTTAAAACCTATATAGGGTACTTTCCATTGACCGGGAAAAGGTTTGAAAATAGTTAATTTGTGATTACATGATATAAAAAAAAAATATTTGTACAGTACCGTCAGGGCGCGAGTTCTACTCACACTTGTTCGGTTTTTTTTTTCTTTTGTTCTGATTGTTTTGGCAAATTAAGATATTTTCCGATGTACGGATCGATCGTTCTTATAAACAATTTTCTTACGAAAGTTGAAGGAGTTCGGTTTTCACAAAACCGTTTCAGGCAGTTTTACTTGACTAACAAATCCACACGTTGAATAATCATAAAGATCAAAGAAGTAGAAGGAAATCGCCGCTTAATACGCCCAGGACTTTAACGAGTAAATTTTTTCTATAATACAGTATATATATACAGTGTGAATTGCTAACGACAGAATAGTCCGTAGTTTGCGATAGTTTAATGCGCATGCGCTACGACCCGAAATCAGTAGTTCCGCAAGGTGACCAACCGTCATAAATTTAGGGGACAGTTCAGCGCGATGTATCTAACCTCAAAAGTTTTGACAGCTGTCGGTGTTGATCACAAATCCCAGCGACGACTGTCAAAATCTTGGAGGTTACGTTCATGACGGTTGGTCACCCTGGCAAGCAACTGTTCTCGGATTTTAGCGCATGCGCATTAAACTATAACCGAGGACGTACCATTCTATCGTTAGCAATTCATACTACGTATATACGTTTAAACATATAAACGAGAGAATATTAGCTCATAAGCACACCGGAATTAATTTCGCCATAATTTGTACTCTTAACTTGGTTGATGATTCTGCGTCAAAACTATTACATCGATAGTTATTAGCTGTCATCTAGTTGAAGATATTTCTAACGTGCCTTCTAAGCAAAATAGTGTCAAGACAGATGCCAAGATCAATGAAGTTAAATTCATGCAATCAAAACTAAATCTCTTTGTTTGATACCGAGGAAAATTTGTCACCTACGAAGGTCAATCCAGGATTCACAATAATCAAAAAATTTTAATAATTTTACAATCATTGTTAATTATAGATCTTTCGTCTCGCTCTTATTTATCCGCTTCCAAGGCAATATTTTATCAATTTCACTTGTTGATTCGAGATTCAATTGTATTTCGTCACTTGACAATTTACTCGGTTTATATTCCTACAAATTTTTCTGACCAAACTGGTGATCCGACCAATCACCACTTGAAAAATAGCCTCAGAAAGACATCACTGCTGAGTAATCGTTCCATTTCTAGTTGAACGCATGGAGAAGAAGCAGAGCTTATAATCAACTGAATCCAAGTCTGGAGAAACAATTTATAACTTACGTTGCAAGCCGAGGTGTAAAAATGTTTACCAACACATCTGGCGTGCCATCTCGAAGACGCGACGACGAGCATTGATAAGAAACCACTCCGAAGAATGGCGAGCCAAGGCGCTGTTGGTGTTGTCTTCACGCAGCTATAGCAGCCCATGTGTTGAACCGATAAGCAAAAAGTTTGGCCGGTTGAAATTTAGTTTAAGCCAGGCATACGTCGCTCTATTCGTAAGTGCCAAGAACCTCTTTTGGCCATGGAATTGCGCCCGGGTTTAACTGCTCAAGAGTCAACAGCGGCTTCTGAGGAACAAAAAATTCCAGTGAATCAAGTCCAGTGTTTTCGTCCAATTCAATATTGTTTTAGACTCTCTTCAGAGATTGAAAGTAGGCGCGATTGGATGAGACTTACGGGTTTGTTTTGACGAATTGAATTAATCTCGAAGGCTATTGAACGCGTTCACTGAAATATTTTGAGGTCTCTGAAATCATACGGATGAAAGAGAAAATCGAAGCATTTAAAGGCTTGCCTTACAGGCTTAGACTTAAATCAAATATCTCGCAAAATAATTGCACGCTGGGATGTTCGGAAACTCGTAAAAGCATTTTCAAATTCGCCACGGTTTCCAGAAATTACAAAGTATCTACAAATTTTTTGAACCATCCTACAACTCGTAGAAAACTTTTTCTTGAACCCCAGTTGAGTTAAATGAAAATTGTATAAAATCAAATGAAACTTTTCGAAATATTTTGTACTCCTGTTGAATTTTTTCAATAAACATTAGCATCCCTGAGATATTCGAGCAACTTTTGAGATCTTTAAATTTGGCAAAATTATACAGACGTAATGCTTCTTTTTATACTGAAATTGAATGAATAAATAAATAAATTTCCGGTCATCTTTGAACCTGTAAGCTACCTTTCCCTTCATTCGTGTTTCTCTCGACCCATTAAATAATGTTCATGATTTGCATGTTTCTGTTTCATCATTCACTCGTTTCATTATTTTTCCGAGAAATATTCTCTTCGTTGATATCAGCAATGAGCTTTTGACAAGGAAATTTTCAATTATGGAGCTGCATTCAACTTAAACACTGCATGCATTATAGTTCTCGAAAGGAGAACAAGCCCAAGAAGTATATATTTATTAAAACTTAATTACTTTTTTTCAAGTACGGATCTTTGACAAAGAGATCAAATTTAGTGTGATTTGTAAAACGGACATGCCTGACATCGTCTGTTTCTTTAAAGTGTACCGCATCCCTAACGGAAAAAAATCCTCAAAGCCCTCAACTTGGGGATGAATTCGTACACTCAACTTTTTTTCTCATGGGAATTTAGGATTATCTATAAGTTAGGGGTACGAATTGTCCCCCAATATGAGTTTTTTTCCCGTAAGGGATAACCCACAAGAGTGAATATTTTCTGCACGTGGACTCTGCCTTTTTGTACCAAACTATAATCAGCATCTGCGATATTGACGTTACGCATTGTGACTCAAGCTCATAGTTCAACTTGGATGCGCAAGTAAGCTTTTGACTCCGAAGGTATGACAGACTAATTTGACTAGTGTAAAGTAGAGTACACATAGCAGAAACGATGACTGGATCACTCTCGGAAAGACGATCATAGAGAAAACATGTGTATCTACTCTTCTGCAATAAACAGTTTAACTTGACTGAATTATGTAAAATCTCTTGAAAAAAAGTAATATAACTTGACTGCTGTGAATTTTAAGTTGACTTAACTTCGATTAATTTCCATGCAAACAATGGACAATTAACCTGTGTATATTTTAAATTTTGACGAAATTGAAGACATTCGTTGATGTTTGATTCTACGCTGATGATCTCATGACCAAATTTAATCGACAAACATCAGTCGCCACGAGGGATACATCGAGGACCATCTTCGATCATCATAGATCATCGTCATTTTACCCTGTATTGAATCTACGGTATCAAATAAAAGTTAATTTGATTTATTCACCACGAAAGTAAGATTAATCAAAGATTCACGTTCCAGTATTACCATAATTTGTAAATGAAACGTTTGATGGTTTCCAAGATGCATCGATTTTAATCTGTACGAGTGAATGTACGAATGAATATTTAGGTAATCTAATATAAAAAGACAAAAAACACCAATATTGTACAAAACTGACAAAAAATTAATGTTATACATTTCTCATATCTATGAACATGTCCAATAACTAACAATTCACGATAGTTGAAAATAAATTATCATTGAAAAATTTTCTTATAAAAATGAATACTGCGGAAGTTATTTAAAACCACCCTTTTCCACATTGGCAAATAAAAGCAATAAATAATCGGTATAACAGAATAGATAATAGAATGTCACAGCATTATAAATTTTTAATAAAAAGTCTTGATTTAGCGTGTCCCTTTCTCTCCGATTGTTTGAAATGTGATTTGTGCCTGAGCTTGGGCTGGTAACCGTGGTGAGCAGGGCAAAAATTTCGATTCAAATTAATGCAGGAAGTCCCGGCGTGGGTAGTTACGAGACTTCGAACTGGGGGGAGCACAAACGGATTGACATGGCGGTGGGGAGCGGCATGCAAACACTCCGTAAATAGAATATAATTTACTAGAAGCACGGGTGCGCTAAAAACACCGTATTTACACCGAATCACCCCTTTCGTACCCATCAATCTTTTCGCTGGACTCCCGTGACCCTCCGTTCCCCTGCCAGCTGGTCATTTCAATCCAAATGATTCAAGGCCTGTCCTTGCTGCACGGATTTGTTTTCAACGTTCGGCTCCGCTTGCGTGGATTACGCGGAACCAGGATGATGGAACAATACTACCGTAAGAAAGATATATCGGCGCTGTTACCGTCGCTGCGTGAAAGAATTCAGGGGTCGCTATGGAAACCGTGGGGAAAACCCAAAACACCAACGATTCCGAAGAAATTTGATAGAGCTTCGTGCAAATTTACAGGATTTTTTTTTTTTTCTTTTAATCCAATGGAAATAACTAAACTCGAAGGAAAATCTGGCTAGTCATTCTTGGAATTTCGTAGAAGTCAAAAAAAAAACCATGCATGTCCAGTAGAGATATCCGGTACGAAAAGACATGGAATCCTAAACACATACCATAACTCCGCTGAATTTTCATTGAAGTTACCAAAACCCCGTGGATACTCCACGTTATAAATTTAAATTGGTGAACATTCACTGATTCGCAATTACAACCTGGATACTTCTGGAAGAAACCAGTGCGTATAATACACCGACGATTCAGTGACTTTTCACTGTTATTTTACCGGTGACCAGTGCTTATACACTAGATATTTTCCATGAAGAATACTTAAAACTGATTCGTATTTGTAAAGCATAGAAGTATCATATGAAAATTCACGTGAAAAACTGCGTAAAATAATCCTAAAACATCACTGAATCCCTACAGAAAATTCTAATCCTAATCCGTCACTGAATTCCCCAAGAAAATGTTATGCTAAATACTTCTGTATAAATAAAGTTAAACAAGAAGTTGTCACGCTAAATGAACACGGATTAAAAGCTTGGTACATAACTAGTCTTAAAACGCCTAATCTCGCCAATCGAATGTCGTAAATATTATTATTTCTTTTTGTCCTGGTTGGTTGACTGCGAGTTTTTTATATGCATCTAATCTACAGAAATAATCTTCGTGTCATACGATGATTGAAAATTTTCAGCAACTGGAGAAAGGCCAGGATTAAATTTACAGCAACATGTTGCAACTTGCTGAAATGCGCTATTACGTTATTTATACGGAGGGAATGGATTATTTTAGTCAAGTAATTATTGTTTGATTCAACGAACATAATACTTACTTATTTTAACAAAATACTTTTGTCGGATAAAATACTTGTGACAGCTTAATATAGAATTGAATCAAGCCTTTGAATGATTATGCTGACCATCAATTTATTCCAGACAACACGATGCGAATTCCTTGCGATAATGTGAATTTTGCATCAAGAAAATGCGTGATTAAAATGACTGTAAATTTGATTGAACGCACCTCAATCGTTTTGTTTTACAAATGTGATGATGTTGTATCGAAACAAATTCCAGCTTGTTTCAATTCATGTTTAGTTGAGTGAAAAATTCTTCGAGTAATATCATTTATAATTCTGTTGACTGATAATTTGCGCAATTCGATCAGATATCTACTGTGTATAACGCGATAACTTATTGTTGTAAGTGTAGCAGTATAAATTGAAATGTTTCAATACTTATTATTTATTTGTAGTCAATATCAATTTTGATGACTCGATACTTGATATTGTAGTATCTACGTTTGTTAGAGATCCAAACGACAAATTTAGCTCGCGGTATCCGTATTTGCATATCTAGCCGACTGCCCGGCTTTATAACTATCTTTGAAGCTACTTTCATAGCGAGAAAGTTCCCCACCTAGTGGCCGTTTGTAGTACTAGTATACCGATGTTCACGATGAATATATTTTCTACTTCTTTTAAAACAGGAGGTGTTTCTTTTATCTCGTCAACAAATTGGTACGATTGCTTCAACCAGTTACACCAAAAAAACTCCGATTAGATCAACAAAGTATGGCATTCGATCGATGTTATTTTTTTGTTGGCTAGATACATCTTATTTGAAGTACCCAATTGTTTCTTTCGAAAAACATGCAACTTGGAGGAACGGTACGTAAACTTCAAATGAAATGATATTTGGTTAACTCAATTTCGGAAACACATCACAAGGTTCACTCGAATCGATACTTCATTCTTCATACTTTTGCTGGGTCAAGAAATTCGCTTCACCAAACCGTTTTGAAAAACTAACTTAATCGAAATTTTTCAATCCAAGTCATCGTATTTGGAACAAACAAGGGATACTAGATCCAAGTGAATCGACTTCAACAAAATCTGTCTTCCTCCTTCGAGAATTCCTTCCCCTCCGTGTAGCCGTTAGTCCGACATTTTCGAGAGAGAAATTGGAATGTGCCATTCCTCATCAGTCAGCGAGTCATTTGGAGTACAGCGCAATGTGCAAGCAGGTATTAATCAAGCATGTTTTGGTGAGCGAGCATACCCTACAGATATAGTTTCTTTTTTCAACTAATGGCCTCCTCCAGCTGTACCGCAATATCGCGTTACCTGTACAGCTCGACGCCGTTATATTTTAGCTACTGCCTCATGGGTTACACGTTTCCGGAAATTCCGGCGTGTTTATATCGGCCGGGATCCCAGCATTTTTAACCCCTCAACCGAACGGATGAATTTTTTAATGCCTGGGGCTGGAAGCGGCTCAGTTTGAAATTCGAGGCTGAATATAATACCATCCTGTACATTGTTGCTCCCTCATATAATTAACGCTACGCAGCGCATGTAGTTATATCGAGCCGAGTTGTGAGCTCGTGTACATCGTACCCCGTATTCACTTAGGCCATCAGGTAATGAAATTTTTCCGCTCAACTCCGGATAGCGATCTATATTTTTATTTTATGCAATTTAAACTTTATCGTTGAAAAATTAGTTTATGAAAGACATAACGTGTATTTGTACTGTGCAAAGTTGCAGGTCAACATGATTCGGAAAATTTGTTGAGAGTGCTGGGCAAGTAGGATTGAAGTTGAAATTTGGAAGTATGCCTGTTGATAATCCTCTATGATTGACGTTGATCCAGATTGGGGTTAGATTACGTAATAACTCGGATCAAATTCAATTCGAAGGTAGCTTAGGAAAATTCAGATCACAAATTGAGCAATGATATTGGATAAGCTCCAAATCCGTCAGTTGAAAATTGTAACTCGGCAAAACAGAATTCTACAAACTTGAAACAAAAAAAAAGTGATTCAAACTCTTAATCATTTAATTTAGTAATTGAAGGCACCGACAGCAGCGCTTGCAGTACTTGGAATAAATTATTTATACATTTCCGTATTTTATACGATACATTTTTTTCTCAAATCATTTTTCCATTTTAACAACGCTTTCCAGAATGAAGCCGCGAAAAAAGAGGGTCAGATTCACCATCAAAGTTTCTTTTATGCGAAAATGTATTTTTAAATTACGGTTAATAATATTCAACACAAAGTCCACGATCACTCTTACCCGAAGTTAGAAGGTTTTTAAAAATATGGTAACGTTTTGGGATCCATTTCACGTTCTTCTCTCCACGATCAAATGAACCGCACGCAGTCAAGTGCACACACACGTGTGTTCCGAGGTGCTTACTGAAAGCTGTGTGGGTTATGGTTCCATATCCGGGAGCTTCTACATCACACTCTGAGTTTTTTCCGTCAACGTAGCGTACTTTTTGCGCCTCTGAAAAGCAGCCGAGTGTGGGATCCGGGGTTTACAAGACAAGGCTGGCCCACAGAGGCGGTGTAGGACATGTTCGAGTATAATGACCCTCTAACCTCATTATCCGGAAGCGTTGAACGAAACGCTACCAAGAGATCCACACATACCCAATTCTTCCGTCACTCTTCATATACTGTACATACAGCAAAACTGCTTCAGTGACTACAGTCATGTATGCTCTAACGCAAGGCATTATAAATCGCAATGATAGAATCAAAGATGCTTGAAGATGATCGTCATATTATTCTTACCTTTATAGGGAGCGTCCATAAATTGTGTCGTCAGTTTTAAGAGGGTGTCTGTAAACCTGACAGAAAATGACAAAAAGGGGAAGGGGTTAAAAACCCTCAAAATTCAATGACGTAAGCTATGGACGTTCCCTATAAAGCAGTGAAGAGTACTTGATGTTCTAGGTCATCAACGAAGTGAACAAGTGTCTGTTGATAATTTATAAGCTTAGGTACGACTTTAGTTAATCTAATAATAAGCCACTGTCAGTACCTGAGTATAAGTATTGATACTCGCGATTTCGAAAGTAATATAAAACCATTTTATGATATGAAAACCAAATAAAAACTTATGGAATGTGGGGATCGATTCTGTACTTTCACTTTTCACAGTTTCCACCATCCAAGCATTTTGATTAGTTAACTAAACTTTGCAAACCAATCAGAATGCTTGAACGGTGGAAAAATGTGAAAAGTGAATTTACAGAATCGATCCTCGGTTGTAACGTGCCTAATAAACATGTTGAATACTTCAGCTGAAGATTCTCCGTGGCAAGACCTCATAAATACGTAACCGGCCGTTAAGTTGCGATGAATTTTTCATCAAGGAGCAACAAGTATTTCTTACGCTGTAGTAAATTTTTCTCATATTGCGAGAATGGCTTCTTGAAACCTGAAGTGCCAATTTCGTACCGTTGGATGATCAAATTGAAAAGTACGTGCTGAAAACCTCAGTTAATTGGAATGGGAAATGCCGGCATACGTGAGAAACGTATGGAAATGAATAAATATACCGATTCGAAATTGGACTGCTCGATTTTTCACACGCATAAATTGGTGATTGAGAAATGAGAAAAGTGAATGCTTGAATCGAATCTTTACTGAAGATTATTACTACAATTTTCGGTCTTTCGTTGTCGCTACAGCCGAGTTACTCAAAGAAACAACTAGCCTGGTCATAAGAAATAGTCAGATTCTAACATTGAAAATTATACTGCTTAATTTTTTTAAGAAAATATTTCCATTTTGTCTGTAATACTTTTAATTTGCGTTCGATTCAGTCAAAGTGAGCCAATATATTTTGCGTACGAAGAGAAAAATAATAACGAGTTGTAAAATTGCGGAGCATGGTTTTCTTTCAATTGTTGCGAGTGAAATTCGATGAGACGAACTTTTTCGACGATATACGCAAATTGAATTTTCAGGTCATCCAATTACATGTAAATCATAAAGTGTGTTTTCAAAAGAGTTGTCGGTGTCAAAGCAATTACCTGCACCATTCAACCAGAGAAATATTCCGAACATTCACCATTTCGTTGAATCAACTCGAGTCACAAGAATCATTGCCTTGAATTTCCCCCACCAAACCTACCGATATAACGACATAGAGGGCCTGCACTATACTTCCGGGTTGAAAGGGCACGAAGGCGTCGGTCAATAGGATCAATAGTTAGCCGTGAGATTCGAGAGAGCCGTGCCTCGTCTTGAGGGGGTGATTCCGGATGAAAATGGTGGACGAAAACTTTTTGAAACCCTGAACTTTTCGAGGCTTTGAATGTTATTGAAATATTAAACAGCTCGGGGGTATCGGCACAAGGGCATAAAGTGCGAGGAGAGGGTTGATGGCATATGAAAAAGGTGAGCTAAAACCGGGGGCGTGTCACATATCGCGTTGCTCAAGTGTCCACCGGCGCCTATCGCATATGGAAAAGTTGGCGTGTTTCCTCCCCATGTCACACGCGTATATCAATATACAATTCGGTGACGGATTGAGCCGCGACGTGACGGAACGTCGAGCTTCGACGTTCGGATTACCAGACTCGCATCCTTCTCACGTTGGCCAGGCTAACCCGGAGCCCCTATTACCAACGATGGGCTCAGCCGCACCCCACGGCTTCTTTCCAAGCTTTTAAGAACTTTTATACCGCCAGGGCTAGACCGTTGGGACTTGGGAAGGTGAGATCAAAGATAGCAGGCCACCATTGCGCTCGTGTTCCTCCTGCATCCGTACTTCGGAGGCAATCTACTATCCATTTCATAACTCGTCTCTTCCTTACATTTTGAACTCTGATATCAAGTAACTGGAAACTATCTTAAAAGCTGACGTTCTTCATGCACAGTCGATGTTCCAAGTTCTCCCATTTCTCACCCCTGCGAAAATATGAACCGAAATACGGCGAGTGGTGATCGTGATGAGAATGTGGCTGCAGATTCCCGTACCTTGGTATTGCCTTCGAAAGGGTCTCTATTGGCTCAAGAATTTCAACAGCGGATGGCTACTTTATCCGGAATGTCTGATGGGTTGGGTGCATGATTGCATTTCAATCCGATTTGTGTCAGAATTGTTGACGTAATCAATTTTCCGATCTGTTGTTACAGAGAATCAAATCAACCACTCCTGACTGCTTTATCATACATTGTTGTTCAATGTTTTTTAATAGGTTCCCAGTGGATCACTATTTTTTTGGTATCGAATCTCAAACAAGCCTTATTTCTACGGAAATTTTATGTGACTGTGATCAATGTATGGCTTCTTTCTCCTGTCACTTGCGACTCTAGTCATTGACACATAAAATTTACTAAGAAAGGAAACTCGTTCTAGTTTTGATTTCGAAAAAATAGTGAGCCATTGAAAACCCATTAATTAACATGACTGTACCCGTATCAATTTCTGATGTAGAAAATCCAATAAAAAATGTAAGTAGAAAAAAAAAGTTCGTAGAAAGTTTTGTAAGAATTGCATTTATACCTCTTTCTCTAATCGATGCGAATTAATTTCGTTGATAGAAGACAGAGTGGAAAAACACACGCTCGTACTTTTTCATATTTCATATTGGATCGATACCTTACATCATAAATATACAGCATGCAACGCAGACTAGATAAGAAAGTGTAATTACGGCATGGACTAGTTATAAAGAGGAAGTTTGAATCAGATATCTTTATATGTTCGCGATAATCGATTAGCATCATAATTCATCGAAACGAATAATGAGGAAAAAATGACTCAGGGAGAATATAAAGTAAAAGCGCGAAAGCAATCGCCGTTTCCGATAGTCGGCTGACCGCGGAAAAACCGCGTAAATATTTTAATTACCTCTATTTTCTATCAGCTGATTCTCATTTTAATTCAGCTCTGAATAAAGAAAGAATATTCACAGCTGACAAACATTTGTTCATCTAGGCTTGCATTCATCATGTCAGTTTATGTGAAATATTAGAGAAGCCTGCAGGGAAACCACTTGCGACGAGGGATTTCATTTCGTCTTACACTCAGAAACAAATTTCGTCGCAATGACCGAAATTTGATCCTGGCAACGAAATTCCAGGGATAATATACATCCAACCAAACATTATTTTAACACAAATACAAAGTTTAGTTGATTTTATAGTGCGCATAAAAAAAAAAATATTTCAGTAGTGTCTGAGAAAAGGTCTGGCACCACAATTCCATAGATTCTGTTGCGGTTGCGAAATCAGATCTGTACAATAAAATCATTTTATAAAGATTGAAAAATGATTGTTTATTCTTGCTTTCATTATGATGAAAGAAATATGAGAACAGAATAGGCGATCAATTTAACTTTTATCTAATATTGTTGATTCGATTCGAAGTTACATGAAAATTATTCACGATGATCAATGATGGTTGTCGATGCCTTCCTCGTGGTGACTGACGCTCATCAATTAAACGTTGGTCTTACATCTTCTGTGTAGTATCAAACGTCAACGAGCTTCTTCAATTTCATTTTCGTAGTTAATTGTTTATTATTGTTGAACTGGACCAGATGTTACGATGGAATTTTTAAGAGTTGATATAAATACTTCGTTCGGTTTGGACTGTTTTCTCGAAATTTAGAATTTAAACAGGTTTAAATGTCTGCTGTCACGTGCAGATCAACTGAAGTTAATTTGGTTTGAAATTCACAACAGTTAAGTTATATTATAGGTTTTTCAACAGATTATATATACTTTGGTTAGGTTAAAGTGTTTAATGTAGAATAATCTAGACGAATTTTATCTTCATGCTCGTCTTCTCAAGAGTATTCAAGTCATCGTTTCCGCTAATTGTATTCTACCTTTGGCTGCGTACACTTACTAGTCCAATTAGTCTTACAATTAGTCTTACTTACCCGCCTTATTTGAACTATAACTTCTCGTCACAGAATTCAATATTTTCTCTGATTGCAAATATCTTGACACGCCAGTCAATTCCTTGTTCATCCCGTAATCAATTCAATTGGCATCGTGTAGTTACAGCGAAGCTTTAACATTGCATGGACTGAGGTTAGCTGTGAAGTAGATACAAACCAAGTACTGACCTGGGTTGCGTCGCGTTGTCGAACTGTGACAAGGGCACAGCGAGAGGAGTGACGGGGTATATGGGTATCGATTTCACGTTAAACGAAACATTTGCGGGTTCCCTGAGCTAGGGAAATGGAAAAGAGGAAATAAAGAAACACTTAATCAGAGAGGTTAGATGAAAATGAAGACTTGAAGAGAGTACTTCGAGCGGCAATTTCGGAATAGATCCCCAGTCCCGAGATCTGGTTTCGCTCCTCGCTTCTTCATCTTTCTTATTCTCTTTATCTCCGGCTCGTCCTCGGTTCCTTGCCACCCTCCTCCGGACTCGGGAATTCGAAAAGCAATCGACAGTAAAGGCATTCTAATGGGGTCGTACGATAAAATAACTCGGGCTCACCTACTCGACTTCTTTTTCATCCTATTGCGATGGTCACTGTTCAACGTGGCGAACCGTATATTGAGGTCGCAAAATATCACGAGTGATCGAACGATCACGAGTCATCGCTGAAAACGGCCGGAGATAAAATGATCATGCGAATTCTCTGCACCGAGTAAATGTACCTGAGAGCACAGTTTAAGAAGAGAACTCTTGAAGCAAATTTGAGACATAAATTGTATACTGGGTCCAATTTAAGAACAATATAACAAAGCTGACGAAGTGCGTTTGGATTTGTTTCGGGCGTCTTGTGCAGGATTGTGGTTACTGGAGTAGGGTCACTGGAATAATGGGTTCACCCTTGTTTCTGTGGTGTGTTACAGATATTTGGGTAGGTACATAGTTCGTCTACCCGCGTGAGATGGGATAAGCCTGGTACACGTAGACTCTAGTTTGTTAGTTTATGTCCCGCTATAGTTTTGCAGGGTAGATCGTGCTGGGATGGGACCTCTTTGCACTGGTTTCTGAACTCCCCAATACCCAGTGCTGAAATCACGGAGTGAACGGTGCACCATGACGAGAGCTACACAGTGGGAAGAGCTCAGAAGTTATATGCCACAGAAGCCTTGGAGGTGCCATGAAACCACTTTTCTGAAAGTTAAAGCGCTCTGCACTTATGCGTAATTTACTTTCCATTCGAATTTTAACAAAGTCGATTCAGCGATCCGTCTGTCATTCTACTTACGAAGAAATTTAGGACCGATACTGTATGAAACTGAATGATCCATTCATTCATCGTTCCATAATTAGAGATGGGAATGGGCTGGAAAGCTTATTGGAAGGACGAGAACAGTATATGGCTTTGAATTTATATCCAAATAATTGGATCAATGTCTCAGCTAGAATTTTGTCTAAAAAAACTGGTGCGTATCTCATGATATGATTGAAAAATATATATGAAAAACACTGAAATGGTATTCAAAGAGCATAAATTTGTATTCCAAGGTTCAAAGAACTTTTGGAGAATGTGGTAGTTACGAATTATCGAAAGTTTGAACCTTAGCCGTTTTGAACCCGGATATTTAAGACGTTGGACGGACTTACTGGAAGACGGTCGAAAGGTGTGTCATCTGTGACATCGCAAGTAGAGGATTTGTTGTTGCAGGTACGGAATGAAATTTCTTCAGATCGCTTTGACCGATGACCGAATATCTGTTCGACAAAGAACAAGCGTTCCTTTTGAAGATTGCAAAAAATGCCTCCTTTCATTCTCTCGTTTGTTTTCTTTTTCTTTTTTCTTTTTTCGTCTTTTGAGAAAGCAGCGTGAGGTTGTATTCTCTTGCGCTAGCGGAAGCGTCGCCTTGACGGCCCTCCACCTTTGTAGCGGTCAACGGAGTCGACTCGGAAATCGATCATTCGCATGGCTGCTCATTTAAATAAATTTCGTTTTTCCTTTACCGCATCGGAGATGCGATCCCTCGGCTACGATCCGCGGAGTTTGAGGCGCCGGAGTTCCTCCCATACGAGATACACATACACACACACTGTTCACCGACAAAAGTCAACGAAAAGAAGCGACGAAGCCGGAGGTGAATGTGGAGATGTGGATGTGGCCGTCGATATGGACGGCCGCTGGGACCATTCGACAGTATGAGAGATAGCCGGCTCTGCTTTATGCGCCGTTCGTGAAGGGAATGCAGTGTTCTCGTATATCCGAACACTAGCTGCACTCTTTGGCAGCTACGCGGTGTTCAAATTACAAGCATAGCTCGATCCCACGGTGCTCGGTTAAGAAGACTAGCAACAATTTGCCTCGCGCGAATGACAGTGATTAATCTTGTTGGAAAATTCCCGAAGCGAGATCGAGTTCACCCTCTCAGGGAAGATCGAATATTTGCCGTAGTTTGAAGACATGCCACGATGTATGATGGCGAAACTTCCGAGAGCCGATGGAACCATCGAACGTGAATATAACATGCGGGTGTGGAAAGGTGGTGGTTAGACAAGCACGAAGTCGTTCCTACACCAGGTGACATCCTGAATTTCTTATACGTACCGGGAAACGAAAATCACGTACGTATATGTATAAGGAAAATTGTAGTGCTCAATTGGTGTTTGACTTGCTGATGGCGCAAAGCCGCTGGACCATGAAGAAACGCCGGGATCAATTTACTACCGGAATGTTATATCAGTCAAGGAATTGGAAATCTTTCCGAGCAAACACTCGACTCGGTAAAGTTGTTCGAATTACTTCTAAATTCAAATGAAAAATCCAGACTTGGTATTGACTCGGTACCGCCACGACTACACCTGCACCACTTCGGAGAGACGAACGGTTCGTGTAATATCACGGTTGGCCTCTTCAATCCGAAGGGCGTCGGTATATCCCGCAAAGGAGAACGCAGTGAGCTTTATGTGGTGCAATTTCGGGCTATTCGAACAACCCGGTGGCCACTGGGTAGATAGAGTGCGCATTCAGAAAAGCTCGCGGAGACGGTGCGGAGCGAAGAAACAAAAGTGCATGCATGTTGGCTGCAGAGGGGCTCCCGTTACACAGATGGAATGCCAATTCGCCGTGGCGACGCGGCTGCGGGTTCCGTCGCGGTTTGCAAGTGCCGACAAAAGATACTCCTTTGTTTTGCGATTGAATCGGCGATTCGATCTCTCCGCCAAGCGATATCGCACCCCGGCATGGCGACCCGTTCCGCATGCCGAAGACTAACGGCCGTCGGCATTCCCTTATCGACGAAACGTACGATCGCAGCTGAATGCGCTTTTAGTTACTTGGATCGGTTGGTCCGAGGGAGGGGAAAATTCGGATTAAAAATATCTCAGCAGGCCCTGATCAGGTTGAAATTAGATGTGCCTTGTTAACCTTTGAAGAAAACACAAAGCTTGTCAGACCCTGTCATCAAGTTTCGACTTTACCACGATTTTACCCAAATTTTTTTACGTTTCTACCCAAAATATGAGAAATTTGAAAGATAAAAACTTTTTAACGAAATTTCTTTTTTTCATTGAAAATAATTTGTTTTTTTAGGTATTTTTTTCAATGATTATATATTTCTGAAGAGGCATTCGAGCTACGGGAATATACTCAATGATCGAAAACTTATGAGTATATTAAGTGGTGATTCTTGACCTCAGGGTGATGATCGGAGGATAATTCTTGGATATGAAGGTCAAAGATTAAACAAAGTGGATTTTATTATACTTATGAGAATATTTCGAAAATTAAGATACTTCTGCCGTGGCCCTGGTCAGTTGGGCCGCAGGTAATCCTTGCCAAGGCGTACCTGTTGGGCTCCTGGTCAGGTTGTCATCAGACATCCCTTACTGACACGCGCGTGATGTGGCCCTGATCAGTTTAATATCAGGCATGTCTAGGTAGGGCATGCCTGATCTGGCCCTGAGCAGGCTCAGGTCAGGCAAAGTCCATTAGGGTGCACCTGATCTGACCGTGACTATACCTAACACATTGAAAGTACCGTGCGTAGCCGCCAGGCGTCATGGAAGTCCCTGGCGTTCTCATAATCAACGTATCAGATGACTTGTAATATAGTGTGGTTGTCCACCTGTAAAATGGTGCGAAATATCATTTCGTAATTTATTATTATCGTAACATACTTAACTATGGATAGATATCAGTTACTCACTGTTGGTAGCCTCTCCTTTGCATCTATATAAAATTGAGTAGATTGTTACTTTATTTAAAAAATCGTCAAATCTGGACGATCGTTATCGGAGTCTGATCAGGTACTGCCCCTACCTGCCCTGATAAATGCTTGATGAGGCTCCGATCCAGTTCTGATCAACGCTTGATCAGGGTCTGACCATCGTACCTAAGCTCAGCCTGATCAGGACATGCTATAACGTCACGTTACATTTCTGGTCGGGTAGCCTGATGTGAATCTGATCAGGCGGTAAGGTAGCCTGATAATGGCCTTATCTGAGACTGATGAAAATTTCTACCTGGAATTATGCACCGAAATTTGCGACGAACGTCGTGACAAAATATTTCTCCACCCTGACACTGATCAGCGTCGGATCGCGATCGTGGCTTTGAGGTGGATCGCAGGGTTCGATTTATTGAGGTCGGTCTCGTTTGGATTACGGAGCGACCCGTGAAACCGGCGTGTGTCAGAAATCACGTGGTTCACTGAAGTGACTTTCCCCATCATTAATCCCTCCCGTCGATCCCGATGGAACTTGACGTGATCCGAAACACGGGTGCGCGCGGGAAGGGTGAAGGGCGATGGGTGTAAGGGTCGCGATGGCCGGGAGGGGTGACCGGACTCGATATAATTGAACGGTCATTGAATCGGACAGGTGACAGTGTGAATTGATGTGTTCACCGGTCTGGCGCAGGTGCAGCCCGGCTTGAAAGGCGCCTGTCTCATCTGCTATTCACCCCTAGCTGACGATCCTGATGGAAAATTGATCGCTTTTAATTTCGTAACTATAAACGAATTTGGACGTGAATACAATCGGTAGGAGCATAGAGCCGGAGCTTGAATGCTATTTGATTAAACTCTGAATCACAATATGGTTTGGATTTGCTGAGAATTGAAAATTCGGGTATCTATAGTGCAGGAAAATTAGGTGATTATGAACACCAAAAGAATCCAGCCGCCTCCGTCTCACTTAAATGAACATTGAAGTAGTTGTTCTAATACTGAGGTTGTGTAAAGTTTATATGAATTTACTCTGAGCAATATATGACGAATGTTGTTTACGTCAAGTATAATTCGAAAACCTTATGTTGTTACTCGTCACCAGACGGAACTTAGTCATCCAATGTCAAGAAGATATTCGAGTTTAAGAGGATCAAGCTTTTGTTAGAGGAACTGCCAGTTATTTAAAAATGGAATACGACTCAGTGTTGAAATCATTGCTCACATTGCCTACACAGATTCTAGGCATCCAGAACGGAGTTCGTCAGACTTCGTGAATTGTATGGTTTGCATTTTTTGTGCTGCCGGAGGCGATTATCTTGATTGGATGGAAATCATTCGGTTTCATGGAATAAGGCGTCAAATTTTTTGTTTCATCGTGATTTTGGATTTAGACTAGATGTTCCAGGATTCAAAAAAGGCTTAATTCGGGAAATCATGAAGGTCGTGATGAAAATCATCACCGGTAACTTTTCACAAGTATTACAAGTATGACAGGGAAGTAGGTAATGTGAAACATTCTGCATCGAATGTTGAGAACCTCCACTGAGCAAGAAGAACGAAGTGGAAGGAGCCTGCGAAAACAACAATTAAACCCAAGAGTCTGGTTGGTTGGAGTTGAAAAAACAAACCTCGAATTTGTCCAAACTCTGTCACAACAACGCCATTAGCCAATCTTCCCATCATACGACGTAATCGTGTTCCTTTAGTTCTTCTATTTGGGTGGAAAAAATGGGACAAACGAGTTAGCCGAATTGGAAGTGGTAGGGGGCAGAGATATACTCGGTTTCTTTCGGCTCACTTCGGGTAGTCCAGACCCCCGGGGTCACGGCCCTTACGAATGTAAGATCGATTTCGCCACGGTTCACCCCGTGGAAATGAACACGTGATCGGAGTATCAGGTGTGAAGCAAGTTTGCATGCATATTTCACGTCTAACCTATCTCATAAATTATCGGAACATTGATGTGCGACACGTGGTGCGGTATGCGTTTGGTGCAGGATTTCGCACATCGACTGGCACATTCGTTGCATCCAATTCATGGAGAGTATCAAGACTGAGAGAGAAACGGAAAGATATGCTACCTTTTGAACAATTGCGTAAATTAACTGACCTTCAGATTTATTGTATAAAAATTTGGAAACCGAGAAAAATGTGGTTACATGCTGTGTCTAAACTATGTTATGATTAACAAAATTGAAAAGTCATATTTAACAATTAAGGTTGACTCGGGTGACTTTCACAGTGGATGAACATTGATCTAAGAATTATCTGCAAACGATTTAGGGTCGACATATTGATTTTTCTGTAGTTTTGGAACCCTGTAGTAAGTACTGAGGTCCAAAGATATTGATAATTTTAAACCATTGACTCTGAACGTTCCAAAGAAACGGAATGCTCGTTTCTTTTTTTTTTTTTTAAACTTTGTATAGATGTATTTTCACTTTCAAATTTTCCACGAATCCTTGAATTCCATGAATAAATATGATCTGAGATGTTTTCAAGGAAGAAAAGTCTAACCTTTTCAGTTATCGAATCCGCTTTGGGTCGAGCTTTCGTAAACCGGAAAACATTTCTTTTGCGATAAATGCTTTGATCTCTCATCATGATAGAATTTTATGACGCAGAGAATTGACTTAACAATATAGCCTTCAATACTATGATGACTTTAGCACAGGTAAGTGTCAAATATCGCTAGTATAACTTGGGTTCTTGATAAAACATTCTAAAATCCGTATGTACACAGATAAATTCCAGCAGATGTCTGATCTGAAACAATTGATAATATACTTTTTTCTGACACTATTGGATATATTGAAGTTGCCACAGCCTCTAATGGCTACGAAATGACCAAAACAACGAAACAACATTCACAAAGGAAAACCTTCTGTCAGGTACCTTGAATACGTACAAAATATACGAATATTTGTTTTTCATCGTCAAAAGATCACCGTATGTTTATCACTTCGACTCCCAACATCTCGTGAAATCAAATCTGCCCAATCAAAGCTGGTTCGCGATATTTTCACTTGGAATCAAATTTTCTGGCAAATGATTTTCCTCAGACACCACGATGTTGTTTCAGATATGGGATACGAAGTCTGTGCAGTTGGTTGTACTGTTAATAAAACGAGAAACAAGCCTGGTCAAGAGAATTTCCGCAGCAGTTTACGTCGCTTTCAATTCAGCCCGATATTTATCCGTATTAAACTGCGTAGAGTCTGCAGAGGTGCGTCACCTGAAACGCTCCGAGGTAACGTAATTGAGGTGAAATTGCACGCTAGAATTGTTTGTCGAAATAATCACCCTTCTCTCTCCCGGTTGCTGCAGGCTGCTGTATTTGTTCAGTCTGCAACGCCACGCCAGTTGAAATTTCGCAATAGATACCGCAGCTGTATAACAATAGTCGTCCCACTGTAATAACGTTCGGTACTTTTTTCACCGAATTTAGAGCTTTCGCCACTGCGGGTTTAAAGCATAGTAAAACTGGCCTACACAGGCAGCTTGCATTTGACACAAACGGAATGCGAACGCATGTTGACCCCATGGTGCACTGCAGTATTGGAATCGGGGCGTGTACAGGAAACGTGCAAGAGCGATACATTTTTTTTTTTTCTTTCTTTTTACAAATATTCACACTTCTCACCGTGTTGGTACTCTGTTTTCGGAGTGCAATACTGAAATATTCAACTTCATATCATGCACATGCTGCCGAATTCGTGCAAGCCGGCGACAGAATGAAGCTTTTTCAGCTTCGGAGTATCGTGATTTTCTTTTCACTTCGTGATTTTTTTTTCTGGTTTTCTCGCGTTTTGCATTTCAAAGGATGATATTTACCTCTCATCAAAAAAATGTTTTTCTTTTAACATTTCACGTGTCCAATGGCGTAAGGTCGTAACCGCCAAAACTACGGTTTTAGTGACAAAATGGCCAAGAACTGTTTATTCCTGTTTTTTTTCTTTACTCTGCGCTCTGAAAATGATAAAAATGTATAATCCAATCGAAATCAAGCGTTTGAAAGTATACAGGCGAAAGATCGTTTGTTAGGCAGGTACGACCGTTGTTCATTATTACATGAGTACGTGAACAAAAAGATCAAAACAGAAGGTTGTAACAACCATTTTGCTTCTGCAAACCTTTTAGAAACCGTTGACCGCATGAATAAATTGTGGTTAAAAATTTTTAAAGACAGAAGAGCGTAACCACCAATTTTTATTTTGCATACGCTCTAGAGACTACAGAAACGTATAAACAATTGAAACTAACAAAGTTCTACAATGACGCGGATTTTCCACGCGCTTACGCAATTACCGTGGTTGATAATTTTGTTAATTAGCATCAGGACCGAAAGGACGTATCTACCATCACATGCGATGTTTTGCTTTCAGTTGATGAATTTATACTCAAACTCAAAAAAGCAACAAAAAAAGAAAAAAATATTTATAGGCAGATACGACCTTATAGAATTAATCGAAATAGGTTTTTATGGTTGAATCAGTAGCAGAAGGTCGTATTTACCAGTACATACGACCTTTTGTTCTACACTGAATTATTAGTCAATTTCAACATTTCCGACAATATTTTCATGTTTTAAGCCTAAATACGATAAAAGAAAATACACGCCCGTTTCCCTTTTTCAAAAACAAAAGGCCGTAATATGGCGCTTACAACTTTTGCCATCAGACACGCGAGGTACATTTTGTAACTTCCGGTTACTAATAATTGGTCATTAAAATCTCAGATACAAGGTTAACTCTTACAGTTTTTAACGATCCTTCGTTGAATATAATGCAAGAGCTTCTGTGCTTAATAATTATATTTCATGAACTGCAGTGTTTGGAACTTCGAAAACTTCAAGTTGACGCAGATGTATGTTGGTTCAGAAATCGTTTGGAAGATAATGAGAAAAAAATAAAAGTAAAAACGTAAATACAACACATCGCTCTTTGACTTATAAAAAAGATACTTTGTCAAATAATCACGTGTACTGCGGGAAAGTCCAGCTTTTTTCATCTCGTAAATTCACTAAGAAAAGTAATAAATTTCAGATGTTTTCCAACGAAACTTGAGTGAAAATTTCCCCATTCTAAAGAGAAGGAGACAAAAGGACACCCTAATGGAAAAGTATATTTAAATCTTCCGTGATCCTCGTGATTATTATACCCCTGAAGGCGAGAGAGGCGTTGGGCGGTGTTTAAAACGTGGATAAATTGGAGTGATTGTCGATTTTATTTATCACGTTTCCTCCGCCGTTTCCTTGACTTTCGTCACGTTTTTCGTCGCCAGAGTTAGTGAAACGTAAACTCTGGGGGGAGTTGAATCATCCTACGAAACGATTATTGCGCTCCGTGCGAGCTGTGAAGCCTCTTCCCTCCCTATTCCTTTCTCATTCTCTCGCTCTCGCTCGCTCACAATCAGCCGACACCTCGTAAGGCAGCTGGGAATTCAACAAAGTTCGATAAGCAAGGGGAGTTCAATATCCCCTCGATTATTCATGCGGTTCCTACTCACAATCAGCAACGTTATCACGGTTCGTAATTACCCAATTATTGAACTGCCAAACGCTAATTCAACTCCTGACAGGCCTAATATAATTCATTGCATTCACACGGTAAAAAAACTCACGGTGTTGAAATTCACCAAAAGTGGCCGGTGTGGATTATTACAGAAAAATTTTCGTGCCTGATTCGGAATTTGCAAACCAGTGTTGGATTGACACCAAAAGATATTCCATACAAGTCCAAGCCGCAATTTTTTACAGCGTACGTTCCTGCAGATATGCCGATGCCTGCTTGGATGTTACAATTCTTCCGATACACTCAAAAATGTGTTTTTTGAACAGATGTTCGGATAAATCAAGTCACGGTTCGGATAATCGAGGTTCTACTGTACTTATCCGTACCGATTTTCCTCTCAGCAAGCGCATTTTGCCTCCGCTTATACCGCCGAGCTCAAGGCATGTATAATACTGTGGATACAATAGTTCCAATCAGTAACTGAGACATTAATCAGCGTTGTGTACTCAGAAACAGTGAACGGTTCAGCCGCTGGCAGAGTACCGTTGTATGTATGTATTAACGTGAGGGAGCGACGCCGAGGCAATATTGGCCCGTATCATCTATAGAAGATTACGAGGGTAACCGGGTGCTGTGATATTACCTGTGAGATCCGTTTACCCGAACCGTGTAAGGTGCTCGGTGTGATTTTGCGGTGAATTTTTTTTATTCGAAAAATTCAGCACGTACGGCAGGGAAAAGTCCATCGGCTTTGTACGAGGTGTGTTAGAAAAATAACGGGAATTTTCGTTTTTTGGAAAGAATTTTTATTCGTTTGTCTACAACGATGTTATCCCCTTCAAAATATTCCCCATTAGATATTACACAATTGTGCCAGCGCTTTGTCCGATCCCTGAAACACTTGTGGAAGTCGTTTTTGGGATAGCTTTTAGCTCTCTTAGCAATGGGTTTTTAATTTCAAATATGCTTGCAAAACGACGGCTGTTTAAGGTTCTCTTTATTTTTGGGAACAGAAGAAAGTCACACGGAACCATATCTGGCGAATACATGGAGGCTGGGGAATCATTGCACTGTGTTTTTTTTTTGGCCAAAAAATCCAGAACAAGCAATGAAATTCTCGTAGCAAAATTTAGTACGAATTCTTTGATCCATTTTTCAAAATCGATGATCTTAACAAAAGATATTTAACCCTTTTTACGGCTGACAATAAACTAAATACCCTGAATGGCTAACATAGTACAGCAACTTTTGAGTAAAGTTTACCAACGCAACAACGAAAAAATCGCCTGAATCAGACTAATACAACGCGCAAAATCAAAAAATTCCTGTTATTTTTTGAATATACCTCGTACACTGAATGATAAAAACGAACTCTACACTTTTCATTCGACAGTTTCAATGAGCAACACTTCGACAGTAACGTTATCTTTGATCTCTGATGCTTCAGAAACTTTGCAGCTATACATGTTCAGAAACGTTCGAAGAAATGCGTAGAGTGTGAAGGAGATTTTGACTCCGAAATTCATCTTTGCTGCAAATCGCTTTCACTGACACAAAAAAACACCAGAAAATCTCACATTCCCGTAGAAGGCCAGTAAAAATGCATAAAGTAATAACGATTTTTCAAAAATATTTCGTAACAAAGCTTTTGGAGTGGCGAAAAATTATTCAAACTCCTTGGAGATGAAAAAAAAAAAAAAAAAAAAATAAGTAAAAAATAATCGGTGATATACATGATCGAAATATTTTTAACCGTAATGATTTCAGCCCAACACTTATAATATATTCTAAATGAGGGAAATTGAACTTGTTATTCACGTATTGATAGAAGATACTCTATTTGAAAAAAAAAAAAAAACTTTTCCGATATTTACCGACTGTATAGGATCTCGAATCCGGAGAATAACGAACTTCAGCGCTGAATTTAATGATATCCGGTAATAATGGGCTGTCTGCAGTATTCTGACTATTGATTGTTGGCCTCCTCGACTTCGATATTTTACGTTCCTCCACTGCTATGGTCTGTAACCAATAACCAAGAGCCCGCGTAGTTATTGAAATATGCCCCGAGGATTCCTGGCATATTTCGTAAATCGGAATTGTCTTCGATCTTCCTCCGTGCTATCTCCTCGGCAAATGGACCGACTAACCACAGTGGATTTTTCTCTAATCAAGACCGTGACGCAACATTCAACCATACACGCGATGTTTCGCTTTACATCCGTGCTTTGGCTTTATTGAAACAATCTTTGTGTCTAGGAAATTGGATACGCCTTGTTCCAAATACATTCAGCAAGTTTCAGATTTTTGTGTTCATCTACTCACCTTACCTACCCGACTATAATTGAATCGTGCATACGGGGCATTCCACGTAAATTAAAAACGACTAGGGTCTGACACTCATCCTCTTGGATTTGATCGACGATTTTTTGTACTGTTGCTTCCACTCTATAAATCATTCCAAAACCAAAAATACTTTAATCAAAATTTAAGTAAGCAGGTAAAACTTTGTCAGGATTCTTTCTTTCAACGTAAAAAAAACTTTTTAGGCGGTGACACTTTGAAAAATGGTGGATTGATTTTGTTTTTTTCTTTCTTAACACTCAAATAAACACATGCGTATGGACACGAATACTGCCGGAGTTTGAGGCAAAACTGCAGCAGTGCTTCAGATCGGGAGGGTCAAAAATCCTCTCGGAAACTTATATCTAACCCTCGATTACTCAATGACCTCAGGGGAGGATTGCTGTAACCCATCGTGTGGGGTGCGTTCGAATAAGAAAAAGTTTTCGCAAGAATGCACAGGCTTGTAAAAGCAATCGCTGAATTTTGCGATAAGAAACGATGACGTTCGACGACGCGTGAAAACCAACATGATCGGATCTATCCGACATGATGGCAAAGCGATTTTCGAAGACTTTCCCATCGTCATTGTAATTTTTGTCATGCGAATGAAGAACTTAGGATTTATGATTAAGGCGGGTGCAGGTTGGACAAAAAATGTATACTTTTTATCGACGTTGTCACGGGATAGCCGTACGTTGAGTATTTATTGATCAAAATTTTATTTGCGAGATACAAAAATCTCTTGAAAATTACGAAAATATGAAATACCAGAGTTATAAATGAAGAGATAAAAATCTCGTCAAAGTTGTTATATTACATCATTGTCATTATCAATATTGGTACAATGTTTTAAAATTGAATATGTATTGATGCTTGTGATTACATATTGATACAAAAAAAATGTTGAATTTGTACAGTGAATTTAATCTACTAGGATTCCGATCATTTCAAAGTGATTTCAAATGTAGAATCGATATCGTTGATAAATACATTATATTCTATTTTCCCATTTTCGAAAAGATCTTCGTGTACCACGTAGTCCGAGAATTACTAATTTGACAAGTACTGAAAGCTCAACGTAAATATCGTAATAAAATTAACGAATGGTATCGATTTTTGGGCGAACAATATTTTTCAAACCAAATCAAGATATTATTTGAGTTTGTTTGTTTTATTTTTTTATTTTTTTTTTGTCCAAGTGTTTTTACACGAAACGTGTATTTGTTCAATTTAAAAAATTGAAATAAAATAAAAATTAAACAACGAAGAATATATATATATCCTGGAAAAAGATCGTCGCGTCGTCAGGCGTAACGCTGGCAATATTTTGACGGGTGAGCAAATTGATCGGGAGGTTGAAGTTTACGATAATCTTTCCGGGTGATGTTGAAAGCTAGAGAGACGTGCTCGTCGAAATAGATATACCCACGTACCGTGGACGAGGATCATGCGAATTGGCGGACGGGTCAGGCAAAGACATCCTCTCCCCCCCAATGTGAAGGGAGTCGAGAAAGCGTAATGGCGGAGGTTGGAACGGGGGATGGAAAAAGGGTGGAGGCATTTTTCAATCAGTATTTTGCGGGGATAAGCATATTTCCCCTTCAAGTTTAGAGATATTGCTGAACTTTTTACGCCCCAATTCTGCAAGGGGATTGAGTCGTAATATAAACAACAGAATTACTCCAGCATGAATTGTCCTTTCGATATTTGGGAAGAACTTGCCTCGTAAGAGTCACCCGAGGAACGAACGCAACGCCTCGCTTGAAAGACGGTTTAGGGGAGCCGGTTATTGTTCGAAAGCCGGCTGAATATGAATATTAACTTGGCTCCGCGAGACGGCTACGAACGGATGGGTTGTTTATTCGAGTGGTGGGAAAGACGCCCGGAGACGAAATCGGACTCGATGAATTTTTCTCGCTCCATCTCTTTTTATCACAAATTGACTTTTTATCGTTCTAACCAATGTTCACGGTGAGTTCGGAAGATCTTTCGCTCAATCATTGTTCTGTAATCAAAGCACAGCTGATTCTGAACGTATACGCATTTCATCCTCTGAATTAAGCGGTACCTTCGTTGTCTGGAAGTTTGTACTCTTACACCATCATCATCATCATCGTCGTCTTGGAATATGGTTAACGATGCATTAGTTTCTCAGAAATCGAATTTTTTTAAATAAACATTCAAGTTCTCATTATTAATCAATTTCGGTTTAATTCTTTATTTCAACAATGCGAAAACTATAAACAAGTCTTTTGTATCCTAACTTAAGGGATTGCCCTCGTCGATTTCATCTTCGAATATCAAAGTCCACGTATCTCAAACACTAAAAAGGGCTTAACAGCCTCATTAAATACACAATTACGAACAAAAACATTTCACCAAAATTTTATTTCATGCTAAAATGAAGAAATGGCACTGTTTCTACGAAATATCAATAGTAAATTTTGGACCAGTTGTGCGTGGCCTGGAAAAATATTTTTCCCATTTCGCAAAAAAAGCATCCCTTGCCATTTGTAGAGTTGTTATTTTTAGGTCGAACGCGGCATTCTTGCAACAAGAGAATAAAGTCGGTGTTCCGGCCCTTTTCTTGTTCGCACAGCTTGAGCAAGACACAATAAAGCGTCGATGACTCAAAGTAAATGAATAATTTCCTATACTCGGACAGTTTTCCGTGATACGCGTTCGAGCAATGACAGCAATCATTTACTTTCATTCCAATCTCGTGATTTTTGAACTGTAAGAGGAATTTTCACCGTGTTTGGAAAGGGAGAAATTTTTTTGTTCTGAACGTGCGGAACGAGAAGGATGAATGAACCGGATTTTTTCAGGTTTATTGCAGAGTTTACTCTACACGGTAACACAGCTGAATTTGCAGGAACAATTTGACCGAGGGTGAAAAGCGAATCAGAGGTAGACTAACAGACCTCGCGTCAAAGAGACTGCGAGCAGCGACCCCGGGTACCAAAAATAAAGAAGAAGAAAAAAAAACGACCAGCATGTCGTGAGCGTTAAATGCGAAAGGTAAAGAGCACGAGGGTCGAGGCTGAGCACGCGAGTCGAGAGTGAAGAGCGAAGAGTGAAAAGTGGTAAGGAATGAAAAGCAAAGAGTACGAAGAGTCGAGTGTTGAGACTGGCTCGGCGTGGGTAATGAGTGAAAAGCGTGGCTTAGCTTCGCTGGAGTCAAAGCGAAGAATTACACATTTGCGTGATTTTGCTGGGGTCTGATTATTGAGGGGGTATTTTTAATTTCGTCAAAAACTTCATCGCAGAAGATTGAAATTTTCTCGTCAAAACACAAACACTACCACAATATAAATTTCGCTGGAAGGAATTTTTCTGAACATTTTATTTAGTCATTTCAAAAACGAAAAAATCTATATTATCGATGTCGTTAAAAAAGTACTATTACTTTCGGTTACGATTTAATTTGGATTAGGTCATTAAATCAATGGAACGATGATTGTATTTTCGAACATTATATGCGAGACTTCTAATTAGGGGAAAATGGGTTCCATCGTCTGATTAAAAAGTTCGGAAAGGAATAAAAAATGTTTAAAAAATACTCAGCGATGTTATTTGGGCTAATGATATTGAACGGGAATAGAACACTAAGCCTACTACGCAATAGAAACGAACTCGAGGAAATTCGAACAACAAAAGTTGCACTATCAGTAAGTTGCGAAAGGTTTTTATCATTAGAACGATGAAGATGATCAAACTTCCGTGTTTGTGACCCGATGATCATGTTCTTGGTTTCAAATTATGGATACCTTGCCTGTGTTATTCGACTCTGCTCACAATCAGATTCATTTCTATCAAGTATAAGCAAGCCGACATTTTTTCCTGTAAAATATCGTAGATCGTTCACGTCCTCAAATGCCGGACGTCAATGTTTACAATATACGACACGAGTAATTAAAATTTGGATGTAATGGATGTGTCCTGCAGTTATGCATGGAAACGTCGCGTTACGAAAGTCGAGTAATTTCCGCCGCTCGGTTTTTGCGAACATCAGAGATGCGAGTGGTGGCCAATCAAGGTGGTGGACCACCAGGCCCAGCGTGACATCAAACGTGTCCTACGCACTTTGCATTTTCATTTGAATTTCACCTTATCCACGGTATATTGTACAAATTGCCCCACCATCCTATGTACGTGTAATACGTACCGACAGCCGTGAGGGTTGCTCTTGTGTTTGTTCAGCTAACCACCTCCAGCTCTTCGAGCGCTACGCGATTGGTGCTAATATCGAAGATCAAACTCCGGGACTGATTATTTCCGCGACGACAATTCTGTTGCTGGTATTATACCCAACGGCATTCGTTGAACAAAGGACGATTCGCGGGAAGCGTGAGTTCTGCGAACAAGTTGATGTAGACTTTATTTGTTACATACATGTTTGTAAATCTGAGAGTAGATAGCAACTGTGTCACTACACGGAGGAAAGGGATTATTTGAGTCAAGTAATATTTGTTTGATTCAACGAACATAATACTTACTTAATTCAACAAAATACTTGTGACAACTTAATATATAGAATTGAATCAAGCCTTTGAATGATCATGCCGACTATCAATTTATTCCCGACAACACGACGCGAGTTCTTTGCGATAATGTGAATTTCGTGTCAAGAAAATGTGTGATTAAAATGATTGAAAATTTGATTGAACGTACCTCAATCGTTTTTTTTTTAAACTGCGATATTGCTGTATCGAAACAAATTTAGCTGGTTTTAATTCATGGTTTTGTTGACTCAAAAGTTCAATGGTTGAAACAGGTAATAAATTTTGTTGTTGCAAAAATTTTGTGCATTATCTGAACATTAGAGTTATTCAAGCGCACAAAACGAATTTTTCGGATGATGTCATTTATAATTCTGTTGACTCAAAATTTTGTGGGTTTTACCCGATATTTAATGGGTAAGACTTGCAAACTTATTGTTGCATGTGTAGAAGTATAAATTGAACATGTGTCAATAGTTTTTGTTTATTTGACGTCTCAATCAATTTCGATGACTCGAAATTTGGTATTATGCTTTCTTCGTTTCTAGTTGGTCTGATGACAAAATTATCTTTCGTTTTCGGTGTCTGACTTCCTAGCCGACTACTCGATTTTATAACCATCCCTGAAGCTACTTCCGTAGCGAGAATTTTCACCGCCTAGTGGCCGTTTATAGTACTAGTATACTGATGTTCACGATGAATATATCATCCACTTGTTTCAAGGCATGTGGTGTTTCTTTCGCCTCGTAAACAAATTAGTTCAACTGCTTTAATCAGTTACGCCAAACAAGCTCCGGATAAATCATCAAAGTATGGCATTCGTCGAAGTTGATATTTTGTTGGCTGGATTCACATACTTATTCTAATTGAAGTGCCCAATTGTTTCTGTCAACAAACATGCGACTTCAAGGAACAACACATAAATTTGAAATGAAATGATATTTAGGTGACTCAATTTCGGAATCGCGTCAAAGGGTTCACTCAAATCAATACTTCAATGGATCGCGACAAGAAAGGCTTTCGTTGAATCAAGGAATTCCCTAGACTAAATCATTTTGATAAACTAACTGAATCGAAATTCTTGGATTGAAGTCATCGTGTTTAGAAATAAATATGGGATATTAGATTGAAGTGAACGGACTCCAACGGAATCTATTTTGTTGCTTCAAGAATTCCTCTCCCTCCATGTACGTTCGGTACAACAAGAGTGGATTGAGTTTGGAAAACTCGCGTCAAATTACCTCACAATCGCACTAATTATTCCTTAAATTTCCGGGTCAAGGATGAACATCCGAATGAGAGCAAAACGAAAGTTAATAAATAAGTTGACATGGGTATAAGGCGTACATGTTTAACGAACCGTTCGATTAATCTCTTTCAATCCCTTTACCGCCGGGCCAAGCTGGCTTTATCGGTGTAAATTATTTAAGCGGTATTGATTTAAAATTAAAGTCGAATCGTCAGTATATGTGTGCGTCTAACGAACTCCTCGATTCAAACGCGAATAGCGACCCTTCTGTCAATAAATAAATCCGCGCCGGGTGAAATTATTATTTACATTGTAACGAGATTTCGTTACATGTGGGAGGTGTGTAAAAACTGCGCTTTAACAGTTGGCGCTGATTTTGTTCTCAAACTCTTTGAGTATTTCGGATTGGCTTGTACGTACAACGGAGAGAATATTATTTAATCTTCTGGCTTTTTGAGCGTGTGGTGATTTAATTTACGGTTGGACGCGCTGGTGAATCGGGGTATTATTATTATACTAACCATTTTTCAATCGGATTAACAATTGTGCAGCGCACGGTGATAGAATTCTAGGAGATTTGGGCACATGTGTATCATTTAAAATAAATGCATCGTCATGCGTGTGCATTGATGTACTGATTCATTATTAGGATTATATCGGATTTAACGTAATAACCGATATATTTAAAAAACGATTTCAGTTGATCATATAAAATGGGCGTAGCAGCTTTGAGGATTAGTTAAAAGCACGATTGTGACTTCGAATAATCACTATCTAAAAAAATAGCTGATAGACTCAATCTATACTTTCAATGCCTACGTTTTGAATTCTGCGAATGAATTAAAAAAATTAACAGAAAAAGCCGTACAATTCTTTTCGCAATCTGCACGTTTTATAATTCTGTCCAAATAATTATTCTATTTATGGAATATTCTAGATATTGGAACTGTGAAAGCATTTTCATCGCGTGCGTCGACTTCAAAAAGCACTCTCTTTGAACTTTTTTAAGTGATTTCCATTGTGATCAATCAGAGCTGCCCGATTGAATGTAGCGATTCGTGCCCTCAGAGATTCCATGTAAAATTTTTAACATTACTTATCTATGCAATCCAAGAGAACGTATCAAGTCAATATATCCAATGTTCTGTAAAACAGATTGTAAATGAGCTTTATTTTCATTTGATTATTCGACGAGATAATGCAAGTTTCATGTAGATTTGCGTACATAATTTAAGATGTCGACAAAATAGCAACTTACACCATATTTTTCGAACTGATGCATTGCATCAAAGTTTTCTCGATTGGTACATACAAGTGCAGTACATATTTTCACTATCCATACACATCGATTTATCACGTCCCATTCTCGCAGCCGCATGCAAATTATGCAGCTATCCGATTTTAGTGAGATTTCACAACTTCTTCGGTTCCTTTAACAAAACATGGTAGCCATACAATTTCGTCAACAGGACATAAAAGACTCTCATTTCTCACGTATAACTAAAAATAAATCTACCGGGTTTCTGTTCTGCAATAAATTAGTTTGACAGAAAAACAGAAAACACTACATTAGATTCGGACGTAATGTTTCTTCGGCAATTCCTATCTTTTCCGACTGCACTTCCTATGGATAAATTTCGCAATTCTTCTTCCCGCAGTTTCGTGCTTTGTCACCAGCTGTCACACCTGGAATGTCTACAATATTCGCACCGCAGGGTGTCCTACAGTACCTTTGCAATTTGTAGTACACCTATCCATTGGCAGGTCCCGCTGCGAAGTCGCGAGTTCATTATTGCACTTTGCACCACGTTACAGTGCAGCTATGCATCACCTGGCAGTGGCTGACGCCAAAGATTTCCACGGAGTATTTGCCATTGGAACAGTCTCAACAAGTTCAAAATTTTGATCCGACGTTTGTTTTAATTTTTCACGAAACTTGTTGACACTGTTTGGAACTTGTCCGTCTTTCTGAAAATATTTCTCAAACATGAATATCAATTTAATGAACGATACTTAAAAATTTTCGAGTCTGCCGACTTATGAATGATGTAGTCAACGCTCTGAGAAGGAAACCATGAATTATTTTCTTGTTTCTTGAAAGACCAGAACGTTTTGAAAAGGTTTACAAACAAAAGGTGTGAAAAACGAATGTTTACGCGAAGGATTAATTATGCATCGAGATACGTTGCGACTGTACTATTGGTATTTTGGTTGAATATGCTTGATATTTTGAAACATCAGGGCTGCGGAATATTGTTTCGTTCCTTGATGATCTTACTTGTAATAATTCAAGAGACGACGTGTATTTTTCTTTCGACGAACGAACGCGAATCAACGCATCAATTCTGACTGTTCGAAGAAATAAAGCATTCGAGTAATTTGCGAAGTTCAAGGAATCACCTGTATGCGCAGGTTTTGCGAAATTTTTCCCATATTCCCCGATTAGAATAACGCCTTCTGAATAATCAGAGACAGAGGGAAAATCCGTGATTAAAACTGCCGTGGTGAAAGTTATTTGATTTATTCAAGAAGTAAAACAATCCTGAGCGAGATTACACAAGTTTGTAAAAAAGCAAAATGTCCGAAAAAGAAGAAGCCAAAAATCTGTAAGGCAAGCTGGTACACAGCCTTGGATCAATCGTGGCAGCAGACGGTGGCACCAACGACACGGCATAAGCCGGTGTCTAGAATTTTCCAAATCGCTAGAGCCACTTGAAAAAGCCACTTCATTCAGCTGGCAGACTCCGGTACGTGGTTTGTTTCACAAATGTGTGTATGGTATACATATATATATATATGTATACACAGACGCCATCAGCCCGTCTGGAAACGTCTTCACATCGTCAAGGGGCGTTGAGACACGCCGGATAACAAGCTACATCTACCCACCCATACGCGATTTGTAAGAAATAGTTGCGTGCATTTTAATGCGGGTTCACGTCGTGCCAAAATGGACCGCAGTGCGGTAAGTCGGCCGGATCCGTGTATAAGGTTGGTTTAACTGTGCTCGAATTTTTTCCATCCCCTTCGTATTTCATTTTCTACCACTATTTTCACTTCGTGCAGGTTCTCGGGAATTCCGACAATTGTTTACACCGGTTTAATTTTACGCAGAGGAATCCTGGATTCAAATCGTTATTGTAGTTACGAAATTTCATGACGTAGATCTTTTCACTCGGGAAAAAGCACGACATTTATTGACGAATTAGTTTAAAGAACGTGGGAAAATTCAATAGATGTTTGAATTTGAGCGCACGTATGTTTTGCACGCCTTCTTCAATTGGCACTTTGGGAGTCTGGTTTGTGGATAATGTAAATGCCCGTTGGATAATGGTTTAAGAAATTTTCACCGGTCAACACGCGACTTAGAATTTATACACCTGACTTTAGTGGGTTTCAAATATCTACTAGTCATTTTTAGCGAATTCTTGTGTCTTTGAATTATCCTACGTTACTTCAAAAAGTTTCAAAAAGTTTCATTAGACTAATATTTTAGAAGTTCAGAAGACCGTAAGTGTCATTTCACATCGATGCTTGGAGTGTCTTTACATGACTGATGTAATCTTAAGTAACATCAAATAAGCAGATAACTCAAGATGAACGTTATTTACTTCGAGTCACTTCAAATAAGTTCAAATAACTCGCAATGAACGTCACTTACATCACCTGACCTCAAATGAGTTCAGATAACACAAACTAACGTCACTAACTTGTCACTTCAAAGAAGTTCAGATAAATGGAGATGAACGTCACTGAATTCATCCAACTTCAAAAAACTTCAGCCAACTCAAAATAAACGTCACTGACTTTAGGTCACTTCATCGAAGTTCAGATAACTCAAAATCAACGTCACTTACGTTACCTGACTTCAAATAAGTTCAGGTAACTGAAAATAAATGTCACTTCAAAGAAGTTCAGGTAACTCGAGATCAACGTTACGTCACTTCAACTGAGTTGCTTGACCTAAAAAGACCTAACCTCACTTTAGAACCTATTATAACCAAGTTTGAATGCTTTCTCGTCACTTTGAATGGAACGAGTAACTCCAAATGATATCAAATTACCTCACGGAATCTTGAGTGTTTCCATTGTTAAATGAGCTTCAAAAAGCTAAATTCATAACTAAATAAATTACTGAAAACAATTTCAAACAATTTCATGTCACGCTAAAAAATTTTTAATACCAGTGCAAGTGATCCAGAGAACTAAAATGACGCATCGATGACGTCGAAGAAATTTCCGTGATTTGGTTTGACTTCGATTAATGGTCCTACGATTATAAGTGACTTTATATGGATCGCAACAGCTCTTCATTACTTCACATGACTTGAATGACGTATATATCAGCTGTTATTTATTTACTACTTCGTAAAAGTAAGTACTAAATCAGTAATTAAATTTCCAGTAAATGACCTATAATATCGTCAGGTACTTTTATTCCCTACTTATTGTGCGCTGAGCGGTAATGTAAATTCTTCCAAACTGAAATTCCCTGAATTGAAATTATTGTAATCTACGTTCGCACGTAATATTTGTAGTCCTGTAACATATACTGATATACACGATTTCAAAAGTCGTCTACTCAACTTGACCCATAAGCGAAGTACCAAGCGATCCGGGGAGCAATGATGGGTTGATCAAATGTGAAAAAGAAATCTCTGGCTCGCCAGTTCCACATGGCAAAAACAGGGTCACGCCTTCAGCTCATATTATACTTCAGGCATAGCGGTAACCCGTGAATTGTCTGACGTCGGGAAAAACGTGAGAGGAATTCTGCAAAGAAGATAGTGCCGCCCTATTCCTCGCAACATCCCTAGATTGAGGCAGTGACCCGACGACTCGACGGTGTTACAGTGTATTTCAGGGCTTTTAACACGACGCATAATCGTTGTAATCGAGGCACTGCCAGAGGGAGGCAGTAAATTTCTACCTAACAAATCCCCGAGCTCTTGTCGATGGGATGCAGCGACGATTGGAATCCGTTGAAACTCCCCTCTAACTTCGTTATATTACAATCGCCGGTGTGTGTCCGCACAAAAGTATGCACTGTGTATTCGCAAGCCCCTCGTGCCGCAAATCATACTCTATTTCCATGCTAATACCTGATGGAATTGGCGGGCATCCAGACATCCAGCATTCAGCCACTCTCCTCCACCTTTCACCCCGCGAATTCTAGGGTACGACCACCAGCCACCCGCCCTTTCTCATGCGGGTTTTTTCATTTTTTTCCATATCTTTTTTCGAATCGCACCGTCTACCTCGGAGGGAATTCACCACCCTCGCACCTGTGTCACCGTGTTTGAATAATAATGCGAGCTGTAATTTATACGCGAACACTGACCGACCCTACAGGACCAATTCTCTCGCGAGGGAAAAAACTGGCGCTCGTAATATTCGAACGAGCACGAATTCGGAGATTTCTTATTCTTATTCGGGAAATTGTCGTCCAGGGTTTTGAACCAACAAAATTACCTAGTACGGAATTTTTATTTCTACTCCCACGGTTCTTAAGATGAAATTTTCTCCACATTCGCATGGACTCAGCCGTGGTTTACGGATTTTCGATAAAAAAAAAAAAAAAAACTCAAGTTATTCGCAATTTAAAATGCTTTTCAAGACTAATAAGGACGTACCGACTCTACCGACTGGATTAAAAGGTCACAAAAATCCGTCTGATGCCTAGAGTGATTAGTTTGTGCCTATAATGGTGAACTCGATTGAAATAACATTCCTACTATAATCTAGTAGAAATGAATCCGATCAAATTCGAATAACACGAGCCAAAATATCAGCAAGTTCAAAACGGGTTTGATGATTAGAACGTTCCAAACAATTCAGAGATGAGAAGATTAGAAATAAAAATGCAAAAAAGTTTCGAAGCAAACATTGGGTCGTGTGTAAAATCTTTAAAAATATTTAGAATCGAAAGAAACAATTTGTCCAAAATGTGGTCAATTGTATTCAAGCCGATTATAGACCTCTATCAAAAAAAAAAAGCAACCAGCATTTAATCAATAGCAATTAATAATGCCGGTTGCAAGAATTGTACGTTATAATTCTCGCACAGCTCTGTGTTTTTTCAAAGGAAGAATTGCCTTCCAGTTCATCCCTCTACGAAAGAAATATCAGGAAAGTAGGCTCCGTTAGTTAATCAGGCCAGCTGGAGGGGCAGTTTAAGAATACAATTTTGTAGTTCGAGTATATGGTGCGGAATGTAATTTAACGTTCACTCTCTCCACATGCGGGAGACGTATTCATGAGGTAATAGCGAAGGAGAGAATAAGTTTCGTAATAAATAACCGAGTAGAAGAGTCTGCAGACGTATGCAGACGGAATTTTCGTTCCTAGCTGAGAGGAAGAGAGAGGTAATTTATTTCACAAGGATCTATGTAAAGTCGTCGCTTACACATTTTTACACGCATATCTTTCACGATCAGTCAAATCGAATTATATTAGTCGCACAGAATTTATCTGTTGACAAATTTAATTCCATAGTCATATTTCAACATAATCTTACCACTTTCTCGAATATTTATAGACCGTGCGAATATCCAACGGAGTGAAAGGATCGTGAAAACTCAACCCACAAGCCTCAAAGACTCGAACTATTTTCTAGCCAATTACGAGAATCACAATATCGCACGAATGGAGTATAAATTTTTTGTTACCATTCACACCGGGCTGAAAAATCACTGTTTCAACAATTGTGTCGAGCTCAGATTGTTCTACACAGTTTCACTCATTCTCACCCAATCAAATTTTGATTCAAAACCGAAATAGTTCAACGCAGAATCACTGGGTAGATAACCAAAAAGCTCAACAGAAATTTTTTCAAAATTTGCAGTAAAAGTAACGAGAGTTATAAGCTGTCACGAAAGCAGAGCATACGTTAAAAAGCTTTGAAAAACAACGAAAATCAGTAATTCTCGTACGTTTGTCAGTACCAATAAGCTTTCCCAATTTGATCTTTATAGTTTCGAACATTCATCTTTCGTTCCAGTTGGACATTCTTTTTCATCAAATTCAGCCTCATCGAAATGCTTTACCTTTTTCCACTGTGCATTCCTAATTTATTTGTCCCGGAAATTCGTTGATCAAATAGTATCGGTTAAAAATTGATACGAACGGCAGTGAGTTGAGCAACTGATATTTCCGGCTCCGGATGCGAGGCATTGGAATCCGCGCAAGAATGTTCCAAGATCAAAAATATCCAAAGATGAACGCTAATGCCGTGAATCGGAATAGACAAAATCTATTTCTGTTGGAGTTTGTGGGTGGCGGTGCGGTGCGTGCGTATAGTTTATGGGTTTCTGAATAAGAGAGTTAATGCGACGATCGTTAATCCGCACATAAACCCCAACACAAAGTAAAACAGCTAACATTTTTGAGATTTATTTTGTGGCTTTGGAAACTTACCCCCTCCCCCCCCCCCCCCGCCCCTCCCTCCATCCTTGGCCGCTAACCGTTCCTTATCCCCTTCTTTATCTTCCTTTTTTCCCCTCTTTCATCCCCGCCGTTCGTTCCTTTATCGCTCTCTGTCTCGCGGGAAAAGCTATCTCATTAGGCTCACAATTCATCTGCTTTATTTTCCTTGACTTCTTTCTCAGATTTATTTCACCTCTTATTATTTTGTTAAAAAGCCCCTGCAGCTTTCGCGAGATCCTTACTTCGCGTAAATCATTATTTCTCTAGAATTTTACGGGGTTGGGTGCAAGGGGGGGGTGGTGGAGGGTGGGGGCAGGTCTAAGGATAAGCAAAGCCAAAGGGGGGGGGGGGGGGGGGACGTGAGGGGGTCGTTTTATTCTGAAACGTTACTAACGAAACTTTGTGCGATATTCTCGAGGCATCATCTAATTGCGACATTGTTCTTCACGGCGAGACAAAATGTCGACGCTTCTTCAAGGGACGGACATTTGCGATAGCATTGTAGAAAAGCTGTGAGACAAGAGAGGATTTGCATTTGATATATTTCCGGTCTCCACCTTACGGATGCTCTTGCTGAATGAATCTAACATGAAATTACGAAGCGAGGATAACTTTACGTCAGTGTCCACGTGCCGTAGGATATTATAGCCATGGTTTATATATATATATATGTATATTCATTTTGACGAGGAAAAAAAATTTATAATGATAATGAAGATCGTGAGGAACAGCATTTTTTTCGTTGAATTCATAACTATCGGATATCGATGAAAATTAGTTCATAACCGTGAGTTAATGAAATTCCTGGAAAGATGTGGTTCGTGTGTTGCGTGTGAAATGTAACTTGTCTTTACCAGTTTTTTATACATTCGAACGCAGTTTCCTTCCAAGAGAGTATCGAGTATTTAGAACTAGCGAACGGCAATATCGTCGAGGAAGAATTAAGTTGTTTAATTTGAAAGAAATCCAATTAATATCGTCGGAGCTGGTCGGAACAAGAGTTTCACTGTAATCCGTCCGTCGTAGTAGTAGAACGGAAGGTGAGGAGGAAAATTTCAAAGGATTAAACCGGGCGAAATTATCCTGCAGATGCCGTTCGCTGGACGGAGACAAATGATCGCCATTGCGTGCCGGTTTGGTTTGCTTGAAGAGAAAATACGAAGGTAAATCGAGGATAACGCGGAGTTGAGGAAGAGAGAGAAAGAGAGAGCGAGAGAGAAAGGCAGAGATTTCGTGCGAGAGAGTGAGAGCGGGACAGAGAAAGGGATTGGACCAAGACTAAAAAAGAAGAAGAAGCGGAGGTAAAAAAGAAAGGAGAGAAAAAAAAAAAGATGGAAAATTCAAGAGGGAGAGAAGACGGAAGTGACGAGCGAAAAAGCGGACCGAGCTCGGGCCGAGAGGGGGAATGATGAAGGGATGAAATAAAAGGAGAATAATCCTTAAAGCAGCGATCTAGCTCGGCTCAGTGCTGAAAGTGGGTAGGGACGGACTCTTGGACTGACAACTAACATCTGAGGAGTAAAATGAAGTTATTCAATTATCTCGATCCTCCAGCTCGAACGAGGCCTACTCGACGATGGTGGAAGGACTTTGAGTGTTCGCCGGGCGGCAGGCATCAAAGTGAAGTCGTCACCCTCCGAACCCAAAACCAAACCGAAAACTGAACTCGCTGTTGGTAGTATTCTGCTCGGTTCGTCCCTTTCGAGAGATGCGAGTTGGAAAACTTTGGCGACCGTCTCTCACAATAACTCTAATTGATCATCCGGACATTTGAATAGGAGGATTCGATAATAATCCAAAATAAATCTCCACAATGCCGTTAAAGCCGTTGAATTTGAGGACCGGTACGATACTTGAAATAGTTTTTTTTCCCCCAATGTTCCTAGATCGAATTATTTCTATTTTTGGAGCATCGAAACGTCCTCATATTGGATTCTGTAAGTGTTTATTTTCTTAATTATTTGCGACTTGGAAAGCAATTTAGTACGAAATTAGTGGATTAGAATCAAGCTGGAGAAATTTTCGTTTCACGGACACGTCTAACCCCAAATATTCTGACAATTCGGCTTGGACTGTAGACTCATACTGTTTGTTATTCGTGGTTATTGATTATTATGAATATTTAGTAACGACGGATGATAAACAGTCGAGTTGAGTCAAGCTGTCAAGGTATATGGGATTACATGCATTGCGGCGATTTGTCATGTGTATAAAACTCAGATTTTTGACGGTTGGCAACCCTGAAAAATTAACACATATTTGTTGATAATATGCACCAATCAGTAGCGATGTAACGCGAATTTCGATAATTTATAAACTTGGAAGAATATGTATCGCAATATCTTTAAAAATGTCTGACAATAATCGTTACAAATTTTTTTCCCAAGAAGTAAAATCCGGCACAAATTCATCGATGCTCAATGAAAAATCGGATGAAATTACGAATACTTGGCTTGATGGGGTTACCTCAAGCATCGCAAGAAAAAGAGCAAATTATGTAGGTTCTGATTTTTTCTTCCAGATTCGAGACCAGAAAAGACTAATAGCAATTCTAGACAATTTTCATATCGATGCTAAGAATTATATAAAAAAAAAAATGTGACAGCCTGGTATCTTGCCGAAAAGAAATAAGAGCGAGCAATCTGAAATCTATGGAAGACCAAAACAATTTCAGTTTTGAGATAGTTGTTCGTCGTTTTTTAGGCCCGAAAATATGTAGTTTGATACGCGTGTAGTTTTGTTGAAAAATTCTGGACTTATTGTTAGCAACAGTGTTTCATACAAATGAGACACTTTTTATGAATCAGAATCGGTAAAGACTCATATTCAATTTTTGAGATGTCCTTGTTATTTTATTTTTCTTTTTTTTTTTTGGACCGCTAAGAACGAATCAGAAGTCAAAATTTTGTAATCAAAAATAGCAGATTCGATATGGTGGACTGAAAATATAAAAATTGATTCTGTCCGCTCGTATTGAATTTACCATTTTGAAGTTTCAGAATTTCTCGGTTCTGACTCCATTTTTCAAATCAGTGACTTCGAGAACTCTCAAAAGACCAATTTCAAGGAATTTTACCACAAGTAAAAACGTATGCTTCAAAGGGTTAATCCGGTGAGTGCAGATTTCAGCTGGGCAAAGGGATTCAGATTGTGGTTAGCTCAGTGCTGAGTGTCAGTATCCTCGCGCCTTGCCAATGTGTTCAACAGAATCCGCCAACTTTAGTTGATAACTAAACTCCGTCTGAGCTAATGCAGTTGGACGACTCTCGCTGCGTCCAGAGCACGCCGAATCTATGGTCTCTCACCCGATAAAGCAGACTGGCGGCCTTTGGAAATGGATGCTAACAGGTCACCCAAGTTCGCCCGCAACGCCAGCTTGATCGACTTGACTATACCGACCGAGTAACTCCCGTCTTCTTTTAAAGGAACTTTCCCCTTCTCTCAAGACGGCAGGACGTCTTATACCTAACCTGTTGGAAATATCTCTATAAAATTTTTCTGCTTGACTCACAGAAATCTCCGACTCGTGCCCTGGGCAGAAAGTTATTACGGAATAGTTCGCAGAAAGACCGACACGTCCAAGGTGTGCTCATCTAGGATTAGCAGACAGCATCTTTTTCTTTATCGCTGAGATCCCAATAACGAAACATCGACTTCAACACTTGTGATCCGTTGAACAACTCTCGATGACGTTCTAATTCAGGATAACAGCTACCTAGTTTGCAGTAAGAATAATTGTTGGAAATTAAAAAATATGATCGAGCTCATGCTTTTCATATAATGTCAGAGTTCCAATGAATCCAAATAAAAGATGATATTATTTTTATTGAACTCATGAAAAGTATTGATTCAATTCGATGTTACTTTTATTTCCGTGTATTCACGAATGGCAAAAAATGAAGTATTGAATGAAAATATATTAAATTACTTGCATTCCTTGGCGTGCAAGATTCGACCTCAGGGTTTTCACAATTGTTATTTGCCAATGAAATAATTTGAGTTAGTTAATGTCATTCCTAATAAATAAACATGAGTACGAGAATATTTTGCAAAATGTGTGAAAAATGACACGATTGACTATCGATAAGTGATTCGAAGCGTTTTTCAACAGCGGCACTTTACAGAGGTAATTGGCCAAGCACCCGTAAACGGAAGGTTGCGTGGGAAGCTCTGGAGCAAGGATTCAGAGAAGCGGCTCTACTCAGAGAGGCGCCCCATTCGGAGGTAAAACTGAACCTATATATCATTGAAAGGAAAAGTGATAAGCTTATCGTAAATTATTCCTGGGTCTCTGAAACGCTTTCCGCTGTCAAACATCCAGCTGCCGTTTGCTTAGCGGCGTTGCGAAACACCCATACACCGGAATACACAGCTGCTCGCGTCGAAAGTGAAGACCAGAAATAGGTTTCTGTCAGTAACAGAAACTTCATTTCGCTTAAGACGCTTAGCCCCGCGGGCGAACGTGCACAAACACCGTCATAGCCCGCAAAAAGCACACCCACGCGACGTACAGGACCATTCAAGACTCAGCTGCGGCCACTCAAAGCCCCAAAGGCCAGCAGGACATTGCGGGGCCGACAATTTGCAGCTTAGAATGGAGAGTCTGCGGGTCCGTGACTGCCTTTGGCATTTCCGTCACTCGCGTTCAAGGCACATATACCTTGACGTCGAACCGAGGCGTTCCTCAGATTCACTACTACATAGAAGGTGCTTGTTATTTGAGTTACTCTTAATTGTCCTGTGACGATGTCAACGCTGCAGATTAGATAATTCCATGTCAAATAGTGTGGGATGCGATTTAGTGAAATTGGGTACACGACATGGTTTTTTATCCGATAAATACAGAATAGTACGGTGCCTACGAATTCGTTCATAACTTTGTCATGCTCTTCCATATTGTGAAGAACTCGCTTTGACGTAACTCAATTTGATAAATTAAATCAGTTACACTTGGTCTGCAGTCTTCATTTCGAAACGTTATTGACATTGTTTGGACTGAACTGCAAACCTACAGATGCAGTTTTAAGAAGACCGCGGTACCTTTCTGAAATACGAAAAGTACAGTAAGATGAAATTTTTGTCACGTAATGTTAGTAAAATTATACTAACAAATATCTCTATCATGGTGAGGTTATCATGTCACGTAAAAAGCTTGACGACAACCTGAAGCTCTGACCTTGTCGAAACCTAGACCATTCATTTTGCATATTCAATTAGTGACCAACTAGGAATGACTACCATGGAAGTCGTAACTAGCAGTCCCGATTAGTACATCGTCATAAAAATTTCGACACAAGTTCGTCCGATGAATGTCGCAAGTTGTGACACAACTTGCAATGCAAGCTTGTAACGATCGGAAATAATTAACGCGGCGTTCGATACCTCGTCGAAAGACCAAAGCGTTGTGGGTAATTATTTTCTTCCCAGCAGTAAGCCCTGGCTTCGCATTATCCTGCTGTACTCCGTACTGTGAAAGAGGGGTCGGGTGGTGTACCCGGTTTTAATTTGCAACAGCGGGTTTTAATCGTTAGGCGTAGGGAAACTTTTCCGTTCTGATCAGTGTTCTTCGAAAGGGTTGAGCAGCCCCCCCACGTTGACGGGAAAGTTAAGCCTTATTCGAAACTCCGTTGGGCTCAGCATCGACCTGGCAATCATGGACACCCGCGATACCCCCGTTGTCTTTGGCCCGATAGTCCACGATATGGTTTACATGGTTCGCATAAACCTTCTCCCAAAAATTATAAAAGTAAAATTTCTGTGATGACGAGGATGCCAAACTTTTCAAAAAAACATTTCACGCCGTGGTGGGTATATCCATGTTTTTATGTACTTTACATGCCGATGGGAAACTGCGTATGGATACAGGATATGGACGAGTATACTCTGAATTGGACGAAAAATCAAGATTGAAAACTTGACGCAATTCCTGCTGCATCAGCGATCTCGCTTCGCAATGCTTGCAGTCAGAGCAAAGTAAACTCGGTATTTTCCGAAGCCGGGAATTCATCTCGTCACTCGATTTTATGAGCAAGTTCTTCTCCCCATGCGAGATATCCTATGAGCTGATGCAGAATATCACGTGTATGTGACATCATCGGACTAATCGGTTGCACATATTTACACGATTTTTCAAACTTCGATTAAAGGGCAACGCCTGATGCGTTTGGACACAATGGCGCAAATTAACGCCGGATTTATTGAGCTATAATGATGGCTAAGTGAACACTGTTAAGGGGATTGTAGAGGTTAGAGGTTTTGGAACTTTGCGTGACTGATTCTTTACAACAATGGTACAAATAAATACGATATAACCGGCTCATACTTTCAGGGGTGTTTATTGGTATATTTGTGATTGATTATGTTGCATAGCACGCTTGTCAAGCTAATAATATGGATGGTTCAACATCATTAGTCTTGGACATATTACTCCAACATTTTGTTTTCAGCGCATTTTAAAATCAAAAAGCTTTTCGCTTGTCAACTGACAAGTAATTGCATTGCATCGAATTTCACTGACAAAGAAAGATCATTCCATTTATGCAATATGCACTACATAACTTTGGCATTTTATTATTCCAGACAAAATTGGAAATAATCCTTTCAGGGTCAGATACTTGTCATCGAGAGATCGAAAATTTGTCGACACTCAATCTGTAAAAATCACCGTGTACCATGAAGATTCAAAATAACCTCATCGTGTATGCTTGTCACCGTTTTGGGTAATGTAGAGTTTCGAAAGGGCGTCGTATTTCAATCGCGACCGTTCCACTAAAGTTTCAACACCCCATCATTCTAAAATGCCTCCTAAAAATGTACCATGGGAATAGAGAAATTCCATGTTCCAGCTTCGTACGTTATTTTATTGTGGTGAGAAAGCGATGAAAAATTATAGATACGCGGTAAATTTTTAATGTTGATGGAAAAATTGTGGATAAGGTCAGGAAGCTACAAATATAGATAAAAATCGACTTCAATAGTTACATAACTGCGATAAAAAATATACGAGGTGTATTTAAAAATAATCAGAATTTTGTAATCTTGCGTATTGTATTGGTACTTAAAGGTACTTTCTGTGAATTTTTTCAGATTTTTCAGATTACTTGATACTACGGAAATGTTTTTGTTTTAAGCCCCGTATATCATGGAAGATTCAAATCGGGCAAAACAAATTTTAACATAAAAAAGTCGTGTTTTTCCATGAACTATTTAATGCGATATATGTTACATTTAAAATTGCATTAAATAGTTCATGGAAAAACATAACGTTTTTACGTTCAAATTTTTTCTTGTCTGACTTCAATCATCCATGATATACGGATTACGAAAAAAAAAATAAACATTTCCGAAACGAGTAAATTAAAAAATCTGAAGAAATTCACAGCTAGTATCTTTAAGTAGTACTACTATATAACCAATTATGAAACGAATCCGAGAGAATATAAAAAAAAAAAGTGGCTGAGTTGGTCGTGAACGCCTCGTATGCGAACGTGAAAATCAAATTACAAACGGTATTTGAAAGGAGAAGTTGGAGCTTTTGAATGAAATGGTCGGTGGCGACTGGATTATATGAAGTTAACCGATTTAACCGCTCGCTAGTTCGACACTGGTGATGACTACAGTTCCATTCCCCACTTGAGTTCCGCTTGTAGTTCCAGTTCGGATGCGTGCCATATATGATTGCAATTATTGCTGTATAGTAGCGGAGAAGTGGGGCTAAACTTCCAGCAGGCTTTGAATAACAAGGAGATTCCACTTTGCCGAGAAACTCGCGAAGCAGAGGTGCATAAACAGCCTGCCGGAGTAAGTGCAAGCAAATCGTTGTCGCGCGCTACACTGACTCGAGGGAAACTTGCCTGTTTAGTTGATTAAGAATTACCCCACTAGTCTTCATTGGTGATGCTTATGCACCAGAACGTGAAATGGTGGGGGTCGATAACCCGAAAGACCATAAAGTCGACTGGTCGAAAAGTCGAAATTTTCGAGATACGAAAGTCAAAATAACGAACGAATGATCAGTGTATCATCCAATAGAGTAACTGTTTTTCGAAAGTTCATTCAGCCAAATGCTTTTTTATTCGAAAACGTTTTTTCAGAATAGTCTGTATTCCGAATGAACAAAGCGCCGAATGTGAAGATGTAGAAAAATTAAAGTTCCGAGATTAAAAATTGAGAGCGGCTAATAATTCGGATAGTTAAGAAACAAAAAACGTATTTGTCTAAAATCGAAGTTCAGAAGGAGCCAAATTTCGAACGATTACTTCGAAGGACCAGAAGTATCGAATCTCCCGACGATTCGGAATTTGTGAAATTCGTTGACTTGATGCTAGTTTTGTAGAGATTATCTCGTTGCACTAGACAATCGTCTGTGTCATCAAAGATAAAAAGGACGCAAAAGAATGGACAACATACTTTTAATAACATATAATTCGGGATTTGGAATTCTGACCTGTCGAGTCTTTGGCCGGTCGTTGTTGACAAATTCAAATTTGTAAGTTTTCGAAAACGGCATCGGTTTGACATTTGACAAGTCAAATTTTGGACTCTTCGGTATTTTCGAAATTCAATATATTGCGCTTCGTAATCTTGCCCTTATCGAAAAGAAAAAATTTCGGTATAAATTTATTCATACATTTTGCATTATCAATTTTTATTTTTCCACAAGACAACTTTTCTTCGTGTTTATAGTTTTTTTACGTTTTCGATTGTCGATTATTTGATTTTCCGGATTTCGGCCCGTAGACTTTTTCGTCTGTCACATTTTTCTAACTCATTTCCCTAACAGCGGGTGTAAAAATTAGAAAAACCGAAAATCAGAATGATCGAGATTCCGAACCCAAAAATATCGAAAATCTGGAACAAAGAAAGATCAAAGTGGCGAAATTTCTTCAAGCCAGGAATTCACAGAACTGACAATGTTGGATCATGCAGAATCTCGATGTTTCAGATGTTTAAATTTTCTCATTTCTGCACTTTCGAAACTTCAACTTCAACGAATTTATGACCCTTCGGATCCTTGAACTTCGCGTTTCGGACCATTCGAAACTTTAATAGTTCGTAAAAGCTTGATTTCTTTACTTCAAGTTTCATCAGAAAAAAATATAGAATTTCGCGCTATCGGAACTTTTCAAATTCGGCATTTCAACCCCACCCCGATACTCCAATTCTTGAGTCGTGGCGTGTTTCGTACTATCAAATTATTCACCGGTTACTATTTTTCCTTGATTTGAAACTGCGGAGGATCAAATGGAACAGAATATATATCCTCACGTAAAAGATTGGCATTATAACCCTGGTCCAGTCTCCGTCCTTGATTAAGAGTGAGTAGCCATAGTGTAAAATGCGATCGTAACATCCCTTCAAGGTTCGAGAAAAGGCGTGCCATTCGTATCACGTTCAGAGTCTGTTCATCTCAACGCAGATTTCCAACCTCAACGGAAACATTTTCTTTACTAACCTCTCAGGTCGATAAATAAGCGAACACAGACGTAGAATGCGTATTTCTCCTGACGAAATAAATAAAAATTGAACTGAAAACTCGTTGATTATATTATTGAAGATTACGTTCTACAAAGGATTTCCATTAGCTGTTAATTTCATGCCAAACGTGGAATTTATCACTCCGCTAATTTGTAATGGCATGAAATCACAGCTAATGAAAATCCATTGCATATTGTATTTATCAATTCGCATGTAAATTGTTTCACATAGAAATTCCTTTGACCGAAGGTACGATAAATCATTTCTTCGTCGGTCATGTTGTACTGTCTACCTGTTCCGATTTTATTACTTCATTCGCAATAAAAATTTTCTCCAACTATTTACGAATCAGTTTGCAAGCTTCTGAATTTAGAGAAAACTTTTTTTTTTTTGTAAAAATCAGTATACGGACGTATTTTGTGAAACATTTTATGGTGTAAGCACAATATTTTGCTGTAAATACCGAAATTAATGAAACAATTGTTTCAACATCGCGAGAAAATTTTGTTGAATAAAACGTATTTTTCAATACGAGATCTTGATTTTAATTCAGTCAATTTGACAAAACATTACTTTCTTCATAGTATTATCTAAATATTGAATACTCTCCGGTAGATTCAACTAAATCGCTTTTCACTAAATCTATCTGTCTAGTGTAATCATCAGAACTAAATCATTCGTGGTCTAATACCATTGAATTAGCCTGTCAATTCTCAGTGGCACATTTCATTGCCATTGTTTGATGTGACTCTTTGTTTCACCTGGAATAAATCACAAACGAACGGTAGTCTTTTCAGTTACAACAATTGAACAATAATATTTTAATCCTAACAAAATTAATTCACTGTCCGGATCTGATTTAGCAACCGTAAATAAATTCTTATGGATTATAAAATGTACTAAACATTTTGGGTGTGTGAAAATAATGTTTGATCGGATGTATATCAACCCTGAAATTTTATTGCCAGGACGAAATTTTGTTTATTATTAAAAAATTTTTTACTCAGCGGGCCTTCGTTACGGCCACTTATTTCGAAATATGCGCTGATTGGAAGCGAATCGAGAGGATACGCTTGCGATTCGAGATTAAATTCCGTTGTATCTGACATTACCAGAATTCCAATACCTAAATTCGATAAACCAACCCTCTCTAAATACCCCTTCCGTCATGCAGCAGCAATTGCTTAAGCGAACGATTTCCGAATAAATTGAAGTAGATTCACCGATTTACGACTCGGTGATGTGTCCGTTTTTTAATTCCCGTAATTCCTTTTTTCGCCTCTCGTCCCTCGCAGCATGATCCCTGGGCTCTTACATGCAATAAATTCCGAAGGCCTAAACTAGAAAGAAACTCATTTAACCGCGTGCATGGCTGAGTAGAAGTGAAACGGTTGAACGTTAATCCCGCCGCGTTCGATTCTATGCTCACCCTGAATAAATTTAAAACCACTCGAGAGTCTCCGCGGGTGCGAATCCTGCCTCTCCTCCCTTTTATTACTTCACTCTCGGACAAGACGAACGACACGAGCGTTGGGGAATTATGCAGAATAAAATCCACCTGATGTTTACGCTGACCTACCTACATCACCATTCCTCTGCTGCAACTCTGAAAACTTATTGGTAAGGTTAGCGTCCGATGCCTGCTCATAAATCTAATTTTCTATACATCGTTTTTTTTTAAATCACGGCGTAGAAACGGCGATATCGATTCGCATAACTTGACAAAATTCTGGGACACCTTTTGAATATTATATTCCAAAGCAAATTAGTTATTCTTAGCAAGATAAAAGTTTGAATATGAGAAAAAAAAATAAATAAAAAATACCGAAAAATGGATGATTCTACTCAAAAAACGATAACTCAATAAATTTTCTATATTTTGAGATGAAAAATTACTGAGTAACTCTCGAAACACAGATGTTGAAGAAAAAACGTATGAAGATATTGCGCGATGAATAAAGGTATTTATTTGAGTGAGTGAAGTCGAATTTTTGGCAAAAGAATAAATTAACGATTTTTGAGATATTTCAATATTTATCTTGGATCAAATCAAATTATTTGAGTTGTTTTTTATGTGGAATTTACGGTAATGATACTGTGGGTCACTTTGACCCCAATTTGCAGCGTGAGGGTTAAAACATTGAAATGTTCTTGTGACTTTCAACTTGTTCAATGAAGATAAGATACTGAAAAAAAAACAAATGATAATAATAATTCTTCAAGTATTTCACCGAGTTATTTTTTTCACTCAGACTTTTCATGATGGTTCAATTTTCGTCCATTTTTGACAAATCAGCTTTAAACCTACTTTGTAAATCAATTATATTTTAATTTTTTACGCAAAACATACAGCAAAATTGAATTTATTGAAGCAATCTAATTTACTCAGTTATTATCATCGCCTGATAATTATTATCCAATCGTTGTAGATATAAGATTATTACGTCACTTGAAGGTTGTTAATTCAGTCACAAAAAAAAAAAAAAATTCAATACATCGATACATATTTTCATCTTCATTTTCCTTCACTTCAATACGAATATTATTAATATTCAGTCCACAAAGCAGACAGCAGTCCAATTTATTTTATCAGGTGGTCCAACATCAGATACCTTATTATTTATTGTAAAATTCATTGTAAAGAAGACTAAGATTTTTTTGCGCAAGCATAATGATTGTTTCTGAAAACCATTTAACGACGACATGACGCACGTGATTAAAAGTAAAAAAGTCAATTTTCCACCCGTCAAATAATTCACTACCCGTAAAAATAATTTTTTCTCTTTGTATTATCCATATAAATTCAAATTTATAAATATTTCACGTTTTCTGCCTCGTGTTGCATACATCTTGAGACGTATAACTTGTGACGGAATAATTCCATACGAACAATTAGACTAATTGTAATGAAAAGAATTCAATTTTCCGCCACGATGACGTATCTTGAAAAAATATAAAAAATTATGTCATATCATAATAATAATAATTCCGCGTGAAAAATGATTTCAAGCGCTCAATTTTCTTTTTCATCCCATCGTTCGAGTTCCTGTGAATTTTTCTCACCGATTAGTGGTGAGAATTTGGTGAGAAAACGTACGAATCGTAGAACGTAGCGGAAATTTGCGAGTGAACTCAACCGTGTTAATGGTGAATTATTTTCATAATCGCAGTATTTTCAAGTTTATAATGTCCGAGCTAGGATACGAGTTCACAACGGTGCATCTACCTGGTGGACACCTACGCACACCTGCATACGTGCGATGCAGTTTTAAAGCCGTTTCAACCAAGAGCCAGTGGGTATTAAAATTCCCCCGAATGATGTTAGTTTAGCGTCTGTCGGTGTTATTTATGGGATGTATCCCAGAAGCGTTGTATGTTTTAAAACTTCAGCGATATGAATCACCGCAGAAGTCACACTTTTTATAGGCATTAAACGAGGTTCTGCCCGTACGCACTCTTTTTGTTCGCTGCAGCGGGCTGCAAGAATCCCGGTTTCAATGTTACAAAAAGCAATTAATGTATGTGTTGGGTGACGGTGTTTTTTAATAGGGTTGTTTTTGAACTTTTATGATCCCAGAGGATTAAGCGCTTTCGAATTATTGGATAAAAAAAATTTCCTGAAAATTTGACACCTCTAAAAGTTTTTTTGTTTTCTGAAATTTTGCGTATCGTTGACGAATGTACCGAAAATAATGGAAGATAGATATTTTTGTATAAAATTGAACGCTTTACAAAAAAGCTTGGATGCATGAAATTCGTAAATGAAAGCTTTCATATGTCAATTAACGTTCAAAGTTTAATTTATACAAAATCATCATTCTCTCAAGTGTAGCTACGAAATGAACAATCGCATTATAAAATACATAGCATATTTCTTTCAGGTTACTGAATATAAGACAGAATCGTGTAATTACATTATTCTAAAACCTCATTGTATAATGGTAAAAATTATTTTCCACCAACATAGATCGATGTAGGTGACTCTGAAAATTTTTTTCAAAATCTTACTCCCGGTTAATGTCGTGAGCCGGTCACAATTCTCCACAAAAATATGTATTCTCCATCATTATTTGGTATTTTTGGCAACGACTTATAAGATTTTAAAGAGCAAAAAAAGTTTTTCCCATGTTTTCACATAAAATACTTGGATCACGAAGCGAACTATCTCAAAGTTGACATAGTGGGCTCGAATTCTCAGGGATTTTTTTTCATCGATTTAAAAGCATTTAAGCCAATGGGGTCATAAAAATTCAAAAATGGCGCTATTAAGACCCACCCTAATGTTAGGTACAACTTCTGGGGCCCAATTTTCACGTCCTAACATATTGCATAAGTTGTTCTCGACGCGACATTTGGAATAAATATCAAAACAGTCTCGCCTGTATCAAAGAATGAAGAATATTTTGAAACTATCGTACTTTGTTAAGGTGTACCTCGTTTCTAGTGTCGACAAGTCTCGATCACCGCAGCCATCTTGATTTGCGTATTATCGTCGGAATCCTCGATCACCACGGTATCCCGTACGTCGTCGGATAATCAAAAACGCATCAGACATTCTTCTTCAGCCATTTCCACCGAGCGAGTTACTCTGACAGACACGGAGACTGAAGAGTTTCCAATATCTGATAACCAAGAGCTTTGGAAAAGCCAAATATCCAACAACAGGTCTTGTTATATTCACTGATGCCCAATGACATGAAGACAGAATATCAAATGTCTTGTTCGATGTTTATTTATGTGACAAAATTTTCTACATTTTATTTCTCAAATTTATTTACGCTCGATACTGATTTGAAACGGATTCCAATGTAAGTGCGAAAAATTTAACTAGCTCGGTGGTTTAACGTTATCGATTGAAATCTTTGGAATATAGTTACAAACTACCTCTTAACCTGCATGTTTGATACATAGGGATCAGTAACAAAATATGATGGAGGTCAGGATCTGTTTATCACTGGTGTCAATAACAATTGAAAAGATTTAACATCGGAAATACCGATTCAAATCGTTTTTAATAATCCACACAGCATTTTATATTGCCGCAATATTGAACAGATATTAAAATCTTGCATCATGTTCATAATATTGATGAAATTTTGTGCATATCTTTGATCGCAATATGACGTAACAATATCATCGTTATAATGCTAGAAAATCACACTGCAATTCTGAATTACACATTTTTTTTTTTTTTGTTACCTATAAGATATATTTTTTTAATATTCAGATGTTCTGGTTGGATGAATTTTTTATTGGGATAATTTTTCATGAAACTCTCTAATTCTAAAGGAATTCAATATAAATCACCAGAATTTGACCTAATAACTCACCTCTGAATTTTTCTCCTAATTATAATTACTTTTCCTCAAATTTGAAACCACGGAAACGAGAAATTGAAGAGTAAAAAAAAAAAAATACGCAATTGAATCTGAACGATTCAAATAACCTATTCATATAGCTTTCAGATAGAAACAAGACTGATGGAAACAGGTATTCAAAATTTTAAATTACAGAATTCAATACCCAATAAAATAACCAATAAAAGCTATTATTACCCTTGCAATTATAATAAAAAACTATGAAGCCATTAGTAATTCTGACAGAATCTGCGCCTTGCTGTGGAAAATTTCATATTTTTGGTCAGTAACTATTCGTATCATAGACTTGACATTAAAATATGAAAGTCTCGAGCTTCGTCACTCTTCCTTCGGTAAGTTAATACTTGTTTAGTTTCCATTCTACTTTGATCAAATATTCTTTCAGTAATTTTATCCCTAGTTTTCAAACATGACACAAACTAAAGTTTCCACAACAACGTTCAAACTTTGACGAATAACAGTCGTTCTAAAAAGGGAATATTTATTCTTCCACTTTCAGATTGACATGCAGAGGAGAAAAAAAAAGCAGATTTGCTAGTTTTAACTTCTTATACAGCGAGATTCAGATTCTGAGTCCAATAATCTCTCAATCTTGACCAAGGAATTCCTCTTAATAGGGTCACATGACACGGTTAATTATACTACGAGTCAATCTCTCAACAAATTTCGTAATTACCTTCAACGATTCTGGTCGCTACGAAATTGCTGTAACATGGTATTGAAATTGCCCTAATGTAATACGTTAGTACCGGGAATACCAAGGGTTCCATTCCTCTCGAATAGCCTCCAGAAGTACCCCTGAGAATTTGTGGCCTCAGTGGAACACCTTTGACCACCGATTGATAGATTTCCACGAAACAGTCGTATCTCAGCCCATTTCCCATCTACGTAACGGTATCAACGTCGATAGAGTTCGATAAACCATATTTTCATTCGTACCAACAACGTTAACGATATTTTGTACGGTTGAGAAAGAAAAATGAAAAATACAGAACGCTGATTTAAATTTACAAACTGGAACGACAAAGGGGTGGCGCAGAAATTGATACGGTTATATACATACATATATATATATATAAATATACAAGAAGAGATGAGAGAAAGCGAAATCAATGAATAAATAAAAGACGAAGATGAAAAATAGGCGGAAAATCCGCTTCGAGTGACGTAATAAATATTCAGTATATTTGTAAAATTTATTCGGGTAGAATTTAAACGCTATAAAGGATCTACCCGGCCGTCGAAATTCTATTCTATATACGGGTTATCACCTACACCGGAATCGATCGACGTCCCGTAAATACAAGTCTGAATAAATGCATCAAATCCCAACCTGTTCGCGTTCTCCTGATCCATATTTTTCCATCCACCCTCCTCAGCGATCCGTCTGCCCGTCCATCTGTCCGTTTTTGTAAGACCCGGAGGAATTTATCCCGGAAAAAGGAAAGGATTTGGAATGGAAAAAGGACGGTGTTATCTTTGATAAATTTTTTCTTTTTTTTTTTTTACATTTTTCTTTTTTTATTTCGCGATCTTGGGAGAGCTTCGTCGAGATTTGCGAGTTAGTTTTAACTGCTGCAAGATTGAGTACAAGAAGAATAAGAAGAAGAAGCGGAGGAAGGAAAATAAAATAAACATGTGGTAGAAAGGCGCGAGTAAGATGATAATGCGAAGTGTTATCGGTAGAAAGGGTTGACTACTTCAGCGCCTTTGATTTTTTCTTCACCTTTTATTTTTCCACTTTTTTTACAGTATCGGATGATAATTCTATCCAAAGAACAGATGGCGGGCAAGAATATATTTTGTGAAACTTTAAGGCAACGGGTGGTGTCGAGTATTATAGCGGAGTATAAATTTCAATACTTATTCTTTGTATAATGGGTATAATAGCGATTCAGAACGATAACTTTCAACTTTCGATACGAGGCAGCAGCATGCAGTCTATTGGCAATAAATTGTTTCATACATTTTCACATGTTTCCGCAGACATTGGTGAGATTGAACAATCTTGCAAGTGATTAGTAGTCGCAACGCTGTTGAAAAATCAAATTTCAAACTCGACAAGAAAAAATTTTTTTTTTGTTTCAAGTTAATGTATTTAAATAAATAACTTCGATTCTAAACATCGAATGATAAAAAAATCTTCGTTTATTACGTATCAAGTTTGATTTTGTCGATTTAACACTGATAAATAATCATCGGTCAACACGAATTTTGAGTATGGGTTCTAGATATCAAATTTTGATTTCTTTCGCGTAACTAATGAAAGAAAAAATGGGTTAAATAGATAAAGTTTGCTTTTGTAGAAACCAGAACGATATTTTTGACTTTAAGAAAAATTACCTATTTTCTCAAATACATATTGTAAATAACAATTACTAACTTCGTTTTCGCATTTAAATCATTTCTATTTAAAAATTCAATTGCGGAACTAAAGTTGGTTTAATTCTTATCTACAATAAATGTTTGAGAAAATGGGCAATTTTCCTTAAAACCCAAAGTATCGTTAACTAACTTTATCTAATAAAACTATTTTTTCTTTCATTAGTTACGTGGAGAAAATCAAAATTTGACATCCAGAACCCTGACTCAAAATTCGTGTTAACCGGTCCAATCTATACAGTTCTGCTGTGTACCCATAAAAACATTTGTTAATGAATTTGTCTTGATTGCTTCTTTGCTGAGCGGCTTCTTTCACTCTACGTTAACGAAAGTTGGGAATAAATACAAGAAACCTTCGCCTCGCGATTATACCTACACTGTAAGAAATTTTTCGTTCCAATTACCGCTCAGTCCTTAACTATTTTCATTTTTTACCATAATCGAAAACTATAGTTCCAGGTACAAAATGAAAACTAGTTCTGCAGCTTTCACCAGAAAGTCTAGTATCCGTCACTATTCGTTCTCATTACGATCAATGTTGCTATATTTTCTTGTAACTGTTGCGAAAATTTAATGCTTGTGCAACGATAAATTGACGTTAAAGCCTTGTTTAACTAAAAAAGTAGAGTAAACCGAAAAAATTTGTAATTGCCAAAAAATGATCGACAATAGCGTAAAATAGTTACGCGTACCTCGTTTTTCGTAATTCCAACGATATTTAAACAGTGTTTTTTAACGATACCTGTATTACTGAATTTATTCTACATACTGTAACAAATGAAATTTTTCTCAGTGTAGATGAAGTTTACAACAAGATCAAAATGCTTCCGACTGTCCAAAAATCTTACTTACTTTCCTTATATTTTCAATGTCGAGGGTACTTTGCTGGGAATTCTAGTTAAAAAAATTTCCCCTCGTCACACATATTATATTGACCAAGTTCCAACCGCAACGAGGTTAAAAATGACATGAAAAAACGAGGCGCCGCGTCTCTCAGAGATGATAAAAAGAAGTGAAAAATGAACAAAAATCGGAAAAGATCGAGGAGCATGGGGATGAAGTTTGGCGAGGGAGTTTGGGGAGGAAACCGTGTTACAATAATGAGAAGCAAGTCGCGTCAGGAGTCCATTTCATTCCCGGAGTAGATCCAACTTTAAAACGGGCGAAGTTACGGCTTAATGGGAACGTAAAGGTAACAGAGTAAGGTGGGCAACCGGTGCTCGGTGCGACATCGAGTCCTTCCCCAAACCCGAACCGCGAGCGAGGAGGAAAAGCGAGTCGAAGTAAAAGAGAGGCCGCTTTTTTTCAAACTTGATTATCGGAATGAGCCTCGGAGAAACTTTCGAATGAAGCATCAGCGCCAACTCGAATTTCACAAAACTTTAAATGTGTGTTATTTCGGGTTGTTTGGAAGAAACGATTGGAATAAATGGAAGACATTATGTGGTCACAGAACGCGAGACTTTCGTTTTAAGTCTTCCGGTCACGCGTTTCGGTTTTCTTTTTTTTTTTTGGTACAGCAGTGAAGTAAAAAATTCCGGATTTTGCATGGAATATTAAGAAAATGAGAAAATAAAAAAAGAATCAAAAAGGGTGTCACTGTAGTGGCTTCTGTGATTGAAAGGGTTAATTCCAGTTCTTATTTCGTTTGTCATTTTTGTTCTCCATTTGGGTTTTGACTGTAGGATAAACTTCACCTGTCAACACGCGTGGAGAAAAGGTGCAGGAAGGTGAGCATATAAAAAATTATGAAACCGTTTTAATGGGGATTTTGAATAGACGATTATTATGCATCTATTTTTGAGATATGGAATTTCGATATCACTGGTGTAATATGCAGATCAGGGACGTGTTAAAATAAAACTGTGAAACTGCCTAAAAATTGAATGACAGTGAAAAAATGAGATTGAAAGTGATGAATTATACAGCAAGAATATACAGGGGAAAATATGAAGTGAAAATTATGTGGATTTTGGTTCCTTGTTGTAGATTTATAAGGACTGCTGATCATGCATGCAGCTGATGAAAGAAAGTTTGATTTTTGTTGAAAATTTCGATCTGTTTTAACATATATGCCACAATTCAGAAATCATAGAAAATCAATTTTCACTAATTGTGGGTTTGATTATTACTTTTTTTTTTTTTCAATTGTTTTCAACAGTGATCGCTGTTTCAAATTTTACCATTTCCTTATCAGACTCGTGGCTTCACGATATATAAACAGATCAGAAATGTGTCGAATCAAAAACAAAACGAAAGTTAAACAGGGCAACTGAAGCTAATTAAGTTGCACCTGATTTAAAAAAGCTTTTTCGTCTAGATAAACTGTTTCATCGATGAATTCAAATTGTAAACATTTTGTTTCGACGACTTCGGTAAAATCAGATTATTTCACTATTGTTATTAATATTATTTTTTTCTGTACCGAAAAATCTGTCTAGTTTATTTAATTTCATTGAAAATTAGCTCATTCCATTCTTCAAAGAATTTTCAACAAATTGATCGAGATAGATTTTTTCCAAGTATCGTCAGTTGACAAAAAAAAAAAAAAAAAATCCAATATTTACAATCGTAACAGCTTACAGATGATAAATTTATGATTCAAGTAAAGATACGTTATGACCAGTCAAAATTTGACTTGGACGATCTGTGGATAATTTATTTCCAAACGAAGTCAAATAATGCTCATTAGAATCAGAAAATATGGATTTTTCAGTTAAAAATAATGCAATAATGTGATAATATCTATGATGTACTTAAAACGATGAGGTATTCACAGTTGAATTTTGGTGTTTTGACATTTTTTCCTCCATCGTGGGAACTTTTATACTTGAATGTTTCTACTCGGAAAAAGATGTAATGTAGAACTTACATCTGTTGTGGTGAATGTACGAACAAGTACTTTTTGGAATCAAATTTTCATCAATTGTCGTAGATCCACCTGAGAATATTGTAATTCTTACCATCCGATTTGCAAATCTTGTCACAATTGATGTAGATTTAACTCCAAAAAAGTGCTGTCCATACATTCACCACAGGATATGTAAAATCTACAATATTTTTTCTTTCCGTATGGATTAGCTACATTAACACTGTTCAAGCTCAGTTCCGTAACGTTTTTGTTTCAACAATTTTTTTATCCTGACTGTATACCTTAAAGAGGCACATGAAGTTTATTGGAAAACCACAAACTATAAAACGAACCACGAAATGCCGATTTTGGCGTGGGTTTTGCGTAAGAATCTTATACAAATCTAAGAGGGTCTGGCCGCGATCCCCTTTGCGGAAACGACGGCAGATACCTTATCGGGTTTTTCGCGGTAACGACAAAATTTCCTCTTCCTGGTTCGTGCCTATACCTTCCATACCTTCCTCGCTCTTTTGCGTACTTTCGTATAATACAAGAGGACGTTAGCTTCTCCGAATTGGCCGATCTGCAGAGGAATTGGCCGCGAACTGGGCGAAGCGCCGACCCGATCGAGTGGAAAATCAAAAATTGAGGCGATTACGATCAGCGATTTGGGCTGGCTGTCCCGGGGCTCGGATGTGCTTTTGCAAAGTGCCGCGCTCCTTGAGGACCTCCTATTGCTGGAACTTGTGCTCATTGGCGGATCAAACTGTCTTGGCGGGGTTGAAATTCCGAATTTGAAAAGTTCCGAAAGCGCCGAATTTCGAATTTTTTCGTGGCGAAGTTTGAAGTAAAGAAATCAAACTTTGCCGAAACATCAAAGTATTGGATGATTTTGAGGATCACGGTTTTCGCAGTCTCAAACTTGGATCACGTGATCGCTACCGTATCAGATTCCAATGGATTTGCACGGAATCATAGTTCAATGTCTACTGAACATTTTGGATGCCTGAAATTACAGTTTAGGAGCGTGTGATAAGAAAGATAGGCCGCTGCTAGTTGAAAACTGCGAATAGCTGACAATGATGTATCGTATGTGACAACGCCGTAATGCGTAATGTAGGTTAGGACCTGCTGCTGTCTTCTTCTGAACACTTTTTCATTCGCTCTCCGGCGTTTCGGAAAAAATAATTTTTGTGTATCGTCACTGTTTGTGGACGTTACCTTCGGCATTTTGGGAAGCGAGTAACCGTTTGTGCTTTGCGTGCTGGTTGAATGTAGTGAAAACATCATGCGACGTTGCCACATCTAAATACCAACCGACGCAAATGAGAGCCAGAATTAACTAGACCAGCTATATACCGACAGGACTACCTTAAATGGTCGAAAACCCGACGGGCCAAAGTTCCAAAATGCAAGATTCCGAAAATTCAAGTCAGGATAGAGCAAAGTTCTATCAAAGAAAATGATAATTTTTCTACTGCTCTTATCTAGGAAACATCATTAGAGCAAACGCAACCACTATACACTACAAACAGTTTAAGTAGAATCTATGAAGTATGAAATAAATAACAGCACACTGAGAAAAATTTCATTTGGTATAGTAAGTAGAAAAATTCGGTAAAACAGGTATCGTTAAAAAAAAACTGTTTGAATATTGTTGAAATTACGAAAAACAAGGTTCACGCAACTATTTTGCGCTATTGTCGATCCTCTTTTGGTAATCGCAACGCAAAATCAGTTTATTCGGTTTACTCTACTTTTTTAGTTAAACAAGGCTTCAACGTCAATTTATTGTTGCACAAGCATTAAATTTTCGCTACCAGCTAGAAAACTAATTTTCATTTTCTACCTGGAACTATATTTTTCGATACTGGTAAAAAATTAAAATAGAAATAGGACTGAGTGGTAACCGGAACTAAAAACTTCTCTCAGTGCAATCGTGAAGTAACACACCAGGTTAATATGGTATAATAAAAACTCAAGTGATAGAAACTGGCGTGAAGTTTTTCCTATTTTCGTCTAGTCAGAGCTCGCCGTTACAGTCGCAAGGTTACATATTCCTCTGGGAGATGGCATATAGCCGCAGAAGCAGCAGCGGCGGCAAACGACGACAAGGCTACTTGATCACGGACGCTGCGAGAAGGTGAAAATGCCGAGAGAAGAATCGCGAAAATTCAGCAGCGATATAAAACCGTATACCTATGCAACGACTCCACTCACACGTAATAACACATCGACAGTCCCGACGCAAAAGCTTGCAAGCCCAACGGCGAGGGAGAATCGGGGTCCTTCAACACGATCTATCTGAGCATCCCCGGCGTTAACGGATATTGCGGTGATAATCCCTCGGGAATGCGGCGGGCAGTCCAGTCGCCGTACAAGCACGAGAACAGGGTACGCGGAAGGTTAAAGGGCGTGAAGGTGGGAGTAGAAAGCGCTGGTTCCACGACTTCTTACGTGGCCCCGTCCGTCCAACAAGAAGGATGTCGAGCCTGGCACCATTTTCCTCACGGCTTTCTTCCATCGCGTGGTTTGTATGGTTCCAACCTCTTCCAACCTCTTCAAACCTCATCCTCACCCGGCTTTTCAACTCTAAACCTTCTGACATCCGCTACTCTGTGAGGGACGGCACGCTGCCGGAGAATATGACATCCTCTCGAACAAATTTTATCCACGGGTTTCTTCTAGGCTTTTAGTTTACCTCGAGCGTTATAGGTGTTATTCTTCCACTATTCCGTGCTTGTCCTACTTGTCGATTTTATACCTTGCTACATGTTCACTTTTTAGTGTGTTTCGGGATTTTCAAGATTCGTCATTGGAATGTGAACGTCCGGCTAAAAAGTTTCGTCGCATTGACCAAAATTTGGTCCTGGAAACGATATTTCAGGCTTGATATACATTCGACTAAATATTATTTTTACGCAAACAGAAAACAAAATGTCTGAGAAAAGGTTTGACATCACAATACAATAGATTCTGTTGTAATTGAAAAATATTGACATAATTTTGTCAAGATTGTCAAGTGATTGTTTAACTATTGTAATTTGTGCTATATGACTTAAGTGCCACGTCCATAGAATGACAAAGAAATATGCCATTGAGAATTGACATGCTAATACAATGGTATTAGACCTCGTATACTGGACTGATGCCTGAAGCCATTCTCAATAACTGCTCGTCTTACTTCTCTTGCGAGAAAGGATTTCTGACGCGTCACAGAAGAAATTTAGCCACTTGAATAAAAAATTTTGTAGACTTACGGTGTGAAATCTTATTTAACAGCGGTGATGAATTAATAGCTCTTGTAATTTCGTCAATTCTACTAATCTTTATCCACAGACAGTGGATTTAGTGGACTGTATGAAGCGATTTAGTCGAATCTACCGGAGGTTATTCAATATTTTGATTATACTATGAAAAAAGTATTGTTTCGTTAAATTGACTGAATTAAAATCGAGATATCGTATTTATAATTATATTTTATTCAATTCAATTGTTTTTACGAATGTGAAACAATTATTTTATTAGTTTTGGTATTTACAACAAAATATTGCGTTCACACGAGGAAATGTTTTACACAATGCGTATACAAATTCATTTTCTCAAAAAAGCAAAATGTTACGTTGCAGAATCCTTATTCTTCAATCATCAACTTGCGACAATTTGCGATTACATCTTCAGCTTCTGTTGCGTTTAACGTGTAAGCGAAATGCTGTGGGAAAATTCATTTTCCAAATCTGATATGTTACTTCTTTGGCCGCATTAAAGCAACAAGTATTATCCAGCTACTCTGTGACCTAAAATATCGAGAGTCTTCAGCCCGTCAATCTCGAATCAGTTCATCAGAGAATTCGAGTTGATTACATAGACATAAACAGATCACAACCATTCAGTGGAATGACACGGTATTCGTAATGTCTCAGGTTGAAAAGATCGTCTGACTTCGATTTTTACGGCCACAAACTGTTTGGGAAAATAGCGTGTAACGTGAGAAAGGAGTTACAATTCTGCTTGAAAAATGTGGTCACATTGATACATTTTCAAAATTGTCTAAAATGACAGACTTCTCTTCTAAAGAATTCTCGAAGCCCTGATAACAGACAGAATTTTGAGGTCAAATTTGTATTTAAAAAAATGCTCGTTTCCGTCAGGCCTGAACTTCCAAAAAATCGAAAATCAGTGATTCCATAAAATGCAAGTTGACACTAGGTATACGAATTGAGAAAAAGTGAACGAGAACTACGGGTTCAGAATTTAACGACAAATAAGAATATACGCATATCGTAGACGACGGCTGCGAGTTGGAAAATTGACGTCTCCGAGTTGCTCATAAGTTGATGGAAGCTGAAAGAAATCGCTAGAGCAAATTCCCTGATCGCCTCAACTTTGACGAATTGATCAAAAAGAATATTCCTAACAAGTCGGAGCGAGGGTGTAGAAAAACTCGATGAGATTCACGTTACGTGTTCGACGAAGTGCAATACCTTGGAAAAATACTCTCAAATCCAGAATATCAATTCTTGAATTTCACGCTTCACTATCCGCGGCTGGTTGACGTTATTTTACGAAAGGATCTGCAGCCCTGTTCGCATATGGAGATTCGGTTTTGGTTGTAACACAATAATATATTCCGTCTCGACAAACCGTTCGTCGTAACGGTCTAGACAGTCGGGATGTTTTTACGCCTTGTAAGCCGTCGATCGTTTCTTTTATTTCACTGTTTCACTACCGTTTACCGTGCTCGTATACATTTACCGATAAAGATGAACAGACGGCGGCGATGAACCTTGCCGGGAATCACTGACAAGTATCGGAACTGTTCGGTAAAAAGCTTGGATAACGTGCTGAGGAAAATGATTTCAAGCAGTCGAAAAGAACAAGTTCCAGAATTTCCCACCTTCGGCTTACCGCCGTGAATAAGAATTTTTGACGCGCAGTTTTTTATTCTTGCAAGTAACTCAACGATGGCCAGGTTGATCTTTCCAAAATCTAACCAGTTCCAAGTTAAGTGAAACGAAATCAATGGACTATAAATTACATCGAAATCGGTCGATCCGTTTTCAATTTATTTAACAGCCAAAAAAAAAAATATACGTTTTCAAAAATAACCTAGAAATAGTTCATTGTCAGACGATTTCACTCAAAATTTAATCAATTATGACGTCATAGGGCAAGGTATCGATAAGGATTAAAATTGTCGAGTAACGACAAGTTTAAAAACGACGTTGAAGGTACTCGATGTACAAAGAAGACTTCTAATTTCCGAGCTCTAAATCCGTACCAGCCAGTGGAGCTTTCCTTGACCAAGCGCCGTAAAAGCTTGGATAACTTTCCTGGCTTCGCGCAGCTTGTTCATAAGCTCCAGGTATTTCGAATTGTGCTGAAACTCATATTTTGCTAGACATTGGACGAAACTCGTAAAAACAGTTACACAGAGGGCGTATATACAGCGTGTTTCCGAGTAAACGCCGTAATATGTTGGTTTGCCTACCACTAAGGAGCACAAATATCGGTAAGACAGATCTACTGAGTTGTCGGCAAAGTAACTCGGTAGGTAGAGCGTGTAGAATCCTCTTGAGTGAGATGCACTCAACGAATGGATTTTCTGTTCTATGGAAACCTGCTGTTTTAATAGAAGAAAAAACAAGATTGTCGTAAGACAAAAAAAGGGATGTTTTTGTGAAATCATTGTCATTCTTATAAGAAACGGAATTTCGAAAAATCGGCAGATATTTACGTCTTCTAACAGTATTATTTTTTTCTTGTGATCCACACAAAGCGTTCTGAAGTTATCGTGGTCATCACAAAAAAAAAAAAAAGCTTTTTCAGAGAATTGTTGTACCTCGGCAATTTTTAAATATATCTTGACGAAAAAAAAATTATTTATCGAGCTCAATAAGTATACCAGGAAATCGCGCTCTGTTTTACATTGAAAAATGCATTTTAATCACGAAAAAAAATATTTTAATTTCGCCTATGAAAACTGGAGTATTTTACGCGAAGCAGACGATGAAAATATTTATGAGCTTCTGCAATTCGTTCATATTTGGCTCAATTGTAATTCTAGAAGGTATGAATATGAACACCGATTTCTTTTAACGTTCCGTTGTCAAGTTACGGACTTCTAAAGAATCGACGTAATCGAAATGTGGATTTTTCGGAAGTAGTTCTTTCAACTAAACAAATTTGTAATAAAATATTAGACACGGTGGTTTTTAATGGAAATTCACTGTACTTTTCAGAAATAAGATTCAAAATTTTGTTTTCAACAAAATGGCGGCATTGCGCATGTCAGTAGCTCTCGAGTTCGAAGTCGAGAGCTTTCGCACTGCCATATCTCCTGACATCACTGTCCAACTTATAACAAATAGAAACAATTTTTTCAGTTAAAAACACCTTTTCGGATCTGAAATCGTAGCCAAAATCTTGAAAACAAAAGAAATATGTCAGTGATATATACGATTATAAACGAAAAATCGTTGAAAATTTCTTTTATAAAGTTTAGCTCGAATCGATAATCAAGTTTCACAGATTGCGTAAAAATTTCAAATCGATTGTATAAAAATTGACCGAGAAATCTGCGCCACCGTATTGAAAACGTGATCGTTCGCTACTTATATGCCCCATTCCGCCATTTTGCTATCAGTTTCCGTGAAAAAATTCTAAAATGTTCTTGAAATTGTAAATAACGAAACACTCAAACTGAAATTGCTCCAAGTGTTTTCATTTTCTTAAAAAAAAACAAAGCTTTACTCCCCCCTAGATAATCGTATTTGTACCCCTCAATGGAAGGCAATCCAAAATACTGCATCGCTTACTCGGAAACACCCTGTATATAACGTATACCCGTCAGACCGCTGAGCTCAGATGCAGTGCAATGCAGGGTTTCTTTCCGGAACATACTTTTGTCTCATTTGGGTTCGTGGCCTCAACGTCAGTGTTTTCTTCTCCCTCCACAGCAGTTTGCTCAACGTGTAGAACGCGTTTTATTCGCGGCAATAAGTCCGCCGTTCCATGCGGAGCCATTTACCTTTACTTGGCACCTATTCGGTCCTCGCGACGCGACGGGCGTACAAAGAAAAGCAATTATGTCTCAAGTGTTGCTTTTGCGAAGTGCGCGCACGATAATTTCGCACATTATCAGATCTCGGCGTGTATATGCAGGCAATCTGTACAAGTGTACGATTCCATCAACTCGGCTTAACTCTTCAATACCAATTATCAATAGCTTCATTAAACTCTTGATGTAGCGTAATGAGCGGTTGACAAATTGACAATTTTCCCCCAGACTTGGAATCTTTAAACATTTCTGGCACCAGCTTCAGCGAGATTGTGATTTTTTATTTTCACCTCGCACCTGTCGTGTCGAGGATCTCATCTCAAACGTCGGTGTCGTAGGGTTGAAAAAAATTAGAGAAGTAAATTTCTCAATTTTCTCATTCGATGGAAAATATTTGCTTCGGGGAACAAGGCAGTGAATCTCTGGGCTTTCAACGAGATTTTATGGAAGATTTATTTTTTTGCTTCTCAGAAAAAAACTGCTTTTAATATTTTCGCTAGTATACTGTAGTTCGTAAAACTTAGAACTTTGGTGTCCTTTAAAAACCTCCTTGCGTCGCGCTTTCTTCCTTAGAAATTCTAAATAAAGTCACAGCTAGTCTTGTGGCATGAAAAACTAGAGTTGCTATCTGATTATTGACTGTAAAATCATGCTATTTACGTGCAAAAAGAAGCGAAATAAACGTGAAACAACATAAATATATGATGAAATTTGAGATTGAAATTATATCTGAAACCAAATTTCTGTGAGTCAAATTTTTTCCAATTAAACATGTGTTATTTGAATATTGTCCATTTCAAATAAGCCGCATAACTTAATAGTCAATCATCAGCCTGAAAATTCTATAGAATATTCTGTTATTTATTCTAACAAGAAAGCTGTGAAATCGTGTAAAATTTTCGTAAAAAAACTATGACACTAGGAGTTGATCGAAAAGTACCAATTTCTAACGTTACTTTAGCGAATGTATTGCAGAAGAAACGTATTGAATATAATCAACCAAGTCAGGAAAATACCTGCTTCGTAAATTGAATTACTAATAAGTGCTGAAAAATTCAAACTGATCTAATCAAAAATCATCATTGTAAAGTGATTTCAAGTGATTCAACGTCATCCCCGAAAGTATTTTCAGTTATACGTAAATTCGATCGAAGTTGCACTTCAATTTTCTAGTATTCAACAATTCATTGCAGTTTAAGATAATTTGAGAGGAGTTTTTTTATACCGAAATCACGATGAGAGTTTATGACTCGAAGTCACGGAATGGTCAAAGAGTTCCTTTCGAGACTCGAAAATTTTTTATTCCATCGTTGCATTTCCTTTTTTGATTATAAAGATTCTTTAGTCCTTTGGAATATCCTTCGTTGCGCCAGGAAGCGTAAAGAAAATTATGTCCCTGTAGATATTGCACGGGTATACATTCTCCAGAAGGCTTGTATCGGCTGCATTAAGTATCAGTGTCAGGAACTGGAACTAAGTTTACATTTGAAATGTAGTCGCACGTTTCGAACGCAATTTCTTTTACTACGTGACCGTTCCACTCGAGGATCGTAGGACAAGTTTTTCTGAAAAGTGATTTACTGACAATATTCTCGCATGTAAAAATTGCCATCCTTGGGTGAAGGAGAGTGTTCAAAGTCGGCTGAGTGAACATGAAATAATGAGGAGAAAAATGAGACAAAAAATGAACGAGCAAACCCTTTGACAGCTAACTTTGTCCGTATGCCTGTACGCCGAAAGCAGAGAAGTGTACCCGGCTACAAAGAAGATCAATCTCATTTTCTTTCATTTTCCTCCACTTCGTCCTTTTTTCGCGTCTTCTGCTTTCGGCTCATTTTTATTTGCTCTTATTTTACAGAGATCGGGGCATTATACTTACGTTATTTTGCTCAAAGCGATCTCCCTTTGAACGCCATTCGCCTTGCCGGTTTACTATGCGCCAGACCATCCACACCGTACAAGGTTATTCTCTACCACGGGAAAATTATTTCCACCGCGATGAAAAAAGCGGAGAAGCGAAAATGGAAAAAGAAATTTAAAACCATGTTAGAACCCGAAATCGTTACTATGATATCAATTTTTCTTCAAATAATTAAATTTTCATGGAGTTCAAGAACTTCCCATGCCAACTCTCATCAATTTATTAATTCGAACTAGACTTCGCGACCGAGAGTCTGATGGTAGGAGGATTGATTAAAAAAAATTTCAATAAACACCCCATGAAAGCTTGCGGCTTTGATTTTTTCAAGCATTGAATATTGATCGAAGGCTTTTTACTGCTTCCGCGTTCGGGTGTGCGGTTTTTTTTTCTTTTTTTTTTTTTAGCCACGAGTACAATGCTTCCCTCCTGAATATGCGCCAGCGTTTATAGCAACGTACCTACACAGGAGCTTAAATACACACATAAACAAGAGCTGCGCCATTCGAATGAGGCGAGCAAAAGGTGGTCTTCAATCGTTGAGTTCGTGCCTCGTCATATTTAAATAGAATTGAGATTATTTCCAGAGAATCGTAAAGATTTCCCAGGATTTTTGATATTTCTGAAAATTCCACGTCGTGGTTTCGAATGATTTTAAAGGTGCTGGACTAAAAGTATTCTGAAAGATTTCATCCTAGCTTGCAAAATATTTACACGTATCTGTTACAAAAATTAAACAATGAAGTTTTTTAGAAGTTAATAATCAAAAATTTTGACAGACGTGGTTTTGAATAATTTTCAAAGTTTTCGGCTGAATTCTGCTACTTACAACAATGGATGGTAAAATACGTGATATGAACTGTTTCTTGTCACTTCACACAGTTCACGAAGTAGAGATCTTTTTACGAAGCTTTGAGAAGTTTCACAGAAAACGCCAATAGCTCCTAAAGATTAGTGTACGCCAAATTTCAAGTGTGCCAAACCCTTTGAGCATTTTCTCAGCTTTCTCCAATTACAATTTGCAGATGCAATTCCCTGCAATATTCCACATTGAGAAAAATTTCATTTGTCATAGTAAATAGAAAAATTCAGTAAAATGGGTATCGTTAGAAAAAACTGTTTGAACATTATTGGAATTACGAAAAACGAGCTACGCGTAACCATTTTGCGCTATCGTCGATCCTTTTTTCGGTAATTGCAACGCAAAATCAGTTTGTGAGGCTTACTCTACTTTTTTAGTTAAGGGGTTATATACAGTTAGAAGGCCGAAAAAAGCGAATTTTTCAGATTTTTTTTCTGAGAAAACTTTCAAATTTATTGATCTGAAAATTTGTACACATATTATGCTTTCTTTTAACTGTATTTTAAGACTTACTATTAGTAAAAATATTTATTTGGAAAAGAGCTACAGCTGATCTCCGGGAGCTCCTCTCAAAAAAGACGTTTTGCGGTGATCACTATATCTTTGAACTGGATCCTCAGAAATTAAAAAACCAAACAGATTTCGTTAAAGTAATGTTAAATCTAGTAATTAATCGAAGGAATAAGCAAAATAAATTTTTTTGACAATGTGGCGGTTTCTCAAAAAAAGAAATCGATTTTTGACCAAAATTTCGGCCCTAAATTGTTTATAAAAAAAAATATATTTATCGGTGAGAAAAAATCTTCGATTAATTACTAAAAAATATATTTAAGAAGCTCGTGTTAAAATTTGAGACCAATCGGTTTAGCCGTTTTCGAGTAATGTTGATCACCGACTTTGTAAACACCATTTTGAGAAAAACGCGTTTAAAGTTTGGAGAGTGAAAAATAAAAATTTACCTTTCAGGTATAAAAAAAAACAATAACACACTGTTGCTTTACGCATCTAAATATATTAGAAGGGAACATTTACGATAGGCAGGTGCATAAAAGGGACAGCGTTCCAGGTGAACCCTTTCGCTCCGGCCTTGCACTTTCAAGCACTCTGAAACGCCTTTTCAAATTTGCGTGTAACTTCGGAAATATTCACCGGAACGATATGAAATTTTCTGTGTGTATTCTTAAATATATGTACATTAAGAAAATAAAATAAAAAAAAATCGATTTTTTGAAAATTCTAACTGTATATAACCCCTTAAACAAGGCTTTGACGTCAATTTATCGTTGCACAAGCATTAAATTTTCGCCACAGTTGCAAGAAAATATAGTAAGAGTGATCGTAATGACAAAGAATATTAACGGATACTAGACTTTCCGGTAACACCTAGAAAACTAATTTTCATTTTCTACCTAGAACTATATTTTTTCGATTGCGGTAAAAAAATGAAAATAGTTAAGGACTGAGCGTTAACCGGAACTAAAAATTTCTCTCAGTGCACGACATATCCATATCTAAGACGGCAAATGAAAGAACATGAAAATGATCTATGAAAAACGGGGAACAGAAATGAATTCACGCTGTTTGTGACCTATATTTCCATACAATTCGAGATTTCTTTTGGCAAGAAAAAAAAAAAAAAAAAAGAAAGCAATACTTTGCGACGAGAAGAAATGGGGGACAATTGAAAGAAACAAAAAAAAAAAAAAAAATACAGCTAGAGAAAAACGAAAGTGTAACCACACAGAACACAACGAATCCTCGTTATATTATCAGGGTGTATTGTATTTTTGCTCTGTAGGCAGTTGCCTCAGGGGAGCCGGACAATGTTATCAGCCAATCAAACAAACGTCTTGGCTATCGCTCGATTTGGTGAATTCTCTGGTTCGTGAACCGTGTTTTTGTCGCCTTCTGATTCGCCTGCTCTTCCGTTTTCAGGCTCGTCGTTTTCTTCGGATGATGCGAACCCGACGATTTGTTAGACGCAGTTGCCTATCAAGACGGAGCCGTTTCTTCCCGCAAGTATACCTACCCATATACCTTAGAACCAGATACGCTCTTCAGTGAAAAATGATCGGTCCGGACGATTTCAAAAACATTTCTTGGTACTCGAATTTCACAGATCTTGGTATTAATCACGTATTCCGTACGTTGCTGACGGTAACTCAGTTCGGGTATTCTTATTTTCAGCGAAATTAATCTATCAGCGTTAGAAATACTGTCAAATTTCTTAGTTCCCAAGGAGACTGGAACAGTTAAGAAGATTTGAAAATCGAGAAAAGATTGTTATCAGAATTCGAAGACTTCATGATAGAAGAACGTGGGAAAATATTGAACAGTTTAACCAGTGATTTAACCATCAGAAACAAAATTCACAAAAATTTCGGGGCATATTTCAATTTTCGTAAAAACTCGAATGAATTCTTAACCTTGATGCAAAATTTGTCGCATGAATTCACAGAGATTTAAAATTTTTTCTCAATTCTGCTGAGTATAATTTTGTTTATACAAATAAACGAAATGAATTGTTCAAGTTCATTCTTTTACAATTATTTAAAAAAATGTTCTCATAAAGTGGAGAAAAAGTTGGATTTTTAATTATCTTTCTTGAATGATTTTTTTTTTGCATTAGTGGAGTATTTGAGGTGTCATTTCCGTCTGATTAAAATCAAAATCCGATGCCATGTTTTGTTCACTGCATCAACTGAGCTCAATCTTTCTATCAGAATATGAATATCCGTTCGAGTAATTGTGTGATGACTGATGAGTCAATATGTTGGAATCAGAATCGGTTCCTTCGGATGTAAATAAATATCGTAAGACACAGTTTAGATAACAAAATCTGATCCTTACTCGAGAAAGGTTGTGGGTAAAAAAAAAAATTCACGTTAAGTTAAACCCCGGGTGTTTTAACTCTGTGTATAAAATTGTAATTGCTCTAACGAACCGGAAGCAAAGAAATGTTGACTTTTAATTGTGGGGCCAATTATACGAATCTTCTTTTTCTGTTGATATCCGCATATTTTTTTCTCTTTCCTTCTGAGCGGAGGAAAAAAAATTCTTGAACGAAGAAAATAGATTTTGATGGAGTTCATTCACTTCAATCTAACATCCGATAAATGGAGATAGTTGTAAAACCGGGTAGTCGGCTAGAAAGTCAGACACCGCTGAAGTGAGACAATTTTGTCACAAGACCAATTATTAACGAAGAAAGCATAATACCAAATTTCGAGTCATCGAAATTGATTGAGACGTCAAATAAACAAAAACTATTGACACATGTTCAATTTATACTTCTACATATGCAACAATAAGTTTGCAAGTCTTACCCGTTAAATATCGGGTAAAACCCACAAAATTTTGAGTCAACAGAATTATAAATGATATCATCCGAAAAATCCGTTTTGTGCGCTTGAATAACTCTAATGTTCAGTTGATGCAGAAGATTTTTCTAACAAAATAATTCATTACCTGCTTCAACCATTGAAATTTTGACTCAACGAAGCATGAATTAAAACGAGCTGAATTTGTTTCGATACAACAATATCACATTTTTAAAACAAAACGATTGAGGTGCGTTGAATCAAATTTTCAGTCGTTTCAATTACATATTTTCTTCATACAAAATTCACATTATCGCAAGGAATTCGCGTCGTGTTGTCTCGAATACATTGATAGCCCGCACGATCATTCGAAGGCTTGATCCAATTATGTATTAAGTTATCACTCAGCAAAATTTCATTTGTTATAGCGAGTAGAAAAATTCAGTAAAACAGGTATCGTTAAAAAAAACTGTTCGAATATTGTTGGAATTACGAAAAACGAGGTTCACGTAACTATTTTGCACTATTTTCGATCCTTTTTTGGTAATTGCAACGCAAAATCGGTTCATTCGGTTTACTCTACTTTTTTAGTTAAACAAGGCTTTAACGTCAATTTATTGTTGCACAAGCATTAAATTTTCGCAACAGTTACAAGAAAATATAGTAACAGTGATCGTAATGAGAAAGAATAGTAACGGATACCAGACTTTTCGGCAACTGTTGGAAAACTAATTTTCATTTTGCACCTAGAACTATATTTTTCGATTATGGTAAAAAATGAAACTAGTTAAGGACTGAGCGGTAACCGTAAGTAAAAATTTCTCTCATTGTCAGTGTAGCATTTAGTAGAATAAAACGAACATCACTTGACTCAAATAATCCTCTCCCTCGGTGTACAGGATGAGAATTTCATCGCTCAATGCGAACCTCGAAACCATGATCTTACGAATTCGTGAAAAGAGGTGAGTTTGTCGCGTCTTCAACGAAGCCTCGTTAGCCTCTAATGAAGAAGAGGCGGCGCGATGCCACGTGCCTCGGTAAAACGTGACATCCGTGGTGTGGCGAAGGTATAATACCTGTATACCAACCCGGCGAAAGGTGTCGCCCGCACCAAGTTGTCCTCGAAAGGTTGTGTAAAGCTGCAGTGGCGGCAGCAGCGGGGCGCCAAAACGAGCCAATCTAAATTACACCACCACAAAGCTTAAATTAATTAGGAGCTTAATTAATCAGCGAACCGTGTGAAATTATGACATAATCAGGCCGTGGAACGTCAGACCGTAAAACGTCTAATTTTCGTACACCCAGGAACGACGTGAATTCCCGGCGATTAGTCGCTCTGCAAGAGTTAAGCTCGCAGCCTCCGGCCATCCGACATTTTCCCGAGCCGCCCTGCGGGCTCGATAAACGTGTAACTTTACCGTTTATTAACGATCACCTTTGATATCACGTTACAATTAGAACTTTAACGTAGGTACGCCGCACCTAATATCGTCCCGGCAATTCACAGGCTGGTGGCTGAATGCCGTTGATTGTACAACCAATTGTTACGCCTGCTTTGTATCGGTATCGTGTTCATTATCGCCCCAGGATTTCGTCTCGCGCGTGTGTAATTCACTGTGTTATTATGAATATCGCACAAAGACTGATCGCTGTTCGTTACGTCGAGTTCCGTCAAGTTTTACAATGACTGAGCGTCACCGGCAAGAAAGTTTTGGATCAAAGTTCTGCGGGATTCTACAGTTTTCGTTAAAAGTTTCATACGTTTTGAGAATCTAACGATCGGAGGGTCTTTATGGAATAACAAAATAGTTCTGAAATAATTTATGCATTAATAGCGAATCATTTTTGCGAGTTGAGAGAATGTGTCTGTACACTTTTTTGAAATAATTCGAAATTATGAATTTGGTAAAATAATGTAACCGTGCATAATTACGAAAATGTCGACTCATTTATTTCCAAGAATTTTCGAAAGAAATCCAATTCATATTCTCGTACACCTGTCAAGATTTCGTATCTATTTCTTTTACGTTTTTTCACATATTCCGAAAATATTCCCATTTCCATAAAAAAAAAAATTCACTTATCCTCGACAGACTTTATTGCATAATATATTTGTCGTACGGTTGAATAGGAATCAATTTATTGATTAAGATACTTACGATGGGTTATCCAGTTTAAAATGGTTCTTTAGTGACTACGGAGTCAATGGAACATACTTTTGGAGAAGCGTATGACTCCAATTAAAATTGTTGGAATGATGGATGAAAATAAACTTCTGGAATTTTAGAAACAGTTTGTACGATAGTTCTGTCGATAATTTTCTTCTTTGTTTTTTCTTTTTGACTCCCGATGTCATCCGATACAATTAAGAGCGAATGAACAGTTTCATTATTTTTATACATCTCAGTTACCGATAGATTTCTTTCAATGAAAAATGTGTCATGTTATCTTGATTTTGTTATTATTAGTAATAGTTAAGTTCTTTTGACTGACTAAAGAACCACCTTAAGTCGGATCAGATTGTTACATTTTACGCAAGGTTCAAAGATGTGTATCACATTCACAGACGTGTCACGAAAGTGTTGAAGCAGAAGCTTCATAAAACAGAGCTTTAAAAAGTGTCATTAAAGATAATCTAGTTACGTCTAACTAAAAAAGTTCCCACGATGAAAGCAAAACTTTCTAACCAATGAATTTCACCTTCAAACACCTCGTTACATTAACAACGTCACATGTTGCATTGAATCATTTTATCATTTATTCATCGATATATCGATTATAACAAAAGTTAGCTCATTTTATTCGCATTTAGGCTTTGGATGTAAACATTCTCACTGAATCATAAATTTGTCATTCATCAATTGGGACGATTGTACATTTCGGATTTTTATTAGAAACTGACAATAAGTTTAAGAAATAATTAGTCTTGGATAATCCGTTGAGTATTCATTTACGAATGAAATGATCCATTTTTTTTTTAAATTACAATCAAGCGGACTAAACAAATTTGTGGTACGAGAAAAATATTTAACGAAATAATTATATTCCTCTACCATTTTCACTGACAAGATATTCGCACTTTAAATTCAGTATTTTCACATGTTTTTAAAATTATCTATATTTAGATTCCCGATGTTTTTTAATCCTATTCAAACTGATTTGCTTTAGTAGCACTTTTCGAATCTCTGTTTATCACGTTTCTGTTCTACCATATTCTAGACAAAACTTTGCGTCCCTCAATAATTTCCTGACCAAGCAGAACTAATCGGACATATCGTTTCAGACGCGGGTGATTAGTACTTTTCTTAAAAATTTCGAATCTCTCCTCACATTCTTCAAATTGCGTTGCATGCGGCAAGTAATTCGCCAGCAATTCCTTTTCACAGTATTCCTGTCATCCCGTTCCATTTTTCTTCACCGTTCTTCCTCGGTGCCAGGGAATAAGTACGTTGGTCATCAGTTTATTTTACTTTCCATTTTCCTTGTTTTTTCTTTCCATTTTTTTTTTTTTTTCTTTTTTCTTTTTTCTTTTCACCTCCTCTTTTCCATTCTTCAACCCCGTCGCCGACTAGGCTTCGCTTGGGATCCGGCCAGGAAGAACACGGGAGTCGAGGCACAATGGTCTTTTTTGCCACAAGGCATACCGGACCGTACATACGAAGCGTCCGCGTCGCACGGAACTAGCGGCATAAATCAAGCCAACCAGAGCTTGAATAAGGTTGAATCGTGGACCCGAGCTGGATCGTTGGTCGAGGAAGTCAAAGAGATTTCCTTGCATCGCGCGCGCGACTCTAACACTTCCACCATTCGATTCCATCCCAACTGCATCTGTATTATACTATACGTGCCATGTATCACGCTATGCATATTGTACATATGTGACACGTACGTGTGCACCTGTGTGTGTGTGTGTGTTTCCGATGAAAGCCGCGCGGTGATCGACGATCAATTCGTCCGCCCACTTTGAACCCTCTGGCTTCCTTAGACCTTTGAACCATTGAACTGCAGGTCGAATTCAGGAAGCGCATTTTCCCGAGCTCACCCAGACGAGATAACCTTTTCTCTCCGATGTTATACGCGTCACGGTGCTTGTCGACCAAAAAACCACTTCGCTTGAATTAGGTAGCCATTTATTTGAACGTCCACAAACCTTTGGATATGTAAAAGGTATATCGAGAACCTTGTATCGTGACATTACGAAACGTTGATGTTCTTTGATATCGTTTCGATTTATTGGGACTCGCAGGGATACTCGGAAAAATGTTTCATTTTGATGAGAAAAATTGTTTCACTGCGAGTAATCTTAGGATTGATTTGCAATTTAACGAATTTTGTGACGGATAAATCGAAAATGTTGATCAAACTGTTATTTTAACGGTATATAGAAAATGTTTGAATGCTTTTTAGCAAAGGATTTTTTTTATCAGAAACTAAAAAAATCTGTTGCGATTGCAAAATCGAGATTTAACAATAACATCATTTTATAAAGATTAGAACGGAATAAAATACATCTTTCTTACTTTTTGCGAAAACGGATTTTCGTAGAGTTGGCAAGAACGTTTTGCTGCTTGAACGAGATATTTTGGAGATTCAAAATCTAACGTATTATCTACCGATTTGGTACGGTAAACTGCTGCAGCACGGTGCGATTTAATGCAATCTACAAAAGACGATAGAAACGTAGAAGTTAGAAATGTCACGAAGCAAATATTACTTTATTAGATTTATCAAAACGAAATTCAGATTTCCTATCTATAAGGAATTACAATATTTCATTGACAAGATCATTCTGCAATCTGGAGGAAAGTGTTTATTAAATTTTTGTATTTCCACTACGACACGTTGAAAAAAAATTCCGATAAAATAGGTGTGCAATTTAAATTTCTTAAAGAAGTAAAAAGTCTTATTCAAGTGCAGTTATTAAGCTCGAGGTTATTCAAAGTCAGATTGGATAGCTTGAAATTATTTAAAACTTGAACGCACCTGAATTTATGATCGAAACACTTGACGTTGATGTGACGTGAATTCGCGGTACGAAGTGAATCGTAAAAATTCAGATCCGGTCATACGAAGTCTTTGAAACTGAGCAACTCCTCGAGATTCTCGCAGTCTTAAAGTTTATCTATTTTTCTACTGCTTTTCCGTTCGTTTTGCGTCGCGAATATCTCCGACGTTACGGTTATTTCCAAACAAATGCTTCACCAGAGCGCGAAGTCAGAGATATATTTTGACGGCGGTTGTTTTCCCGGCAAATTCTTCGAGATTGACCAAAAAACGTGCTTGAGGTGAATTTTTATTCATATACTTTCCCATCGTGTCTGATCTTTCGCTCCAGGACACCGGAAGCAGGATTTAAAATAGGAACGTCAATCCGTATGAAACCCCTGAAATTACAAATATAACTGCAATTCGTTCGTAGTCGAGGATCATTCAGGACGAACGCCATTCTTCGCTCATCGTTTTCTTTTCTTATCGGCTTATTATTTTCCATTTTTCGAATTTGCAAATTTTTTACAGTTTCTTTAATTGACGTTGACCGAATTTTAAGGATTCAAGTCTTCATTGCAACGAAACTCGTTAATCTTTTGAGTCACGCATTATTGTGCCGAGTTAACTTTTATAACATGATAATAGTTTGTGGTTTTTAGGGTCGTTGATTACGAATCTTAAATCAGATTTGAAAAATTCAGGATGGCGGATCCTATATGGTGAACAAATACATCAAATTCAATCAAATCCGGTTAAAAAACTCTATGCAATAGTTTTTGGGATCCTTGATTACAAGTCTGGATTTGAATTTTGAAAATCCAAAATGGCGATTCCAATATGGCGGGTAAATATTTCAAATATTATCGATTCCGGTTGAAAAACTCAATACAGTGGTCTTCAGGGCTGATGATTACGAAGTTGAAATCAGATTTAAAAAATTCAAGATGGCGAATTTAATATGGTTGAAGAAAATTTCAAATTTGATCGAATACGGTCAAAAAATTCTATACACGAGTTTTCGGGGTCGCTGATTAGATTCATCGTGCTGAATTTTCGAAATCTGATTTCAGATTCAAAATTAGCATCCCAAAAATCCGTGGATAAAGTTTTTCCTCCTGATTCGATCAAACGTCAAATTTTCGTCCGTCATATTGGATCCGCCATTTCGAATTTTTGAAATCCGATTTCGGATTGGTAATCAGCAACCCCAAAACTTGTAATATATATATATAATCTGTATATACCGTGTAGAGCGATAATTTTCCCGGAATTGAATTATTCCGTCAATTTTCACGACTTTTTTCAATCAATTTGCTTCTGACAATAGTAATTTACGTTATATCGAAATAATTACTCTCGAGTATTGTAAACCTGTCTGAATGATATCAGAAATAGCGAAAACCTGCGTAGAAATATGTTGAAAGGTTCTCTCTGTCTACAAAGATCGGATATAAAATAGGTGGTAAGAATACTTAGCACTATAATTCACAGGGTGAATCGATGATCAATATGCTTTTCTGCACGAACAACGGCAACATTATTCATAGAATTCTCTGCATCTTCTATCAAGTGACGTTGAAACTATTAGTGATAATTTAACTATCATTGAAAAACAGATTATTATCAAAAACCATTTACGTCATTATTGTATCGGAGGTAAGTCTTTCCCTTTTCCACTTTCACGGACACCCCAAATACGAGATCACGTTATCAACAACCGTTACAGGATCAACGCAGCTCTATTTGCGATTATTGCGATATTCTATTTGCGAAACCTGCTTGGTCATCATATCACAAGATACGATATTTTTCAAATGCCCAGTCCGGTAAAATTTAAAACCTTTAGAAGGGATGTCGGAAATTGTTGAGGCTATGGATAGGGAGTCAAATAAGAAAATACCGATTATTTTAAAAGAAATATTTTACGCGTGTTATTCTCAGAATGAATGCAGATACGAATGGATCAATGTATTGTTTAATTCTCAACTAACGAATATTAAATGTATCAGAAAAAAGTTATTACACAGAAGTTTCGATTAGAACATGACGAAAATTATTATTAAAAAAAAAAGAAAGTAAAATAAGCAATCAAATTTTTCTGTTTGATCAATTTGATTTAGCAAGTGTGGAAAATTTGTATTTCTTGTTTTTCATTCTTTTAAATAATCAGGTAAAAGTTGTTTTTTTTTCAGAATTGTAGTAAAACAAGGGCAATCTGCTACACGTTGTTCTGATCACTTATTTCTGTTCATATTGAAATGGTTGTGCAGTGGCAGGGTCTGACAATGAGAGGTTTGAATGATAGATATAGTAATAGATTTGAATCTCTGCTGCGTAGCCAAGAGCATATGTGCCAATTGTTCAGAGATCAGAGAAAGGACAAAGACGAATTTAATACCCATAAAAATTCGCTTTTCTCCAAGTTTTGCACTTTCCATTCCGTTGACTAACGCCGTGTTTAAACGTGCTCGATCCTCCATGAGCAAAATATAGCCAACTCGGTTGAACGTACTGAATTTCAATACGAATTTTACATTTCGGAAATTCTAGGCCATTTCAGCTATGCCTCACACGCGCGGAGTGAAATTAAATGCATGTAAAAATTATTATTAAACTTCTACGGTGGCTGGCTTTTGAAAAGATCGGTTCTCATGTTTTAGCCTTTCTTCAAATTATTCTCTTCTGTAACCAACTTATGTCTTTGTTGAATAACGACGGTTAAATTTTCAGAAAGTAGATTTATACTTTTCCACCGTGAACTCAGCGGTACTCTTTGTTGAGGTTAATTACGTTTATTCAATCACGCTTAGAAATGAGTTGGAAAAGTTGAAAAATTGACTTTTGAGATACATAATTTTATTCGGTTTGAAAACCCTGCGAGCGCAGTTAAAAGACTTCAAACGGTTTCCGAGCCTTGCGTCATTCGAGAAATTGATCGTCTCCTTTTCTCGTCACCGATGACTTATATTCTCCAAAACTTGATGCAATCAAATTCTCTTTCAAGGAATGGAAATGGCTTACGTCGAGGTTACCAAAGTAATGTCTCAAATTTATATTCGATTCTTTCGGATCTGTATCTACAATCGGTATACATATCTATAGGTTGGGCATACAATTTTTGGTGGTTAATTGATTAGTTCAATTTGCTAACAAAATGAAACAATTCATGCATATTCCAAGTAATCTTTGGGAACGTCATTCATACAGTAACTGCAACGAACGGTTGAGGATGCATGTAAATAAAAAAATTACGTTTCCGATACCTCTTGAATATGCTGTTCGATGTCAATGGATCGTTCTGTTCGGTTGTACCAGTGGCACTCGACACAAAACCAGAATTCCACAGTCCTTCACGGACCCAAGTACCGAAGAACCGCCAATAGTTGTATCCGCGAAGCTTCGATCATTAGTCCATACGTGTGTTTGTAGTTCTCCTGCGTGTGAAGAGAGAAATCTTCTCACGATGCCTGGTCTCAACTCTATGGTTACGTTGGTGAGATTATGGTACGATCACGTCAACCAATGATAAAACGCACGTGTAGCTGACTTAATATGGAAGTATACGTCCAAATGATCGCAAAGTAAAGTCAGCTAGAAGCTGACCTAATATGGAAGTGAACGTTCATAGCGTAACAACGTAAAGTCAGCTACGCGTTGCGTACTATCATATCATTGGTTGATGTAATCGTACCAACATAATCATAGCACGAAGACCAGGCATCGCGCTTGTCTCTCGACTGAACATAGCCATTATTCGTCCTGTAAACTTTCCGCATTCCCGCTATTCACAGAGGTATTATAAGCTCTGAACCAAGTAACGCAAAGCAATATATTGATTTTTTTTTTCTTGTTTTTCTTTTGCTTAGAGGCAAAAGGAAGCGTGTAAATGTAGATAGCATTATTATACAACCGCAAGGCTGTGTGGGGAGAGATAGGTTTCGGGACAAAAGCTTGTTAGTGAAAATTCCGCACAGAATTGCCGAAGTTGAATCTGGAAAGAGATGGAGAGTAACACGTTTCACGAAAGGTGTGAACATTATCTCACATAATCGAGAAATACTATTAGGAAAAAGCATAAACTTAGAAGAAACTTTTTACTTTTTTGAGATAATCAATTTGTAGACATTTTGTAAAACACTTTATATACCACTAGCATGTTTTCCTCGCTTTCAGATGTCTCCGAACAGGGAGTAAAGTAGTACTTTTCAGTCCTAGGGAGTAGAAACGACTTTTACTCCCTCCTCGGATTCTCAGGGCTTAAAAGTGGAAGTTGCTTTTTTTTTGGTCCTTGGGACGCGTGGTTGGGTTGAGTTTGGGTTGAATGGTATACGACCCCGTGCGATATGTCCTGCAAGGTGCGACGGATCTGTCGTGGTATTGTGGACCCCATGGGTTCTGACTGATAAAATAAAATTTCCATATACATGCCAACTTCCCGAGTAGAGAAGCTCGGAAAACATGGCGGGGGTATATAAAGTATAGTGTGCACCTCGGGAGTAAGCCATTTTACTCCCTTGGTGAACAATCTACTATTACGGTGTAAACACAATATCTTGTTCTAAATACCAGAATTAACAAAATAATTGTTTCAAAATCGCAAAAAAAAATTTGTTGAATAAAACCTATTTATAAATACGAAATCTTGATTTTAATTTAGCCAATTTAACAAAACAATACTTTCTTTACAGCATTGTGTAACTGTTGAATATTCTTCGGTAGATTCGACTAAATCGCTTTATGCAGTTCACCAAATCTATCGGTAGGTAAAGTTTAGTCGAATTTACAAAATTGTGAGAGCTACTAACTCATTACCGCTGTCAAATAATATTTTACATGGTAAATTAACAAAATTTTTGTTCAAGAGGCAAAGTACTCTCTGTGACGCGTTAAAAATCCTTTCTCGCAAGAGAAGTAAGACGAGCAGTTATTAGGTAGGGCTCCAAGAATCTTTCTAGTATAAGTAGCACAATCAAATTCTACAATAGTATATTTCTCGGAAGTTGTTTTTAATTACCATCGAACGACAATTTCTAGAGTTACAACAATTGAACAATCGTTTTTCAATCTTTAGAAAATGATTTCGCAGCGTAGATCTGATTTCGCAATCGCAACAGAATCTATGGGATTGTTGTGCCAAACATTTTCTAAGGCATTACTAAACCATTTTGTTTCGTGCGTATTATTACAAAATCAACTAGACTTTTTGCTTGTGTGAAAACAGGGTTTGGTAGAATTTATAATCCTGAAATTTTGTTTCCAGGACCACATTTGTGTCATTACGAACAAATTTTTTTCAGAGCGAAATTGGCGGTTTGATGAACTCGATACAGCGAAAATGTGCAACCGAGACATGTCTTTTATCCGTTGAAACGGAAGCATCGCGCTTTTTGAATACCTTGTAATGAATATACTTCACCTGGGAGTATCCTGAATATCTCGGTGATGGCTGGACAGGTGGATAAATGGCTAGTGCGCGATATCGGATATTTTGTCAGAAAGAATGTCGGGTTTGAAAACTTCGCTGCCGTTTGTTAGAATTCCAATATTCAAAAGCACCGAAGCATCGAGAAGCGGTAATCGCTGGAATTCATGCGACACGCCGAAGATGATAACCTCACCTCTGGTGAAAGTTGGTTACGACAGGCACGGGCTTAAGTAAAGGTAAATCATTCAATCACTGACTGATCGCTTCTTTTTTTTACTAACCGACTCGTGAACTTTTCTCCAACCACTTTTTTTATTGCACCAAGTTCAGTGAACGATTGAAAGAATCAACAAAGAAAAACAAGTGGGTGTAGAAAATGAGAAAAACCGAAAATCGGAATAAGGTTTCCGATGGTAAAAGGATTGCGAACGTGAAAATATTGAAAACCCAAAACAAAGAAAGATCGAAGTAGTGAAATTTCACCAAGTGAATCGTTCGATCGTTCGGAATTTCAATGTTCCAGACTTTCAAAGTTTTTCATTTTCACCCTTTCGCAATTTTGCCCTTTCAGAACTTTGACCGTCAGGTTTCGACTTCTTCATTTTAAGTTTCGTCACCAAGAAATGCAGAATTTGGCTTTTTCGGAACTTTTCAAATTCGGAATTTCAACCCCGTCCCTCTCAGCCGGTTTCATTTTTGACATGAATTTTGCTCATGATCACATTATCCGTGGCACATCTAGTCCTTCATGCGGGTCACGAGAAGATAGCGCTGAGTCAAGTGGAAAAGCCAGTCTTTGCATGGTCGGAAAGTTATGGAAACTTCGAAGGGACTTTTCGTCGCAAAGTAGTCTGATTATTCAGTGAGCATTCCGTACCAATCGTTAGATTGCAACTTTTGCCATGTGCTCAAATTTCGCGCGATGAAAGCCTCAAGGTCGAAAATTTGAGTCTGCTTCAGCTCGTACATGGTTTTGGTACATCGTATCATTGTCGAGCAATTCAACGAATTCTCTCCATAAACTTTCACGCTCTTCGTTTAGGTAAGGGTCGGATAATATGAAGAGAATGAGCGGAAAGCGGGAGAGAAAAGGAGAAAGGTATTATTTTGATGAAGAGAAGAAATTCCACCGAGCGAAGGAGGGTTGATCGATAGTTCAATGTTAATGGAGGAATACTCGAAGCAGCACGGACGAAAGAACATCCAAAGGCCTGTTTTTTCTCACCTATCATCATTTCATTTTTTCCCTTCTTTTTCGTAGTGCTTTTCCTTCTCTGCCTCACACACGTCTGACTTGTTATTTTCACCCAGTTCTTCCGAGTAGCTATTCAACCGTGAATAACTTTAAATTCCAGAGTCTCGAAGCTGTTCCAAAAGTTTGCCCAAAGTCTGGTTATTGTGCTTTCGAGCGAAGCTTTGGAGACACAAGCGCTTCGCGGTCCCGTAATTGAATCTGGGCTCACCTTACAACGCGATACTGAGGTTGGTCAAATCCTGACCAAAACCTCAACAACGATCCACTGTTCAAACGGATACTAAAAAAGTGTAGGATCCTCTGTGAAGGTCAGCTCGTTCTCATCAAATGGTTGTTCAAATTCTAAGCGACCATTTGCACTGTGAAACACGAGTACATTGATCATCGAGTACTCGATTGCACGTCTCCTCCGCACTCTCTTTTTTTGTCGCAAACTGCGGTGATCAGGTTCAGTCAGTTTCAAGTTTTGAACAATGAAATAGTGAGCTTGCTGAGAATTTGAGCTAGGAATTTCTCACAGCAGCACTGTATGTCTCCAGAATGAAATTCCGAAAGGAACCCTGGTGTCTTGAAGCGCGTAACATGACCTCGTCTTTGGCATGGCGAAGACGTCTAGAAAACAGATTCCGACTTCTGATGTTTCTCACTAAAGTTTTCGCGTCTCGGAATTCGCACGCAGAATTCTTGGACCATATTTCTCAGGTTGTTTGTCGGGTTACTCGAGGTTTTACAGTGCATCTAAATACCGATGTGCACAATCCAAGAAATGAAATCAACTCATCATTGTATGCGGATCAGAAAATAAATGGCGTAAGAGATTCTACCATAATGATGATTGAGAATCAGCAACTGTTAATTAATCCTTGGTGTTTCAGTGTCGTGGGTTTGCTTGCAGCGTAACATCTCAGATGATTCGCTCTTCCTGTTCCTGTAGATTTAGCAGACGATTTCAGAGGACGGGAACACTGGCATAAGCAAACTTATACATGCACACATCGACCTCTGGATGTTTTCAGAGTATTACCTCAGACGCCATTGTTAAGGCTCATCGGGGAAAGGACGGACCCTTTTGAACACGTATATCCATCATCTATTCAATGGACGCGTAGTTGAATGTTTTCAGAGTTGGCGGAATTTTTTAAAAACCTCGGCACAATCAGCTTCAAATTCATTACACGGACCAGTGTTGCGTTATCAGTGTCTTCAGGGTCACTGGTTTAAGATAAGACACAAAATTTGTGAAATTGAACATTACTGAGTTCACGTTGCGATGAACTTGACAAGAATTGAACTAGTTTCAAATAATGGGTTCGTATTACGCTAGGCAAAACAAAGACAAATCGATTCACTCTCACCTTGAGATCGTATCGCCAATTTGAAAATGGTTAATCACAGAGTGCTGAAAGTAATTTCGTCATTCTTACATCACCGCTTTTTCGCCGAAGGCGAGATTGCTGTTTTACTGAACACCCTCCAATTAATATCAGCGGTATTCAAGGGGCCGTGTAGGGGAGCAGCTGACGTTGCTCGAGGCTCAGAACCGAGTCTGATGATGTTGCTTGCCGGCTCGTGGAGTTTCGCGTAAGCGAATAGTGGCCATTAGGGTGGGCATTGAACAGTCCAACAGATAGGCCAAGCCTTACTGCGTGCATACAGCCCGCGGTGCAGAATGAACGACGTCGTTGCAGTCCATTATGAAATTTATGCTTCGTAAAACCATATCTCTCCCATTAGCTGTGAACCACCTTCCAATATCTCGCACCCGCTCTGCTCCGCATGCCTGGAATCCCAGAACTTGATGGATGCATTGCCTTCCTTTACGGAGGAGGACTAGCTCCATGTATATAAAGTGTCCATATAATAGAGTACAATTAAGATGGCGTTTTTGTAGTAAAAGTTTCACATTTAAAAGAAAGTGCTAAAAATTGTTAGAGCAGGACAGATTATGCTATCGTACCGTTGGTTGGAAAAAGAATACTGCAGGATGTTGTGCTTTTTTTTAATTTCCTTTTCACTTTCACGTCCACTTGAGCAACTTTTTAGTGCATAAACCTTAACCATGTTGATAATTGAAAAAACACGAAAAGCTTTTACAAAAACATTAATTGCTTATTAAAATTTTGTTTAAAAACGATCGCGCATCAACAATGTTTTGTGGCAAGTTTTCATGTTATGTTGAGTATAATTTTCGCTTAACTACGTTAGCAGTTGACCATGCATTTACGACACTTTTATCAAATAATCTATAACCGACAAGTTCAAATCGAAAGCTGATTGCTCATTAGCGCCATTTTTGTGACTTGTTGAACCACTATCCGTCACTTTTACGCGATCTATGATAATTGTGAGAATAACAAGTGTATTGTTCTGAAGTAAATGTGGTCATTTAGTTGAAGGAGGGAACTGATAGTTTGATCTCAATTGAGCGACATAAATTCTGGAAGCATCTCTTTGAGATCTGAATATTGACGACTTTCCAGAGACGAGAAATTGAGGAAATTTTTTGGTGGTTTAGACTGACGCGCAGTTCGTTTTCGGTGTGGAGTTTTTGTTTGCTCTCTTTATAGTCTTGCAAAAAAGTGTTTCGGTTCCTTCAGTACAGCTGGTGACTTGAAAGCTTTCTATTGCTCGAAGCAAGCGAAGGAATAAGTACTAGAGACTGTCCGTGACTAGAGGATCTGGTCTGAAGTCGTTCATTATATATCAGCACAAGAGTACACCTTTGATCTTCTACTTCGACCAGTTGACGCGTATTCAGTACGTGCCTGAATAAGCAATGGGCATAATGTTTGGTGACCCTTGAAGTTTCAGAAGAGCACGCCTCTCCGTTCCAGTTTTGGTTTCCACTTTGACATCCAAATCCATTCCAACATTTACGGAGATCGTGGTCACGAACTTGACGAAACTATCAGGAAAATCAGTTGAAATGTTGAGAGACGTGCTACCTACACGTTTATTGATTTCTTATTCCACCTCGGCGTCTCCCAGGTGATTTCTGAAGCCTCGAAGTTGGAAACAAATTACCAAGGAATGTGGATGAGGCAGGTGAAATGAATAATAACGGGTTCATTTTACACCCTGGAGCAGTGGAGCAAAGTCTGCGAAGCCTTGCGGTCGGCTCGTTGTTCACGACTCGTACGATTAAACCGTTAATAATAAACTGCACTTGATGGTCTGGCTTTTAACTATCTCGAGCTTTCCTTGGTGAAAATAACAGCAGTAAGAAGTGGATATAAAATTGTTGCTGGAGGGCTAATAAATTAGCATGAAGATTGCTCCGTGGAATAAGCAATTTCCGCCAACGATCCTCTAAGCTCGAAAGCCTCCTTTATGCCCGGGTAGGTTACGCCGCACTAAAGCTCTTATAAAATCATTAACAAGAACTTATTGAGCAACTGCCTCCTCAGACGTACGGCCCCAGCAGCAACTAACCTCCTACCCCAATGCTCCTCACCGCCACTTCTATATCATACCGCATCTTCCCGAAGTGAGCCCAACTAGAATTTCCTAGCTGCTGATTAGCTGCTTCACGGCAACGATACCCTACATCCTGCCTTATTAATTATTTAGCATTTAACGGTATGATTTTAACAGAGCGAGCAATCGAGAACCTCGAGTTTCACTTATCAGTAACGGCTTTTGGCGATATTGGAAGAAGCAGGAAAGTAAGAGAAATACGTTGAAGGTGAACTTAAATTGAAACAGGTCAACAGGTCACTTGATTTGGGGTAAAATAACATTTGAAATCTAGCAAGCGCTGAAAATCTGTGCGTATCCGAAGTAAATCTCAACAGTGGCCATTTTCTTTTCCTTGTTATTGCGAAGCTATAATTTTCAGGTGTTATTTAACGTCAAACATTTTTACGAATGGATTAATTTGTATTTCAAAATTTCGATTAACCCTTTGAAGCCTATCATTTTGAATCGTTTTATAAATTATTTTGCTAATTAAAAGTTATACGGTCATTTTAGAACTTGTAGGCCGTAAAATAAAGTCGTTGTAATTCCAAGAATATGACTAAATAAAGTTGCAGTTCACGTTTCGATTTCGTAAAACACAGAGAGAGTTAATGTAAAAAAAGTACTTCCACATTGTAAAAAAAAACTGGTAAACTTATCTCTTAACTAAACGGCTAAAGAAAAAATCAGTATTAAATGATTCAAAAAGAAGTTATTTGAAATCCGAGTAAATAATATTATGTAGGTACAAGCAGACAAGCAGTTCACAAAGACGCTTGGATCGCGATGTGAAGCGATAATCATAATTTCGGCATTCAATGTAATTTTGCCGTGAGGAAATTTAACAGACTCGACACTTTTTCGCATACATAGGCTCTAAATCATTCCCGGGTTGATTTAATCGCTATAAACGATGGTGCGTGGCATTCGGGGAGTCACAACTCACGTTTGAAATTTCCATCCGAACTATCGGCAAGGCATCAGCCCCACCGGTGCAGGAAGAGATATGCATCGTAATAGCCGTGCAGAAATAATCGACGGTTGTAGGCAAGAACGGAGCGGTGAACAAATGAATGAAAAAGTATTAAAAAAAATCCGAAATTACGTGTCAAAAATTGAATTCAATCGAATTTAAACACCGCGTGAAACAATTCATTGCCCGTCGAACGTGACATTAACGGATTAAGAATGTGTGGATCACAAATGTGTAAAAAAAGGTACGAAAAAAAGCTGAAACCTTACAAGGTGTAATTTGGAACTGATCAATTGAATTAAAGAAAAGTCTCGGTGATCCAGATTTTTTTTCTAAATAATAAATATCGGCAATGAAGTCTTTTTACCAACTTCAGAAAAATCAAATGACTTTTCAGGTTTTTTTAAACAAATTTATAAGTAGTTTGACCGATTTCAATCAGTGTACCAATCGTGTGAAACTTCACATTTTTTTTTTAGCTCGCCAAATATTAAAAGAAAAACTCTCAGATTATAATCTTACGATTCAGGAAGAAATAGATTTGTAGAGTAGTGGTTACAAATAAATTGAGCTATTGCTAATGAGAATCGGTGAAACAATATGGATTTATCGATATAAAAATGGTAGAATATTGTGATTATTCTAAGGTCTGTCCTTCAAATCCAGTGCTTATAAAATTATGCCTGAATAATGGGGACTTTTTTGGATGAATATAACCATATTAGCTGCACTGACATTTTTATACCTTGGTTACATCACGCTTTTCATTTCAACACTATTTTGCCCCATACATCCCACATATCCATTGGTAGACGAGAGCCTAAGTTGGAAATTAACATTTATTCATTAATCTTATCACCAGATTTTGGTGTGCTGAAAATAAAATAAATTAATGCATTTCTCAGTCACAATGATTTTCTTCAGAACACAAGAAAAAAAAAGAATTGATTGTGAATCAGAGCTAAGATATTGATTTTTTTTTATCATGTGTCGCTTTACAAGGATGAAAACAAATTTCACTGTACGATGCCTGTTTTTTTTTTGTCAGGAAACTATTTTCTATACCACTATGACTCTTTTTATAATCAAATTCGTATAGTTAAATATTTCGGTTTTCAAGATTGTACCGACAGCGCAATGGTTTCGATCAACAAATAGCAGTTTCGAATGGATTGTGAAAAATTTTCATCGTATCTTAATGAATTCTTAAAAGGCAGTTTGCTACAAAAAATGTCTCCTTGTAGAGTGAAATCGAACATCTTTAGTGAGCAACAGTGAATGCCCCCTAAATCTGACTTCTTTTTCTGTGTGTACGCAACAAATCTTGTACACTATTATTACATGTGGTATTCCAATATAAGTTTTATAGTTTTTTTTTCTTCGTTTTTTGGTTTCCCGCATTTGAAGTTAATGTATTACCCATAATGGATCGGAACTGAAATTGGAACATGGATGAAACATTTTTATGTATTACTTTTTTTGTATTATTATCATCAAATCGTAAAACTTGTTGTACTCGTATCTTTTTTATACCATTCTGTATGGCCGTCAATAAATTTGAAGCTCAGATTACAAGCTCGGAATAATTTTCCATGGAACATGTTTTTCTCTGCAGTCATCCGGTCAGTTAAAAAAAGAAAAACTTGAACCCGATCACACAAGATATCGTACATTAGAAAGTAAATATTTTTCAGTCAACACAATAAATTCAACCAATGTATTAACATCGAATAATCAGTCGATAAAGAATTCTGAATGATTTACGACCAAACATCATTTTACTCTTAGCGAGGTAATGACGATCAACAGTAGCGTGTTTTCGCTCCTGCTCGTCAGCGAAAGTTTCCTCTCGACCCTACAACGCTTCCCCAATTCAAAGCTTATTGCTAAAAAATTGCAAATTACTTGACGCCGCAGGGAAGACTTCGACCAAGCTCATTAAATCAGGATGGAAAAAAAAAATTCTCGTCGGACTTAACGACCGGTCGTAAAATTTTTCAAATTTTCTCTCCTAAATATACCTTAGCCCGGGTACTTTACGGGTAATTCACGTGTACTTTTTGTTGGCCGTGTAATTGTTTTCCACACCAGTTTTCGGCAAGAAGAAACGGTGATGTTCCGAGTTCGAACGACGCACAAATATTTCAGTTTTGTAAACATTCATAGGTCAATTAAAGGAAAAATAATACTTTGCGTCATACATTCATAAATAATTCAAGAGCTGATAAACTTAGCACCTGCTTCTGGGAGGTCGTTTGAAATGTCGTGAAACGACCTATCGAACAATGTTCTAGTCATAGAGTTAAACTTATGCTCTCCCCAAAATAACTTGTGAAAGTGATTGAAGATTTACGCAGTTTGAGGAATTCATTGGGTGGCTGGCAGGATATTCTAATGACGTACGAGAGGCTGGACGTGTTCGTCTTGGTACTTCTCGAGTAGTTTGAAGAAATGTAACATGGGTTGAGCGAATTTTTTCAAATTTCAAATCGCTAAGGAATTCATAAGGTCATAACTCGGGAAAAAATATGTGTTCATATCATTCGCATTGTAAGAATTGTCGTTTTTTGTTTCACGAAAATTGTATACTTATTATTCATTCGCCTTTTTGTGTAGATACGGCTTCACACATTTTTAAGGTAACCGTACGATGGGAGTATTACAGTAAATGATTTAGCGCGTTGCGGTGAATTGCGAAGCGATCTCAATCAGCCCTGGTTAATGAATTACCGAGTATTATCCGTTTACGGCACTAAGTTTGAACGTAAAGTTTATATTCAAAGCATCTTCAATTCTCTCATACAGAATCTACACCTTTGACAAACGTATGAAATTTTACAATCGATACCTTCCTATAATTGGATCGTAAGATAGACTTACATGAAATAACTTTCAAATTATTGCATTCTGAAACTGTGTGAATTACAAAAAAAAGAAAAAAAAAAAAACTGAACGTAAGAATAAAAAATTTACATAATAAACAAGCTTTTCAGATGACGATTTTTCATTTCAAATGTTTCTAAGCAAAAACGTTCGATTTCACTCCATAAGAAAATATTTTGTGTAGCAGACCGCCTTTCAAGAATTCACTGAAATTCAGTGAAATTTTCCATAGTCCATTCGAGAACAGGCATCGTAGAGTGAGATTTGAAATATAAGTATACGAGATTTTTCATCCTTTTAAAGCGATGCATGATAAAAAAAGTCGATATCTTAGCTTTGGTTCACAATCAATTGATCTTTCGTCGTGTATTCTGAAGAAAATGATTGTGGCTGAGAAATGCATTAATTTATTTAATTCTCAACACACCAAAATCTGATGATAAGATGAGTGAAAAAGTGTTAATTTTCAACTTAGGTTCTCGACTACCAAGTACTTATGCACTTTGAGGATACATGGGACGTATGGGGTCTGAGCAGTGTCGAAATGAAAACCGTGATATAACTAAGGTGTGAAAATGTTACCGAAGCTAATACGGTTATATTCATCCAAAAAATTCCCCATTATTCAGGCATAATTTTATAAGCACTAGATTTTAAAGATAGACGTCAGAAAAAAAGGTTTCTTCTAAATGAGGAAAATTCACCCTCTTCGAGGAGGGAGTTGGAGTTGAGATAAAAATCTGAAAAAATTAAGAAATTGGATTTTGAATTATTTGAACTCGATTCGATGGTCGGAAGCGAATAAATTCGCCACTTACCCTAAACGAGGACCACCCTAACGTATATGCACTGGATTACCGTAATAACGAGATTCAGTGTCAATTTCAGGCTCGTGGCGAATTGTCGTGGTAAGATTCTCATGCATATTCAAATACGAACGAAATTTCCATCCAAGTTTTCGAGCCGTAGATATGCAGAATGTATTCGAGGAAACCTCATTCTCTCGATAATCTTCTCCCTACGATGAGTGCTAAAGACAGTCGTGTAAGTTGCAGTACTTCATCTATGCATCGGACCCAGTCTGATTTTTGTCTTGCCATCTGCTGAACGAAGAATTCCGATGATATTGAATTTGAAGACACGTGATTAGTTCACATAGAAGATAATATTCCGGCATGATCTCATCTTGAACAATGCCGCACGAATAAGATTAATTGTACCTCTTTCTATCGCAAGCAAACATTCACTGCTAAAAATGCGGTATTAAATGTAACACTCAAAATATTCTATATAAATCCACACCACTTGGTGTTACGAATCGAAAGATTTACACCGATGATGTTTAAGTTTTACACTAACCGATGCTGACTTTTATTGACACCGTGAATGTTTTGACAGTGCTCGGATATCTTTGTCCAAGAATAAAGTTTCAGAGAAATCGTGGATGGACATAACTTATTTCAAACAGTGGTATGGCAAGCTCGAAAAAATAAAGATCACCTCGCATTCCAAGTAACTTACAATTAGCGTACAACAGACGTGGAGGAGAGACGACTGTCCTCGCGATGTCGGTGGAATGACGACTGGTGATTACTGAGCCACGCTTATAGACCCACCAAGTAATTAACGTCGTAACGTCACTCGCTGTGTCACTTCATCCCAAGGGTGCATCTATCCCGTCACTAATTTAACGCGTTCAAAAGACACTTGCTAATTCATTCGAATCGAAATATTTTCATTGATATTCTGCTTCATTCTGTCATTTATCCTGTGTAGGTACTTTATCATCAGTTGTATTCGAGCATACGTATAATTCGAAACGAGAGCTATCGATGACTCCAAATAATTATGTAGACACCCAAGATTTCAATATCTTCAATATTTAGTGGAATTTTCAGGATTTTGAAAGATTTAAAACGATTTCAAACGTTGGACCGAACCCTTTATAAAACTTTACGATAGGTTTGATTGAACTTGGAAAATTGAATGGAATTTCTGGGACCTGCGTGCACTAAGAGAAAACTTTTTGCTTATTCAAAAATATCAATTTGTAGACGCATTTTGTAGAACATTTTATCGTGTGAATACAACATTTTGTTGTGAGTACCAAAATTGATGAAGCAGTTATTTAAAAATCACAAAGGAATATAATTGAATAAAACATATTTATAGATATGGAATGTCGATTTTAATTTAGTCAATTTAATGAAATAATACTTTTGTCATGGCATTATCCAAACATTGAACACCCTCTGGTAGATTCAACCAAATCGCTTCACACAGTTCACTAAATCAATCGGTGAATAAAGATTAATCAAATTTATGAAATCATGAGAGTTATTAATTCAAAACCGCTATCAACTACATCTACAAAATGTTTTATTTTCTGGGCGCCATAAAATCAAGCAAATTTTTTGCTTTTGCGCAGATAATGTTTGGTCGAATGTATATTAATCCTGAAATTCCGTTGCCAGGACCAAATTTCGATCATTGTGACAAAATCTTTTTTATGAGTGTACACCGAAGGTGATCAACCTTTGACTTGAAGCTAAAATTCTTCTGTTTTGCAAATTAGCCTACAAACGTCAATTTTTCAGATCACAGATACACCTATGAATTAGCTTTGAGACGAAGTAACTGATTCTCGTGCCAATCATTTTTCTCTGCAAGACACGAATTAAACGAGAGCCATGATAAATTCAGTCCCGTGAGTCGTTTAAATTCTCTCAGCTGCAGCTGCTCTCCTGAAACGGGTCTGACGAAATCGTCGAGCACTGTGTACAGTGAGTTATTGCCGAAGCCGGTTCGGGGCTGAATGCATTTCAAGTTAAATAGGAAAACTTGCTTAGCTCGTTGGATGAGAGGACGAGCCCATTGTCCGCCACTCGTCGGCTTCGGGTTTGAGACGCAGATTCGTGAATACTTGGATTCTTATTTATCTCCATAACCAAGAGACGGGAAGCCCCGAGTTCGCCCCACAAATCTCGTAATAAAGACGCCACAGGTCTCGACGGGCGGCCGCTCCTTCGCCACCATCTCGCATTTCTCAAATTCCACGCTGCTCCCAGGAATCTCGAGAATTTTCGAAATTTATATCGGATAACGTGCAGCTTCGAGGAAACTCTGCGCGAGATATCTTAAAACTACCGTCCATTGTTACACACATGTATATTTACACAATCAGAAGTATCTTTTCCACGAGGAAACTCTTTCGTAAGTCAAGACATTTATCTCCTAACTGACTTTTTCGACGCAGTTGTACGTTCGATTATATTCATCGATTTAGATACGAGAACACAGTTCTATGATCAAATTTCAGACAACTATATATCATGCAATGTTAATTTACAAACGATTCCAAAACTAGTTTTTATCCACAGTTCCAATTTACTTTGAAGGCTGTGTCGATTAACTTGAAATCAGATGCTGACCCGATCGATAATTATTTTCATTTAACCTATCGTTCAGGACTGTTTTCCTTTCGTCAAGTAACTTGTCCGTTCTATCATCAAAACTGTATACCTTTCATCAGTACCCCAAGACTTCGTGCAATTTATGATGACAACAAAATTGTACTACTTCTAGAATATTTTCTTCAGTACTACTATTAGACTACTAATTCAGTTATAAATCTGAGTTTAGATAATTAAGAATTTATATCCGGACCTCTGAATATTTTGATAGCGCATCAACGTGATACCTTGCACCATCCAAACACTCACGCGAGATATTTTTGTTCAATCATACATGTGATACGGAAAACTCCGGTAATCGAGAAGATTACTTTAATAACATCAAGATTTTCTATCCCTCTTTCCCCCTGTATTACGGTAAAAACCGCGCGTGGCAGTTCTTCGGTAGCAAATCACTATTGTACCCAAGTTTCGAACATGAATGTCTAATACGTATTCCTTAGACTCACCTGCGGATGGGTTGCATTTCATGTTAAATTTTCGAGCAATGAATCCTCAATTCTTAAGAGGAAAGTATTCCAGGTTGATTTCTCCGATTTGATTTTTTTCTGTTATATGTTACAGTAGACTAAAAACTAATCGACGCGTATTTTTTTTTTTTATCTACTATTAAACTATTTGAGGGTGTGAATCTATCCCTCAAAGAAATGCATGTCAAGGGGCGATTTGGCGGTTTTCACTTTTTTGTTTTTGTGATTGAGAAAACTGCATTTTTCATTTCTCGTTATGAGAAAACTTTTCCAGTTGGATTGGTTAAAACATATTACGATCTTGCGGGTGAAACTGCTAAATCGCCCCTTGACATACCTCACCTTGGAGGGTGGCTTCATCTCCTTAAAGTGTTTGATAGCAGATGAAAAACTACGTTTTGTTTAGTTTTTAGTCTACTATAACACATGGCAAAAGAAATCAAATCGGAGAGATTGACCTGGGATACCTTCCTTGTTGGATGGCATCGTTTACGTTCTACAGGACCGGTCAGAGTCTAGTTTCCCTTCTAGGATCTCATCCACCCCAATCATGGATTTATTAGCGCCCATTTAGAACTCTGTTCAGAATGGCAAAGTGCAAGTGTGTCCCGTTTCGTATACCTTCAGACTGACTTGCTACGTTCAGGGACGTGTTTGAACAGTTTCTCGCCAGGCGATCAAACGCATGCCTATGCAAACTCTATTGAGGTCAAGTTGAGCCTCGAGCGAAGCCACTGCTTCTGCGTTGCATATGCATGTATTCCAGTGCTGTGCAAATCTAACCGTCGGGCACCTTTTGTTCGCGAAATACCCGCCATTCCTTCGCTATATCTTACGTCGCTGTAGACTGAAGCACAATTCCATGTGCTATAGGCAGGTGAAGGGAGGAAATTACCGTTAGGCTTGGTAAGAAGGGACACATCACTCCATGCCCAAAGATGTTTCAAGGTAGAAAAAGTAAGTGTTTTTTGATACATGTAGTATCATGTGATCAATTCTCGTTAGTCGAAGTCTTTTAATGGTACCTGATCGAGGGTATGACTATTTTAGTTAATTTTTACAAGTAGAGAGAGATAGGTATAGGTTCAGAGGTCTTCTAGGGAGAGATAAGATCAGATTAGATTCGTTTGTTTTGGCATGGAAGTATAACTCTATCTGGAACTTGTAATATTTACAGGTAAGTACTATGAATATGGTACATGAGAATGTAATAAAATGAAAATAGAATAAGGAAAGTACCGACGAAACTGAATAAAAATAAAATAATAGGACTAGAACGAAACAACATGATGTTAATGAGAGGTGTAAAAGTAGGCGCGGGTTGCCTCATTAGCAGAAAGGCTAAGTTAGTGCTCGGCCAACAAACATTGCTCCCATTCTACTCGCTCCTGAACATGAGCGTGTTGAATAACGAGCTTTTGAAAGTAGCGAGTTTATCAGGTTTGAAAGTGGGAGGAGGCAGTGAGTTTACAAGACTCGTGGCAATGAAAGGAAAATATTTTTTATGACTTCAGTTCATGGGGTCGGACAGACAAGAGAACGTGGGGGTAGGTGATTCCAAGATCTCACATTTATGTCGATGTTAAGGCCTGTGAATTTCGATGAAAGCGAGGTTATTGTAAGCAATTGAACAAAAGGCGAGGAAGCCAATAATATATTTGTGTGCTTTGACAACGGAGAGCCAACTAAAATCCAATCGGCCTGGGTGACCTCATCACGATGTCCAATATTACCACAGACAAATCTGACACAGGCGTTGCGATGCGCTGTAAATTTAAATTTTAGCCTTGGAAGAGATCGTCGTAAATAGGCATAATCAAAATATGGAAAGACCAAACTTTCAATCAGGTTTCTTTCTCATGGTCCGTGTCAGCCCATGTGTGTGGTGTTTCAGAGAGTGAAGAACAGCTCAGACTCTTCGTACGACTTGCTTGACGTGCATGCCCCAGTCAAGTATTGGCGTAATCATGACACTCAGGTTTCTAACCACAAATTCGTACCCGACCTGAGCGTCACTAAAAATAATTTTGGTTACAGATATTGAGTTAATCCACTTGAGGTAGGCCTCACTATCCAGAATAACATCGCTTTGGTCTCGGCGACATTAAGCTGAAGACCGTTAGTGGCGGCCCAGTTTAAGATTACCTCAATCCCCTTGGTGAGGTGTGCAGGAAAGGACGAATAGTACAAATCTAAAGAACATTATCGAAAATCATATGTTTAGATACAATTGGCACTCCTGGCAAGTCATTAACGAAGACCGGAAACAGCAGTAGGCCAAGCACGCTTCTCTGCGACATACTACCAGATGCTGAATCAGCCATTCTGGCAGCTAAGAGCTTGTGGCCAGCCTCGAAGGTAAGAAAAGATTCACGAGATCATGTGCTCTAAGCAATGCAACCCTCTGAGGTACATCAATAGTACTTCGTGAGGTACTGCGTCGACGGTTTTAGTGAAGTGAAAGAGAAGTAGCACAGAGATGTTTCTTTTGTCGATTACATACCTCACGTCATCAGGAATGCGAAAAAGAGCTATCTGGGTACTACGTCCGTTTCTGAATCCCGCCTGGAAAGAGTTCAGCAATCCTTGAGATTCAAGAAATTCGTGAAGTTGGTTAAAGATGAGCTCGGAGAGAGACCGGGAGAGGGAGAGCGAGAGAACTAACTTGAGGCTATATGTTCTGTACAAGATTCAACAACTGTATCAAGGGTACTTTAAAATCCGTGAGTTCCTGTGAGACGTTACATGAAAATGATTCTAGGAACGAAGAGCTTCTCGTGGGAATTTATACAGTGAGCCAAAACCTATCGGTCTCCGTTCAGCTTTCAGAGACGCTGCGAGATATTCTGTTGGAAACCCAGGGATACCATATGGGAATACAAGACCTCCGGTTCCGGAAAATCGAGCATGATGTATCACTTCACCGTAGAAACTTCATGGGATTTTTTTATTCACTGTAACAATGACAAGGGCAGGTGACCGGCATTGGTAAACCTTAGCGGTTACCCAACCCCCGTGGATCACAGCAAGCAGCCATTCTCTAATCGTGAATTAATCGGGTCTGGGGATCGATGAGAGTCGAGGTGCTGGACGACGCCGCAGGCTAGCCAAACGCAGTAATCCAATCAAGCAATCACAGCGATCTAGTAAGTGGCTAATCGTGAATAGAGTCGATGGAGTTTAGTGGCTGGCGGCCGGTACAATCATCCATTAAACTTAGCCTGATTAAGTGGGGCAGCTTAATCCGTTAATCTACTCGCGACACTTGAGATGAAATTCCGATTTGTTCGGGACGACGTGGCGCGGAACTACAGTCTCTCACGTGCCATTGCGAATTAATCACTTTACCAGGTCCCCTCCACCCGGCCGGGAGAAGAGGTGAAAAACTGATTAAGGAAACCCCTGTTTCCTGATCGTTTTGCAACGCTGATCCAGTTGGTATCCAGGCTCGTTTCACAGGATCGAAAATTATTACCAGATCCCATTATCAGCTGCCACGCTGTTTACTGATCGTGATCATCATCTTCCAATCCCGACATCTTTCAGCGGGCATCGCACAGCACTGATGGCAGCGTAAACATTCCTGGTGCCAACTTGTGTGTAAAGACTGCTTACCGAGCTTTAGGCGTTGCCGTACATCGTGAGCTGCGTTTCCAATTAATTTTACGCTAATTTAGTGTGCGACAGGGAACCCAGGCTGGGGTGTGGGCTAAGTCGGCAGTAGCGCCGCGATAAGAACCGGGGCTTGAATGAATAGGTGGTGAAGAAAGATCCATTCGCTTCTTGCTCGACCAAAAATTTCCGGGACCGTAGTCCTCTAGCAGTTTAGTTTAATTTAATTATTTCGTGGAATTTGAAACCGAATTTATCTTTCGTCTTCAAAGGCCAATTTATCTGTCATCCTCAAAGGCTTTAAGCACGAATTTACCTGCCGTAATAGTCTTGTCGGTTCTGGCCTGGTATCCTTTAACCGTCGAAGTATGTTACACGACGATTTACTCAACTTGATTTTTAGGACCTTCAATCGATAATAGCCCTAGTCTATGATTTACGAGTGTGATAATTTGTCAACCTCGATACTTTATTAATCGGTTTTTAGCAACATTCCTGTTTGGACGATTCTTTTGTATATATGAAACCAACTTTGTAGATATACAACAGTGCACAGGTTACAGCTTTTAGGATACATTTTTTATTCGTTGTCATAAACTCCGATTTTAGGATTGTTTTTAGCAGCATCAAACGAAGTATTATGATTGTTTACCAAACCAGATACAGACATAATTAAAAAACTTTTACTGGTGATATTGTAAAACGTGTGACGAGTTATCAGCATCTTTGGAATCTGATACACAGGTGTAACGAATAATGTTCGAAAATCTGTGAATTCCTTAAATGAAATTTAAATCCGTGAAACCCTTAGAAATAATTCGAAATCGTTGAAAATCACGGAAAACTGGCGCATTTTCTGAAAATTTTTCACAAGATTCCCAGTCACAAAATCTTTTGAGTCCAATAGAAGGAACTAAATTTTTCAAGATCCCCATTTTTTGCGGCTCAGTGCACCGATGAAACCATTTAAACTCGTATTTGTAAATAATAGCCAGAGTATTAAGATCTTTGATTGCCAGGAAACTTTTGGAGGTGACGTACGTCTTATTCTTCCAACTACTGAATTTGTTCAATGCTCTCTGCGAAATTTTTCGTGACTCTGACGAATCCTATCGTACTATTAAGAAATCATTAACACCCTTAAAATTTTTTTGAACAGTTAAACATTCCGAAAGGTGAAATTATTCTGAAAATCCGTTGTATCCACACACCAATTGATTAGTGATAACGGTTGGAGTTGCATGGCAGTTTAATTACCGTGATGTATTCCTGCGGGGATGTCTGGAGTTTGTAACAAGCAGCGATTAGCGCGACGTGATTAATTCGTGGTTCGGAATCCCGTAAAAATTAAATACACCGGATAGCTTATAAGTGTTATCGGCTCAGTAGCGGCTCTCTGGCAACATCACGAATGTTCGTTGGGTAACGTTTAACGGAGGTTTACGCAGGTTGTTAAAGCGGGGGACTTATGCCAGTCGACTGTGAACTGCGGGATGCTATGGGATGTCCAATAATAGCTCTTAGCGTCAAGCATTTACCGACAAAGTACCTGCCCACCCTCAGGCACACACACCGTGCAGGTGATCACGGCTGGCCTGGTACCACCACACAGGTGAATCTATCCACGTGCGCGAATAGATGGGCGACATACATCGACGCAGGTGTTAATTAACGGCACTGCTTCAACGCTGAGCTCCGTCGATCCGTAATATGCGAGGAGGATTGCGTCACCGACAACCCATCACAGCATTGTAGTTTTGGTAATCCAACAACCATCGCTCGGCAGTTAGTTTCTTTCTCTGTTGAACTCGGATTCTCGGGCGATGAGCCACGATTTTCTCCTCGAAAGTCGACGGAAGCAGCCTGGAACAGGAAAGGGAGCATTGCGTTTCGTGTAGCAAAAAATTATCGGTGTCATTAATTTTCTGCAAGCTCCGTTAGCAAAGTGCTGCGGGAGGCCAGTTTCGCGGGGTGAGTAAGATGATGCAGATGCGGTCGGTGGAGAGGGTGAAGTAATGAGGAAGTTGGCTCCGATAGGACCGAAACTCCACGAAGCGTGTCGAAAGGCTCAAGAGCTAAACACGTATAAAGGATCCGACGTCGGTCGTGGGATTCTGACTGGCCCACCCGCTGCTGGGCAAAACCGCCGCAGTGCCCTCCAGACGGCCAACTTACAAGACTAATTAATGCTCCGGATATTTACGGGTGTCGTACTAGGAGTTCCCCGGGCTACACTCCTCTGCTCCGGAAACCAATTATAAGTGTCCCGGAAGTTGGAACAAGCTGCGGAACTGGCTTGGAAATTGTGAACTGGTTACCGATGGTGCCACACCGCCAGGGAAAGTCGAATGATGTTTTACGTGCCTGGATGAAATGATTATATAATATTTTATGAGGTATACAGTATCGGTCACCATAGTTCATAATTATAAGTCAAAGTTAAACGGTCGAAAAGTTATTTGTTCACAGTTTCTTCACGTTCATGAGTTTTGACAAGGTTCACGATTCTATAGTTCTTGGTTCACGTCTAGCTTTGCAGGTTTCATTATTAATTATCACAATGGATTCCGCGCAGTCTTTAACAATGTAATGTTATAAGATGCATGTTCTCACCATCTGGAATCTCCAACTAATGAAGTCATCATCACAAAGCATTCCATCCCTCAACCACGTAAAGTGATTATGGACTTGGTGCTAAGATTTCAATGTTCTCCATCCATCGTTCTCGTCAAAACGATGCGTTCGCAATTGTGGTCTTGACCGGGAAAGTGATCCGGAATCGACCTGAGACGTGCCTGTTAAATCGTTATCCGGAAACTAGGCAGATATCTTGATCGCATTGGCATTGTGAATCATTTTAATTGCAAGTATGAATAAAATACCGTAATATCAATTTATGTACATACAATATCTGATGATGACCATCAATGCTAAAGGGACCGCTTTTGGTTGATTTCGATGTTGACGTTCAAATCTTTAAATATCGAAGTCCAAGTATCTCAAACACGAGAAAAGAATTAACAGCTCCATTCTGTACACAATTCTGAACAAAAACACTCAAATACATTGTCGCTTGACATAGAAATAAAGAAATGGTACAGATTCTGAAAAATCAAAGAATAACGATTATACTCACACCTTAGAAATATTAATATTTTCGTGTGCGCAAAATTGTATGTAAACAATCATTTCGGATGAATAAATATATCAAGACGTTGCCTACGAGCAATCGCATGACTTTAAAGAGCCAAAGTGAAACCATTGGTCGGTAAAGTCATGACAACGCGTTCACGATAATATATAAATCCATTCTGCCCACCCCATCCATCCATCTTATTACATTTATCCCGGACACCACCGGGACACGATAGCCAATGACGCCTTCGTTCCGGAGTTAGATTACCAACGACCTTTTACGTCACCGATTCAACGGGTTCATAGTATAAGAGAGTCGTGGTTACGTTCACGTCATGTCTTTCAATCTTGTCCAAATACTCTTTCACTCTGAAGTTCATACTTCTTTACAATCTGGCGAACACACGTATCACACACCATGGTCATAATACACCGCAATGCATCGAGACGCCTTGATTCGTGATCAAGGAGCCACAAATTCGAAATGTAGCGTAAGTACATACTGTGCCCCACGTCGAAGTCCCAACGCGGTCGCATGGACATTTTTACGTTCACGCCGCCACCACTAACTTATCAATTGTGGTGTCAGGGCCTCCAGCACACATACGCACACCCACCTCAAACCCAAAAACTTCTCTATATTTAGCCACGGGAGTGGTTAAAGCTTTCTTTCAACGATGACAACAATCCGGAACAATGGTTGATTCGATATGTGCGATCTGCTCATGATCAAACGCCGTGATCCCGACGCAATCACATGAACACCTCGGTGTCCACGCCGCAGAGAACCAAGCGCCTCTGATATGCATTCGCGTATACTCGTATTCAACTTCAAATCGACGGAGTTCCCCCTCGTATCGCTATTGCTTGGAAACCGAAATCTACTTAACTGTCTCGAGCACCTCTAGTCGTCAGCATGTCTAGAGAACGACTGACAAATCTGAAACCCAGCACGTTACCACCAACTCGCTTCGTTTCTGCCCGATTGTAGCGCCTGACTCCAGTGGCTAATCCAAGAAACTTCAGACTGACAATACAGGGTCCGTTACTCTCACACACCTCCCACATAATTCAACTCAAATCTCTATCTATATGTACCGCAAGAAAAATATTTTTATTTGCTGATTTCAACTCAACAATTCTTCCTCTGTATTAACATGAATATGTACATAAATTTTTATAGATATATTTTTTTTTTGTTTTCAATAAGGTTTATTTTGAATACTCATCAGAGTATTTTTATTGCGTTTTTATTTTCTATTAGTCGTAAGTCTATTTTTACATTACAGGATGGTAAAAACAAGCCCGTAGTTATTATCCGCATGAATACATTAGAAGAAGCTACGACTTATTGGAAAATTGTAGATGTGCGAATCAGTTTTTAACAGTTGACGATAGTATTTTCGCTCCATTTTTAATTGCCCTGTTTACTTTTCATTAATTTTTTAGCTGCTTTTCGAGAGTCAAGTAAACATATGTACATAAAGAAAAAGAATCACGACTTATTTTGATATCTAATCAGATTCAGACACGAATGAGTAAACATTCGATGTACGAATCAATGCGATCTGCTCACATTCATTTCATTGCGAAATAATCTAAATATTTCACAATTAAAATTGAATAATTTACTGATCCCGTTCCAGAACTACCATATTTTAAAGCTTTCAATTGCATAAATTTGAATGGTAACGTGTTGTTGAAAGGACAGAGAACGTACGATTCGTCTTAGAATATTTTCTTCGAATTTCATCATGGTATGAAGAAATCTTGAGCTACGTTGTTATAAATGTTCAAATAACTGAGTTGCAATTATAGTGGTCACAGACAATTGATTGAATCTTCATAACGACATTGAAATAGTTAAAAGTCCGACGAAATTTCGAAGGATAATGTGCGTTTGAGATGTTGAAAAAATAGTCGATTAAATGATTGTTTGTCATTCATTTAAACTGTTAGACATTTCTGTACGTAGTTCCAAGACATCTCGCACATGACAGCAAATGCCTCTCTCGGTTTACTTACTAAGTCTGACGCAACAAATGTGAGCGATACATTGTATAGCCGATGGAAGACTCGGGGCTCCAAGTATGAGGTATCTGTTCACTTATTAATATTTTGTTGTAGTGGTGCAGCCTGTATACCTCAGCGGAAAATATCAAGACGAGCTCGGAGGTGTCGCGATATCACCAAGGAACCAAGGCGTGTTACGTTTTATCCTAATTAACGTCACTGTCGTCGAGTATAATTAATCGCTTTGCAAACCAAGAGACGCAACGGAAATCCGAGGCAAGCCATCTCGGATGCAAGAAAAACAAGTCTTACTCGTTCATCACTCTGCGAATCATTCCCTCCATAAATACACGTCGTAGTAATAAATTCAGCAAATATAATTGGGTCGATTTTTTACCCTGCCATGCATTTTTCATTACCAGATAAAGCTGCGTTATTTGGTGAAAACTATTTCAGCGTGAAATCAAAATTCTGTATACCTCATATTATGCGCGTGTTGGTAGGGATAAGATATTTTAAGCCTCGGTATACAGTGATGACATTTCATTATTCAGGTTGGGACCATTGTCCCAGTGTGGTACGAGGGATATGACACGTAATACGGCGAAGAGTAATCATACGGTGAAAAAGCGTCCTGGCTAAGTCCTGTTAAACCCGATAAGATGGGATGGAGGGTGTCTTCCTAAGCGCATGTCACAGCTTTGCGGGTGAAAGGTAAAAGAAAATACATGTGATACGGACAGCGGAAAATGGTCTGAATCTTATAACAATGTCAGTGTCTGAAAGTATAGAGCAATTTGTATAGAATTATAATCCCGCCAGCAAACGTTGGAATCCGCTTCTGAAAAGAATTGATTGAAAGCTGATTATGCTACAGCAGCAAATATGAATAGTGACAACATTACGTACGATGATTGAATTCGATTCGTTTGATCTCCATGACTTCGCACACGCGGGCAGCGTTAGCTCGTTTGTTCACAATAGCACTTAAAACGATTTGTCGCACGACAACGTAAATAATATTGAATTGGAACTGATTGCAGAGGGATTTCCTTCCGACAAGCACTAAACTAATATTTGTACCCTCGGTTGTTTTCCCAGGGACACTCCGAATGCAGTTATCGAATCGAATTTCATCTCGACGACAAAACATCATTGCGAATTTTAACTGTGTTCACAGGTTTGATGAACAAGTTTTATACATTTTCTACATATGACGTGCGTTAGTACATTACAAAGTTTTTAAATGTCGTGAATCTTGACCTTTGGCTGTCACCTTGGGATCGTTCCTGGTTTAAGGGCTTCTAATCGAGATTTTGGTAACTTGAAAGTTTAAAAATATGGGACTTATAGCGCCATTTGTTGACTGATGACATGTACCGCTTCCCTCAAGCGTCATTCGGGTGAGTCCAACTGTAGCAGTGTTGAAAAGTAGACGAGAGTCGTCAGCAACTTCAAGATGCCAGCTGTGTTACCAAACTGTGTTTTGCTCCTGAATTATTTTGACTGTTTTTCAAGGTTTATTATCAGACAAAGCTATTATCTAGTATTTTAAGCTATCCGAACTTTTTTGTGTAGTTCTGTGTATTTATTTATTTGTTATTTGAGATGTATAATCTACATGTTCAAGTTTCCATTGTTATTTATTATAAAAACTACTTTTTCAAACGATTTACGTGTCAGATAAACTTTTCATTTAACAAATGAATGCACATCTCTGAAAAAATAGAGTACTTTTTTGGGCCAAAAACTTTTGGTTTCATTTTTAAAAATAAATACCTTTTTCCGGCTGAGATAATAAACCTGAATTTTTTTTAAGAGTACTATATCTTGACTATATCCAGTTAATTTTTTAGCTCCTAATATCGAAAGTTGGAAAAGTTTCTTAAATTTTTTACTACTTGAAAGGTTATTGTTGCGACCCTTTTTATCTAGTAAAAGACACTTAAATGAATGTCCAAAAAAAATCATATAAAAATATTAAATTACTTCGTTACAGCAATAAATTTTCCCAGCAATGTTATACCAGATAAGGGTAAAGGTTAAGGGTGACTTCGATGTAGGCTTACTAATCAGAAATCATAATATAAATTTTAACTTCACGTCATTCGAATATCCTTCATGGTTTTATAAATGGTATCTTGTAACGATTTCACAGTACTTCATCAGTCGCTCATTGCAACATAATCGTTTCAGGTTCGTTTTGTCCTAATCGTTTCATCAAAATTTCAACAACCCACTGAAAGCGCTCGCGATGATTTCGTGATAGTCCAATAGAAATTCATCAGTCACCCACTAAAACGAATCACACGTATATTCCCATCTTACCAGAGCTGATCGATCTTCGTTCCACTTCCGTTAAATCCAACCATTATGCACTATCCAGAAACTCGTATATTACATCGTACTAATTCCACTTAGAGGCACTCAAGCAGGAGCTCGAGTATCGTCATAATAAGCTGTTCCGTCGATAACCACTTTCGGACGTGTACCTGATTAAACAACTCGAACGTTAATGCCTCGACTGCTCGATGTCACTTCATATTTCCTTTCATCCCTTGCAACATCCCAGAGTCCGTTGACCTTGAAGCACGACAAAAATGATGCGCAAAAACTGCTGTTATCAGTCAGTTCAAACTGGGACAATTGGATAAGTGCTGTAGTTATCTTAACCGAATGACGATAAGTGGACAGCATTCTTTTATGTTCTCCTTGGTTGAGGCTGGATGATTGGGTTGATAGCTTGAAATTGGAAGAACGAAATTGCAGCAATTCTTCTCAGAATGAAGCTCTATTTCAGTCCGACTTCTAGTTCAATTATTTTATACATTTTCCACGTTGACATAACTTCAGCCGTACCATTTTTTGGGGTAGAGTCTTAGGCATGACTATAAATAAAGCTAAATAAATAATGTGATATATAATAAATGGTAAGGACTCAGGTTGATATCCCCAGCGAATCAAGGAGAACCTGAGCGACACCCTGCAAAAAATATAAGACGGGTCATATCATTCAGACGCAGAACTGACAAGCTGAGGTTTGAATGTAGTCCGGCTACACCTGGGCAAGGTTTTTGTAGTTTTCCCTGCCCTTTGTACGAATGCGGGTGCTTCCATTGAATATCTTCTGTAGGCCGCAGACGCATAACGGTGGTTTGAGATTATTAACTTTATTGCCCCGCTGAGGAAAGGAATCACCTTCTGTGAAACACTTTCTCGGATACGATGAAAAATGCAGAAATTATTGTTGTTGTTGTTTCAATAATTTTCGTCACTTTGGTTTCGAATTGAAAAAAAAATACGTATCATGCATACTTCGAAATTGGTCTCATAGTAACATTATTGCAGCGTTATTACTGTTAATGAAGCAAAAAATCATCGGAAAATTAGTTCATCACAAGAGTCATTGATGAACCGAAAAAATTTCTCATGAATTGAACCGGAGTTAATATATTGCGTGTTTAAGGTACTTGATTATTTTACCAAACGTAAACGGTCGACGGTTAATGGATCGGATCTTTCAGTGAAGTTAATCATGCTCAAAATCCAAAGACAATGGATATCAGAATTCTGATTTAAAAAAATCGTTGCACAGTAAAGTAAAGTTTCATGAAGTTCTTCGAAATATTGCGGAATTCTCCAAAGTGTCACAAAGAGTCACTACCAATGAGGACTTACAAAATTTCACGAACTCTAGTGGAGTGAATTGAGTCTTTAACGAACGGGGTGTTCGAATTCTTACGAAGTGCAGTGAAGTTCATAAGCCAGACCTCCGGTTCATCTAATCCATCTTTCGGTCTGTTGAGCTATTGAAACTTGGGCAAAAAGGTTGAAGCCTAACGAATGTGACTGTACACGCGGTTTCCTTGCTTTGTGAAACGAGCTGTGCAATCCAAAGGAGGGAAACGGGAGTGTTTCTAGGCAAGTGGATCTGGTTAGGCTCGGTGCAGGACGCCGAGTGGTTGATCCAAGCGAAAGGAACGAGGAGGGCGAAGGTCGGCGGGAGTGGCATGGCGCGCATTAATGCACACCGCCGTAGTCCCTGCAATCACGAAATTCACCCGCGACTGCCACAGCAGCACCACCGTGTCGCCACGAACACCACCACGATTATCGTGGTCGGGGATCGCCGCCGAGTGTGACGCGTCACGTGCCAAACGCCCCTGGAAACGCAGCTTTTCCCCCTTCGGCGCACCCGGCAACCCTGCTGCCTACTCTCCAGGCGCACGACACTCTCCCATGAACCACTCTCTAACCCAATTACTTCTGTTTTCGGAAGTTCAGCGTTGAAAGAGCCGCTGTAACGAAAGCGAGCGACCTATGAGGGGCGCCTGATGCCGAAAGAACCTCCGGGTTATCTCCCAACGTTGTTAATACAAGAATGGATGCTAAAACCGTATTTCGAAAAGTCGGGGGTAAGAGGCGATGTCACTCTGGTGCTCGCTGTAGGGTCGTCTAAAAGGATATATTCGTTTTTTTTTTTTATATTCCAATAGGGAATCCTTATAAATTCGTTTCCAAACTCTCGGTGAAAAAGTGCTCTTTGAATTTGACTTTAAAAAAATATCAATTCCTGACAGATTCATTGTGGCAGAGTTCATATTCTCGGGCAATTTCTACCAGAGCTAGACTTGTAACCGTTGGATTGGATTAAATTTTCTCTTTTAGTTTAGGAATGTTACATCAGTCAAACAGGGTGTCTTCAAGTAAACGCCACAGTATGTTGGGTTACCTACCACCGAGGGAAATACATACCGGTACGAGTTATCGGTAGGTAACTCGTTCAAAAGTACTCGGGAGAGAGTTGAATCTGCCCGTGTCGCCAAATTGTTGGGATTTGACAAACCAGTTTTTTGGTTGTTTACAATCTATGCTGAAGCGTCCATTCCATGAAGCGTCCTGGAATTACGTTAAAGTGATTATGTTCCCTGACCTGACTAAAGTGATTATGACTTGGTAGCCCTGTTTTACCGATATTTTCACCCCTTGGTGGTATGCAACCCATCATCGCGAGGCATTTAGTTGGAAACACCCTGTATGCCTAAATTTTCAGTATTCATGTACCTATCACACATCCACCCAGCGCGATTATCTATATGAGAAATCATTCATCAGATAAATTTGGTGAAACAGGAGGAACTGAAATTTTCGTATCATATTTCACTATACTGTGGACAAATTCCAAGCTTGCACAAACTTTAGCTGACATCTGACTTTCGATTCCAATATTTAAGAACGTGGATAATTATATTTGTTCACACACCTACTTGTTAGATCTATTAGTAAGACTCATTGTTTTCAGTAGACTACCATAGCTTACGTTTTATGACGGGCACCCTTATAAACAATCGCTCTGAAGAAATTGCTTAAAACTCAAACATATGTCCGAATTATATCTGCATTGATGTCGAAAAACTCCAATCGTGGAACCATAAAAGGACAACAGATAACGAGCTATAAATTGGTAACTATAATTTAATACACAGAGATATAAACAGTTGCTGGTACCTTTTTCAAATCCCCCGGGGCTGATTGCCGGACTCCCCGTCTTCTTCTCTCTGTCGTTTGGGCTCTTGTTCTCTCTTCGTTAAAGGATCAGTGATCCTGTCTAATTTATGGTACAACTGAGATTTCCTATCGCATCTGCCCGTTGTATAATTCAAGAACTGTCGTTCCTTGTTTTGTTATCATTTAATTGAACAGTCTTTTTTCGGCCAATTACGATGATCGCATGAGTGCGAAATTGCGCGATGCAGGTTCCACGCATTTTCCAAGAATAGTGGACGAGCCCTTAGATGAGTAGGAACTTGAATCACAGTGATTACATTAATTAGAAAAAAAACTGACATCTCTGATTCGATGACGTGGAATTTTACCCTTATATTCGTTTCACACAGTATTTTATCTATTTCTTCCATCAGCTCACCACTCATTTATTTCATTCAAGTTTTCTCATGCTCTGTGACTGTAGCGTCGAGCCATGCCCTGAAAACCTCGAACAATTACGCTAATTAGAAAAGGAAGGGCGACGGCGTCGCGGCGGATTTCGCACCGTTCCGGAGTTTGAATGAATTACAAAACAAAGCTCACGGGATTAAGAAGTCTTGTAACTTTCTTTGTCTTTTTTAGTTCAAGTGGTTGTTCACTCTCAAGCCAAAAAAATGTGCTCCTTGTTGCGCGTTCAATCTCTTGAATTATATTCACGGTAGGGTTTCACAGGTATACTTGTAAAATATAGGCATGCCTCGAAAAAAATCCTCTCAGAAATTTCACAGAAATATACTTTGCGCAGTTTTTATTTTTGTCTCCCTTTTTCAGCATTTTTTTTACAGTTTCTACTCAGCAGAGTATTCCTGTATAAATTGGTGGAGCGTTTTGTATTAGAATTTAATCATTTCTATCACCGAATAATGAAATATGTCTGATGAAAAAGTTTGGGAGAACAACTATAGCCGTAAAGCATTCCATGATCCAATCACAAAGCATGAATTTACGGTCCACGAACATATTACTGCGCCTTAGTAAAACTTTTGCGACATTATAAAATGGTATCTATTCAGCAATCTCACGGGAGTAAAACGAGCAATCAGCTGAGTTCCAACTGATTGTCTTCTTTATTTTTTCCAATCTGCCAGAGCTTCAGACTCTCTCACTTTATCATCGGAACAATTAACGTGGAGAGGCTCGATTCAAGCGGTGTGCGCCTTTTCAATTTCCCTAATAAGATCGCATTCAGCAAGAATAATTATTCGTACGAAATTATACCGACGGAAAAAAAGAACCGACGTAAATACTGGGAATAACAATCGACAGAATCAGATTAGGTCTTGTTGACGATGTTATTTTTACGTTGTTTTCTTATGCATCACATTTAGCGGAATGAACATCATTCTATAAATACTTCGAAAAATGAGCTACTATTTGAACTTTGAATCATAAAATAAAAAAAGATTTCCTGTCATCCACACACTTACCGTTGTTCAATAGCTAATTGAAAACACAGAAGAAATGAAGATAGATTTTTCTCCGTTGATTCATTTGAAAAATTTGGCATACTTATACGATTTGTCCTTTTTCCTAAAAAAAAAAAAAAAAAAAATCAAATGAAACAATTACAAGCTTAGGAAGAAAGTTGTAAATTCTACATAGCAATTGTAAAGTTTATTGGAATCGTTTCTCACCAATACAGTAGTAAACTAAAAAATCATCCTTGGTACCTGCGTCGACGTTGAACCGAATGAAGATAAAGTCAAGGCGATGCACAACCAATTCGTCCCATATCTCTGAGCAATTAGAGGTTGACAGAGAATCCCTTTGGATTAGTTTGAATTGACTGCGAGTGACTTCGTCTGCTTTTACTTCCGCGTATTTAATGCAGTTGCCAAAGGCAAGGCGCGACCGTTCAATTAGACGTAGCGATTTGATCCTGCACATGCAAAATAGTTCCTTACGATGCACTGCAGTTAATGTACATGCCACTGTGTGGGGAATTTAGGTATATCTAGGTATGGAAGCGCGCAGGTTGATTTAACACAAACATATGTCCCATATACATGCCAGATGCAGAAATTCTACCCCCTGCTAGCTGCACAGTGATTTGCCCGTGGATATACGCGTAACTACCTAATTTCAATTCTCGTGTTAATATTCATCCCTGGCTAGTCCGTGTTTGATAAATATTCAGTATGCCCGGCACAGGGTAACGCTTTGAGCTGCAGTATTGCAGATCGGCCATCGTGAGTATCTCGGTTTTAGAATAATATGTCCGAACCGGCACTGCATGCGTGCCCGCAATTATTGTTTGCAGTGAGAAATTTACTGTCAATGAGTTTTTTTCTTTTTTTTTTTTGTCAAAAACAAAGTCCAAAAATTCGTTCAAGCATCAGTCGAGTATAAAGTCGAATAGTAGTTTTGTATTTGAGTAGTTTGATCTCGATTATCTGAAAAATTTTGTCATTAGTAATATCCAACATTCCAAATAATTATACTACTTGGCTTTTAATTGGTTCAAGTGAATTTTGTACTGCTCGACTACAACAATTAAATAGCACATCAGACCCGCAAGGATTCGAGTTTTTTTATTCGGTAGAAATTCTCATCCGATTGAATACAATTTTCAATGGAAAAATCTATTCACGGCTTTATATGTATAAAACCATATTTCATTCAGTCAAATATATTTCCTATGATGATAATTCAATTGATTATATTTTTTCGCCATTTGAAAATTATTTAACAATAATATTATGTTTCGGATATTATTGTGGAGTGATCGAGAAAACGTAATTTCGATTGATTGATTAACGTGATCGTGTTCATTAATTTCAATACAGAAAGCTAGTACGATAATTTTGTAAAATAACCTCAAAGAGCTGGAAAAAAGATGTAAAGAGTCTGAATAAACAAATACATCTACTAGTGGTTAGAAGATTGAATGGAATCTAGGGTATTAAATATAATATTATTTGAAATGATTTTTACGTTTTTGAGAAGTTCAAATAATCCGAAACTCTCGTAACGCATCATCACTTAAATTCAACTATTTATTATACTAACCACGGTCTGCGATGCAGATTGTGAGTCGCAAAGATGTTAGTTTGAGCTTTCCTGAGCTGAACAAAGCATCAAGATGAGTATATTTCCCGACGTAAAAGAGTGCCGAGGTATTTTTGTTCCCTTTTCACCTTCCCCTGTGCTCTTTTCTGCCCTTCGCCCTTTTTCAGAATATTTTTCTTTCTTTTTCGCTTCTCGTGCCGTATACGAAGAGAGATAAAAAGGGCGAATTTCGCGTGCCGGTCCGCCTGAGATAACAGTCCCAACCCTAGGATGCCGGATGAATAATTCGAAGCTGACCAAAGAACCGTAAGACAATGAAACCAACCGAGCGAAGCGACAATCAACTTTTCCACGTGCACATTCGACCATTCCATCTATCCTGCAGGTTGAATAAATGAACGATTTGCCCAAAAAAAAAAACGCTGATTATTCTAGGTTTAAGAATTTTTTACTGTGGTGATAATGATCCCTATTTGGGGGGCTTCCGTGTCAACTCGATCAATGATTTACAATGATTCTCCGATTTCAAAACAGTCCCGGATTTTTGCAGATTTTTTCTTCCAATCGTTAGATGCTTATAGGTATTCAGACCCACGTCAATAATTTTAAAAATCTCAAAAAATTCTCAAAAATCATTCAATTTCGAGCATTTAGACGTTCACCCCATGATGGAACGACTGTTTTTTCTATTTCCTTAGCAATCCAAATGTTTTGAAAAAACAAAATACCATGTTTCAAAGTTCCTAAAACGCTGAAAAAATTACCGAACGTTCTGTCTGCAATTCTCAATCTTTTGACGTAAGGACACAAATTTTTGGTAATTTTTTAGATATTTTCAGAACGCTGAAACGTGGTGTTTTTTTTTTTTTTTTTTTGTAGAATGTTTAAAGTACTAAAAAAAGAAAAAAAAATTGAAAACAACATTGTTCTGTCATTACATGAATATCAAAATGATCGGAACAAAAAATCAAATTTTCGAGTACCATAGAGATTTTTAAAAAAGGTCTATTTTGAGATGGTTCCGGATAACCATAAAAATAAACGCTTAGAGGTAAGATTCAGAAAAAAAATCATCAGTGCTCTCTCGAGATTTAAAAATCGTATAAAATAATCGTGAAGCGAATCAAAACTGGTAAGGGAAAATCATTGTTAGAGCTGACATGGAAAACTCCATACATTTTTGAGAGTATTGAAATAATTGATGTTCGTCGTGCCTGCAGATACGAGAATAATCAAAAATTGTAGAATTGTTGTTAATTCGGTAAGCTGTATGCAACTCGCAACTTATTCTTTTGTTCTTTAAGAAAAATTTCAACCGTGTAACTCCCCCCCCCCCCCCCTCCTTCCCTCTGCTTTATTAAAGTCGTTTGATGTCGGGTGTACATTATCGGGGCTCGTTTACGTCTGTCTGCGGGCTCGAGATTACCATTCTTTTTATTGCATCCTTCTCGTTTTACGCTTCTTCCCGTTCCGCTGTCTCGCCTTTTTATTCTTTCATTGCTTTCCTTTTATACTCTAAGGTGTTCTCGTAATGTCCAACATACCTCTTTGTCTCTTATCTCCATACTTATATTCTTTACATCCTTTTCATACCAGGGCTGAGATTTCTGTATTTAATTTCGTGTCCGCTTTTAATCATAGCGTTTACACGATTCGAGCGTTGTTCGCTCGAGTAGAGGCGAGAAAAATATCCGAGAGAATGCTGACAAAGATGTTCGTTCACTTTTCATTATTATCATTATTACTATCATTATTATTGTTATCATTATTATCATTATTATGTCTCTACCTTTCTTTCTAACATTTTCTGCCCCCGTTGTACCCTTATACGTACTTTCAACGTTTGTCACCTCAGCACTAAATTTAACTGACTAGGTGTTAGCTCTGTCAGCCCGGATCATCGCTTTACGAAGACACAGAAGAATATATACACCTTTATATACTTAGGTACACATCATAAAAGAACTAACCGGAGCTGAGAATGAATTCAATGGTGGCTCACGATTTATCACCGGATACTTCTTTACGAGTAGGTAGACGAAATTTTTTTCACAAAACTCAGAATTATATTGCAAAATGAAATGCATGTAGTTAATCAAACTAAAAAACATCGTGTATTGATGGAAAAATGTAAGTCGAGCAGAAAATAGTTCGCATTATATTGATTGATCAATTCGAAAAAGAAAAAAATCGGCATTGGAAAATATTGGATAAATTACGCTGATCACAATATCATGCAGGGTTTAACGATACGTTGTGCTAAATGATCTATGAATGTGTAATTTCAATCACAATTGTAACGAACAGTTTGTATACTGGAAGGTAATCTTCCCATCCACGCGTTGCATCGGTGTTATGGATGATTTTCACGGATGGCTCCAATCTGCAGTATGTTTTTTTTTTCCTTTTTCTTTTATTTATTTATTTTTTTTTTTTTCACCGAATTACAGTTTGATTGCCGAGGCATGTAACGGCTCCCTTAAGTACTCTCGGAGCAGATCAACCCCATGCTGGTAACGAAATTCATAGTCCATTGCTGGTGCTTCCCCACCTTCGCGGCCCATCTCTCTGGGGATTAAAACAGAGTTCGTTGTAGTAGAAATTTCGCCGTCGAAAACTGCCATCAGTTTACCCATGAGACCTGAGCTTTTATCATGCGAATTCGATCTTTCTCTGGCACAAATATCAAGAACCCCCGGATAATTAGTTCCGAAAAGTATCCGCTGGTGGAAAGTCTCTCCATCCTTCTTCTTTCCAGTGATCGAAAGGAATGTTGGATCGGTTGATTGCTGGTTAATATCCTTTATCGGTCTTCTTAAAACTGGTTCAAACCATCGATAACGAAATTATACTTCAGGTTGCGTTCCCCCGAGGGCAAAGAGCGGAGAACATAAAAAATTAGCACAAGAAATTTCAAAGATTGGAGAATCACGTGGAGGCGGAGCCTGTAGCAACGCTGAAGCGTTAGCAGAGATTCTTCTTTCAACCCTAATTGGTCACTTCGGGTGAATATCACCCCGCACATTTTTCAAACTCTTCGTAGAGTTCTTTAGTACCTTAACTTTGCCGATGTTTCGCAATATCTAAATAATCAATTTTGGTCGGGAAAACTGAGAGAGCTTTTTCTGCGATTCTTAAACAATACCTAGACATTTTTTTAAAAACTTTCGAACACGGTGTTGAAAGCAGGATATCACTTTTTTGGAGCTGGGGTAAATTTCACCTTGTGTGGCCGTTATTCGATTCTACTGAAGTATGACCAACTAGTGTTAATAACAACGAACGCAGCCTCACATCAGTTACACAACACATTCATTTCGCGCAAGTTCCATATTTATACCGTAGGTAATATTAATACCTGAGAGTTAACTTGAATTTGAAACCAAGGCACCTCATATGAGGGCGAGTCGAGTATAACGGATAATAGATATACGTTAATTGGGTGTAATTAGACCGTTGACGGTTTCGATTGTATTGCGTAACTTGTTGTCTCGTCTAGAAAATTTTCGTCTTTTGATTTGTGGTGGTTACATCGAAATTGGCTCGGAACTGCTACGCAATGACTGTCAGCTAATGCTCACACGCTGATCCAAGCTATCCGAAGTTGGATCCGTAATGAAACATTAAAACCGTATAGTCCGATTAACCGGACAGTTAGCATATCTAGAACAATTTGTAAAAAATTTGCAAATGAATAAGATTCACATGAATTTGAATAATTTGAAAACCAGCCATATATTTTTGCAACAATTTTACAAGACTGTGAATTAACTGTTGAATCCACACGGAACCTATGGTGACTCCACTTTGCTGTACAGAAATTGTACTCTTACTTCACTGCTGCGTAGAAAATCTGTAATTAATTCGTGAACAGTTTCAATAGTTTGTAATAATAGTAGTTATAACAAACACGTAGGTGTAATACTTGTAGTACAACTAACTTAACACGAATCCAGCGCGGAACAAGAAAGAAACCCGATCAAAGGTGGCTTACAGTAGCGCCTATCGGGTAATTTGGTATTCATGCGAAATTCTGTAATTCACTAGTACACAGAATTTGATCACTAAATCTTGTGATTATTATTCATCTGATTCAAATTATTGCGATCACCATCGTTTTTCCCACCACCACTATGTCAGAAGTACTTTAAGTAGACAATTACAATACCGACTTAATTACGGTCCTCTGTTCAAGTCAGCGTGCAGAGTACGTCCCTGCTTTACCCGTCCCAAGCAAACAACCTTCTACGTTACCGACACCTAAATACTTCGTGCATTCAGTATCCTCCAAGAGTACCTCCATGGTGAAGAAACCAAATTTTTTTCCCTCTTTTCGATCTAGTAATTGCTATTCGAATATCGTTGGCAGATAATGCAACTAATATATCGTCTTTGAATTCTCCTTCTATGTTCGGTGTTTGCACGTGTATTCTGAGCTTTTCAAGCTTCCCCTCCCCTTTCAACCCGCCTTATTGTCACTGCGATTACAACATAAATTTGAAAAAAATTTTATTTCAGTGCCACATCGGACTTATACATATCAAGATATAACCAGTTTGCAACTCATTGAGGAATCAAAAAAGGAAGTTTGGGAAAATTTGTAAATCGGTCACAATTGTACTAAAATACCTAAAAACGAATAGTTATTTGAATTTTACTCTTTTCGATCCATATTGAAAAAAGTGTCGAATAAAAGACTTGTGGTTAGAATATTGTGTATACATACAATATACGTTATAAGTTTATACATGTATATTTTTTTTTCATATTGCAGTAAATAAATGCTGAGTTTATAATCGAGAATTATAAAACTTTTATGTAGTAATCATGTAGTTTTTGCGAACAGCGTAACATACTCTGAGCTATATAATGCTTATCTCACTTTAGTTTCACAGATTGGACTTTAGTTTCTCTTAAAATTATTGCAACCTTGGAAATAATTTTTTCCGTCATATCTGGTACGATTTTCGTCTCAATAAGTACTCTTCGAATATCCATACTTTGTATCACAAAGATGAATACACAGATTGACAAGTTTGTAGTAGATGAGGTCTTATCTCAATCGATAGTAGTTGACATTATAAAAAATAAACCGGACGTAGTCTACAACGCGACACATCACATAACATGCTATCTCCAAATATGCAATTGGAAAAGACCTTGTTTTCGAATACGATAGAGAAATACGGTATTTCAGATAATGATTGGAAAAGGAGTTATCTTAATTGTACATTTATTTTCTCCGAAATTGAAAAGGTAATACTACACATGCGGAGTATTAATTCATTTGTAAACTTGGATATACCGTAAAAATTTAACAACTCAGATCCGATACGTTAATCCGTATTCTTCAATTTGTAAAGTTATTTTTCGGACCAGGCTGAAACGCATTCATTTTTTTTAGAATGTTGAAAATATTCAATATCTTCAAGACATGGTGATCTGAAACATGTTTTTGATCCACTTGGATTTTGAAATAATCAAATTCTTCCAATTGATTCACAGAGTGAAAGTCATCAAAAAATAAGGTTCATTTTTCAAAAAGTATAAAAATGTTTCAATTTCAATGCTCTTGATAAAGTATAGAAATGAAAGTTCTCAGATGTGCGTCTAATGATTTAAATTTCCTTTATTATATAGTCTAAAAACTGGTTCACTTAGCTTACAAAACCTTTTTTAACGGCCAAATCGTTCACCAACCATCACAAGGTCTAATCGACGAATATGTCATTTAGTTTTACTAGAAATATCCACCGTATACGAACATCTCGCTTCCCGTCGATCACATATTGTTGTGTAATCCTACTCCGGAAGTTCGGCGATAAAGTAGCTATCGCAACGCGGTGGATACTGCGTAAATAATGAAATGCGCCAACAACGTGAAGGAAATGCAAAATAGCACAGCTTATATCATATTATTGCACACACGGGATACGGAGAAGTGTACAGTGATTACGGGGTGCAAGCCCAACTTGTCGATAAAGATTCTATGAATAAGTCTTGGAGGGAAAAAAAGCGTCTGAATATGGTTTTCGAGTAATTAAAGTATTATTGGTGAGATACCGGATTTAAGCTGTCATCCAAGGGTTGTAATCAGTAAATAACGAGGCCTATCAGTAAATAAAGAGGATGATGCGTGAAGTACCGATTAAAGTACCGGTTCATAAAATTTTTGTCCACTCATAGAATCAGTTAGAGTAAAACTGCTTCACGAATGTAAGCCATTTCCGTTCTCATTCTCATTGATTCGTTTATATTAGACATTTCCCGTGTCAGCCATAAGCCGTTCTAATAATACTAATCACCTTTCTTCAGTTTGTCACGAACACTGCTATGAAATCGTTGGCACTTATTTATAACAACTTTCGATAGGTGATCAACTTTTCACAGTACAGTTTGTGTATCAAATTTCATAGTGAATTCTACAAAAATCTCAGCAAAATATATTCATAATCAGTAAGCACTCATTTGTACGAGAATTCCCTCATCACAGATAAATTGGATTTTCTTCAACGTAAACGCCGCCGATGCATTCCAATGATTCATCTAAAAGCAAAGAAAATCGACTGTTTTCGATTGGTGACGAAAAATTGTGGATAATTGGTTTTCAACGTTTGAAATATTCGGCGAGAGTTTCGTACGTGACTTGTGAAATAATGATGAGCTTATCTCTTCAGATTTTCGTGAATTTTTAGAAGTATAATTTATAGACTATTGGTGAACTTACGCATTGCCATACTTTTCGCTTTCCGTTTTCTTCTCACAACGTAGACAACGGTGACGACAATAATGAGCAACGTTACTCCTAACCCGGCTCCAATCATGATGGTATATTTATCGACAAAGATTGACTCATCTGCGATGAGGTTACACGGTGAGTCTGAAAATATAGGTGATTTGTGTACAAATTGATTAATCGAAAAGAAAACAGATTAACAATTGCTAAAGACTAAAGCTTGAGTACAACAAAATTATTAGTGAACTAGTATTCGAATACTTCACAAACCAATAGGAATGTAATGATACGTCGCATCAGCAGTAGATAGGGTCAAGTTGATAAACGTCCGATTGAGTTGGTCAATGCATTCGGAACGACATGTGGGCCCCTGCCATTCTACTGGAGCATTTTCGGTTGTATAATCGGTCCAATCATAATTCCAAAGATCGGTCATAACACTGTATCACAACGGTAACATGATAATTTTACTCAGCATTGCGTAATCGATGTAATATGGTAACAGAATGTACGATATGCCAAAGTAGCATAGGTTAACACGTATTTCTTTTCATCTTCTGCAATGAAGTTATGAGTTTGAAACACTGTGCCACTGATTTCAAATTTGATTTCGATATTTTTTAATGAATCACACGACCCTAAAAATGCAGAATACCAATGAAATTGTCATGAAAGTTGGGATCTTTAGATGTCTTACGTACTGACGTACTGAGGAACAAAAAATTCCTAACTTTTGTCTGGTGGCAATCACTAGCAACTCTTTTAAGTGTTATTTTGAGTGAATAAAATAGAGTTGTCATAAAAATGGTTTACACGTTTCAGGTGAACTGCTACGCAAAGAAAAGTGTAAAATAATCTGTCCAGAGCAGTAAACTCATCAAAAATTGAAATCATAGTTTGGGTTCTACACTTCAGCCGATAATGACGCGAAGTTAATATTATCCATCTGACTAGGCGCTATCGTATTCCACAAAGATTTATAGATACGTGAAATCAAAATAGACAACACAGAAAAAACATCGAACATACCACGAAGGACCAGTTCATGAATTTTTGGTTGTTCCCGTTATTTTGGAAAAAGAAATCTTGGTTGAATAGATTTTGGGCAAAAATCACCGGTCTCGGAGATTTTTGGAACTAGTTTCAACGTCATACTTTAATTTGGATGAAATTTTTAATGAAACTGCAGCTGTGAAATTGAGAAACTTTTCTTCTATTGGCTTCATTTTTTTCCATTGTTCGGAAGTGTATTAACTGTTTGTTATAAACATGATGCTCACCTGACTGCTTCAGTCGAAGCTACAGAGTAGGAAGTGGTAGAAACCTGAGTGAATTCATTGATAATACACAGTGATGGTTTGTTACAGAAATCTCCATCCCAGCCATATGAGCAGTTGCATCCTTGGATAGTGCATAATCCGTGAACGCACCCAGGCTTGCAAGTGGGCTCGCATGTTCCATTCTCCGACTTACTACTTTCAAATCCGTCATTGCAAATGCATTCGTTAGGCGCCACACAGGTTCCATGCACGCAGCTTTCGCAGATTGGTTTACAGATACTCGAGCTTTCTGTGGAATCGGTATACCCTTCGAGGCAACTACAGGTTCCCGGACTCTCGCAGAATCCATTAACACAAGGATCGTTACATACCGGGTCGCAGTCTGTTGTATTCGAATTATACTCAAAGCCAGGGTCGCAGGTGCACGTGTAGGGTGCGGTGCATGTCCCGTTAGTACAAATATCATCGCACCAAGGCTCACACATTGACGTATTTGACACAAGTTCCAGGTACCCGATATAACCAGTGTCGCAATCGCAAGAGTTTGGTGCCACGCACTTGCCGTGATCGCAATCGCTGGGACATATTGGTTTGCAAACGTATATTGACTGGGGGGTAAGCTTGTAGCCTTCGTCGCAGGAACACGTGTTGGGGGCTGTACAGCTTCCGAAAATGCAGGTCTCATTGCAGATAGGATCGCAGGTGAAGTCATCGTCATTTTGGGAGCGATGGAAGCCTTCGTTGCAAGTGCAGTTATCGGGAGCAGTGCATTTTCCGTTGACGCAAGGCCTCTCGCAGATCGGATCGCACTTGTTAGCACTGGTCTTAATGTACCCAGGGTTACACCCGCAGACGTTTGGCTCAACACAGTACCCATTTTCACATGGTTCGTAACAAATTGGTTCGCAAGTGTAATTGTCGGCTCCTAATCGATAGTCCTCAAAACAAGTGCAAGTCTCAGGGGCTGTGCAATTTCCAAATGTGCAGGGCTCACTGCATCTTGGCTCGCAGACGAAGGTGTCATTTCGGGATTCTTCGAAGCCGTCATTGCAGACGCAGGTATCTGGTTCCACACACTTTCCGTTCACGCACAAACTCTTGCACACCGGAAGACATTCGTTATCTTCACTTCTCTCATATCCAGAGTCACATCCACAGACGTTTGGCTCGAGGCACCAACCGTGATCACAAGATGTCGTACATATCGGTTCACAAACGAATTTTCTCAAACCTAATCCGTATCCATCGTTGCAAGTACACGTGTCAGGTGCAGTACAGCGCCCGAATATGCATGCTTCATTACACTTGGGCTCGCAGGCGAATTGATCATCCTGGGACAACCGAAAGCCAGGCTCACAAGCACAGATGTCAGGTGCTACACATTTCCCATTTTTACACGGCCGTTGGCACACTGGAAGGCACTCGTTATTCTCATTTCGTTCATAACCAACATTACAGCCACAGAGATTTGGTGCCTCACACCAACCGTGATCACAAGAAGATTCGCATGCTGGTTCGCATACAAATTTATTCAAAGTAGGTATGTAGCCATTGTTGCAAGTACACGTGTCAGGAGCTGAACAGTACCCGAATATACAGGGCTCACTGCACTTAGGCTCACATACGGAAGAATCGTTCTGGGATAGCTCAAAACCCTCGTTGCAGGCACAGACCTCGGGGATTACACAGTATCCGTTAACGCAGCCTTTTTTACAAGTGGGCTTACACGTATTCATATCAGTTATCTCGTATCCCAAATGACAGGCACATATGTTCGGCCTTTCACACCATCCGTGTTCACATCCAGAAGAACAAACAGGTTCACACACGTTATCGTCCAATCTCGATTCGTAGCCACCATCACAGGTGCATATTTCGGGTGCTGTGCATTTTCCAAATATGCAAGGCTTACTGCATGTTGGTTCGCAGACAAAGGTGTTGTTCTGAGATACCTGGAAGCCGCTGTTGCAGGAGCAGACCTCGGGGCTTACACAGTATCCGTTAACGCAACCTTCTTTACACACTGGTTCACACTTGTTTTCGTTGTTCCTTTGATAGTCGGAATGACATGCACAGACGTTCGGTTTCTCGCACCATCCATTTTCACACCCAGAGGGACACTCCGGCTCGCATGTGTGTCCGTCGGTCTTCAATTTGTAGCCAAAATCACAGATGCAAGTATTTGGCCTAACGCACTTTCCATGTACGCAAGGCTTATTGCACACCGGAATACACTTGTTGTCAACTAACTGATAGCCATAATTACACGCACATGTGTACGGTTTTGCACAGTAGCCATTCTCGCAAGTTGTGTAACAGATCGGCTCACAAACACCCCACCTTTGCGAATAACCTGAGCAGCACGTTTCCCTTGAACTCCATGCCCGATACCACTGCGATAGACAAAGAAATACATAGTTGACTAGAATTTTTTGGAAAGGTTAGGTTAATCAGAAACATTGCCATAATTGAAAGCTGGTCTCACCTCAGTTTTCCACTTCGTTCGATACTTCGTACAAGTCCATAAAAAACATCCTCTGTAGGACTCACTGTATGAAACCGAACGAGTCGCCCATCGACTGTGAAAAGAACAACGTGATTACAATATTATGAACCGTGTGCAACGTAGTCACAGAAGGTTTCTCGCTTCAAGCAAATATGGTGAAAAAATTTTCAAAAACCCACTCGTTAATGAATCTTAATAAGAACAAGTTGACGTTGAAGTTTCATGAATTTTGAAAGAGATCATTTGCAAGTAAACTCAACTCATTGTCAGAACTTGTGCCGTAATCGAAGAAGCTTCTCCCAATGAGAATACATACCAAGTGTTTTGAAACTTTGATATCTTCAAAACAAGTTTCCTCAATTTTCGAAAATTCTCTCATTGATTTTACGGTACTCGTCACACTTGCTATGATTTACTCGGAAATTTTATCACCATTATTTATTTTTTCACTTTTGCCCATAGGTTGAATTGATTTTCTCGACTAAGAAATGACTTCTTTTTTTGAAACATCTTCTCGAATGCTGAGATTGAATTTTTCTTTTGAACCAAATATACCGAATATAAGATCAAGCGTATTTCGCGGACGATGAACCTGCTTAAAGCCCACCATTTTGCCAGTTCTGAATTCATGTACGGCAACTATGGGAGAGTGAGAAGCTAATCTTTGACAATTACAGAGTCATATTTGATATAGTAATACATCTTACCTTTCCGAAGTACGACACACTGCATTATTGCCCCCGCTTAATGAATATACCTGCGGAATAAGAGCAACTAGCATTGCTAGTATACAAAAAATAACCCGTACTGTCATCGCAGTTCTTTCATTTCACTCAACAGCTTCGAGAATTACTTCCAACTGAAGATGAGCATAGAGACTGACAGGGCTTCATTTGATCTGGCCTTATCTGTCCTATCGCGGAGATGCCAGTATCAAAAAAGCCGGACGCAGGCTTTAGCGCATATTCTCAACTATCCGCATGAGTAATTACACTGCAAAAAATTGAGTCAACAGAAAAATTGAAAACTTTATAACATTTTTTAGCTACTATCGTAAAAAACTAGTGTTTCTTTCGGGTCATCATGCCGATCTACATGATCGACTTGTGTTCAATAGCAGTCTTGGCTGATTCTTCGTCAGCCACAAATACTGAGATCTTATTCAAGCCCATTGTGTGGACAGCCGATACCTGATCTAAGATCCGAAACAGAAATACATCTGAAAAAAAAAAAATTATGAAAAAAGTAGAGCTCAACGGATATCCGCTCTAATATCTACGGCAAGTGTTTGTAGCCTGTGCGCAGACAACAACTCATTGGTGATCTTTATACTCTGTCTTTAGTCATCAGCGAGTTTCCGTTCGCTCTCTAGAATAACTGGTCAAAGTCTGTTTAGATCTATAACCCTGCAATTTATGCTGAGACCCCCAGCGTTCCACATTTTTTTTTTCTTCAGCTTTGTATTTATTTAACTACTATTTTGGTAACAACTGCAGAATTTTTGGTTCCACTTGGGCCCTGAAATATTTCTAATTTTGAAAACATGTAATATTCATTTATTCACTTATTCCAAAAATAGCACATGTAAACAACAGGACGAGATTCGTACTTTTCCACGACAAAAGCATTTTCTGCTAGTCTACCATGATAATCCAGATGCCAATTTTTAAATTAACTTAATACACAGCAAAAAATTTTAGAGAACTTTTTCAACAATTTTCTTTGCTGTTCTGTTTGTCAATTCGCCATATCGGTTCCGCCATTTTGAATTTTCGAATGTTGACTTCAGATTCGTAATCAGTGACCCAAAAAATCGTGTCACACAAGGTTTTATCCTTTAATTTTTATAACTTTATAACTTTTTCAAATTTTCTTCATAGGCACCGAAAATTGATTTGTTATTTTTTTATTGCCATGTTTATTGTTTTGTTGACTTCCCACAAGAATTTCATACTATTATCTACGGCTGAGTAAACATTGTGTCGAAAGTAGTCACATCTGATTCATTACACTACGAACAAGCGCGCGGTACCAAATCCTTCAAAGCTCTCGACAGCCGTTAGGATCAGTTGCCGACCATGGGTGTTTTGCCTCAAAATGCTTGCCTAGGCAGCCCTTAAACACTCTAGAAGTATGTCCAAGGTTAACATAAGCACCCAGTATAAAAATCATAATAAAAATAATAATTGTAGTTGTTGTCACTGTTGTTGTTGCCACCATTAATATTATTTGGAATGGATCTGATTGCTAAAAATTATTGCCCAATAAAAAAGTAAAGCTAACCCCTTTGGATTTTTGATAAAAGTTTCGACGATTTTGAAAAATGCTGGTATTAAATCTATAATGCACTATACCGACGGATTTTTGCGATAAAAATCGATTCGGCGCAGTCCGAATACGTTGCGAGCAACGGACCCAGAGCAACATCCAAACAACGAGGAACTTTCTTAGTTTTCCTTCAGCTGTTGGTCCTTTGCTGTTCTAGATGCCCGTTTTGCATTTCTGAGAGTCCGAATCGTCAGCAGAACTAGCAAACAAACCAAGGTTTATGTTGTGAACAACGAATCAAAGGTTACGGCCCAAAATACATTGAATTTGCGTTAGGCTCTCGGAAAGGTGGGAAAGAAAAATCCCAAATTTCAATGTACCTTGATTCTAGGAAAAGTATTCGGTTGTCAGCGTGTAGTGATTTAACAGATTGACAAACAGAATTGAAGTGAAGGACAGAGAGGACTACAGAAATTTTAATAAACATTACGTAAAATATCTAATTACTCTGTGTGGAAATATGTGTGCAGTAAACATTATCTTTAGCAGAGTATGAAAAATGTTATATAAGATATTTTTATCACAATCTCGAGATATAGTTTGATCTTCGGCCTGCGCGCACGTGCAACACGCCTTTGCAGGATACGATGTACGATGCATGGATTGTATTGTCTATATTTTACGTAATCTCTTTTGAAATGAATAGAGAAAAAATTTTTACCGAACTATTCTTGTACTTCCTGAACTGTTGGCCATTTGCTATTGTTTTTCGTAATCCTAAGGATCCAATTAGTCTATAAAGAATCATTCAAATAGATTCTGGGACGAAGAATTTTTTGTTCATACAAGTAAGGCTAACCCCTTTGGATTTACTGAGTACTAATCGTGAGGTGAGAAATGACACGATTTTGGGAAAAGAATGTAGAGTTTTTGATATCACGCCGGCATCCAGATTAACAAAACAGTTGTCGGAACTACAAATTGACTAATTTAGGGTATTTGATATCACGAAGCCGCCTAAGGTTAATCAGAACATTTCTCAGATCGGCAGGATGCTCGCACGAGAAACGTTGAAGAGAGAGAAGGGTTTGCGTCTTCGCTACACCTTGACCGTAGGTAGGGAATGAAAATTAGAATGTTGGTAAAACAGCATGATTTTGACTTTTGATTGATGAAAAAATTTCAGCAGATTGTTGGTAAAGCAGCGTGATTTTGATCCGCGGTTGATAAAATTGTTGGTAAGGCAGCGTGGTTTTGAGCGTCGCGTCGATAGAAAACATTATTAGTAAAGCAGCGCGATTTTGACCTTCGGATCGGTACAGCTAGGGTCGATGGGGGTAATGTCATCGAAGCAAAGGGTTTCAGTCCGGGCAAAATATCGGTTAGTGTCAGTAGTGGGGATCCTTATCCAAAACCAGCCTTGTATTATTACTATTAAAACGATTTAATTTCGTCGAAGGTAGCATTACCACCCGATGTAACTGATAAAGTGAGTAATAAGTCCCTCCATTTATATCACGGACTATATAAAATTAAGCAGGTGATTGGAAAAAACGCATTCTTTGTTATGCGATTCAGAAAATTTAAATGATATCAAAGTTTCATACAGTAGATTAAAATTAATGCAAGTATCAAACTTCCTGGTATTCTCAATCAACTTTTAGCAGCAATTTATAAACATGGTTTTTTTAGTTTTTAATATACATAAAAATATGTCTGACTAGTACTAGTCATAATGAATTCATATCATCATCAATTTTGATCTCGACGCAGAATATAACGATGAACATATTTTGTGATTTAGATTTAACTTTATCACGTAAGTTGACAAGATTGTTATGATTCAGAAGAAGATGAACCAGAAGATTGTAAACTAGTTTACATGAATGAATGTAAGAGTGCGAAGGGATGTGTGTGACCAACTTTCAAATGCTGAGAGGAAAACCTGGAGGTGATCAAATTTAAAGTAAATGTAGCGAACAATGACTATGATTTAATTTGTGATAATTACTTTAACGGTGACAATACATATTCAAGTGTACATGTATACAACGTACAATTACTATTGATTATTGATGGAAGAGTGAATGATTGAATGAATGTTAGTACAATTTCATGTACTTAGCTATTCCTTTAAGTTTAAGAAAATATGATATACAATAAAATCTTTTAAAGATTTCTGTTTCGATTTTTTATACCAACTTATAATAAAAAAAGTAAAATGTAAAATATATATATAAGAATTTGGCGATAAAATGTATATTAGAAAGACTTTTCTAGTTCACCGTGCAAATTGCTCACCTCCTCACGGCTGAGGTATAGATATATAGCTTGGGTTACTAAAACTGTCGAACACATTTTTCGCTTCATTATTTTTTTGTTGTGATATATTAACACGATGGTCTGGATTGGTTAATTGAGCTGAGAAGTTAATGTAATTATTTCCTATGTTTGATTGCATTAAATTTGTATAAGAGTCTTTCACTTCATCTTGGAAGTGATTCTTCGGGATCGATACAGGTCGATTGTTGACGACATTACAGTAATTCGCGTCCGTTGCGATTATACTATTTTCCAGTTCTTTCTTCCCTGATTCAGCTCTCTTTTCTTGTGGATCTTCTCCCGTCTTCGCTTCCCTCGAATTTTCGCTTAACTGGGTTGGAGTCGACTCAGTAGAATCTTCCGAATTCGAATTAATCGGAGCCGTGTTGCTGGTAGGAGGAAAATCAAAGTGAGTTTCACAGTCTTTTGTACGCGGACTGAAAATGTCAGGGTCTTTGGTGGTCTTTATTGGGCTCATGGGCAGATAATCCGAACTTGGCGGTGGCTCCATCATTTGAACAGCTAAATCGTGACCGTCTCGATTTGACGGAGACATCATAGTCAGGTAATCGCTTTGGCCATCTTTCAGATTTCTTTTGTTCATCTCAATATAAACATCGTCCTGCTCGCTGTAATGCTGAAACACATGAAAAAAGTCACCCTGGGTTTTCTCGACTTACTTCAGCTTGTTGGGACTGCATGACAACAACTCGTTATCGATCATCAGACTCTGCATATGACAGTCTACTCATCCCAATAATTCATTAGTTTGAAACTTACCATTCTAATACTTTCATTCAACAGATCACCAAGCTTGTTCACGAGCTCGGAAAACGTAGGACGCAAAGACGGCTTGGCGTTCCAGCATTCTTGCATAAAATCGTATCTGAAAAATGTACGAATAATGACGAGTCAAATGGGAGCAAGAAAAAATGCTCAATTTTTTGTGCTCAATCGTACTTTCACCAAACTCACATCTCACTGGTTGCATATTCTGGTTTATCCATGCGATACCCTTCGATAAGTCTGTGATACTGTTTTTCAGCATCCATCCCGGGATACGGCGTCTGTGCTAGCGTAAAAAACTCCCATAAAACTATCCCAAAGGACCAGATATCCGATTGCGTTGAAAATAATCTATCTCTGATCGATTCAATGGCCATCCATTTAATCGGCAGAGGACTGTCCCCCTTCTTTTGATAATTATCATCCTTGTACATATTTTTAGCTAATCCAAAGTCGCAGATTTTCACTAAATTATCGTCTGTGAGCAGAATATTTCTTGCCGCTAAATCACCGTGTAAAACCTAAAACAAGTAACGTAATGTACAAATGCCAAGATGGTGACCGTTAGTACATTATGAAGACGTAGAAACGGTCAACAGCTCGATTGCCATTTCACCGCATGGATGGTATCTAATCGTGTGCTAGAAAAACTTCTGGAAGGAAAAAGAAAATCCGTTGGTTTCATAAGATTTACTCACGTTTCTACGACTGAGATATTCCATGCCCCGTGAAACCTGCCACGCCCAACAGAGTAAGTCGTGGGTGCAAATCGGTTTCAAGTTCTGATCCTTGTAATCACCTCGATAATTGGATCGCCACCCGGGCTGTACAGAATTGTTACTCAAAATACCACCGTCTGGAGACATGTTTATATCTGCGAAATCCGTGTTTTCATGGTAGTCTATCAGTTCAGCTCCACTATTGGTTTCAGTTGATCTGACGCTGACACTGCGAGAAAATGTTCTTGACGGCCGTCTTGAACTGCATAATCAATGAAAAATATTCAGACATGGTAGTTCACTCAACAAACCAACAATCGCAGCATTATGAACGTAGTATAATGCATACCTTTTCTGTTCAATGACACTATCACGTCTAGCTAAAAGTTCTATACCGATGCTTGCATCGATTTTTTTAGTAGAAGGATCAATCTGGTTAATAAAACTATCTCTGTGACGCTGCAAATAGTTATGCAAATTTCCGAAGCGGCAGTACTCCACAATTACGTATAGTTCACCTACGGAAAACCGTTGACTAGTCTTTAGTATTTATAATAATTTTGATGAATTAATTCATTTCCGGTGGAAGTACAGTACTTCTGAAGTAAAAATTGGAGGACTCACGCTTGGTGATAAGGTTTTTAGTGCAAGCTCCAAGAAGGTTAACGACGTTCAAATGTTGACCGAGGTGCGCCATGATCTTGAGTTCGCTGGCAAGGGCTTTCATGTAACTTGGATCTGCAGATCGTCGAACCATTTTCACAGCAACGGTGGTCACTTCTCCTTCGGCACAAATTCCTTGTGCCTCGGCTTTCATAACCACACCGAATGCACCACTTCCCAGTTGCTTGCCTGTTAATTAGTAGTAAGATATCACAAGTACATGCCACGTGGAATTGCTTTCTTACAATGTGGTTGTGGTCATGGCGTTCGCCACACCATATTTGCCAGTAAACCATATATGTGCCGCTCCAGTTGAGCCAATCGAATACGTACCGAGTTTCAAGCGTTCCCAGGGAAATTCCCATTTCTTATCGTAAGGTAATAACTCGGCTTGATCATCGATGTTCAAATCGGGGTTCAGACATTCGATCGCCCCTTCCGCAAAATGGGTCAATCCTGCCGCGTGGAGCTCTCTTTTCAAGCGCTATGAAATATGCACAAGATTAATATTTATCCACGCAACAGTGGCGTGATTTGACTTCTTCATATCTACTTACCCTCTGACGAGTCACGTCAATTACCAAATAAATAACAATTAAGGCAATGATTATGAGAAGCACGCCGATCAAACTAATCCAAAGTGTGTAACTTTGCCCTGAAAATGCCACAATCGTTATAGGTCGATTTAATCATCGAAGATTAAATACACCCTATTCGTAATAGGTATTGCATAAGTTTACCTCGAACTACAATATCCACGGATCTTTGATCAATCCCAAAACGATTCACCATTTGACACGTGTATAGTCCACTATCTTGCTCGATAAACGAATATATGCGGAACTCAGATTTGCTCTTCGAAATGTGGTAACTACGGGCTTCTGGCAGTGGTTTGTTATTCTATATTTTGACATAAAAAGATCATACATTCCGCATGGTGGTTTACAAAGACTATCGTAATACTTTAGTAGAGTCCAATAGAGCACGTTTTCATGAAATAATATTTTGCAAAACTTCAACGTGAAATGTCTACGAATCGACAAGTTTGAAATGCACTTGGCAATACGTTACCTTCAACCAGGTGGTTTCTGGTTTTGGCATTCCGTCACTTAAGCATTTGAGAGTCACACCGTCTTTTCGTTTTTTATCCGTGTCAATTACTAACTGAGAAGTATTCATATTCCATTCGTATATTTTTGGTTTACGCCCAGCTGAAACAGTCAAAAAACAGAAATAGTTCATTTAAGTCAATTCGAGTATAAATTCTTTTCAAGCTATGATCAAAGTAACTTTACATACCCGCCACCGACAAGTTATACGCCTGGGGTTTGAAGCCCTTACTCTTGTCGAGAACATCACAAATGTAAATCCCATCGTCCGATCGAGTCACGTTGCTTATTTGAAGTATTGAAAGATGCGTAAATTTTGTTTTCTCTTTCAAAACTCTCATTCTTTCTGTTTCAAGATCTACAAACATATGTTTATGTACTCCACGGATTCATGTTGATATTCGTACTGTTACTGACTTCATTCGAAGAAGCAGGCTTGACTAAATATTATGATGAAAAATCAAACAAAGTCATATTTACCCGAACGATTAACGTTCCATTTAAGAATCTCATCGCTACTAAAATTAAGATAAACTGAAGCACCACACGTGATATTGATGTTATCACCTTCAACGACGGATTCGAGAGGTTTTATAGCAAACGACGCATTGACATCTGAAACAGCCACAAATGAAAATTAAAGGAAAATTCATGATGAAATTTTTATTGTTTTCCAACAATAACACACTTCAGTATTTTATCATTTTAGCGGCTAAACTGTTTCCAATTCGGATTCAAAACTAGGGTCCTGAGCTACATGACGAAATTTTCTGGTCGAGACCCTATAATACCAAAATTACATTTTTTATTCTGAAAGTGGGGCCAGATTTGCTGAAGCATTAATCAATGAACATTCATCGAGCAATATACGGTTTTGATCCTCTTGTTTGTTTGTTCACTAGACCGTTTTTTATGTACTTATACTATCTTTTTTTCCAGAAGTCAGATTCCACTCATATTCAATTTGAAACATTTCAAGTCTTGAGTAAATTAGTCGGTCGAGTGATTCTCGCATTTTGTGCTTCAAAATAAAACGAACGACGCTACAGTGAATTAAATAGTTATTTTGCTTCACATTCGCAAATAATCATATGCATGAATATTCATCAAATACGAGAGCTGGAATCAAATTTCGTCATTAAATTTTTTATTTATTCTCAACGAACAAAAAATAACCTTGAATTCCCTAACAAGATGTGATTAGGGTAAGTAGGGTGTCATTTATCTTCTTTGGGAATTAGATTATTATACGATTTCTTGAAATAAGCGAAATACTGGGAAAACAAATATCAGTTGGACACAGTTTTATCGAACAACATTACGATTGGAAAAAAGTCTCGGTACGATGACTCAAAGTCACGTGAAAACAGCAATCGCAATCAACACTTGAACATTTCTCCTAAAGCCATTGACTGTGAGATGCGAACCGTGGAAGAAGCGACTGCACGTTAAAACAGCGTTTCCAATATCTCCGTTAGATCATCATTCGCAAGTGGTACAAAGTAGCCGAACATGATAAAAATGTGTGAAAATTATTCAAAAAGTGTTCCAATTTTCGCTAAGCGGTTATACAGGGGAAAGAAGAGTATTATATTTAATCAGTTGAAGTTGTTCTTTTCAATCAATTGTGAAAATAATAAAAAGCCTTGCGAGAAAATTTTTTTTCCGCTCATTATTTAAAAAATTTTTTATCGTTGGATATAGTTTTCACCAATTCAACTGCAGTAAATTCTAAATGACTACACGGCACTTTTAATTCCTATTGAAAAACGAAGAAATTGGTGAATGTCTGTATCCCAGATGGTCGCATTAAACCAAAATCACGATACTATCTGTCTATAGTTAAACGGAGGAACATACCAGAAACGTAGATCAACTTGGAAACTTCAACACAGTTTATATAGTTGCAGCTTCTGCATATTAGATGTCCTGTGTAGTTAATCTTTATGTTCAATTGTGACTCCGAGGTTACCGCATTGATGTTTGGAAGTTCCTTATAATCCTAAGTAGGGAATAGGTATTTAAGTATTATGTACCTCAAACGCATTCGAACAAGTATCCGATTATTTGTGAGTAGATATAAATCTCGTTGAAACCTGAAATTAACCAGGGAGATTTATAAGTACTTACCGAAAGAGTTACAGATCTATTTCCATCCAATGATGGATAGTTAGGCTGTTCCATATACCTCCATGTCACGTTTGCTAACGGATGACCGACTGTTGTGCAGAAAAAATTCATCGACTGGCCCGGTGCAACGTACTCTACGTTAGGAGTGATTTTGGGAATTGGTTGTACTAGGAAATATGAGAAATCATTAGTACAGCGGTGACATGAACAAACATATTGAATTGCATGATTGAAAATGTACGATAGAAAATATCTTACCATTAATTGTCAAGTTAAGATTCAGGTCACTCGTGTTATATTTCGTTCTCACGCAAATGACATATTCGCCATTATCGTACACGTCCGAGTTATGTATTTTAAAAAGGTGGTTTTGCCCTCCGTCGGGCCGAAAGGTGTCGCTGACCGAGTATTTGCTGTTATTGTTGAAATTGATTTCCTTAAGTTCTTGATGATCGATCTTGTACCTGTATAAAAGCAACGCAAAATTTTCCGTTTCAGTATCTAACTACGTAAAGTTTTCATCCTGCATTATGGGAACCAGCGTTCATACGAACAAGACCCGTGTCTACTGGTATATTCTACATATGAGTCGAAGAACACACTCTCGAAACGGTCAGTTCTGAAAATTCTATCAAAGTTCGTGAATATATTGTATTTGACCTCAGAGAACTTCTATAATTTCTATTTTTTTTTTTTTTTTTTTTTCGTTATTCCAGCGTGAGTGTTTTTAGAGTTACGCGTGATCAAAGTCTGTAAAAAAAACCTTCCCAACAGTCATGCACGGTGATCTTCAAACCAGCTAATATCTCCGGACCTATTTATCCTAGAGCGTTCTGACGGAGGTCTACTTTTGAGTTCAATAAAACTTCACTCCAGAACCTGGTAATTAACTACGCTTTTCTTGGAATCGAACATGTTTTTCAATTGGTAAAAATATTAAAATCGATATTTCACCCTGATCTGGGCGATTTAAAATTTTTTTAAAAATACCAGCTCGTTCCTTGTTCGATTTCCAATAAAAACTAAACCGTTTATAATGAAGAGGTAACGGAGTGCATGCGAAAAAAAACGCGGAACCCGAATATTAGTTAGCGTGCCTTAAACCTAGAAGCGACAGTACGAAATGAACCGTTTTCAATCACCATTTATGACGAATACCGCATTATTTCTTCATCAGTGGATATTAAATGAAAAAAGTGTTTGTATATTTTTTTAAAAACTTGTGTTTATGCAGATTGTGGTAAAAAATCCATCCGACTATTCATACCAATAAAAAAAGATATCTTCACAATGAAAGGAAATAGATTTTCAGTGCTCGGGTGTTTATTTATTTTTTTTTCTTTTTCTACAAATTTCCGATCAGGTGTAACTCCAAAAATACTGACATTAAAATTTAAAAAAAATGGAGGAAATCTCTCGGTGGCAACACATTCACTAACTCTTGTGAAATTTGGAAATATCGATGGGAATGTTTTCCCCACAAGTACGCGCTTTGACGTGGAATAACTATCCGTAATATCTTTTTATTTACTCTCACAATATAATTTGACAAAAACTATAATTTTTCTGATCGATTCTCTCGATTTACTAGAGCAGCCAAGTACGCAACTGTTCAGTTATATAGAATGAACGCTCACCAGTGCAGCGAGTATTCGGGATATGCGTCAACTTTAATATTCCATCTATAAGTCTCTCCCTCTTTTCCTACAATTGATCGATCATCGTCACCTTCAACCATGCTTACGTCGACAAAAAAGTGGTTCGGATCTGCGATTGAAAAATTAGGCATGCATTAATGCATTATTCTGTAGAATATGTAAACGATCTCTTCTGTGCAGACCGATCGAAACACTACACCATACCTAAAAACCTGACAATACGATATCGGTCTCACTTTGTAGTATGTACAGCCAGCGTTGACGATTCTGATGCTTACCCCAAAACTTAATATCACACGTGTCTGCTGCTTCATCATCATCGGGAAATTCTTGTACGAAACAAGTGTAGCTACCGCCATCATTTTCCGTCACATTCTTAATTGTCAGCTTGGAAATATAAGATGTATACATAGGATCTGCTGTATCCGTTGTGGACTGTGTTGTGATTAGCCGCTGATGCTGGAATGTCATTGTTATCACATTTTTCTGATCAACACACTGAATGAATCTATGCAACAATTATGTGCATGTACAGCTACACTTGAAATTAAATGGAGTGCCATTTTCACGAAGACATGTTTCTCTTTATAGATATTGTGTCAGCGGCGTACAATATTAGGTAATATAATTCGTATTGTTCCTCAGTTACAATAAACCTTGAATTCTTCCACTGAATAAATATACGGCCGAAATTTTACAAATATGCATGGGGTTCATTACTGTAACAGCGTTGTTGAGTACTTACATGGACTGATTCTGGGGCTTTCCATTGAAGCGTAAAATTTTGAGAATAAGGTATGGTCATTGTGCAATTTATATTTTGATCCCTTCCCCAGACCATGTGGAGTAACGCGATTTTATCAATCTCTGGTTTGGGCTTCGATAAATCCTCTGCATCTGTTTTATTAGAAATACCGTTAATATATTTAAACACAACTTCTCCACGTAATGAGGTCTGAGACAACAAAAAGTTTGGCTTACCTTCCTCATCGGCGAGACGATACGAAACCGACTTCATATCACGTAATGCCCTGGGTTCGTTGATTACGGAACAATTAATTTCCTGATTAACCAGGTAACTTAGATCTCCCGTCGCAATGAACCCGATTTTTGGATCGAAGCGTCCCGTCAAGTTCTTCGAATTTGATACAAATGTTTAAAAATTGTTAAGCTGATATTATTAATTTGTAATTTTAAATTTTCAAAAGATTGATACCGCCTATTTTGTGTCAAATTGACTGTTAGTTTTCTAGGTTTTCGTTGAGAAAAGTGATATCGCAAGCCTTGATACTCAAAATGGTGTAAATTTTATCGGTTTGTGTAGTTAATTACTCTATGTTTCATAGTTATGTCAACTATTTTCTGGCTTCAACTTTCTTAATTTTGCTTGCACACGAAAAAAATATATGCTATCCACGTACTTTCAGAATACTGTTATTTCGTTTACGGATTTCTTTCAGTGCAACAATGAAAATTGCACTGTTGATTTTGAATGCATATTTACTTACTTCGTTTGTTGTATGAAGAAGCACTTCCCAATGAGGTGACGTTGTCCGACATGGAAAGACTACTGGGCCTGTTTCCGTTACTGATAACTCTCTGCCTATGGCCATTTGGGCAAACGGTTCCGTAGCTAGAATAAATAGGGTAACTGTATCAATTTTTTTCCACCTGAGTAGCAGTTGTGGCCATTCTGCTATCGCGTTGTGACCATCTTTGTTACGTACAATTTGATGTTATAGCTACAGCCCATACAGAGGTGTGTTAATCTGTGTGAAGACTAATTAAGTAGAGTTATTAAAACAATCAATTCGATCGACGCGTTTCTTTGGAACTTGGGCCGCAAAAAAAATTGTAATTGAGTAGAATAAGCCAGGGTAGGAAATGTCATTAGAAATAGGTTCCAAGGACCTGAAAAATGCTCCTCAAATAGTCTGGAAAGCTGCGTTGTAAAATTTCGAATGAAAAAGTAATGCATCAGCCGGTCATTCTGTAATGGAAGTAATTTATATTAGAAATTGAAACTTCATGGTTCTTGCAAATTTTTTCCCATTAAAATTGAAATCGTATGATTATTGGTAATTATTTATCATTGAAAATTGAATGATTATAGGAAATTATTTACTATTGAAAATTGAATTAAGTGCGAGCAAGAGTAGAGCGTTTGATACTTCACAGTGCTGGCCAAGGGTTAATGGGAGTTATTTTCCATCGAATATTAAAATTTACCTGCTGAGGGATATATTTTGCATTAAAAATTAGAAATTTATGGCTAATAAAAACTGTGGTGCATTAGAAAAAAGGAGTGCGTTATTTGCAACCCTGCCAGGAAGCGATCGGGCATCGAAACCTCAGGGGTCGTAAATCTTGCAATCCTCTGATGGCCTGGCCAAATCGCCGGGCTAAGTACGTGGGCGCGGCGCCAGCAATACCCCGAGACGAAGCCCTTCTGGGGGCCTTGGAAGGCGCCTCTCCCACTCGAGGTGGGGAACATTGCTGGGCCCTTGGACCCCTCAAATAAGACAGAACCCTGCCAGTAATGAATATCTTTAAGCATCCCTCAAATAGCTCACGAGTTCCCTCGCATATTAAACGAGTCTTCGTTAATCAGTTTTCACCTTCAATTATTCCATTGTTTGATTATTTTCACACCCCATCAAGCCCCCAATAAAACACACTTCCACCAACCCCGAACATATGTTTGAAAGTTTACCAAGTATTAAAAACTTCTGTTCGAAACTTGCTCAAAGTTAGATTTTAGTCACCATACGAGTAATTAGGGAAATGAAAATTTCAAATCAGTGAGTACAGAACTTTGTGACGATGGCCAAAAATAGATGGCATTCACGAATTGCGCATCGATACTCTCCGCTTTGAAGTTCTCGATGCGATCGAAATAGGGTGTCTACTTTCTGCAAATAATCGATGGACATTACATCGGTAAAACGAATATGCGTTTCGGATTCTCAAAGGTATTAAATTTATAACTATATGCAGTTTGCAAACAAGCGCATGAAAAAAAACAAAAACAGATCACATGACTGGTAGAGACACGCAATTTTAGATCAAGCATAACTCGTTAAATTATACCGCAATATGTGTCAGATTACAGCTGGCCATACTGATTTCCAAGCACGACATGTAAAAATTGGACACGTTAATCTTTCTGTGCAGTTTTACTTGTTTCATCAACTAAGCGCGCAAAAGTGTAATATTTAAACGGAAAAAAATCTTGCTTACAATTTACGTAGATATGAATCCAAGCGATGTCTTCGTCAGGGTGTTCGATAGTTAGGTCGGTGTTACGGATTACGATACCCTCCTTCGCACAGGCATACCATCTCGTGTCGCTTCTAGTTGCATTATGGCAAACGAAGGAGGCGTTATTCGGACCGTAATTTATAGTATGATTGCACGAACCTTTATCCTGTAAGGTGTAAAGGTAAGAGTAAAGGTATTAGTGGCAGATGGATACTTGTAGTTTTTCTACAGCGTTATCGAAATATCAGCGCGCGTATAGGCAAGTTGGTTAGAATTGATACTTGCCGATGGAACGTCCATTACTGAAAAATGGAGCTTGCCGTCACCCTTACAGAATATTCTCAGCTCATTTCCTTCTTGGATCATGCCATCTTTCGCGTTGGAACTTATCGTTGGTTTTCGTGCTGCAACGCCTACATGAGTACACGTAGATACGGAATGATTAGACTTGTATAATATAAGCATGGTAGTTCCGTCGGTAAAAAAGTTAACATTCACAGGACCGACGTGTATTATCAGCATTTCGCTATGTATAACGTATCTTCAAAAGTGTTTTCTAAAAAGTTCTAGAAGTAATTCTAAGTAATTGACATCGCTTGCCCTTCTTTCCAACTATCGCCGAGCATTAAGAAGCAAGAGCATATTCGCAGACTGAAAATGTGTTCAAAATATTTTTCAACCATCAATAAATAACGCGAGTGCTACATTTTTAAGGTAATACAGGTAATAACAGTTTTCGAGGTAATAGTAGTATACGTGCAAAAAGTCTTTTATACTTATACTTCTCTGCAATCGTCATCCAGATTGAGTGAATTGATTCTAAATGTCTCATATGCTTGTGTGAAACTTAAATCGATTTAAAGAGTTTTTGAGGAATCCAATTTCATCGAATCAATCATAACGTTTCACATAAGATATAATATGCAAACCGATTATTGAAGGACTGATCAAAAAAACTGGAAACTGGAAATCACACAATTCAATTACTGTGAGAAACAAGTATGGACGAAAAATTCTACGCCAATGCAGGAATCTCACAATAAACACAACTTTCCGATGTTGCTATTTGCAAACTTTGTACATTTGGAACGGCCAAAACGCGTTTGTCACGAAGAAAATGGCATACATAATATCCGGTGGATGTTTAGTTGGTTTTCTCTTTGGTCGGAAAGGTTAAACCACACGGCGTGTCTTTGACAAGGAGCGCGACACACAGTTTGTATTTGTATTTTCTACAAAGTTATCCAAAAGCTCAGCTAAGTCTTTTCGCTCCAAATGATGCAAGTAACACACAGCTCGTATTGGCGTCATAGCACGTCTTATCACTTATGGTAATACGGAAAGGAAATCCACGGTGGTTTCTCGACCACATTGAACAGGAAAACTTATGATGTGGAATAACGAAACAGTAAACTTGAGTCATCTCACGTCCTGTGATTATAAGCTGATATGAAAAATTTTGTGGTGAGATTCCGGTGTCATCTGCGCACCCGTAATTAGATTTCACATTTTGAAAGTAGTTTATTCATCACGCAAGTTCACGCTCCTAATTTCGTTAGTTCCAACAATGATTGTGCGTTCACGTCAAAAAATTCAACTATTCAAAATTTCGGCATGATGGATCAATGCGAAACCAAAAATTTAGACTTTGGATTTGGAAACACAGCTTATGTTATTGCAACAAATCCAGATGGATTGATCTCAATCATCAGAGTATTTATTCGAAAAAAAGAAAGAATTTTTTCTCACCTCAACCTAGATATTTACACTCTACTAATGGATTAGCAGAAAAATAAAAAATGAAACCTCTGTGCTATTTTTGTTTCTTTCTAAAAACGTAGTATTATTGAAAACCTATTATTCGATACTAAATGATGATCAAATTAAACATTGATATCAACACTCGGTAGTCTGAAGAAGAATCTCAAATGATCTTGATGTAATGAACCTTTTTAATAACTGTAGAAGTAGGTTTATTTATAGAATACGATCGAAATTTCAATTAAACTTGATCAGTCGAATGTTTTGTTCGTCAAACTATCGATTTATTTTGATGAGAGGGGATCAATAAAATACTCCGTTTTGTTGGTTTATATTGTATATCTATTAAGGTGATTCAAAAAAATCATAATTTTTTTCGAAAAAAAGTGGTAGTGAAAAAACGATTCGAAATTACGATAAAATAATGCTTGCACGCGGAAAAATTTCTTAGTCATGATTTAGAGGTAGCGCAAGTCGATTTTGTGTATTTATTTAAGGTTTTTTTTTTCGTAAGATTTAGATAAGATCATAATTGCCAGTGTAAATATATATCTTACGAAGAAATCACATTTTTACGAAGATACTTTTTTTGTAGATTATTCTTAACAAAAAAGATATCTTGTGGTTTCTTCGTTTCAATAAAGAATTTTTTTTACTGAACAATACATAATCGATAAAAAAAACTTGGTGTTTCATGCCTGCGTAACTGTCCTCACGGGACACCTGGACTAAAAATTAACGTGAGATGAAAAAAAAAAAAAAACAACATTTTCATTACCAACAAAATGGCAGATTGCAGAAAAATTGTAAGAGTTATCCCGGAATATGGTAAGAAACGTTAAAAACGTTCCGAGTTTGACACTTTCGTGAAATCTCACGTTGATATCTGAAAATAATCTTTTTCAGAATTTGACAGTCTTTTTACAATATATTGAGACTTTTTTTTTTTATTAAATACGTCAGATATTTTATCCCACCAGTGTTGCCAGTCCGGCACGACGACTAAACAGATGTACTTGCTAATTCCCTTCGTACGTTAGGTGACAAGCATTCAAGACACAAGAATCACAAAAATGTATATCAGCTTTTGCAGTGTGGTTTATAAATTTACCTTCACGCTGTCCTATGACGATGAAAACAACAACGCACGTCAAACTGATCCAATCCATGTCGATGCACTGTTTACGTTTCACAAGATTACAAAATCATTTCGCTTTCTGCCGAGGCAATGTGTTGACAGCGTGATTTCGATTCGAAACTGACAGCACAACCCAACGATCGTCGTAGAGGAATAAGCGAATGACATGATTTTGATAAATCCCCACCGTAGCGATAACTTCTCAAGCAAACATTCACTAGAAAATTTTCCTTGTCGGTGAAGAATATTCTCGGACAGGCTTGCCATGAAAATGAAAATTATGACTTTCAATATTTTGGCCTGAATTTTGTTACTCGGACTTTTTACTTTTTACTTTTTTATACAATTTTCGAATACCTTCTCTTTTCCTATGTATGAGTTGGACAGATTCATGTTTTTGTGTGTATGCGTGTAGTAGATCAAGCGCGAGAGCAAAAATAATAAAACATCAAGATATTTTTTTTTTGGTAATTTTTAGTAATTGACAAAGAAGTAGTAAGGAATTTAATAATTCGTTAGCTGAATCTCTATTTCCCATTGATTGTGAGTGCAAGAATTATTACACAACTCTACATAAAAAATTTTCGTCCGTTTCCTAAGATTTATTTTATGATTTTTCTTTTCATTATGCTCCGAAATAAAGGAAAAGTACCCATATTCCATATAAAGTTTGCTCTTGTAGTAGTTTTAATGATAATACATTATTTTCTGTTATCGTAGAAATATTAAATAGTTCTGGTACATTTAAAAATACCGCCAAAAAAAAAAAGTTGGAACAGTTTTAAAGCAGTAGTCTCTGGATTTTTAGGGAATAACAAAGATGAAAATTACCAAGATCTAGTTGAAAATATGTTAAAAAACTTTATAACCATGGGTTGCAGAATGTCTCTAAAAGTATATATGCTGCATACTCATTTAGATAAAGTTGAAAACAACACGGAGGCGTACTCAGAAGAACAAGGAGAACGTTTTCATCAAGATATTATGAACTTCGAACAACGTCATCAGGGCCAATACAACGAAAATATGACGCGGACTACATTTGGGCTTTAGTGTGTAATGATTCAAATATAACCGCGCAATGAACACGGCACGAGCGGATTAGGTTAGACCCAGAGAGTGGGGCACCTGGTCACAAATTTGAGAAGGAAGGTTGCTTGGTCGAGGTCTCTCCAGGAGGAACGAGGTGGGGAGGTTCCCCTCTCTGAAACGACATCGTAACTGATCGAAAATCGACAAACTGAGAATAATAAAGTAAATCTAAACTACTAGGACAAACATTTCAAATTGATAATTAAACACTCCAAAAGCCAAGCCAAATTTTAAAGAGAGACGATATAAAATGAAGAAACAATAAAAGTGAAATCAAAAAATATAGTGCCTCGACGAAAGACAGTTATTGACAATTATTTATAATTTCAACAATATCCGCCAGTTTTAACAATATACACATGGAATGAATGAATTGTGGAATGGATGAATGAATGAATTTTAAACCTAATGACGGCTCATTTTTGATACATTTATAAATGAATTAAAATCTCACTCTACTATTCATACTTTGTAAAAGATTTTTGATATTGATTTCGCCTAATGTTTAATTTTCAAAAAAGTCTTACAAGCAAGAGAAAGTACTTTCGAACATGAAAGAAAAAGTATTGGGATTCACTTTTAAACTCTTTTCCACTATTTTTTAATTTGATATGATATTAAAAGTTGATAAAAATTACATATAAATATATTTATTTCGAGTTATCAATAAATAAAAATTTCTACTATGGATTTTCTAAAATACTCTTCAACTGTTCGCCTGGATAGAAAAGCAAACTTTTTCAGGGCATATATATATTTTTTTTTCATCCAACTGTCGATAAATCTATCGAAATTTCATACCTTCTTATCAAAGTCAAAATTCGCGTTTGCCTGTATTATCTGTTCCTTATGAACCTCATTTTTACTTAGAAACTAACAAGTCCCGGGGCCGAGTCGATAGCATACTGAATTAGTAACCGCAGTGACTCTGAAATCCAAATTTCGAGCCAACTACCGAAAAAGTCGATAAACTATTTCATCAATAGAGAAGTTTGCGTGTTACTTTGAAAATCGGTTTCGATCGTTTTTATTTTCTTTACAAATATTCGTTTCTAAATGGGACTGCGAAAAGGTTTACTGGTAGGATTTTCATAGAGTTGACACTGCCGGTAGATAAAAAGTTTGGCCAATTTGCCTTATCAGCATCCTAATTAAACTGTCCAAAGCCTGGAATGGACCCCGACCAAATATCTACTCAGGGTTTATCACATTTTGCCAACCTCTTTCCACTCTATCCCTTCTTCTCACGCCTCTTCATGCATATCATAAAAATGTTTAAACCATACAATAAGTGGCATCATGTGACATTCTTCAGATTCGATAACAACATCTGGTCGATTGTAACGTAATATGCGAGTGGTATTGACAGCGCTTACAACTCCACATGAAAAAATAATCATTTCAGAAAGTTCAAAGTTTGTCGGCTCACGTTTTGTTCTATGATTCAATTGCAAGCTGACGCCCCTCAATCGCGTCATTCCAATTTCACGTTAATACATTTACTTTTTCATCGAGCATCTACCGTCAAAGCGAAATACTTATCAGATTTGCCGTCGTGGAAAACGTTGGATTTCAATAAAAATTGCGAAATTTGAAATTTATTCAGCCATTCACCGAATCACTTTCCAGCATATTTCAATACGTGTATTCACGTATTGGATTTTGTGGCTTGAATTCCGGAAAAACGATGTAAGCGATTCGGATTAAATTTGATTAGGAAAATTGAGTCCTTGGTGAAGCTGATGATCTCATACGAAACTTTTAAAGCTCATGCTACTTCCGCTGTCGAAATAACAATCCAAGCCATATCATGAATGCATAGTCATTTCAATTGGTGCGTATCTACGTGTATGCCTTTGAGGTAATCATTTCGTATTTAGAAAACAACGAAGAACGGTTTGAATAAATTTTCTACACACACACATTCTTTCGTTGTTAATTCACTTCACAATTTCTTGTCACTCATACCTGATTTATAAAACGGCAATTAAATTAATTACGTTGGGTAAGGAAAATTGTCGAACGAATTTTTAAAGAGTTGCAAAATTGAACTTGTATTTTAACATACATAAAAATACAATCCTGCGGTAAAGTCTGTATTCCATGAAAGTAGAGATTATTTTAATCACGCTGCTAAAATTCTTACACTGTCGTCTCAACACACGCTGTTATTGTACATAAAATAATTTAGGCCTGAGTTTTCGGGATCTTTATCGCACTTAACAACTTCAGGATATGCTTACGACTAAATATGAATACGTGAACTGCCGAGTCTTCGGTTGATATGACCGTATCACGCCCGGCAACGTTTACAAATATCTAACGGTCTAAAAGTGTTCTCGTATATGGGGAGTTCCATACGTAATGTGCAATTGATTGTCCACACCCCTTCCGATTTGTCTTAAACTTGGTCTAGTCAATTAATGGGTTGTAAAAAAAGTTCCCCTAGATAATAAAAATTGTACCTTTTACAAGTTGCGAGTTACACCAAATCCAAAATTTGTAATTATTTTTTTCACATCGCTGTAGCTCCCAAACTGTACGTCCGGGCCAAAAAGTTAGCGAGGACAAAAGTTGTGCAATTTTATGCACTTTTCGATGGGTTTGCGGGACAAAGTCTATTTCGAGTTCCAGGTGAAAAAAATCTGAGAATCGTGATTCTAAGCTCGTTCTAAAGGTTTAAAGGTTTCTTTCATGTATGCGACTGTGACAACTAAAAAATGATTACAAATTTTGGATTTGGTGTAACTCGGAACTTGTGAAAGGTACAACTTTTATTATCTGGGGGAATTTTTTTTACAACCCATTAATAGACTAGACCAAGTTTGAGACAAATCGGAAGGGGTGTGGACAATCAATTGCACATTTCGTATGGAACTCCCCATATATACCTACACGTTTCCGGATGCATTACGTCTGGTGTTATTCAGAAAGTACAAAGCCAAAAAACATTGTTCATATTACTGGTTCTGTCTGTAAGTACACAGATTGATCGGCAGTGGTTTCGCTATTTTTTAAAATACTTTTTATGCAGGTAAATTTATTCACCATTGAATTTTTTAATCCATACGCAACTACTAATTTGAATTTTTCATGTATTCTTCGTAAAAATATAACGATCGTATTAATTATGTTTGCGTAATTCTTGAGTAACAAGCAACAAACCGTTTTGAGAGTATGGCTACGGTTCTTCGGTCCAGCTTGGTAAATCCAATGAACATGCGTTTTACCAGCTGAGTGTGTGTGGTCTTGTCGGGCCGCCGCAAGATAAGGAAATAGCTGATTAACCTGTCGATTGTGAAAGTATACAGATATCAAAGCGGCAGAAAGAGCAAAAATTATATTCTTTCAGACGTTTTATTTTGTAGCTGCTCGCTACAGATTTGAGGCTATCGACGTACCGTGAGAACAATGAACAAGGTTCAATGTTTCCTTATCATTCCGCAAAAAATAAGACGTATACATTTATACTTACGTACGGGTATTTTATAGTCGGAAAAAAACAGTCGCGAAATTCGCCCGGATATTTAGGAGTGTATACCTATGAGAAGACAATCAAATTTCGATTAGCGTTTGAAAAACATTGACAGATCGCACCCGCAAATGATTGATTGAGACCTGATTTATAGTGCGACTTCCGAGTCGATTGAGACATCGCTTACGGTAACCTATGAAAGATTATTCCCTGTTCCGTTAGGGACTCTCCAGTTACGTAACGATCCATAAAGTTCTCTTTTAAACGTCAGCGATAACGTTCTTGGAACTGTAAAAAAATTATTTCCTCGTTGCTCCTCAATTAAAAGCGAAGCTACGCGGTTAAAATGTAGAAAATACTGTTCTGTGCCTTTAATTTGCTTTGCTAATTTCGATTTGGATAGGTTTCAAAAACTGAAGCGATCAAAAAAATAATAATAAATAAAATAAAAGTAATGAAAATTATAGCCCCAGTGTGATTGTAAAAGTGTAGAACGATTGGATTGTTTTTTCAAACGATGGAAATTGTAAAAACTGCAACATGTAGGAGAAAATGCTTAATTTGCAATTAATATGGAAAAAAAAAAAAATACCTCCAAACGATTGCTACTAAAAAACAGTTACACTTGGTTAGAAATCGTGCAATCGTTCGTGATAAAATTTTTTAAGCGATTGATGTTCATGTCCGTCGTCGATGCAATCGTTTTTCGGCCTTTCGCAGCTTAAAATTAAATATGGGATGGCCAGCCAGCGAAAAAACAGACGAAAAACGTGAGCGGTGCCGAGTCGGCGGTGACCGAGTGTTAACTTTCAAGATATTCTCTTAGTATAAGAGAGATTCTGGCTAAATCTGCTTTACTGACCGGGTACTCAGTACTCCGCACGGGGGTTCTAGATTAATCTACTTTACCGAATGAGCACCGAGTACTGAGTACTGAGTACTCGGTCGGTAAGGCAGATTAAGCCAGAACCCCCCCTTACATATCTACTTATACACATCGAATAGTCTATATCGCACACTACACTGCTGTAGCACCAGACCGAATTCCATTTACAAAGAACATCTTCGGCCAAAGTTGTAGGAGAGTTTGATGACGTTCCGCTGAAATCATTTCTGTATATATTTCCATAAAAGTTTCCGTTTGACTTTGATTTTACTATTTCTATATCGTTTGCCCTAACCTGACAGAAAATGTGTCCATCTTTGTAAACGACGGTGTAACACAGTCGACATGTTTTTGTTACCAAATATGAGTTTTACTGATTTTATTACCATGAATGACGTTCAGATTTTGGTATGATGATTGACGCGATTTCTAACGGACGTTCTTCACCGTTAGAATAACGATGCGATAATATTGCTGATGAGCCGTAGATACTTGTGACGCATTGTGTTTGACGATTATTTGTTTACATGAGAACCAACCCGCCACTATAATTTAACGCTCGTTTTAAGACAAAGTTCCTAAATACGATTTACCTGTAATGAATGCTGAATTTTTCTTTTTTGGTTAAGCTCGTATCGAGAGGAAATGATTTTTTTAATAAAAGGGTGCCACTTACTTGTCGTTGATCTTAATAAGTCGACTTCTGGGCTGCTTTGCGTGCTCGGCGGTGACTGGACGCGAACTGAACTACTTGATAAAGTCTTTTCTGATACAATGTCATTGAAACGATGGACGATAATTGAGGGCTTGTAATTTATTTAAAATTCAACACAAAGACAAAAGATTTATTTAACATAATACAGTTTGATGGATGGTTTTATTAAGGTGCACGTACGCAGCAGATCCTGCATCCTCGAAACTATGGTAAGATATTTTCGGGCATATTGTTTATTTTGTGAAAATATTTAAACATATATAAGGCCAAAAAGGAGATCATCCGTTGTCCGGCAGGATCCTATTCGGTGCACACGTGCATGTAAGCATGTTTAAGAATATTGTATCCTAGGGTTAGAAAATAAGTAAACTATTGAAAAAAATAAAGTAGCAAACTCTTCCGAAAGCGGAAACAAAAATTACAATAAAGAATTATGCGTATGAAATTTTGGCGTGAAAATATAAGAACGGCTTCAAACGAAATACGAAACTATATTTGGAACCTTGTAGATGTATAAAATACAACAATAAATGGTATATCTAGTATTTAGGGGCAATAGGAATCGAGGATGTGACGTACTAGCGTCACATGCTAAAACTAATTGTTGATTAGGATCGAACAATGTAAGTATATTATTAGAAGTTATTTGACATTCAATTAATCCATTCGAATCACTTTTGGCATTCATTGATCCGTACAAAATTTATACTTGTGCATAGTTCATAAAGTGACTATGTGTTCAGCTCTGTTTTTTTACGAATATTTCGTAGAAATTTGCGAAATCTAGTAACGCTTTTAGATGCAATTTTAGATGCACTTGGTTTTAAATCAAGTTATCATCAATAACACATCCTAAGATTCCTATTTTAATTTCAAAGAAATCGCATTCTTCTAAATTGACTCTGAGACCTGCTCTGTCTAATCTAGCAACTATTTCATTACCTATCCAATAGCACTGGCCCTTTACCTTTAATTACGTAAGCATCAAAGTATTTCTCCTTGTTATTCAAATGTGCTTTTAAAGATTTAAGCTTGCCTAGAGGCTGAAATATAGTATTACCATCATAACTTGCTGTAAGAAAGTAAACTTTTTCGAGAGAACATTTTGAGAAAAATTCGGGTCAATCATTTTCTAAAATGGCAGTGACATATGTTCCAGTATCAATTTCTACATTACGTACTTGCTTATTTACTTACAAGTTCACAAACATTATTTCTGCTTTAATTTTGTTACATGATAGGCTGTTGCTTTGATTTTGTCATCTGTTGAGTAAAATTCTGCGTCATCGTCTGAATGACTGATTAATTCAATTTTAGTATCACAACTGTGTTTGCAGCAGCAATCTGACTCTGCTTGAGAAGCTTGATCACTGTCTCCATCTCTATCCAAATGCATACTCTTATCATTTCTTTTCATACTAATTGAATTTCTTTACATTGTTACTTGACATAGATTTTTTTCCATTTTTATTCATACAGGTTTTTTCCAAGTGATCATTTTCTCACAAAAGTTGCTTACCGCATTCACTTTTAGCACGTAATTTTTGGTGATGTGTTTTTGTAACCCCGAGCAATAGCAGTATTTATTAGGATTTGATATTTTTTGAAGATGAAGGCTGAGCGTCGGTTGCATGTGGAGTTGTATTCTTCATACCACGCGGCTGCGTCGACACATGTGCAAACAAGTTGTTGATTGGTTGCTTCTGTATCTTGATTGCGTTTGGTTTGAGGGCGATATCCATGGCTTTAGAAATGTTAGCTCTCCTTCGCTCAAGAATGCCGGCTATCGGTCGGGGTCCATTATGCTGGAATCAAATTTCTGGGATATTGCGTTGTTCAAAATCTTGAAATTGAAATTGAGGTCGTCCTGGTCGAAATCCCAATAGCAAAATCGTAGAATTCATGCCATTTCTTTATTTCTGTGACAAATTAAAATTTGTTTGAGGCTTTTTCTTTAGAATTGTGTATAAAATGGGGCTGTAAAGCCCTTTTTCGCGTTTTAGTAGATGTAGACTTCGACATTTGGAGATACACGTGACAACATTGAAATCGACTAGGGCAAATATTATCGACCCTTAAGTAACAGATATCTCAGCCTGTCCTGGACATCGCTTATCTGTTTGTTGCGTCATTACCGTCCTATATTAATGAGGCATCGATCTATATCATCACTTGTTTCAATGATGATGTGGTATCGTTACCTCTGTTAATGCATCAAATGATTTTTCGCTGGGTTTGTCTGGTGCACAGAGATCAATTGCTAATTTAAATATGCGATTTCCTGCCATTGTCAGGAACAATGCTGTTTGTCGGGTTTTTGGGAATATTTTTACGACAAAATGAAGTTCCCATTTCACAACGTATTCCTTCCATGTGTGAAGGTCTTCATAATAATGTATTTTTGATTACTGTATGCCTATATCGTCCTCTAGCTCTGAATCTGTTTTGGTTGTTACTTTATTTTCAATTTCCTGTTTGCCTCGCGTGATGGCTTTGTTACTTGTAACTCTCACAATTTGCGTAAAACTGCTCTTAAGTCGTCTCCTGCTAGTGCCTTGACTAAATTGTACCCGGCGTGAATTTGAGAAAAAGTTCAACGAATTTCTCTTTCCTTAGAAGTTGAATATGAGTTGCAGATGGGTCGATCAAATCCATGTACTGATTTCTTACGAATAACTAGATCTGGCTGTGTATTTGCACGACGTCTAATCTGCCTGTTTTGTATACTCATACGTGTACATATACAACTACACCCAGTTTTTCTCGCGTAAATTTGCGCTTCGCTCTCGCTTTATTCGACTTTGCCTAATGACGTCGGTCGCTTTCCAATTCCTCCATTTGGTATATTTTTCTGTTGGTTGATTTACCCTCGTTGCCAATGAAATGTAAGCTCGTCACTTACGTACACTCGAATATTTGGAGACACGGAGACTGTATAATAATTCTATGCGACTGATGTGATTGTAGATAATAGAATAGTAGTTTTAATAGACTTGGAGCTTCATGCCCGTGTCATGTTGCGTGCCTCGCAGCTTAGTGATTACTGCTTGCCTCTGCGCATAGTTCACTCACGTTCCTCTACACACGCAAACGCGCACTCACACACATGCCATCTTTTACCTAGTTGCACCCGCTTACAATATCTACATAGATTACAATGCATTTTCAAGTTACCCCCTCAAAGAAAATTCAGTGAATAACTTACAAGAAGATGGAAATAATGATTACTTTGTCAAAAATATTCAATTACTCGACTGGAACAAATCCACATCGCCCTTTCGGGGATTACGAATATTTCATTATTACGATCGACCCTGAAACGTAGATGTGTTTCAAAGAGAAGTGAAGGACGAGTGACTGCACTAAGTAGTCGAAAGTCGTTCTCAGGTCCTTAGCTTTGACCTCGTCAGTGATAAAGCACGACGCAACTCAGTATATTTGACTTTAAATGTGACGATGCTGTACGAAGATCTTACTAGGGAGAATCCAGTTCGTCAAGCATTGCATACCGTGCAAGTTTTCTGAAAAACGGAATTGAAGTGTTGATCCATTATTTGTTGACTTTGTAGTAGAAACTCCTGTTAAAACATGCAAGGTATTCTGGTAGAAAGTGAAGACAAGGCCGGAAGTTTCTGCAATATTGAGAAGATTTTTACGACTGAGTTGAGTGAAGATAACGAATTGCAAATTAACCGATAACGGAAATAAACGAACAATAGACAAAAAAATAAAGTCGTGAAATAACAGATGCGGGTTAGGCCTACTGGAGATACCATGAAAAAAGACCTACCACGTGGTAATGTGGAAATGAGTTGACTATGCCTGAATAATGAATAGTTCGTATAATAACAGTGAATCCGTAATTAATAATCGCTAATGATAAAAAATCTGCTGAGAGAGAGTCGTCCGGGTATTATCATAATTTTGCTTGACCTTGCATCGCTACAAGCTCAGCACTCATGACAAGTGCGGAAAAAAAATTTCTACAAAAGTTTTATCAAATTTCATCCTCTATAAGATTCAAGTAATTATGTTTATCCTAGGACTCACCGCGAAGAAGATATCGCGGAAAAATCGAGTTTAAGCGCCATTTTTCCAAGATAGCAGATAAATTTTCATTGGGGCCCCAAACTTCAAAACATATCCAAAAATCAAAAGTACTGGAACTTTTGCACGCTATATCTATCCTTCTACCAGATAGATTCAATTCTGCTTCGTGATCAGACGTTAGATTTCCGATGAGGTACACAGTCAATCTACGGAATATCGGAAAGTAAATTCCACCCACTAGCATTACATAACTACAATTGCAATGTTAGTATGAGCATTAGAAAGCAAGTTGATTTCTGCCTACTCAAGGCGACGACTTTTATTTTTGCTTAATTTTCCTTTCGTATTATTATTCCATTCTTTTATTTTATATTTTTTGTTGATTCTTTTAATAGTTCCTCCATTTGATCAAACTCCTTGTTATTTTATTTTCCATTAAACTGCGGGAGTGATTCAGTCAAATCTATTGCACCTTATATTTCGGATCGAGTCGTCGATTGATGAGCATATTCAAGTGTGTATTGTTCATCATCACTGACAGGGGAAAGTTCAAACATACTGCCAACTTATGGACGTAATAAGTGAGACTAATAATAATGTGGTTTTTTGAATTTTTGTCGAACAAGGATGTAAGCTTCTTTTTCTACTGAGCAGAACACTCTCCGTTTGTTAATTGATCGTACAGTGACGCGACAGTTGCGCTGCATTCACGTCGTACTCTGAACTTAAGGATACCAGCCCAATAAAAGACCTGCCCTTACTAATTTTGGCGGCGTAGAAGTGTCACGACTTGCACAGAACAGTCCATGATGTTTTTTTAACCCTAACCCCCGTCGGTTTCCAAAACATACACTAGGAGCTGCGCCGCTGCGTAAATTGGACCTCAATTTTGATAGTTTGTTGATTAAGAACCTCCAATTTCAAGCTTCCGCCGCCTCCGATTGGCCAGGAGATGAGGTGCATGGTAGGCATGGTGTGATAGCTTTTGTTGCAAGCGTTAAAAAAAAACACAATTTCCATGGCTAATAAAACTTACTTTATTTTACCTGAAAAAGTCAACTTCGTGGATTTACCGAGATCGGTTTAAAAATATAGAGAAAGATTTGAAGAAACGTACAAACAGAACTGGTTGGGGATGGATTTGCTTCTCGAAAGAAAAACTCCGCGTGTTGCGTATTGTAAGTTACTAACAATATCAACTTGAACATATTCATAATTATAAATAAATTTGAGCATTTACACGGTTTTTAGATAGATATTTGAAGTACCTATGTATAAAAATAAAAGACTTTAAAGTAACGATTATAACTAGTATTCGTTGTTCTGGAAGGTCTTGAAGTGGTGTAGTGATGGTTCACCTGAACACACAAAAGTTCGGAGTAAATTGATAAATTATGAGAAAATATTGTATGGTGGTACCTTTAAGAATTTGAAAAAAATGCTCTGCTCTAAAATTTTTGAGGCTACCTGCGCAGAACTTACCACTCATAACCTTCTCGAAAGTTTTTCTATATCGAACTACATTCCAACTGATCAAGAGCTAGTGATATCTCACCATTTATATGACTTCTCCTCTTCATCCTTCGCATCACGATGTAACCAACAAGTATGATAATCGAGAACAACCCGATCCCTGATCCGGTGATTATTAGCGTTGCGTTTTTTTTAGCGGAGTCCAGTAATATGTGTCCCGTCACGATGTTGCACGGGGTATCTGAATATATAAAAGACGTTAGGTTTTGTTTGTTTGATTCAATTATAAACAGGAGTTCCTTGTGACCAAGAAATTATGCGGAAAAATAAGTTCCGCAAATTACGAAATGTAATCGCAATGTGATCAGCAGTGAATCCAGCGGTAAGGAGTTCTGAGAATTCACTCACCAATAGGGATAAAATGATGGATCGCATCAGCAGAAAACTGCGTAAAGTTGACGATTGTTGTGTTGAGTTGGTCAAGACATTCTGAGCTGCATACGGGCCAGTTCCATTTTATTGTAAAGTTTTTAGTCACGTAATCGTTCCAGCCAAACTCAGGAAATTCATTGTCAGTATTGCTGCAGAATCAAAGTAAGAAAAACACTCTTACACTTATTGGATAGATGAATAATAAAATGCGATAATGTGTAATGTAAATCTAAGTATAGCGTACAGGTCAACAGGCAGAAGATTACAAAACGGAACCGGATACCGCGACTTTTTTTAACGTACAACTCAGTATCTGCCGGGATACTTTGAACATCGCACTTGTCAGCTACCACAACTCATGATAATACAACTGGTTTCCGTCCATTGTTGCGTCAGATTGTTGAATGTCACACGGGTAGCAGAGTTTGAATGCAGAGTTTTCTATGATCTTGCAATACAGCCTAATCTTTTCCATGATGTGAGCCATATTGTCTTGATAAGCAGATGTCATGGATTTATTTGCAGAACGAGAATAGATCGTAGTCGGTGTTCATTTGTTTTGAAAGCTCTTTGCCATCAGAATGTAAGCCTGAACTAAACAAGCTCGGAAAAACAGCCAAAATTCCAAAAGCATATCTTGCCAGGGAGTTGTGAGCCACGTGCCTTTTCCCAGTGAAACCGTCAAATATAAATTATGAGAATTTGGCACATAATCATTAATCGTAAATGTGCAATTCTTCAATTCTGTTTGATTTGTGGAAAAGATGAAGTAGTCTAAAGTAGTCTGACAGTACAATGTTTCTCACTGGCAGAAAATTGACGTGGTTACGTGTTTTTGGTAGCATGGTTTCAGATTCAAGTCGCACGTATTTGATTTTGTTTCCATGTATGCAGGATATGATTTCTTTTTGGCCTCATTGTGAAAGTCATATAAGCATTACCTACAATTTCTCGTTTAGAATCATGTTGTGACAACTTCTGGAGAAACCCGATGGATCGTTCCAAAGTTCGTTAGAATATTGTTAATTTTTCATTTTACAGCAATTGAAAAGAAATTTGAACCTCGAATTGAAGTTTACCGATGATCATTTCGAGTAGAATTTTTTAGGATTCAATGATCATTATATTGCAGCGCCCCGACCGAATAGATCATAATGGTAGTAGCGCGACCATGCGCGGTTTTATCGCACTGCTTACTTTGTAAATGTACTCTGAAAAAACAACACAATTCCTTCGTTATCTCCTGCGTACGTTCCACTCTGCAATCGTGATTTTGTTTCCTTATGCGACTGTAACCGCAAGGAAAAAGTAAACCGTCTGCGTAAAGTAATGGGAACATCAAGGAGCTGATCACCGACGGTGCATCAACAACGAAGGAAAAAGACAAGTAGGTCATCCAATGAAGGAATCTGGACGATAAGGATGGGGGTTAAAATCCCGAAAGACCAAAAAGTCGACTACGTTCAATTTATTTAAGGGGGTTCCCTAGTCGATTAAATCGTGTTCCACATTCACGTACACGCCCTGATGTCACTTCACATGCGTAACAACATTTATTAGCTGCCACTAATGACGTTAGAAAAAAGCAACGTGCTTCTGACGTTTTGCAACCTTTTGGTATTTTATCTATTCTGTCTCACTGGATTTCATACTTTCGAGTCTTTGGTCAGTCCTTATTGATAAATTCGGATTCGTAAATTCTCAAAAAAGGTACGAGGCTGACATTTGAAAAGTCGATTTAATGACTGTTCGGTATTTTTGTAATTCAATATTTTGCCCGTCGTATTCTTGCTGATACTCGAAAAAAAAATTCGGTAGCTATTTATTTATACATTTTTGTCGTTTACAAAACGACTTTTCGTATTTCCGGTCTCTACGTTTTCAACTGTTGGTAATTTGACTTTCGGGAATTCGTCTTGTCGACTTTTTGGCCTTTCGCATGTTTGTACTTCACCCGACGTAAGTAGAGTATCTGAAGAAACAATACGGTAGAAAACGTCGTCATCACAACCGACGCTACTGTGGACATCCGTGATATACGTCTTCCTGTGACCGATACGATCAGCTTATTGACAGAAGCCATTTGGTTATTTGAAGATTTCGATCGCTGCCAGCCACGCACGACAAATTTCAAGCAACCAAAAGCAAGAAAAAATTTCAAAGAATATTTATAATTTTTTCATATAAATCTGCGCATAGAAGTGAAGGGAAGTCACAACGATCGAGTAGATGAAGGACTCATTACCCGAAAAATAAAAGAGCAGAAATACAATGAATAGAATGGAAAAGATGCAGTTCTAAAGCAAACTCGAAGCAGGATTGGAATCCAAAAAATAGACGATAGGAGGAAGTTACTCGGCCCTCTCTTACTGGTCTAAGCAGAATGAAGCAGGTAACCCCGGACTAGAATAAGGGTGGGGGGTAGCTCCGGAAAGTCACAAAAATGACACATACATGACACCAAGTTGATGCTTCATGAAGTCGATGACGCCACCGAAGGTATCTCGTGTCTCGAATTACAAGACCATGGCCGTCCGCGGCTTTCACCGAGTCAGACGGGAGTCCCATTTTACTAACCTACCATTGTGGAATCTGCTCATCCGTGATACTTTGCAGAGGTATCAAACTGACTAAGTGGACGTGAGATAATTGAGGTAAAAAATTGTAGACTCGTCGAGTTGGGACAAATGTGCAGCAGCCAGGTAAGCCACGACGTGAGTCCCCACATTTGCACGCCGAATTTTTTTATGGTACGAAAAACCCCGTCGAACTTTTGGAAAGTCTCGGCCATAAAACATCTGATCGCCAAATGTGGAACTGAATACTTTGCAGCGGAGCCAACGGTCACTACCGCGAATGGTTTTTAGCCAATCGTCCAATGCAGGATCTATAATAGCGTTTCCCCTTACCAGAGTGGGGTTTAGTTTTGCGTTAAACAATATAAAATTTAATTCGACTAACGCTCCACCCCCACCCAAGGAGCATAGGTTTGAAATCAAAAAGAGAAGGCAACGTCTTGAAGCATCGACATGAATATGTATTTCCACGATGAATAAAATCTCGACCCTTGATTTCCGGATCCTGCCAGAACAATTTGATTCTAGCTCCTTTTCCAGATATACTTTCGGCTCTGCTACCGAAAAATGCCACGAGCGATAACAAAGTACTTTCTGGAATTTGAATATCAAGTGATACACACCAAGCATGCGATGGTGAAGCGTGCCCTAACTATTCAGACTTCAATTTGGCTCATTTTTCATCCTGAAGAGTCCACCTGATCCTCAACCGATCAGGTCTAAATCCAGAACGCCGTACCGAGAGATGTCTGATGTCAACCACGGAAGGGCATATCGTGACGTTCGAAATACTCAAATCCTTTCATTTATCCGAGTTATTTCAATCCATAATAATTTGTCATTACCAAATAAACTAAAGTGGGTATAATTGATTAGCGTTGAAAATCCTTTATTGAACTTTAATTTTCTCTATCTACCAGTTTTTGAAACAGGAGTCAATCAATCCTTGAAGACATAGGAACGAACAAGGCACTTGTGACTACAGTACTCACCTGATCACCTCAGTAGAAGTGGCTGAACGGGGCTCATTAAGGATGCATAACAACGGCTGATCACAGGAATCTCCTTTCCAACCGTAAGAACAGTTGCAACCCTCAACAACACACACACCGTGGATGCACTTCGGGTCGCAAATAGGGATGCATGTTCCGATGTCCGACCTGTCATTGACAAAATCATCATCGCATGCACACTCGTTCGGTGCAATGCAAGTTCCGTTGACGCAGTTGTTGCAGACAGGATCACAAGTGAAGTCGTCGTCTTGGGATGGCTGAAAGCCTTCGTCACAGGCACAAATATCGGGACCAGCGCACGTTCCGTTTAGGCATGGTCTTTCGCAGACCGGATCACACTTCTTCGTGTCAGACATCCGGTAGCCAGAGTTACACCCGCACACGTCAGGCTGAGCACAGTATCCGTTCTCACAAGGTGCGGTACACACTGGTTCGCAAGTGTAATTATCTGCGTCCAATCGGTAACCATTATGGCAGGTGCAAACTTCTGGGGCTGTGCAAACTCCAAACTTGCAAGGCTCACTGCATCTAGGTTCGCAGGTAAAAGTGTCGTTCTGAAATATTTCGAATCCATCGTCGCAGGCGCAGATATCGGGCTCGATGCATTTCCCGTTCTTGCAAGATTGCCTGCACACTGGAAGGCATTCGTTATCTTCACTTCTCTCGTAGCCAGTATCGCATCCGCATACGTTTGGCTCAAGACACCAACCGTGGTCACAAGACGATAGGCATACAGGTTCACACGTGGAAGTATTTGAACCTAATTTATAGCCTTCATTGCACGTGCATATCTCAGGCGCGGTGCAAGTTCCAAACATGCAAGGCTCACTGCACTCGGGATCACAGATAAACGTGTCGTTTTCCGAGAGCTCGAAACCGCTGTTGCAGGCGCAGATATTCGGACCTATGCAGTACCCATTGACACAATCCTTACTACACACTGGCAAACATTCATTTTCTTCGTTTCTTTCGTAACCAGGATGACATCCACATATATTTGGTGCTTGACACCATCCATGTTCACAAGCGGAAGAGCACACTGGGTCACACGTGTGTCCGTCCGCGTTTAGTTCATAGCCATCATTACATGTGCACGTTTCAGGTGAAGTACATTTCCCAAAAGCGCAGGTCTTACTGCACTTTGGTTCACAGAGGAAGGAATCATTCTGGGACCGCTGATAGCCATTGTTGCAAGCACAGACATCTGGGCGCACGCATCGTCCGTTGATGCAATTGTTTTTGCATACTGGTACACACTTGTTGTCATTGGTCCTGTCGTAGCCGAGATGGCACGCGCAGATGTTTGGCTTCTCACACCATCCATTTTCGCATCCAGAGGAACACTTTGGCTCGCACGTATATCCGTCTGTCTTCAATGCATAGCCGGAATCACAATTGCAGATATTCGGACGAACGCACTTTCCATGCACGCAAGGCTTTTCGCAAATCGGAATACATGTCTTGTCCAGCAGCTCGTAGCCACGATCGCATTTGCAGGTGTCCGGACTTGCACAATAACCATTGGTGCATTTTGTATTACATATCGGCGTACAGAGACCGTTGTTATTCGTATAACCCGTACAGCAAACTTCCTCCGTTTTGTACGCGGTGTAAGTCTAAAACAAAACACATAAATCTGTGGTCAAAGTAAAATTTACTGAATATTACGGGTGATTCTGTCACAAATTTCCCACAATGGTCATCCCAAGCTAATGAATTTCTACAATATTTTAAAGAATGCTTTTCTTTGGAAAACGTGAAAGACGGTGAAAAAAATGTCGAAATATACCCGCTTGTAATCGTGGTAGTTCGCGTCAATTCCATGTTTTTCACGATTCACTGGAGTGTTGACGACTGTAACGTGATTCACTTGTCCCTATCATGTCAGCTTCATTTTGTAATAATAACCGCGTTCCGTGCTCAATATAAAGAAATATCTGGATTTTCGTGCAAAATAAGCATATGTTGAAATAAATTTATATGTGTTATAAATATGTGAATGGGTATGTTTGAAAACCGGAAACTTAATGCAAGTTAATTATTATATATTTGCTGCCCACATTTTCTATAAATTTTAAGTGTACGTGGCATAAATATCTTACGTCGATGTAGGGCAATATATAGGAAAGGGGTGAGCAAAATGGGTGTCCATGAAAGCGTTTCATATTTTCTCAAACTGGCAAACTCATTTTTGACAGGTATTTGAGGTAAGGATAACAACGCTTGGTAATCATGAAGTTATACTCTTGAGGCCAACATTTTCAGATCTGGTAATTCAAATCAGTAATTAGCGCTTCGATTCCGTGTCGAAGGGAGGATAATTTTGTTCGTCTCACCCTCAGATTTTATGACAGATAATTTGGTGTCCAAAGGTTTAGCAAGTTAATGAACAAATTTGTAACGCCTTTAAAGCAACTTAAGAGAAGTACGCATAATGTTGAAGGGGCCCATTTTTCCCGCCATTTCTCTAAAAGCCTCTTATACAAAGCTTATATCATGTTCAAAGCATTCCAAAGCAGACACAAAAATAAAGTGTGCCAAATGCCCCGTCACGGGTACTTCAAATTACTTGTTCGGAAATGCTTCTTAGGTCACAGGAACATGTGCCCACCGGTTCATATCTCAATAATCCCCTCCACCCTCTCCCGGGGGTGAAAAATGACATTTTATGCATTTGATTTGTTATCGCAATACCCGATTGAAAAATTATCGACATACATTACCAAAAGACCTTATATGTGAATTGATATGAGCGCGAGAGGCTGTTCCCAAGGTAACGAAAAAAATGAATCACAGTTAAAAATCGTTATATTTCGAAATCTAATGGATGTAACAAAACTGTTTCCTTTGTCATTTCATTTCTTTAGGTGAATATTACCGCTAAGAATCATTTCAGACTCTTGTGAGTGATGCGCCACACCGAAAATGAACGATTTTTTCACTTTTTTGGCACGTTTTCACTATTTTCGATCATGTCTCGAGAGAAAAATTGTCCAAATAGCTGTAGAATATCGAGATTTGCCTTTTCAATATCACTGTGTCTAACATTCAGTTTCGTCACCCTGTATATGAGAGCATTGAGTTGATGAAATGTCGTATTTCAGGGCGAAATAATATAGTACCGGTGATAATTATGATAATAATTTATAGAATTGAAAGATTGTTGTACGAAAGTCGTTCGTGACTGCATCTCATTACGGAATATGTTACTCCTGGTAATTAGCAGTCACTATTTCGAAAAAATATGTAAAAGAAATAGTTTCGTGCTGCTATCAATAACATTGTCAATATTCCTTGCAACTAAATATTTACAGTCGAGATGATATCCAGTCCTCGCCACTGCAGGATTTTATCAATCTTTCCAGCCCATGTTCTACCTAAGAGAAATGCTTGCAGAAGATCATTCGCTTTTATTGAGTTATCTAAGGGTAGAATCTGGAATCATCAGATTTTCAATGAAATCAAGGCATATCGATCAAAAACGTACAATCGTTAGATGCATCCATCACGAAGAGAATAATGCTGGTATTGACGCAATCAGAGGATACTGTTGCAGCTATACAAATGATTGGTGGACAATTGGGGTTTGCAATGAAATTCTTCTTTTTCCATTTTCAGGGGTGCATAATTCAGTGCAAGCCAAAATAATGAGGACGTATTTTTTGTTTTTCGTTAAAAATGATAATTTTTCATGTTATTGGTGATTGAATTTCACTGATTTTAATATATATAGATATATCTTAGCATGGGTGACGTCACAATTTTATAGTTTTCAATCTATTATATTAATGGCAATTTTGATTCAACGAAAAATTAAAAAATGCGTCTAAAATATTTTTTTCCAATCTACAAGAGTATGAAATAAAAAAATTTCATTGGAAACCCCAATTAGACATTGCTCTCCTTGTTTGTCTCATTGCTAATGAAGACAGTGTCGAGGACAAGATAACATCTCCACTGTAAATGTTTAGTTGCAAGGAATATTTTCAGAGTTATGAACAACCGCATAAAACAATTTCTTCAACATATTTTTTTTAGAATAGTCACTGCTAATTGTCGTTAGTAACATATTCCGTAATGATATTACTTTCATACAAGAATCCTTCGCCCCCATTTATTATTATAACAATCATCATCGTCAGTATTTTATTTTATTCAGAGAATCTGATTTTGAATTATTGATTCACACAAAAAACAGAAAGAAAATGTTACGAATTATTATATTTAGTCAGGTAGTTTGTTACTGTCCCAAACTGTAACACACGTTTTTCGCTTTAACTGACATCTATATTCTTCGTGCAAGTTGAAGATCGGGAGAAGAACGCAATATTTGAGTTTACATAGATTAACTATTTCAGTCACCACTACTATTTTCTCATTCATAGGAGTGAAAAGAATTGTTTTATTACAGTAAGTAATAGTAGGTTTGGGGACAAAGTAAATTCTGCTAAAAAAAACAGAGAAGATCACATTTCTGGAAAGGTTTGGTTCCGGTTACAGTTAGCCATTTGGTATGTTTTAAAAACGTTTATTACCCGTGACACGGATCTGCTCTTATAACTCAGTTGGTTCGGAAGAAAAATTCAATTTAATTACGCTGTAAAATATCTTTAACCAGGGATTCAACATTTTTTAGAATTAACGGTAGGAAAATAATAGTGTACTTCAAGCTGTCCAGCCAACAGATTTTGAGTAGGATTTCGCACAAACCTAATGAAAATTGTGTTTCTCTCGAATCGGTTTTTCATGCGCCACAATATGGCATATCAGTATAACGAATATGCAATTCTCATGAGATTTCCGTGAAATACGTTTTGTATAATTTTGGCTCACTCACTCGTGTCTCAACTTATGCATGATCAGTTCCGAAAATTTGAAGAAATTTTTGAAATTCCGATGTGACCACTGTCAAAATTCTCACGAATTACCCGCGAATCAACTAGTCCCAATTAACGTACCAAAAGCTGCTCTTACTTACCTCAACTTTCAATTTTCTTACACGCCTCGGGCAGTATTCGGAATAGTAGTCATAATCGGAGAAATCACAATATGACCAGTCAAAATCTGTGTAATAACGATGTCTAGTTGCGGAGTAACTGAAAATAGATCAAGTTGATCAAATGATTGATGCTAACGATAACAAATAACACATAGTTTATTCAAACTTAAGATATGCTTACAAGGGAAATCAAAAGGTGCGGAAAGACAAAAGAGGATCTTGTATCCGGTACAAAGGCACGATAAATACTGATGACGAAATCAACGTACAAAGTGCCGGCTCGCTTCTGAGTCGAAGCCAAGAGTCGCGCTGTGCCGCAAATGACAGATTTTTGGAAAATCCAAGCGCGGTCGATCCCTTGATCGTCGGCTAGTTGGGCAAGATCCGGAAAATCCGGAGAGTCGAAAAGCTTACGTTGGAGGTAAAAAAAATCGGACACAAAAGTGGATAAAATCGAATGAAGACAATTTAAAAATTCTCTTTGCCGGCTTGCTGATGGCGAATGATTTCCACGCGAATACTACATGATTCAAGTACGTCAACTACCGATTGATATTATAACGAGTAAATTCTTTGAACTTCTACAACAGCTTATTTACGAGCGTGATAATGGAGCTTACGGCACTTCCTTATGACATATGGCCCCTGTTTGTCCGAGTAGAAGCGAAGATTCAACTCGAGAAATAACGATGGAATATAATATTAGAGTGAAGCAGAAAATTTTTCGAGTCATCATTTTTGGTCACTTCACTTCACTAAGCAGTTTCCAGTGCTGCTGACGAATGGAAATGTGAACGAAGACTGCTGACGAGTCCTCATTTAATGGGGTTTTATCTTCCGCTGAACCGGGATGCGGTATCAACAATGACAAATGTATAACTATAATTGGTGTACGATTATACCAATATATATATTGGTGTATACTCATCTATAATTGGTGTGTGTGGGAAATGCCAGTAACCGAATCGGGACACGAGGATCATTAGGCACATTTCGAATCGATGAAGATTCAAGTCAATTATCTCAATTATCTGTCCCGTTTTGAACTTACGTGATATTCAACTTCGAGGTTTTAAACTTCAAAAAATTTTCAAGCTTCCTCAGGATATGCAGTTTGTATTCGCTTTCGTTGTACCTTACGTCACAGAGAGTAACGTCATATCGAAAATAAATTCGCAACCAAAGATATGCATGGATTTGCTGCTAATTGTAAAGTGGATCTAGGATCGATGCATTTTTATTGTAAAAATATGAACAATTAATGGAGATGTTGAGCGTTGAAGACAACCGCGCGTCTAGAATTCAAGCGTGCTGTGCAATTCACACGTGTTTTTTTCGAAGCAAGCTTCATGTAAGAATTCAAATGAGGAAGTGACTAAAGTCTTGAAAAAAATTTCAGTCGACAGAATTAAGGTCATGTAAAACTAATGTCTTTACCGGCCGAGAAAACTCACCCCTTTTTTCTTCCTGTATTGAGTGAACATAAGGAATGGAAAGGTGTCAAGTTTCGATGGTGCATGGCTCTTTTGTCGCGAAATACAGGAATGTTACTCGTATCTCGAAAATCGTCTAAAAACTACACATTTGGTCAGTAAAAGTAGCTCCCAAATTTACAACAGTTTACATCCGTATCCATTTAAACAAAATTCTGTTAATATGCTGACCAAATGGATGCTGTGGCATCACTGTAATTAGATATGTACGTAAATGCTTGATGCCTTATTCAACTGGACTAGTAAATTACATCAATCTTGCAATGTACGAGTATACGAATATGAAATCTGAGAGAATGGACGACTTGATTTTTTATTCTTCATTACTTGACCCGTAACTTGGTATAGAATTGTGTAATTTTCAAGACATTCTAATACTTTTTTTTCGCCTGTTTTCTGATATTGTTTGAATTTTAATTGCTGTTTCAATTGGCCGTCTATATCTGGAAGAAACTGCGATTCTTCACGAGAATTGTACTCGTAATCAAGATTATGTGTATGCTGTAATAGACCGTACGATTCTGAAATATAAATAACGTGGCCGATACGCTCGATGCTGCAAAAGTGTCTGAAATCAGTTAATTGAGTAAAAATGTTATATTTTCAAACTCTTATTCGTACTGGTTTAGAAAACGAAAGATATCCGTAATACAACATTCCAGTAAATAAAGCAAAGGAATGTATGGAGATTTATAATTATATTGTTGCACAGTTGTAATTTTGTATGTATTAATTAGGAGAGGTATGGGAGCATGCAGGTATATTTTAAAATTAAACAATACGCGACCTTTTCCAACCTTCGCATACCTACGGTCCAGACAGGCCAGTATCCACATTTGGAAGCCAGTTGACTTTGTAACTGGATAAAACCCGTGGATAATAAAGTATAAAAACACCCGCGCTGGAAGTCACGTACGACTCTTTGACTATTTAGTCATTACTCGACATTGTTTTATTGTTTAGATTCGTAATCTTTATAAACAGCTTGACATGGCTTAAAGTCTACCTTCCATGAAAATCTGAACCGTAGAAGAATGTGTACATTAAAAATTGTATCAATGAAATTGTATTATTACTCTGTGATAATTTTCTCTCGCAGTGAACTCTGCCACAAATATTTTCATAATATTTATTACGATTGATTTTGGTTCAGCAGAAGCTAGCAAAAAGCTTATACATAAGAAAAAAAATACCGTTGCGCTTCGTCAGAATACTTGGCGGAATCTATATTACTACCATCATCTGCTCATAAATCATTTTTAAGTTGCCAATTGGTGACTAAAGCCGCTTACTCATACCGATAAACATTTGAATGTTAGAAGAGATAGAGATTACGTTATCTATAAATTCACGAGCCTTTTAATTGCGGAAAATACTTGCCGTCAAGCGTTTTCCGGGATGATGCGTATCGTCGTTATGCCTCAAATTTAATCTCTCAGTTGAGACAATGATATTATCAATCCGACCCCGTTTCCGACATATGCGGACATGATTCGATGTAAAATTTTCCGCTCCGGTCAATGGTCAAGTCATTTTTCATCTATCGACAGTAGTTTTTGAGGAAAACGTAAAACCGTCTAATTTTACGGTTTTCTCGAAACGTCGGCTGTATAATATGCAGCTCAAAAATGACTCCAGATTTGAGTTCCCGAGGGTCGAAAACTTCTGTATACGGAAATGCAGCTATAAGCCGAATATTTTTTAATTCACACCTATTTTCACTGGACTATAAGGCTCTCTAAACCACATCAATATAAGCAAAGAGCCAACAAGGATGCGTTATTCAAGGAATGAATTAGGCACTTTAAGTCCGATGCTCGTCGCAATTGAACGATCTTTCAGAATATCTTATACGTTTCAGCTTGACATATTCTTATCGAAGCATATCACACACAACTGTTTGCACTGTAAAATATATTATTAACAATCAGTGGAATACATTGTTAGAGAACAAATATATTTCCTACAGATGTCACAACTCAACTATTGACATGCCTTGCGCAGATTTTTTCTAGTCAATATTGTTTACCCAGCAATTTCTCCCCTGATAGTTTGAGCTTCGAGACTTTCTCATTGACACATTTCATAGTTACGGACGTTTTCTATGTTACAATTAGTAGATTTCGGGATTTCAACTCGAATAAAAAAAAAAAATAAAACTTTGTTAGAAATTTATTCACACAATTCTGCGTTCTCAATGTTTCTTTTCTACAAGACAACTTTTCGTATTTCTAATCCTTCTGCGTTTTTATCGGTAGGTAATTTGACGTTCCGGATTTCGTCCCGTCTACTTTTTGGTCTTTCGCATTTTTTTAAAGCTCAACCGTAGCAGCCGTTACAATTGGTTAGACCGACTAACTAAATCAACTCTACAGCGGAATGCTTTTTGCCCGGGTGAGATCACAGAAGATGGACATAAAGATGAACAATTCTCTAGAATATCGAGACCTTATCCTCTTCGTTAGCGGAAAACCGTATCGAATCAACAGTGCCAGCAGGCTGGCTAACAGATGCTAGCACTCCTAGGAATATAGTGTCAACCGTATTTGCTAGGTCGGTCCCAACGAGTTATCAGTACCTTCGTCAATTTAATCCGTGTGACGAACTCTGTGTCACGGTGATGCACAAGATTACCTTCCAAAAGCGTACCGCCGGAGTGAAGTGATTGTGTGTCCTATATCGTTGATAATCCATTACGAACTCGTAATTGGGGCATCCGTAAGATTTCTGATTCCTAACTTCGGATTAAGTACCTACTTGTTTCGAAATAATAACCCGGTCGTGGTTAATCAACTCAGGAACTTACAGTACCTCATCTTTTTACAACTTCCCCTTGTGTTGATGTGGTCGTTCAACGCTAAGAGAAATTTTTAGTTCCGGTTACCGCTCAGTCCTTAACTATTTTCATTTTTCATCACAATCGAAAAATATAGTTCTAGGTACAAAATGAAAATTAGTTCTGCAGCTGTTACCAGAAAGTCTAGCATCCGTTACTATTCTTTCTCATTACGATCACCGTTGCTATATTTTATTGTAACTGTTGGGAAAATTTAATGCTTGCACAACAATAAATTGATGTATGAAAGCCTTGTTTAAATAAAAAGTAGAGTAAAGCGAACATGCTGATTTTGCGTTGCAATTACCAAAAAAGGATCGACAATGGAGCAAAATGGTTAGGCGTAACTTGTTTTTCGTAATTCTAACAATATTCAAAGAGTTTTCTTAACGATACCTGTTTTACTGAATTCTTCTAGTTACTATAATAAATGACATTTTTCTCAGTGTACTCTGTACTCAAACAAGTCGCTCTTTCTTTCATGTTTCACATAAAAATAACTGCACAATATCAGCCGGCTTCGTTAGATGATCATTGAGTTTATTTTGAAAAATTGTGTAGCTGCTCGTATCATTTCCAATGTTCAATTTCAATTTCCAAAGTTCAAGGATACATCCAATTAATATACCCAAGGAACCTCTCTAGTTTTTGGGCAACTACGACAGAAACAAAGTGTTACACGTTTTCCGTGTTTCAAACCGGTTTCAATGAGGATAATCAACGACCCCCCCCCCCATTTCCCTAAGGGATTATTCCAGTATTACGTAATTTATATACAGCAGGTACTAATTGGGGCAATTGGTTAATTTTCCACGATCTTATCTTATCGTTAGCATAAAATATATTTATAAGTTTATTTTTACTCCCTTCACGACACACTCTGTTGCGCAAGATACAAATTGATATCTCGATCTCAGGATTGATCGTGATTTCGACGAAGTCCACATATCTCAAACACAAAAAAGAACTTAACAACCCTGTGAAAATACTACAATACATTTTTATTCAACGCAGAAGTAAAGATATGGCTCGGATTCTGCGAAATCGCAACATTAAATTCGTAGATCTCGTTCCATTTCTTTGTTTCTGCGTCAAATGAAAGTGTGTTAAAGTTTTTTTGTTCAGAATTGCAGTCGGAATAGGGCTGTATACCCTTTTTTGCGCTTTAGATACGCGCACTTCGATATTTGGATATATACACGTCAACGTCGAAATCGACCAGGTTACCCTCTTAATAGTCTTCTATCAGGGGCCGCACGATCATGCTCATCTGCTCTGCGTGAATTGTTTGTTTGATTTCAACGATACTTACAAATGGGCTTAAGTCACGAATAAGCGAACGGTTGATTTAATTAAGCCGTATGTACGGGGCATTCCACGTCGATGGGATTAGAGTCTTACCCTCATTCCCTTGGATTTGGTCTGTGATTTTTTATATTCTTGATCCAACCCAAAAAATCATCAAGCAGCAGGATTGATGTACCTGAATGAAAAGGCACACGTGATCAATTTGAGGCCAGTGGGATAAAACACTCGATCCACATCGATTGTTCATCACGCGGGCAGGTCTGGAACAGGAAAAACTGTAGATAACCAGTATTTCTCTTCAAGTCGATCCAGGGTTTCTTCAGACACTCTCGAACAAACGGCAGGGATACGAAGGGTGCCTGCATCCGGGATATGTTCGATAAGCTAGGCGAATTCGACTGGCCTGTTGGGTATTTCAATCACCCCAAAAATTGCTGACCCGTCCAAGAATCCTAATATTCCCCCCTCCCCCCTGACCGTCCCCCTTCTCTCTTCCACTCGCCTTTCACGCCAAAACTATTGGGAAATTGAAGAAAAATAATTTGACCAAAACAAAACGGAAACAAAATGTTATCAACAATTTCACGGAAGTAATTTGCTCGCTCGACTTTTAGTAAATTTAAGTAATATTTTCAATTATACTGTGAAGCATGTAATTCGGTAATGGTTATTGAAACAGACAGCAGTTGGTTGATTCGTTGTGAATTGTTGTCCGAGTTTGATTGAAATTAATCAAATAGCTGTTTTCAAAGTACAATATACACATTTATTGAAAAGAACTATCAACCGAACAGAATTTGATAATTCGATTGAAAAGTGGTATCCAATTGAAAAACTAAGTCAGTCTAAGAAAAGATTCATCTTCGATGAGAAATCGCGTGGTTTCTACAATCTTAATTACAGCCTGACGCAGAACGATACGACAGTATTTCTGGTATCCAGAATTCAATTTATTTTTGGACAAGAAATGTTGGTAAGCATGTATGAGGAGGACCATTAAAAAATATGACTGGCGAAACGAGCTCTGGGGGTGTAAGAGAAAACGGCAATGCAGAGACTGTGGTGGAGATAGATATGGCGAAAGAGTGAACGAGATGGAGTAGGAGAGAGGAATCGGGAGCCGGGGCGACATTTAATCTGGGAGAAAGCATCGAGACCTCTTGCCTTTCTACTCTATCACCGTTGTCCCAAGCCCAGTGGTCTAGAAAACTAGAAGCACACATGCGCGCGCCCCTGATCTCCCTCTCAGTTACCTCGTCCCTACGTATCCGCCGTACATTCAACAATCCACCCACCCTTTTATTCCTGACGTAAACGGAATCACCCCCGCGAATTCGTATCGTGCGAAAAAAAAAGATCCATTTCGACACGTTCCCAAGACGTTGTCAGTTCTATTCATATATTTCTTCACTTATTGCTAGAAATGTCCGAACAATTTTCTCCCTCGAAGAATATGCGATTCCCATCCACCTTTACTGGTGGGTGTACCTTTTAACTTTAAACCCATTCAAAAGATATGTCTGATGACAAAAATTTAGGGTGTAATTATGAAAGTTCGCACAGGTTCAAATCAAGTTGAATCGAAGGAAACAGTAAACGCTGGAATAGAATATTTCAGCCGTCAACTTTTATCTACGATAAATAAAAAACCTAAAGTTGATCAAACATCCAATAATGCTCATTAGAATTCCGACGAATGGTTATAAACTTCACTAATTTTTCACTCGCGCTTCAAGGATCCTTGAGCAAATTTATCTGTCGGAAAACAGACTATCTCGTCTGATCGAATGATGGGTAAGAATATCCGAGGATTATAGCAGATGAAATTGAAACGTGCTAAGAATAACAGCACCTATTTTCTCGGAATCTACCACGATAATCAGGCTCATAATCTTCTCTTCGACGGGTTGAACGATTGGATACCAAATCGTGAAATCAATATCTGGTATGTGGTAAGAAATTTCTGAAGATTCCTATGTTCGATATTTAGTAATATTAGAATCAATATCTGAGCCTGTTTAAATATTTGAATAATTTTTGTTCGCAGGCTTCTTACGGAGAAAATGTGGCTGTTCGTCCCGACTTCTCAAGCTGGTCCAACAAAAAATATTACAATTCTCGGGTGAAAATGACGGTGAAATGTTTTTTATCTCGAAACGTGGCTGCGCATTTTTTACTTGCGCTTGTGAGTCCCGTGAAGTTATGTGAATTTAGTATCAAAAAAATGTGTGATTGAAATGACTCAAAATTTTAATAAACGCACCGTAATTGTTTTGTTTAAAAAATATGACACTTTTGTATGAAAACTAATTGAGCTTGTTCAAATACACGTCCTGTTGAGTCAAGAGTTTAACGGTTGAAATAGGTAATAAAATTTATTGTTACAAAAATGTTTTGCATCGAATGAATAATGGAAGTTACTTGAGCGCACACAACGTATTCCTCGAATAATGTAATTTATAATTTTGTTCACTAAAAATTTTGCGGGATTTATCCGATATTTAATTAGTGAATCCCGAAAACTTATTGTTGTGTATGTTGAAGTATAATCTTAAGAACTGTCAATAGTTTCTGTTTAATTGTAGTCAATATCATTACCGATGTCTCGAAATTTATCTTACGCTATCCGTATCTGAGCTACTGGCCGACTACCCAATTTTATATCTACTTGTGAACCTACTTCGGTAGCGAGAAAGTTCACCGCCTGGTGGCCGTTTATAGTACTAGTATACTGACGTTTTCGATGAATATCTCTACTTGTTTCATAAAATGCGGTGTTTATTTTACTTCGTGATAAATTAATGCAACTGGTTCAACCAGTTAGGCCAAAGAAGCTCGGGTTAGGTCAACGAAGTATGGGATTCGATTCATGTAAATTTTTTGTCGGCTTGAATTCATGTACCTGTTTCATTTGAAGTACATCATTTTTCTGTCAACAAACATGCGACTTGGAGGAATAATACATATACTTCAGATGAAGTGATATTTAGATGACTCAATTTCCGAAACACGTAAAAGGTTCACGCGAATCAATACATCACTGGATCGCGAAAAGGAAGGATTTCGTTGAATTAAGGAATCTGCTTGACTAACTATAAATCATTTTAACAAACTCACTGAGTCAAAATTATTGCATTGCAGTCATCGTATTTGAAACAAATAAGGGATACTAGATTGAAGTAAATAGACTTCAGCGAAATCTATTTTGTCTTTGAAAAACCATTAACATCAATTCAAAATTATGTAATTTCGCTATTTAAAGTTCAAAACAGCTGATTTTTCTTACGTCTTGCTTTGGTCATCCTGCAAAATTCAACGGGTGAAAGACTTTGTGAAGTGATTTATGCTCCAATCCTGTACCCTTCAGCATCACAGCTTAGGAGATTACAAAATAAAGTGAAGCAGCTTCTGATTCCACCGTCTAGCTTCTATTCGTTTTGATAGTTACTTGCGTCTTGCGGGTGCTGTGAGAAATGTGAAATGGAAATACTCATAAAAGGTTTTCTAGTCTGTCTTTGTTGTAACAGAGACAAACTAAACCCCATCAAGCGCAAGAGCAAACAGCCTTTGGCTTCTGCCAAACAAGTGGCTGCTTAAGCCCGACAAAGCCAACTTCCCAGTGCCGTGGCATTTTAACGTAGATTGAAATCCAACGATGTTTGACAAAAAGTTGGAAACAGCTTTTTGCGTTGAATAAGGTGCCATTCCTTTATTCCTTTGTTTTAATGAGAACAATCGTGCGGCAACGTTTCACCTCACTCTGAATCAGATTTCAAGAATGAAGAAAAACGCGGACGGTACGAGGCGCGGGTCAAACGGGACTCAAATAGAGATAAGTTAAACCTAAGTGATAACTGGAACGTTGAAACACCTCCCGTACGATTTCCAAGTTCCGGGATTATGGTGAGATTTCTGTGAGTTGATCTCTTGGCTGAGATAACCCTTATCCCACCCGTGCATACTCCGTATTTCATGACTGACCTTTGCTATCTTCAAACTGGTCTTCGAACAGATGTGTTAAATTCCACAGATTCTTTGTCAGAAGTAGCATCTAAGCTATAACCTTATTCATTTTCGGGGGATGCTGATGATTTCAGGTTTCAAGAACCACCGTTCATAAACGGAATGCCTGATGCGTTAATTGCCTTAGCAAAAAACGTTGGGTAGCAAGAACATTCTGAAACCACGTAGACGTATTAATCGACATTCTTGGTTCATATGAGAAATTTTTTTCTTGGTATCTTAGGTCAATGATGAGAAACATCCACAGACGCTTACGCTTTAGCCCTTTGGTGGGGACCGTCCTCAGAACTGAAACATCTGTTGAACATAATTTACGTTATACATAATCCATTTGATACCAACCAAAAACAAAAGGAAGAGGTTTCTTGTTTTGTCGTTCTTAACCCCTTGTAGCCCAAAATTATAAATTTTAAAATGAATAGCATTTAAAGACTTTTCATTAATACCTTCCGTATAGATTTTCTAGGATCTTATTGAGATTGTTACAGTAATGTCACAAGGGGCTACAAGGGGTTAAGTTATGGTCAATAAATGTTATTGTTCCGAGGATGGCCCCCACCAAAGGGCTGCAATGTAAACATCTATGGAAGTTTTTTCATCATCGATCTTGAATACCAAAAAAAAAATCGAGTAGAAGTATTCTTTCTAATCTACAAAATCGTCTGCCAGTATTTTCAAGATCGGAAGTAGAGTGTGCGTGCACGGACTTTCGCGAGTACAATATCAAACAAACCACTTAACCGATTTAGCTGAGGTTTGGAATGAATATTATTTGCATATTAGACGATGTCTCAGTAATTTCCGGATGACAAATCTCCCAAGGCATGTCCTGTATCAGTGAAAGCCCCGATCAGTAATGTCATGGCAGCCTAAAGAAGCCATACGAAAAGGGCCCTGTTCTGGTGCAAACAGGGCAACCCATTTCTCGAATTCTAGGAATGGCACTGATGGGACACTAAAGTGGCGTGCTTCGTTACGGATACCGAGAAAGGTCCAAATGAGGCGCTGGTAGGCCGATAAAATAAATAAATTTGTTGTGTATTTTCACCTTGTATATTAATTATCTTAGTCCTTGAATTTTGAAGTTTCGAAGACAGCATCTTGTAGATTCAAGTGTAAACGAATATAGTATTATTTTATAGCTATAGTAAAGTATGATAAATCACGAATTTTCGACAATATGATCTATTGTAAATGAGCTACGCATCAGGAACTCTATATTTTTGATGCAGTTACCATCAGGCACACTATTTTCAGTTATTGTGTTTTCTGGTAGATGTTAAGAATAAAGTCAAATATAGTGAAGACTAAAGTCTCAGAGACAGGTCAAGTTGACATGAAACGCTTTGTACGAACGGCATATAAAAAAGCGTTTAAAAGTATTTGATGAAATTCGTTATTATTATGATCTATCACTTTTCTTATTTTTCTTCATTTAAACTTTACGTTCTAGCGAACTAGAGTTAGTTTTCTACAATTATGCAGGACTGACGTTTTTTCAATGAAAAATATTATTGATTTTTGTATTTGTTCGTAATTGATCCAATCTTTGTCAAAATACTTTTGAACGCTGCCACATAAACTGGTCCGATACTCCCCACAGAAAAATATTTGAAGAAAAGAAAAGAACAACGCGTCGATACTCGACATCAGGTATCAGCAAAGTAGGGACGAGCAAATTGTATAGAACATCGATGCATTTTTCAACTTTGAAATTGAGATCTTGTTTTATCGATTTTCTGATTTTTTCCGTAAACCCTCGACTTTCGGAGGGATCCTCATAAATACTAATGCAAGGGCCACGCCCTTGGGGCAAGGTACAAGGTAGAGACAATGAGATTAAAACGGATGAATACGCGCTACTTGTTTTCACAGTGATATAAAACCGCTGTGTAAAGACATCGTGTATTCGTTATCGTAATCAAAATTCGTGATTCAGGCCGAGTGATGTAGAATTAGAGTGGTGGTCTACCTCAGCCGTGCGTTCGTTTTGAAAAAAATACTACTCAGGTTATCATGCGATTTCAATACTTGTTACGGCTAACGAAAATTAATTTACCGGTCGAGCCGTTCTGAGAAACAAACCAATTAGACCGATTCGAATTGGTGCATATGGTGTACTTTCCGTACACATCTAGCTGCCTACTAATTTCCCGGAATATTTTTCACCCAGTTTCAAACGGCGTCAGTTTGCGTCAATTAGTTCAATTTTCGCGTTGAATGAACAGACTATATGGGCAAGGTCAGATTATCAATGTCGAGCTGATCTCAGAGGTCGCGCCAAAATCATGCAGGTAATTATCAGATATTACTTTTTCGATCAGCGGTAGTTTTTGTGCTTCCTCAACTAGGTGGAAGCAGACATTATTAAAGAAATTATATTTTCCAGTTCAGGATTTGTATCAAAATTCATGTCAGAGCAATCATAGTCATAAATTAGTGAAAATCTAGGCGTTGATAGCCTGAGAAAACTGGTGATAATCAACGAACAAAATGTTACAATTTTCCTGATTCAGCCCCTGTCACATTTTCTGAAATACTGAATCGTACCTGACGATACGATGAGAATCGAGAGAAGACTTTTTCACACGTTTAACCATCATCCACTGAAAATGTGTACAACTTGATCTGTTGGAAAATCCGTGTTAAGGTCAACTGAATTATTGATTATAACCAGTAAAGGAACTTTATCTCTCTATTTTGCCATGACCTGATGAATGCAATCAATTGCGTGCATATAATATTTGGTGTCAGTGGTGGGATTTTGATGACACAAATTTTGATGTATTGTCTCATCGCCTGATGTGGGCAGCTATGTGATTAACTTTTCATTTTTTTGAGAGATAATAATCACAGCAACGCTTGTGAGTGACTGCAATTTCAATGCACCAACTCAATCGGAAGCATTACATGGGTTTGCATAGCGAGCGAATACTATGAGTCTGGCTCAGCAATGGAAACTGCGTAATCCCAAGTCCGCACCAATCTCAAGCTACCCGAACAAAAGGACCCTTATGTGAATGCGTGCTCAGCTTATCTTTAGATAGCCCGGACCGATCTGGTTCCCGCGTTACCGGAAGAGTTTCTGGCACAAGTATTCTGGACCTTTGGAACTTGGGAGACTGTCGAATTCCGCCTAATGGTAATTGGACTTTTTTGTCGTCCGTTGATTTCTGGACATCGTGACACCTTTCGGTATCCGACATTTATCTTATTCGGATGACGTGATGTTTGTTTTTTTGTTTCACGCGAGGGGTTATTTTGGCTCTGTCGAGACGTTGATTTTTGTAAAAAATGATCCCGCAAACAACCACCGCTCCGAATATCTGCAAGCCGGGAAGCAGCAGACGGTAAAAAAAAGCTGCGCGAGGATAGAGCGGATGAAAAATGTACCTCCTCCCGGATCCGGGCTACGTAGAGATGCGACGGGGTAAAATTTTCTAGGGAAAACTTTAATTACTTCCCGGGGATTCATTAGCTGATGCTAATAGACACATGGCCTATCTCTTCTTTTACTTCTCAAAGTTTTCAGCCATGAATATTGAATGGCTCGTGAATTATGAAGTAATCTATGCAGGTCAGTTCTCTCTTGGTTAACCTCTTTGAGTGCCACTTCCCTTTGACACCTTCTCGGTCACGTTTTATTCTCTTTCTTCTTCATCTGCAGTTCCATTTTTTCTGCCTGTTTCTTCACTCCAAGCAAACAATTCGTCGGATTTCCGATTATACTTTGTTCTACTTACGTTCGAACGCACGATTGTTTACATTCTGGCTGCTGATCTTAAGAGATCAGAGATAGGAGGCCGTTATGTAATTTATGTGATTGAATCTGACGTATCCAGATTGTTCGGAGTCATTCGTGAGACCGTAAAAACACAAGTCGAGCCATCCCCTTACCCGAAATACCGTGCGTCCGTTGGCTTATTTCCCCTACGTTTGGGAATCGAGCCACCGCCAGTAATGTGATTCCCTAAAGGTTTATCTCTAGCTCTGGGTATGAAGTTATATAATTCATACGGAAGTAGAGAAGTAAAGGTTTCATCGATCGGATAGTGGAAAAACGGAGATCCCCTGTACATTTTCATGAAAAAAAATTCTTTTACTTGATACGCAACGATCATTTGATACATATTTTTGCTCAAAAATGCTTTACAGGATTTCCGAAAGCTCTCACTTCACGTTATTCATACAGACGTTGATTACTCGAATCCATTATATGTATATATTTGGTGTGATTACGAAATGTTACTGAGAACATTTTTTGCAGAACTTGAAGCTGAAATATTATTTCTCTCACAGGTTCTTTATTAAGGTGTTGCTAAGTTCTAGGTTACTATTAAATGAATTGAACCTGGTCTCTTGAACTCTGATTAACCAATTGACAAAAGCATGGGATCACATGAATGATAGGGTATGGAATGAGGAATAAAGTTGGTGAAAACGAAGTGTAAACTGGAGTTTCTCAACCTCAATGTTTCATGTATCATTCAACCGAAGAAATGGTCGCACGTAACAAGTTTCAGCCCATCAGAGATCTAATTTCACGTGTTTACCCGAATTTCAATTCACCCGTTAAACTATACAACTTCATAGATGTAAAATAACGGCCAGACTGTTCTTCATGGACTAAACGCGCCACAAACTCCTCCAGCTTTGGCATCAAGAGAGTCGGGTTACGGTATTACGTGTACGAAGTATCAAGAGTAAAGCACTCTACGTAATCCTGGGATATGCGCGATGGCGCATACAAATACTATGCAAAGTAGCGTTTAGTGTAAGCTGCGCTAACATTCCCTGCGACCATCGTAGGTAGGTTGGTAGGTACACCAACATCTTTCAAAACGCATTTACTGCATACACCTGCCATTACTAAACCAATCGTTCAGCCGTTGAGTTTTTAAATTAAATAAATTACGCACACTGGACTTTAATAATGTAATGCAAAAATTTTCTAGAAGCTCAACACTTTACTCGATTTCCTGAAGCCCCACAAGACTTTCTAGGACTTCGTAAGTCCTTGTGGGAATCTGCGAAACGTCGTATAACTAAACAGAACTTCAAAGAGTTTGATGCAGACTTGACGGAACTGTGCGGAACTTAACGGTGTTTTATAGAAGTTTCAACGAGTTCAAAACACTTGAAGCGATATTTCAAGAAATTGAGAAGGATCTAGGGAGACCATGCCAAATAATTCTGAGCTTTTTGTAAACTAATCGAGGCGAGTTGTTATTTATTTCGAAAATATGCATCACAGCTGGATTAAAAAGATGAGACAAATTTTGAACTCACTCAGGAAATGTTCAGCGGCGAAAATTTTATTCAACGTGATCACTCGGTTGTTTTTATACAACACATGCAGCTCATTGCCAATAAGAAAAAAAGTTCTAATAGATTTTCTGATTTCTTTCAGTTCTGCAAAAGAAAGCTTTGGAATACAAATCACTTTCTACATCGAATCTACGTCAAAATTCTTCATTAATTTTTGTGTTCGTTTCGGAAGGTTTGAGCATTAACCTGTCACCTCATACGCAGACTCCATAATCAAAATAGTTTTTTCTCGATAGCTGTGCAGTATTGGTGAAAAATTTAATCACAAACTTAACCAAGATATTCACAACGTCTAAGAATCTGCGAACTTCACTGTTCAGCTGGCGCATCTTTTCTGCGTCAAGAGTTTATACGAGCCTGTAAAGAATTCTTTGGTCTTCCGATATCCTTGTCCACGTTGTTATCCGAATCGTAGTCAGGAGTCGTAAAACACAGAGCGATTGGATCGAGGCCAAGATATACTTTGAGCTTTGAATTATACGAAGGAGGATCGGTCCAGTTCGACTGTTGATACCACGGATAGATCGGATGACGTTATTCCATTGATTAAAATTTTGATATCCTAGGTTTGAAAATTTCTTTCTTGTTTTCAATAAAATACTTCAAAATTTTATTCATACTTTTCCACGCAAAGCGCGTGCTTGCTTTTTTCGAGAAAGTTTCTCCAAAAAGTTGAACAAAACTGTAAAATTAATCTTCTGTGTTAAAACTAAGCGAATATAAAATTCGATGCGGACAATCAAGCCGTTTCAAAAAATCATTTTTTCGCTGTATATATGCGCTAATTAAATAAAATTACTTCGTTCTTGTGTCAGGGTTTCAACGTCCATTTTGATTTCGTTGTTGAAACTTGTTAACACACGTCTTTAACGCCTCAATCAATATTGACGTACAATAGTTGCAGTGCGATGATTTGAATTTTTCTCGCCTAATTTTCCAATCTAATTCAATTTTATTACTTTCAAAGAATATTCACATCGAATGTAATATTTATTCATTTATTTATTTATTTTTTCGGATTTTTGATAACGGGGTCATCATCAAACTACACGTATGATAACGCAATGTTTCGACGCTGAAAGGGAGTCTTTTTAGATGCTGAAACCATTTCATTGTTTATTAATGGAAATACACAATAAGACGTAGAAAAACAATATCTTGACTATATGTAGCAGGAACAGAGATATTCCACAAACATCTGTGAATAATCTTACACTATTCACATATATAATACCTTCTCAGGTAATCGATCCTCGTTTCGTTGCTCCTTTGACCTTTGATGGTCAACAGTTCAGAGCAAATAATGTTTGGTTGCGTCAATTTGAATTTAAGTCGTTTTACATATTCACCTGCAAGTTGATTATTCAGACGAAGTGATATAATTATTAATATCTATTAACAAAAACATTTAGCGTCGTGAGGCAGTGGAGACAAAATTGCTTCAACAAGTAAGTTTATTTATAACATACACAAAAAATTTGACCACCATTTTACAATGCCTTTTCAACAATGACACTATAAAAATTGACTAGACACAGGGTGCGAAACCAAACCGTTAGCACAACGCTTTCGATACTTCGTTTTGATTCTTTCTCATTTCGCATATTCACAACAGAAAATTAGTCTGTCAATAAATTGACATCATATTTCAATTGGTCAATGAAGCTGGCAGTGAATTAAGAACCGAGTCCAAACATTGGTTTCTACGAATGGTTTTGCTAAGAGTGGGTAACGTAATGTGTAACATGTGGCAAGGACATAGGAATTTTTTGCCAATTTTCCAGATATCAATGAGGTTTTTAGATTTGACGATAAAAAAGCAATACTTTGCCTAAATTGAGAACAATTTTTTTCAAGTCTGTTGAACTTGTTAAAATACATCAGTGTCTTGTTATTATAATTCCAAAACAACAATTCACCACCAACCGACTCCAATAAATAGAAAAGTCAGCAAATCGAAGGATGGGGTGATCGAATATTTTTCCTGAAAGTGTTTACTAACAAAAGCTTCTAGTCGACTGTCGACTACCGAACAAAGATGAGAAAAATTTAGAAAAACTATAGAGGAGTCCTTAAATTGACGATAAAATATTGATTTTCAAATGCCCAGAAAACTGTTCGCCAACTAAACTTCTAAAATGTACAATCAAACACCACAAAGCGACCACCATACAATCTTAACAAATAAGAATTGAAAAATCAAATCAGTCATCAGTCCATTCATTTCAGAGTCATTCAAATAAACACATTGAAAAAGAAATCAAATGGTTCGAAGGACTTTGATGACCTTGGTCTCAATGACGCAGGTTTTCTTGACTTAGAGCTGACTAATCTTTTTATTTCATGGGTTTGAGCAGTTTTTCAGTAATTTAAATGACAAACTTGAAAGAAAAATAAACGATTTTATTCGGTGTTGTTTCATGGGCTGAAAATGCGTCCGAGTGGGAAGTTAGCAGATCAGATCCACATAGTGATATAGAGGGTGAAATCACCCCTATGCTTATTATTCTGGTCTAGTAAATCAATTGAATTAGCTTGATGCGTCAGCCCATATTATTGTAAAAACAGTATTGATTTAGATTTTAAAGTGAAAGTACGTATCGAGAATATATAACGCTGTTCTCTGCCTTTTATTTGCCAGACAAATCACTTTATTTGTTGCTTGACAGCCCAATTTTTATTTGCGTTGCACCGTTCGTTTTGAAACAATACTATCGCGCACTGTTCATCAAGTTATTTATCTAAACTTTTTCTGTATCATAAAGTTGATGATGTCCAATCGAGTGAATATTAGTTACCCACATTTTCTCACTTATGAAATCAAAATATTCGAACGATACGTCATCGAAGAGAAATCCAAATGATTATATTAAATAATAATCAGGTATTTAAATCTTGTCTTGGTTGAGACATAGTGATGAGACGACATAAAGTAGGACAAGAGAGAACTTAAAGTATCATCCTAAGAAATAATTTGTCATCTCGCGGTTATCTTTTAGATGTTTTGGTGATGTCAAAGAAGATATACGTTCTCATTACTTTCACTGACAATTTTTAAAGAAACTAATTTTATTTTCGCAGTCGACCGAGACGAATTATTCGTGGTGAATCAAGTCTAGCTATTCCCAAAGAATTGGGTTCGATGCAATTTATACCCTGAAATATGCATAGCAGCAGTTTGAGTGTGCGAAATACTGAGATGGTAGAAAAAGAGATTCCGTCGTTTGTAAAGATCGAGAAATCTCGGGCTACGGAAGGGAAAATTGTGTTACGAATGCGACGGAAGGTCGACACGTCGCTGGATGTAGCCCTCAGATTCTGGATTCTAGATTCTCTCGCGCACGTGCTCAAGCTACGTAATAATACCGTCTAAATTTTATATCTAGCATGAAGCCGCTCGGAATTCACGGCAAGAACTAGGTACATACCTACGGCGAAATTGAATAACGTGCACTTTTGGCAGGCATTTATTTCGAGCACCTGACGCGCAGAACTTGCATCTTGTATTCCAATTTTATGTTTTCAGGAAGTAAACAGTTTGAGAAATCCTGCGAGCGTGTCAAAAATTTTTACCCGGGCGAGATACCGAAATAAAATATTGTAATCGAGAATATAGTTAGGTTAGGTCAGGTTAGGTTAGGTTAGGTTGTGTAATGTAGTGTTTCAAGTGAAAAGAAATTACTCTCTGTATTGCAAAGGCACATTTTTTCGTTGTGTTACAATCTAGTATACTATAATGGCGAATACATTAGTGAATTTAATACTCACAAATATAGTTCGCGAGTGTATGTATAAATAATTAGAATTTACTGTAAGTCATGTATAATATTAGTGTTATGGAAAAGGGTCGATTGAATTTTTTGATTCTGAATTTTTTACCTGTGTCAGGTAACAAGTATTGAATGAAGCTATTAAAAAGTGTCGTAGAAACAAAAAATACTATCAAAAGTGTGTTGGTATCAATGTATGAATTTAATGACATCTTGATTCATTCGAATTCGCCGCAGAGAACTTTGCATGAAGGTATTGCCATTGACTGGAAATTCTATTCCAGATTTTCTCAACCTGAATTCAAATTTTCCGCCCAATATTCAATCAGATAATCGTTGTTGGCAGGTGGCGCCACAGAGGAAGAAATGCAAAGCTGAGTGACATGCTCAAAATTGTATAACCTTTCTAAAGTAATTTGAAAAAAAAAAGGACGAATACCTATGATCGGTCAACAAAACCTAGAAATCATTATAAATTTTCACATTGCACCTATAAAAAATGTACATTACCGTTTGTCCAACTCTCCCCTTTCGTCAGAACCTAAGGGGCTGCTCGTACGCAAACAGTTGATATTTGCCTCTTGCTCACAGTAGTTGCCCGTGTGTTTACCAAACTAGGAAGGCAAATAAATAGTCCCTCGGTGATTATTAGTCAATGTTGTTTAATGTTCGACCTGCTGCGGTTGGACTGTCGGAAACGGTGCATTCGACCACCATGGGAGGTACCATCAAATCTCCATCAGTGTTTGTCTTTTGCACTGCTCAATGCGTAGCTTATTTCGTGCGGAGTTTAATGCTACGATCCGTGTGATGTGTAAGATTGATTTCAAAACTGATATTCTAACGATGGGTCAACTCCTAAAATATTGTTAGGTAGTTTTTTTGCTTTGCTTAAAAGTTACCAGAAACGCAGTTCTCCCTAAATTGTTCAACTTCTAAATATCGGCTGCTCTTTAATGATGCTAAATGTTGACCCAAAGGTCAGCGCATTGGCAACGAATGATGTGAATTCGATTAAGAGATGCGAGGTGACGGAAAAATTCTGCAGACGAGGTCTTGATCGGTATTGTAATCTGTAGCCGTGCGTATATCCGCAACCCAAAGTACACATAACCTCAAAGTTCGTTATTTCTTCAAATCTCATATAATCCATGGTAATGCTTGCAATCTTCTGTAATCCCTTTGTATTCATCATGTTATTTTTCTGATCCTTTGTTAAAGTTGGTGATTTTTTCACATTCTACACGTTAGCTTTGTAATACAAGAAATCATAAGAGTTTCTGTAATCACTTCTAATCTTCGTAATTCCTTGTTACCCTGTGTAATCCTGGCAATCTCTTCTCAATGTATGCAATTTTGTTAATCTTTTTTAATCCGTGTCATCTCTACAATCTTCATCATCTCTTCGTGACCTTTGTATTCTGCTTCCAATCTTAACAATTGTCTTGGAACCCTCGTACGCTTTGTAACCACTCGTAACTGAGTAATTGTTGTAATCATTTTCAAAAATCGCGCACTTAATTTTATATATTTTTGGTGACTTACAAATTTATTGTTCAGTCATTAATGGATATTACACTAGTCCAAATCTATTTTATTTTCGTATCCTATTAATCAGAGTTTTAATTTATAAGTTCTTCAGTTTATGGTCCAGTCCAACATACGTACCTATGTTGGAATTCACTGTATTTTTACTTTTAAATTTTATATTGGAAATAAACGAATGATTGAATGAATGAGTTTTGTAGTTTGTATTATCTTGCTACAGTTTTTGTATTTCTCTTTTTTTTTTAAATATCTGTAATCAACATGTAAAAAAATATTACCGTTTCAGTCACTACTTCGAATCTATCTAGTGACTCAAAATATTTCTACAGTAAGTTTACTACCAAAAAACTGTATTGTTTTGAGAAAAAAAATTGCGTCGGCTCCTCTTTTCGCCAGAGAGGTAATCGATCAATCAATTTTATCCTTCAACTTCTAATCATTGTAATCGTTGTACGCCGTTTTCATATGGAGCACAACCTTTGGAGTGAAAATTAGGCTTGCATAGTAGCAAGATTGGACAACACAACTAACTCTCATTCATTAAGTACACATTATGTTCTACCCAGACAAAATTTGCAAAGCCTGAGCAACATATGTAGACTAGGTACTTAACGGCAGCCAAATACGTAATAACGGACAGAGATCGGATTAACTTAAAGTGAAGAATTGCTAGGTATTTGTATAATGTAGAGCTTCCTTTTATGGCGAGAGAGAAGAGCGACAATTCGCTGCCTGGTGGTTGTCTATGGTACCTCCACTTATGCGGTTGGATGTTCATAGACATCGAATGGATATCCATCACCGGCTTTAATCGGATCGTAGATATTGCAGGTTTCTGTAAATCAACAGAGATTCACCATGGATATGGATCTTTTACAGAGTTGTGGATTCTATGTGGACCGCTAATAGATGGAGTGTTCTGTGTGGGCAGAGTTCAGAGAGCGGTTTGGGGATGAATATGTTTGAGACAACCAAAGGAGGGGAAAGTTTTTGTTCCAGTTTCAGTTGGGAAGCAAATCTATACGGACAGCGACGTGTCACCGATGCCTCGATCCCTCCATCTAGCAATTTTTCATTCGAACAAATCCCCACTGACCCCAACGTCGAAGTCCAAGTCTCGATTCTGCGATCCGGTTTCCCTTTTTCACCCTATTCCTACCCTGAAATACCCTTCGGACCTCCCACGGGCATTCCCACCCGGCATTCTCGAACCCAAATCCTCTCTCGTTTATCACTTGAGCGAGTAGCTCGGCCCTTCTTGCGCTCCGGTATAAGGTATATCAGAAAAACAAATTTTAACCATGTTGCTGCTGAAAATTTTCTCTTCTTCAAACTTTGTGTTCGTTGGCGTGCCCCGCTAGAATTGGATGAAACAATATTTTTTCATGCCGACGGTGAATGTGTAGACCAGCTTGTAGATTATTATCACAATGTCTATAAATTTTATCTCAAGGTACAAGTGGGGGTCTCAGGAAGAGATGAAAGTTACTCGTAACTCTGAGTGTAAACCTCTGATTACTCTATCTATGTAGATAACCTTCTTGAATGTTTATCGCAAACACATGTGCCATCCTAAATCGAGTGGTCGAAACTTTCCATGTTTATTTATGACATTTTTCTGTTTCATTTCAAAGTCACTTCTATCTATCGTTCTTCTCGCAATATTCTGCAAAATAAAACCAACCACATAAGCACTTCTCAAAAATCGAACCTTCATACAATACTTTTTTCATACGTCTTTCCAAGAAATTTCAATCTCCAACTCCCGGGACTCGCACTTTAAGAAACAGAATAAGCATAACTCAAGTATGGACCATCTTTTACAATTTAAGGAATCTGTAATATGAAAACCAAAACCAATTAACACAGATCAACTACCCATTTGAACTGTAAATCCTTTACCACTAATCATTCAGGTCTAGCAATTTTCAAATTAACATGATCCATCAGTCTTGACCCGATTCTTAAAAAGCAAACGCATAAAAATTTAATCCAAGTCTTGTACCTTAACTTCTGTTTAGTTGTCACTTTCATCCAAGCCCTTGAACTATCATACACTCCATCGTGTACTTGTTGTTGAAAATACATCAAAGTTCAACTTATCGCGAAAATAGACTGGACAGTTTATTCAACGAATCGACATGTAATAAATACTAACCGTACCGGCTTTTCACATATCTCTGTTCTTACCGTAGTGAATCCGGTCATTTAAGCGGAATTCGTACAGTTAGTGCTAAACTAGTGACACAGAGATAACATTTTCTCACATTCCTTATTTTGTTACAAGCAATTTTCAATGCGCTTCTCCATCTTACTTCTTACCGCGTTTCAATTGATTCGAAATCGCGTAAGCTGATGTAGAAGTTACGCGCTTCTATTTAAAATCTTGTGAATTCAGCTCAAGTTATGTTGAATTCTTTGACGTCATCAAATCGCTTCAAAGTTTTGCACATTTCAAAGTAGCAGAATAGTTAATTCGTCGAAAGCAATTCGAGATGAGGCTAACCTCAAACTCTAAGCATGTTAAAATCATCGACACGACTTTTGCAGAACACTTACGACACTTAAGATACTGAATCAAATCTTGAATCAAGAATCAAATCCAAGGTACCGAATCACCTCAAATTACATTAATATTTCGGCATTGAATTTGAACAATATGACAGAGACGATAATGATAAAGTACAGATTAAGTCAAGTGGTATTATTTGTTTACAATTTTATTTTTCTTCGGTTCAGATCGAAGACGGTTTTTTTTTCAACAGCCCATGATCTGCGAAAAGTGAGCCATAGCGAGTACTTCGGTCAATTGCTCTTTTATCGCGGTCTGTCGTTTTGTCATTTCCATCCCTTTTCACGCCTGCGAGTTGTCACTGTCAGAGTTTGAGGCTGGAGGATCTTTTTTTACCCCTCGCGAGTTTATGTATATGTATATTATACCTGTGTATGTATACCTATGTATATGCACGTATACGTAAATATCACAGACATATGCCAACTGTCGAGCCGGGATGTAGGTTATAGGTGAAGGTATACGAGGCATAAAAGATACATGGGTGTCGATCAATCCAGTAAATCGTGGGGAATTTGCTGGTTGAAAATTGACGACAGTAAACTTGATGCTGCGAATAAAATTTACAAAGTGGTATGAAAAAATTCTTCCAGAATTTAAGATGGCCTTGAGCACGTTGTAATAATTCAAATGTAACCGCTCAATGAACACGGCAGGAGCGGATTAGGTTAGACCCAGGGAGTGGGGCACCTGGTCACAAATTCGAGAAGGAAGGTTGCTTGGTCTACGTCTCTCCAGGAGGAAGGAGGTGCGGAGGTTCCCCTCTCTGAAACGAAATCGTAACTGATCGAAAATCGACGAACTGAGAATAATAGAGTAAATCTAAACTACGAGGACAAACATTTCAAATTAATAATTGAACACTCCAAAAGCCAAGCCAAATTTTAAAGAGAGACGATATAAAACGAAGAAACAATAAAAGTGAAATCAACAAATATAGTGCCTCGACGAAAGACAGTTATTGACAATTATTTATAATTTCAACAATATCCACCAGTTTTAACAATATACACTATTTTAAACAATATACACATGGAATGAATGAAATGTGGAATGGATGAATGAATGAATTTTAAACCTATAATGACGGCTCATGTGTTGATATATTTATAAATAAATTAAAATTTCACTCCACTATTCACACTTTATAAAAGATTTTTAATATTGATTTCGCCTATTTTTTAATTTTCAAATAGTCTTATAAAATCTATAATAAGGCACCCCGAGAATTAGTTGTAAGTCCGCACGTACTAAAAACACATCCCGTTTTCCGCGAAAAAAGGATGAAGAGTGACATTTGTCAAAATACGGTTTCCGAATTTTACATTTGACAGCTATGTGAGCAGTTGTTCCGAAAAAGAGGACACGGCAGATTCGGGACATGTGCTTGGAATCACGGAACGAGTCATTGTGTTGTTTTATCATTATTATACCGCTACTGTGTGGATTAATTAGTTCCTTCATCTTATTGTCAGTTTACTATTGAAAAGTGTTAATACAGCCATTATAAATAATGAATCAACACGAGTAAATATAACTATTTAAAATGATCTCCATAAATCACTTTACCTTTCTAAACTGGCCGTCAATGACCATCAAACAAAAGAGACTCGTTCAAAATCAATTATGCAAACAAATTGCAGTAAGTGGTTTGAAAAAAGAGAGCTGAAATTTTTGGCAAGCTCAAAGGCACACAGAATCAAAACTGAGCAATCCAACAAGTGAGTAAGACATTTTCAGCCTACAGTACTTCAATTTTTATAAGGCACATTTCACCTTATTACTATTATTGGTGTACTTCTTATTTCGGGAAGTAAAAGACACCGTTTATTTTATATCTGTTATGGAAGTATGATATGCAGGCATCACTGGATTCCTTTTGAAAAGGGTACATTATACGAATTGACTGAAGTCCCGCCGAACTTACTCAGCCCGATTCACATCAGACCATGGATTACGACTGATGATGAGCATCCGCAAACCACACGACTCGGGGTTGAATAACTTCATGCCCCGAGTGACTGAACTTGGACGGTTAAAAGGGATCCATTAATATACTACAACGGTACGAGGAATGGCGAGATGCTGATGAATTATGGATTCATTCCTCATGCAAATTGATGACGCAGTAACTCGCTTGGTCTGATAATTTTTCGATATAAATTATTTCTTTCAATTAATTCTCACCACGGCTCTGCTTGAACCTAGCTTCTCACAGACTATTCGTTCACGACTATTACGCAGAGCATGCAGGTCTGCAAGATTCTGCATAATTATCCAATTAACAAAACTCTCATGAAAACGCGATCACCTGCCGCGTCTTCTTTTATTTTTACACCGGTGCTCTCGAAACTGTGAAAAATATGAAGAAGATAAATTTGAGAAAAAAGTAAGAAGAAATGATAACGGAGAATGGAAAATTTTCTACAAAAACGTAGATCAAGTCTTGGAGAATTGTTGTAATCCAATGGATCTAGATGAGACCTCGGTAAGTGTACGAGTACTGAGGAGAATCGTAAACTGAAGCTATTTAAGAGAAAGAGGTACTTGAGCTTTTATCGTATAATTCTGCGAGGTGATACCGTGAACAATTAATTGGTTAGTTCAAACGATAAAGTTTTTGACTGAAATCAGGCATCTGGTTAACAATATTAGATAATGAGATCGTGCGTGAACACGTAACAACGATCGATTAAAAAAAAAAAAAAAAACAAGATCGTCAATGGATTCGTGAAAAGGATAAGCAAAAGCTTCGTGGATCTATTAGTTAAAAAATTGTTAAAATAAATTAGAATCTCATTTTCCTGTAACGCAATATTGTGAAGCAAATGCTTATATGCATACGAAGTTGTTGACTCGTCACCTAATTATAAACACGAGTACGAGAACACATTTCTGAATAAATCTGTGATGTATATCACTCGGTCGAAGAGCGGTAACAGAACCGAGAATCATTGCGTATATTTCATCTTCGCTTTGAACCCCCTTTAATACCACAACCCTTTTCATTTCCATTTTCAATCCCTATACTCTCATCGCTGTAAAAATATTTCCCCTTGCCCTTGAATTTTCATTTGCAATTTATCACACTTGTTTTACAGATTAGTATCAAGTTGATGAAGTAATAAATAAACTTGCAAACGTGATATAAAAAAAAAAGTGAATAAAAAAAAAAAAACAGCGATAAAAATAATTAAAATATTGAAAAAAAAGCAATACCGAAAAACGACGATGCGTGGCAGATATATTCGAGCCTTTTGTATCTCTTTGTGGTGAAGACGTGAGTTTTCGCGCAGAGGGAAACAAAAATCACAATTGATGGAGAAATTTGGTATCTATTTTTTGTCATTTAGAATGATGGATTCAGCGAATAGAAAATAAGTATGGTTTATCCTTCTGCGGAAAGCTAAAAAATGACAATTGTACTAATTCAAATATGTCCAACAATGTTATAAATTTTAAAAGCATAAGATTATCACTAAACTGTTACTTTCTGAAAATACGACGTATTGTAATTTATTGAGTCCGCAATCAAATGAAGTCGGAATCTTATCTCGCTTACGTTTATTTAAAGCAAGTTTGAATCTTAGCTCAACACAAAAGTCTTTAGATGACGCAAAATTAGTGTTGAAAAATTGGAATTACAACGAGAAGAAACGGAAGAATAACAAAGTGACGAAATTGTTTCAGATGCTAACTGAAAGTTAAAGTGTGAAGTCAAGCATTAGAAAAGTTATTCGTTGTTTCAGAATTGCAATAGTTTGTTGACCTCGTCCGTCTCTCCCTGAGATTCTTCGTATTCCGCATCGACTCACCGCACAATGCATGATGAATTGCTGCAGCTCAGTTGCAGAACTGCAGAGGAGACAAAGCTGGGAGCAGGTGAAGAGCTGAGATGAGAAGATAATCTAGCATTCTATACCCTAGTAAAATGAACCTCGGAGCGCAATTGAAGCAATATTTAAGATAGCTTCTGAAATTGCATTTTTCAAATATTAAAACTCTGTGCATTTACGCGTTTTAAAAATACATTGATACTTTTACAATATTCACTCCAACTCTCTCTTCGTTTAAAAATATTCAAGATTTTAGATCTTAGATTTTAAGTTTACCTGTTGAGATTGTTCTGAATTTTATCAATTTTTTGATAAAGTCCAAAATTAGTGCCCGACGATGAGTGTAAATATATTTCCTCTAAAAAACATCGTAAACAAAATAATAGATCAGGACGTTTCGTATGACTCGTCATATCTCGCAAAAAAATTGTAAAGTTTGAATGATTAGACTTGCGGTTAAAATTTTTAGATAAAAAAAAGTTACGTATCCTAGCAAAAATATTTCATACCCCGTTCGTGTCTACGCGACGAATAAAAGTTGAGTAAAAAAGATCAACGATTCATTCGTTTCGAATGTAGTTCGAAATATTTCGTAAAATCGAATACGAAGAACGGAACAAAAATAAGATCAAAATCGCGACAGAGGAGAGAAAAAAAAAATGTCAAGTAAAAGTTCGTCAACTCTTTATTGTCTCGGACTGTGATTCCAGTGACGGGTACAAGCCAACGTTTTCGAATGTGCAACGAGTAAATAATACTTACACGAAGTATAGGAATTTTACGAGCGTAGAATGCGTATAACACGAGGGCGCGTGAATCGCGGGTACTTAATTCCGGGCATAAATTTAACGCTTTCATTTATTAGCAACAGAAGAATGGAGGCGCATGGTTGTAAATCAAGGACAATAGGAGAAAATAACACCGCCTAGTAGCGGCGGCGCTGTGCGACCCTCTGTGCGGGATTGTAACGCTGCCGGAGGATTGGAAAGGCCGTTGCCACCAACCCGAGGATGCGCGATGCCGGAGGACGGGGTAGGTACGATACCGGAATTGGCCGTTGACATAAAACACCCGGGGATGGGGTTCAAAATTGGATATGCCCTCCTGCCGCATCTCTGTTTCGGCCTCCGTCGGACCTGAAACTTAACCTTTTCAGTCACAGAAGTCGATGCGGTGTCGCCCTTTTCCTTTTTTTTTTATTTTTATATTCCATGCGAGCTCCTGAATTTTTTTGCATTTCTAGGCAAGAAAAAAAAAGACTCAAGCCTTGGAATGACGACGACTGTTTGTGAATAGATAACTGTTGATAGTCGTTATAAATATAAACGTACGAAAACGAAAATGTATTTTCTTGGAATGCAAATCGTTGGCGGAGAAATTTTTTTTCAAACGTGTACTGAAAACGGTTGGAATTCGTTGGTTGAGAGAACAGTGATCTGAGAATCTGGCTATTAGGTTTACAAAATTCAATGCAATGGGTAGTTTTTACCCTCCTTAGGGGTTGCACCTATTCACGGTCTAAAATCGTACTGTTTCAAAACAAATGTTCGTACAAATCTCATTCAAGACCACTGTCTAAAACAATTTTGATAGTTCACCCCGTTTTTACCCCTATGTTAGGGGTTGTTTTTAGTTTTATTGAATTTCTTTTTTTTACATCAGATTCGCGTTCAACGTCGAAATATACATTGGAAACGTATAATTATTGCATTATTCCGTACTAAAAAAAGAACTGAATTGCCCGACTGAAAGGATTAAGGGGGTACTTTAATGTCGAGTTGCATAGAAAGTTCGCTTTGAGGGACATCTACGGACAGAATTGTAAGAAATGTGGTTTCGAAGTGCATAATTTCGGTTTCAATTTCATTTGAACGAAAGGATCACTGTAGCATCAAAATTCTGGCCGTTGTAGCCGGCTTCAAATCTGCTGATATCTGATGCAAAAAAAAGTTCGAGGCTTAGATAACCCCTTAAGGTCACGTAGTACTCCTACCTTTACCGACCGAGCAAAGTAACCTTTTTATTCCTTTATTTAATAAACAAACGAACGGAAAGTGTTCAAATTTCGATGGTGCATCGCTTTTTTGTAACGGAATTCAAGCGAGTCACTTATATCCCGATAATTGTAAAAAAAAAAGTGTGTAACTTATCGACATGTATTACTATTCCCAGATTTTCCGCACTTTAGAGGCCGAAAATTGCACAGCTGAGATACTCTGCGCAATTCCGAAAAGAACGAGGGATAATATTATCCATCGTGAGACTGTTTTCACGCAATACTGAGGTCGCCAGACAAGAGCTAATAATTACAACAATTTCGTAAATAAGAGACGTTCTCACGGCCAGTTGTTCCTACACTTGAAGCTCATCGTTAGACGATTTTTACACACACATTAAGTTTCAAATTTAAATTGTTTACCGCGTACATCTTTGAAGTATTAGATTACTACAATTCCCGGTATTTTTTTCCATCCTCTCTCCTTTTCTCTCAATACTTTCCCAGCGGCTATAAAATCGTCCTTTGGAACGATAATGGGCAATTGGCTTTTCCGAATTTGGTAGCATCTACTTGAAAAAAAAAAAAAAAACAAAAAAAAAAAGAGTCGAAGGGAAGATCCGGTGAGTTGACGATTGGCTTACTCTGTTATCTCGTTCGGAGGCAACGAGGCGATCTAAAATGCATCAGAAGGGAGTCGAAAGGACTTTCCAATATCCGATAGCACCCCAGTCATCGAGCCTACACTTCGCGGCGTAGGTGCCGAGAGACGGTAGAGAGATTTCTACTTCTGTTTGAAGACTGGCTTGGTCCATTGGGAATCCCTCGCCACCAAATCGACCAACATCGACCCTACAGCTCAGGATTTGTTCGAGGGAGCTTACCGAGTTCGTCTCGTACGATGCGGGTGCCTAAGATTTCCGCTTATGTATGGATATAAAAATAGGAAACAAGGAGAGAAAACAGGTTTGGTCGGGTAGTAAAAATAGGTTTGGATCGGTAATTCCCATTTTCTGCCCGCCGATACCGTTTTTAAACAGGTGTTACAGTCCAATGAACGTAAAAGACGATATTTTCACGGATATTCGGATGTATTTTCACAACTTTTTGGCTCCATAAAGGTGAAGTTATTTTATATTGTTTTTTATTGTCGACGTGTCGGACTTGTAGTTTTATTAGTTTGAGTAGGTGATGTCTCGCCTTGACGACCTTTTCGGTACTGTTTCTTTCTTTGAAACTATTGCATTTTCTTGGCAAGGCCTATGATTGGTGGAAACTGGTTCACCCCTCCTTGCAGGGAGTGACTAAGGATTGTTTTCCCATTACCGCCAAGTTCCCACGAGTCCCGCACATCCGGTCGAACTTTTGTAGGACCTCAAGAGTCGATCTGATTAATGTCTAGAATGACAAATGGCAAATCCAAGCGGCCTGTGTACAATTTCAGAAATAGCTTACGGTTGATATTCTATTATAAGGGCAAAACTTGTGACATAATAAATGAAATCGATATAAATATTAAAAAAAAAACGTGACTCGGCACGGAACAAGTTTTCTAATAAAATATCGATAAAACGATCACACAGGATGAAGTCTGTGGAATGTCAATAAGCGTTCTAAACTGGCTGAAGATTGTCGAAACAAGAAAAATTTACTCGATTCCCAACACTTTCCGTTATTTACAAAAATAAGAATTTTTTATGGAATGATTTTTACTCTCGCCAAAAACTGATCGGTGATGGCTCAGCCGATTTTGATCAAAATCTGTTTAGTTCTGAGTTCAATGAAGCCAAACGGATAGGGAACATTTGATTTATTGTCCAGGTGCCGATATATTTTTATTCTCATGAACTATTTTGACAGCAATTTTTCGAGGATATTTATTTTTACATACTTTGGCGCAATCTCTATTTTGAATATTTATCACGATTGCTTGAATTTCGGTTACCTGAAATAACCTCTCTCTGAACTCCTCACACAATGAACTGTAGATACTTCAAACAATCGGAAGCTCAAGTATAGCGTATAAAAAAGTTTTTTGACAGGCAATGTGGTGATGAAATTGACAGGCAAAAAATTATTGATAGAGAATGCAACTCTATTCAAATTCAACTGAATTAATTATCTCTAGTGTTCTAAGTTTTTATGCAGTTAGTTTTTCAAAAAGTGGAATCCACAGAATCTACTAAATGTTTATCAGTTCTAATTGAATTAAAATAAAGTATTGACGTATGAACTGTTACATATAATTCCAGTATCTTCTATATCTTTGTGTTCTTCAACGGATTTTCGTAGGTTGAAAATGTAATATTTTAGTAAATAATCAGTATCAGACTATCTCGTAATAGAATAAATAAAAAGTATTGATTTTGGCTACATCCTTAAGATCATCTAACAAATTAAAAAAAAAAAATACTTTCAATAAGTTAATTCGGTTACCACAAATCATCGTCGTAAATAGAAAAAAACTGTTGAAAGACGAAGTGCAAATGAAAAATTGAAATCCAACAAAATCGTGCCTATGGAAAACTACTTAATTAACCATGGAATAAGTTTCCTGAAAATATTAGCCAAAATTATATGCGAACCGTCATTGGTTCATCAGAATTTGGACAACGCTAATTATCCCTGATTTGCAGATAAAATTAAATACTTTGGAAGTCAGATTCGAATGAACGTAATCTCGTTCGTTTCCTTCTTTCCGTAAATATAGGCCATTACGGTAACGGACGGGTAGGCTGAAAAAAGATAAGAAGAAACGGGCAGAAAAGAAAAGAAAAAAAAAATGGAAGAACGAGACGGGCGGCGAAACGAGCGAGGAGAAAAAATCACAAGGATAAAAGAAGGCGCGGAGCGGTAGAAATCGTGAGGCGCGTATCTTTGATTGCTTGTTTTTCTTGCCCGGCGATTATCTGGGATTCGCGTGAGCGTTTCAGGGCACTTCATCCCTCCGCGAACGTTAAATATTTCGTATCGAATACTTATTATACCTGTGTGAGACGTAGAAAGAACAAATTCCACAAGAACGAACCGAAATATTTTCGGAAAAAATTTGATAAGTGACCAACTAATAGAAAAGGTTTTTTTCTGTCCTCTATAAAATATTTTTACGTTGTATGATTAATACCTAAAACTTGCGTGAAAATTTGTACAACTTTTTGTAGTTTTTATAATCGAAGAACGCAAGAAAAAAAAAGCATAATTTTGGTCATTTTCAGCATTCGAATCGTCATTTTCAGAAATCTACAGATTCCTTTTTGCAGAAATTCGAAATCATTTTTGCTCTGTTAAACTGTATATTTGCGTATTTACAATGGCTTACAATTTTTCATGAAAAAAATTTCATCGTAGTGCCAAAATCTCAGATCAATATTTGGAATGATCGATATATCGAAATTTGAAACATATAACAATAACATAACGAAAGATGAATTGTAGAAAATCTTGATTTGCGATAATGTCACTAATTCGAATCATCACTTTAATTTTTCTAATTCGTCTTTCGTTATTTTATTTCTGCATGTTTGAAATTTCGATATATCGATCATTCAAAATATTGATCCTTCGAAGCTTTGACCTCCGGTCGATAATTGATCCTGAATGAACGGACAGCGATTCTTTCGAAAATTAATCCGACTTTTCCAATGATTCTGTTTCAATTAAGCGCGGATTGAATCGGCTTTCAAAAGCACGGCAGCTTGTTGGAAGTTCTTACACAAGCTCCTAATTCGCACTCGATTAAATCCTTATAAATCCGACCACCATCAAGTCGAATCGTTCGACTTTCTTCCATCTTAATATTCCCCTGCATTCGCATCCTGCAGTCGCATCCGGAGTCGTCCTCAGTCACCTCTAAGTCCTCAATTTCCATTTTCTCTGGTGGTATTTGTTCAAATGCGTCGCAATTCGTAACGAATTGCTCGTGCCGTGTCGTTATTGAAAGTGTACTCAATATCCGATATTACAATTTCGTGAATTTTTACCAGTACGTAATTTTTTTACAGATGCTAAAATTATCATTTCACCTAATTAATTATTATTCATTTTAATTGTTAGATACAATGCTGGAAAAGACAATTCCAATTGAAGTGATCGCCTTTCATATCGACTCTTTGTAATGAAATGAGTTATTAACCATTTTTCAATTCTGCTGTACGACAAATTTCAAGATTTTAAAGTGACTGAGGACTTTGGATGATTAGAAACAATTTCTAAAAACCGAAAGAGAGTTAACAAATTTTCAAATATTTTGTACAGTTACTAGCATTTCGTTTCGTTTTAAAATATCAAATCACGACCAAAGAGTTCACTCAATTTCACGAGATTTGAGAAATTTCAATTGATTCTGAAAGAGTTTCTAGGTGTTCAAAAATTTCATGATATTTTTAAAATATCTAAAGTAGATTTTTTTGCTAAATTTAAATAGCCTCACACTCCTCGAGATAAAATCAATGCATACATTTTTTTTTTTCATTTCATAGCAGTCTGAAGCTATTATTGATCTTTGAAGAAGCTAATTCCAAATACCAATATATGTGTTTGATATGAATTCCGGAGATTATTTATACGTGCGTGAATGTGAAATAGATGAATGACTATTAATCATTGGAATATGGGATGTAGGGCGTTGCATATATAATTTAAGCATAAAGCAAGCGTGTGAAACTCAACGAATAAATTCCCGATACCAGGAGCGTAGCTAGGAACTTAAGGGCCCCGGGACCAGGACGCAAATCGGGCCTCCTGGCCAAATAATGAAACACGTTTTTCTGTAGCCTCCCTTCCAACGCTTCCTAAATTTTTTTCCAATAAAACAGTAAGATATTCGATTCATGGGTTCTATTCACCGTGAACTAAAATCAACATTCACCCAAAGAAGATATTTGACACTTTTTACTGTACAGTCGATATAACTATTAATACAGTTACAATATCAAATTGAAACAAGCGTTTCGAATCGAAAATATCAGAAGCACACTGACAAGTTGTTAGACTGACTAAAATGACTTTCTGACATGCTTGCTGTTGGCAAACTAACGAACCGTGACCAAACCTTACGGAATACATCTGAAAATAAAGAGCAAAACATCACGATCACAAGTCCGGATGAAATATTACGACTCAATTTTTCACCCCCTGTTTTGGGGGCCCCGGTTGTCCCAGTTACGCCCCTGCTCGGTACATTTGTGAATGGTATGTAGATGCATTTATTCGACCGCATTTGGATTGCCAAACCGCTGACTGCAGTTTGCATCAGTGCAGTTTTGCCTGCAAGGATGCGGACGCGTCGAACCTTCGTTACCTTGCATCGCATCGACGTCCTTTCGATCGTTGATTGAAAATTTCATTACACGTAGTAACGCGTGCGGTTTAGTGCTTGTTAATAGGCCGATGCATAATAGAGTAGCAGGAGTCCTCCACGAATTACCGATTAATTCACCATCCATTGACAACCGTAACCTGTAACTGTGCAGATTTTGCGTAATGACGAGCGTTGATTGAAAGCTTTATATTTCGCCTTTGCACTTCACTGCATCAACGATATAACTTTAATCGGTTTAATCTCGTTGCCTCGTTTCTAATGTCGGAAAACACTCGTGTATAAATCGTCGCAGCAGGATCATGCATCTTCACAGTGTATTTTCCTAATTGAATAAATGTAAGATACTTATGAAGGGTTGAATACCTCGCGACGTATAAATATTAAACTAGAATGGGTGGAATCGTAAGATTCATTTAATTATAAAAATACCGTAAGCAGTTGTAACTAGACCGTTCATAAAGCTAACATGGTTATAAAAATCCTTTAGCTTTCGCACCGTGGAATCGCACATTTGACGATCACATGATTAACCGTAAACTCGAACTTTCCCAATCACTTTATTACACTCCGTACGTGACTCTTCGGTATTTTTTTTCGACCACGTTCAATCGTTACTATAAAAACTACCCTCTTCCCATCCTTGTTCGGATCCAAAAATTACACTGAGAGAAATTTTTAGTTCCGGTTACCGCTCAGTCCTTAACTATTTTCACTTTTTACCACGATCGAAAAATATAGTTCTAGGTAGAGAATGAAAATTAGTTTTGTAGCTGTTACCGGAAAGTCTAGTGTCCGTTACTATTCTTTCTCATTACGATCACTGGTTACTATATTTTCTTGCAACTGTTGCGAAAATTTAATGCTAGTTACTGTGAGAAATTAAATTTTTCTCGATGTATAACAAACTAAGAACTGTCCCTTATTAAACAATTCTTCCATTTTCTGTATAATATACTCAATCAAACTCAATGTATTAAAGAACCTTCATCCTTGAAAATAATTCCTTTTCGCTTCTGCTATCGGCAACAACCAGAATGTTCTAAAACCATTTCTTCAGTCTGATTCTGATTCCATTTCATTTTCGTGATGTACATATGTTCGAGTATATGCGGAAAAAATTTCATCTCGATTCGACGATTATTCTCGAAATTACGGGCAAATTTGCAAAGACGCCCGGAGCGTTTGAAATTGCTTGTGAAACTTTGAACGCGTTTTTCTCAAAACTATGTTTTCAAAGTCGGTGAACAAGATTTCTCGGAAACGGCTGAACTGACCAGTCTCAAATTTTTACTCACGCTTTATGAATATATTTTTCAGTCCTCAATCGATGGTTTTTTCTCACCGATGAATTATTTTTATTTTATAAACAAATTGAGGCAAAAAATTTCAAGAAAAATCGTTTTTTTTTTTTTATGAGAAGCCGCCGTTTAGTTAAAAATTTACATTTCTCTTATTCCTTTGACTGAAGATCAAACAATACCTTATGATAACTAAATCTTTTTTGTTTTTTTCATTTTTGAACAGACAAGACACAAGATGCTTTTTGATAGATGCTCCAGGAGATTGGCGATATCAGCTGTAAAAATCATTATTTTTACAAACAATAATCATCAGAATAAAGTTCAATGTTACTCCAACATGTATAATTAAATTGAAATATCTCTTCATGAAAAATCCTTGACAATGCGCTCTTTTGTAAACCCTTAAACTAAACTCTTTGGCTCTGATATTCAGCGTTATTCATCTGATATTCTCGTTATCAACTATTTATCTAAACTACGACATTAGGCAACTCAACGAAACTAATTCGAAACTAATTTGTAAATCAAAAATGTAACTCTGCAACCAAGCAGATTATTTCTAGATTACAATTTTGTAAATAGTGTTCACTGAAATAATCAATTATCGAACCCGCAAAGCACCTATAATATGTTAATTACAATTTTTCACATATTGTACAAGACGTAATTTCAATAAATGTGACACGAACGCGTGAACGGAATAAACTTTGAGGTTTTCTTTTCACAACAGAATAAAATTCTTCAGTTATTTCCGGATCTGGAGAGTCACCTCAAAATTTCAAAATTCAAACTGACGAGTTTTTTTTTCTATTCGGAATCATCTCTTTGAACAATATACTTGAAATTAGTCGATTTGAAGAGAAATTGTTATACAGTCGATTATGAAAAAATTGAACGAATGTGAATAATACTTTAGTCAGAAGCCGAAAAAGAAATGAAAAGCATATTATATTACATATATATTTAATATTTCATTGCTTTTTTCAAATGAATTCATTTCATTTTTTATCCAATCAACGCGCACTTTTTGTGTTTATTCGTTTCTCTTCATTCGATGCAGTTGTTCATTGCGTCAGATATATTGCAAAATATTTCCAGAAACAACTAAAAGCATGCGTGTAACGAAATCCACAATAAATCCATCGCATCGAAACGCTTCCAAACTAGACGGTAAGACACGAAACAGGAATTCAGTCGATAAAATGTCCATCGGCGGTAAGCTTTCGGGTTTCGCGCTTTCCATTGTAGAGGGCGGAAGCTCAAAGGTAGCATTTTCTGTCTGCAGATTCCTGCAATATTGTGCACACAGGATATTTATCACTTTTAAACATAATTCAAAAATGAAATTCAATCAGTACTGCGCTGATGAATACATTTCTCATCATAATATTTAACGAACAATTTGTGTTCTTTAGATTCAACACATCGAAATTCTTTGCATAGGATCGGAGATATCGATTCGAAAAGCTTAAAAAAATTCTGGGATTCTTTTTAATTATTATATTTCAAGGCAAATTAGTGAGTTTTAGCAAAATGAGATTTTGAATATGGAAGACAATTCAAAAAACAACGAAATACTGCAAAATTGTACTTAGAAAATCATTACTCACTGAATTTTTAAAATTTTGAACTGAAAATTGACTTGAAAAAATAAATAAAGAGATATATGCGATGAAAAAAGGTATTTATTTGAGCAAGTAAAGTTGAGTTTTAGGAAAAATAATGAATCAACGATTTTTACAATATTTCATTATTTATTTTGGATGTTTTCTATGTGGAATTTACGGTGGACTTGTAATGGGATCGTTTAGACCCCAGTGTACAGCGCAAGGGTCAAGATAAAATACAATTGTTGATTTAAAAAATGGCTTGTTTCGTAAATGCTCTGAAAAACTTCTTCTCAAAATTCGAACGAAAAATCTCATCATCAATTTGCCGTAACCTTGTTTGGCAGTATTATAAATATTCAGAAGGCTTAAAAAAATAAGGTATCGTTGTTCAGTGAGAAGATCGATCTTGAATACGAAACTCCTTCAATTGACGGACGTTTAGCTCCTCGAGTTGTCTGAGATTAAACAATTTTTTGTGAATAAAATCTCATCACTCGCTTTAATTTGATAATATAACCAACCGATAATTCAAGACGATACAGTTAATTGAAAATCGAAACGAAACCCACGGAGACGAATCAAACACCCTAAAATCCATCGCAATATTACTGTATAAGAATTTAAACGGATATAATCAAAGCTCTTTCAAAAGTTACAAAGTTTAAGGGTATACGAAATGAATTTTCATTGGACACGATGTCGTTTTCTACTGCAGTGGATCAAGTTTGTAATTCGATTCCCTCGTAAATGAGCTCTTCGAATGAAATCAGAATTCTAACATCATATGTTACCCTTCATTCTCACGTGTGACGATTTGTAGTGGAGAATATAAGACGTGTCACAACAGTGAGTTGAAGCGTAAATTCTGGTCAGGTAGAAATTTTAACTGAATACAAAACCGAGAATACAAAGACTTCAATCGCAATCTTTTTTAATAATTATCAACATCGTCACCGTCTTTTACACACGTATCTCTATATCTTACACAAAAAACCTCTCTCGTCTCAATTTTATTTTCCGGACATATTTATACATAATGTGTGTTAATTGTTATTTATTACGTGTTTTTTTTTTTTCTTTTTTTTTAACTAACAGTATAAGTTTGTCAGACCTGCGACTATCAGTGTCCCTTTTACATTACGACCATAAAATAACGAGTTTGAGAAACGAGGTGGAGAAATAAGAGAGAAAAAAAATAGAAGTTCCAAAAGTTATCCAAAAGACTGAATTTCTCTTGGTGGCTGATTTTATGGAAAAAACTAACATCGTTACACATGACATGTATATTATAGATGAGAACTTTTGATCGGGAGTATATGTAGGTACTATAACGCACCAAAAGTTCGAACAATTCAACCGGCATCCAATTTCCACAAGGCTTCTGCGGGGTCCTTTATGGAATATGCAAAAATATTTAGCGCAGCGTTTAAGTCTCGTACGCGAAGGAAGCTTCGCTCCTGAGATGGGTATTTAACCGAGCTAATAACGTAATTAGGTACGTCGGATCGGGCGGATCGAAAGTTTGACACTTTAAGTGCCTCATTAAGCCGTCCGGTCAATCTTTCCTCACACTCTCTTGGATTACAAGGGTTCCCGCCTGACATGTACCTCTGACACATCACCATGTTCATGTTACACTTCACACGTCACCATACCTCAATTGCCCCGGCGCATGATACCGAATAAATGGGTGTCTTGATCAGCTTTCAAATGAATTAATCATTCCATTGAATTCAGTCCGAGAGTGAGAGAAACGGACCATAGAAAAATTTTGCATTAAACGAGTCTTGCCTGACATAAATGAAGCATTATGTTCGTTCTGGTTTATCGAAACTTGTGATCCCATTGCGTTGAAATTGAAATGCTTAATATTTTACTATTTATAAGACGCTGTAGACAAACTTTTTTTATCTGTAACATACCACGTTAACACCCCTTAAAATATATGTTATACTCATAAACTTTTCTATCGCAGCTTCGATCCCAACACAGGCATTTGCTGATAGGAAGATTCAAATGCCAGCCTTACGTGAGTATGTATCATACTCACCTTTCCTATTTCTTTATTAAACGTAATATTAAAGGCGTATTTCTTTTTGTGGCAGTTATTTTACACCCCGAGCAGAATCGTGAGGAAATTCTTCCACCGACTCCTTGTGTCATAATTTATATTGTGAACGAAACACATCAAAGAAACATCCCTTAAAAGTTTCAGCTTCTTCGGTTCACGTTTCCATTACTCTCTTTGTTGGTTTATCGTTGTAGCTCAATTGAGACCAGTAACAATTAATTGTAGAACTTGATGAAGAGATGGAACATTATTGAATAGAACTAAGTTCGAGCACACTGCGAAAAATTTATAGTTTTGGTGTTACTGCACAGGCCTTAATTAACTACATATTTTCATTCCTTAGCTCAGCTGAAAAATACGCTTCATAAGATGAGAATTCGTTTCGTGGCTGTGTTATCAGATAATTAAGATTGTGTTACCATTCTTCTCGAACAGAGTCAGTCGCACTATACTTTCGTACCATGTGAATTCAATGTTCATTTATGCATTTATTGATGCATTCATTTAAATATATTCTTTCTAAGTTTATTCTTTACTTTCGCTATTCGTTAAAACTTAGATTGCACACTTAATCTAGCACATAATGTTTACAGACTAGTCTAAATTAGCACCGACGATCTTCGCTGGTTTATGTATCCAGTCAAAATTGACCAATTTCGATAATTCGTTATTTGAATTGTTTCAAGAATGAGGTTTAGTGAAAAAATGAAAACCCCAACGATTATAAGAATAATAATTCCGGCGCTCCAGCAGGTGCAAAAGAAACACAAAACTCCGGGTGAAAATTTACGCCTTCTTGTAATCCAACGCTTGAAATAATTGTTCGCGACTAAATAATTAACGTTCGTTCATCGCCCGTGGAGTAATCGATTCGCCCATTTATTTGTCGATTCTTCTCACGATTTATTTATTTACCAAGCTACTTTCTGATTCATTCGTCCATAAAGCGATTATTTGTGAGCTTCACAACGATGAAAAACGCAAAGAGTAGTCTATCAGATGTCTTCCCGTCCTGTTTTGGATTCTTGTGTTAGCTGAAAATATACCTGCATCGTGTTGAAAAAGAGAAGAAAAAAAAGAAAAGGAAAAAACGGAAAGGAAAAAAAAAAGAACCGCAACTTTCAACCCGTGGTATCGATGTTAATGGGCGAGAATATTTTCATATCTTTGCATTTGAATTTGTGTTAACAACGATGTCACGCGATGGATGACGGATGGTAATGCACGCTGTGATTTATCGTCCTTTAACGCAGTACCGATATATTCTATTCGATCTGAATTTTTCAATTGCATTCGCAGCACCGGACAATACAAGGCAATTAACGTTTTCATGCTGCAGCCTTTGTCTCCGCATTGCGGATTTATATATACGCGATGCATCCCCGCAGATGTACAAGGGTTTGCGTCCCTCTGACGCATGTATTTTTCAATGGCTTTTCATTACTTTGATCACGTCATTGTCGCGTATGTGGATACAACTCATGGTTCACTGACCCGAAAGTTTTCCTTTTTTTTTATGACTCTGCGTCACAAGCTTCACTGATGACCGGTGTCCCCGTAGTTGGAAATACTCTTTGTCGACCCAAGTATTTTTCCTTTTTTCGATTCTATTATTATCATTATTGTCATAATTGCTATTTAATTGACGCAGTTTTTAGAAAAAAAACTTGTAACTGAATAAACTATATACTTCCTGTGATTTTGAGTTGAAGAAAAACAATAAAATTTACAAAATCAGCTGGAAGTGACAACATGATGACAATGACAGTGATGAGCTACTTAGACCAGCTGAAACTTCGTTACGGTTGATGAATACTTGGCAATTGATTATTTGCCTGTTTTTTCTCGTTCGATTTACGTAAAAGATAAATTCTTATGCAAGAGACGTGTTTAGGCGAAGTTTCAAATTGTTCGGTTCTTTACGAAGCGCGAACAGAAAGTAAAATCGCAAAATTGCAAATAAAGAAATACATTTTCTCTTTGATACGAGACTTCCGTTAATTTTTTGAATGACCGATTTCGTTTCCAATTAACATAAAACAGAGCAGACTTTCTTTCTGGACCGGCAAATGATATAATTCTACAGTTGAAGTTGAAGAAAAACTAACTTTTTTCAAGGTTCGATCCATTGGTCAACGATATTATAAACTTTTACTAACAAAAAGAGTATAAGTAAAAATAAAATATGGTGATAATTATCGTTCAAAGGAAGCCTACAAAGCCTGCAAGTATTCGCAATTAGTAGATTATATGTTACATATGTATATGATTACATGCACGTATAGGTCTGTATCCGTTTCTCCTAAATCCAATTGCCAAGGTAGGTACTTTGTATTGATGCTAGGTAACGAACAGCCCGTAATTAACTGAAACAAGTAAACCAAGTTAGAGAAGGTGCGCACATGATTCGAGTACGATATGAATATGATGAGATTCTATATCTTATTGCCAGCAGAACGCAGCTCTAATCAACAATGTATTACGATTTGTAATTCATAGATTTGAATAATGCAGAAAGGCGTAAGTGAACACAGTTTGTTGAATTTTGAAACGTCGACAAAATAGTTTCGCAATACTGAAGCAGAATGGCCAATATATGTATACATATATACATACGAATTGGTATATTTAACTTAAATGAATAAAAATAAATAAATAAAAAATGCAAACTCGCTTGTTTTCATACTATTAATTTCTGAAAATATTCCACAATCTCCTGAAGTTAGTACCATTGGACTTGTATTTTTGATTGCTAAGCGCGAACAGAACAATTGCTGGTTTTCGTTACGGTCCCACCATATCTCGTGGCTCAATGTGAACAACATAAAATTTTTGAATTCACAGTCGCGTGAGTGTGATCCGAGGCATCTGGTGCAGAATTGGTGTAATTGTGTTAGGGTCGCGTGCCACTCGTTGCTTTTAGTCTCGATTTGAGGATATTCACAACGTGATCACAGCATCGAAACGCGAGACATGCTTGCGAACAGGCCTGGAGCACAGCTGTGAAGTAAAAACGTGCGAAGTGCAGGGCACTTCAACGCGAGTGCTCCACATCACATGATTCGTCGTAACGAAACCCCGTCCATGGTACACGCGTTAGGGTGTTAATTAAAAAGGACGTTTTTGAATTTTGACCGGCTTATCCCCCAAATCAGTTCCGAATAATTTAAAAATACTTTCCTTATTTTTTCAGATTTTTATCTTGACTTTAAGCCGTGCCCGTGAGAGGCTGGATCACCTCATTTAACCCTTAAAGGGACACATTGAATCGATCGAACGGAGTTTGATGAAATATGGTGATCCAGAATCCAAAAGTTATTTGATTTCGATAAAACTCGATGCTAGGGGATTTTCGAGGTCGCTGATTACGAATCTGTACTTGAAACTACGAAATTCAAAGTGTTGGATCCAATATGGCGATATCTAGTGACTTTTGGGATGTTGGTTCGCCATGTTTGATTTTGCAAATTCGAGTTCAGATTCGTAATCAGCGACCTCGAAATTCCTTGAATACCAAATTTCACCAAAATTGGGTGATTTTTCAGATTATAGTCCACCATATTAAATCCACCATTTTGAATTTTCAAACTTTGAGTCGAGATGCGTAGTCAGCGACCCAAGAAACCCCCGTATACTAAATTTTATCGAAATCCGTTCTGCAGATTTAATGTGCCGCTGAAGGGGTTAAATGGCGAAATCCACCCTCTTGCCTACACGGGTTAGAGTTGAGATAAATCCGCCCACGAACTTCACTCTACGGAAAGACACTAAATTAGACACACGTAATTGACGAGACTTGACGAGATGTCTTAGCAGTCAAACATCAAATCCCCATTACAATCCTGATATTTTGGTCATTTAGATATACAAGTTTGTATTTCGAAACTGATATTATTTTAAAGACGACGAAAAGCAAAGGGAGCCGTGTTTTGAACAGCAATATAACAGTGATAATTCATAAATTATTTATGTGAGAAACAAGAATTATGCCGAACACGAGCCAACGTGACTTGAATAAATTTTGTTTTTTATCGCCATTATTCGATTGATCTCTTTTTTACTAGCAATAAATCTGCAAAACTCGATGGGCATCAGATAAGTCAGTGTTTGGAAGCATTTCAGGAAATCTTTAATTTATATCAAGAGCGTCGAAATATTCCTAACAGTTCTGAAAAATAATGCCTTCGAAAAGAAAATACTTTTTTGCGTAAGTCAAAAACTGCTAATTTTTTGACGTACAGATTGTATAGAATTCTTGTGCTACTGTTTCCCTAGACATTGCTGATAATAATACTGAAATTGGTCCGGAAGCCAGAAATCCCTTCTTGATTGGCTGTAATTGACCTTCCAGCCTTGAAGGAAATTGAGTGTACATTTGGTTTAGGAGTTGAATAACAGAAAATCAATGGCGGTGGGGAATGATAAGCAAAAAGTAAAAAAATTGGAAATGATTTCGAAAGGTTGAAAGGGAAAAGGTAGCGATACCACATTGTACATTGAAAAAGTAAGATTCTTTTAGTCTACAATTAATTCAATCGTATTCCTTTGTAACGCCCTACAACATAATAAAAAGAAAAAAGGATCACGATAAAAATAATGAGGGTTGTGTCCACTTTGAGACGATATTAAATACCCCGTACATAAATAGAAATACAAAAATAATGTTGGGTTTGATTCAAGCTTTGAAAATAGTAGGCAGAAAAAAAATAGCGAATAATTTTTGAAAACTGTATTGCTTAGAATATATTAAAATTAATTTGTAGTACTATTTTTATTCGTCTGCCCTGAAAATTATGAATATTTTTTTTTTTCTCACTTTTATTATCTCATTTATATACCAATAGCTAACGGCACGTCAAATATGCATTCATCCCTCCATTCACTCGTTCACTCATTCTATACATAAATTATGGACAACAGGTGTATATAGGGTTAAATTTGTAATCTTAAATCCTTTTTTTTTCCGATCAGCGTCATCATGCATATAAATAAATAATCTTTGCGAATAGCGTCAACCGTTGGAAAGTTTCTCTTTTGATTACAGATTACTTCTCTTTTAAACTCCAATAGTTATTCCGCTGCAGGTAGTTAACGGGGTGACATGTCCGTGGATGTTAAATCGCTTTACTTAATTTTTGAAGATTCGTCTCCCGATATAATTTCTAACTTCAACTTGCTGACGGGATACCGCACCACTATAGTCGTTGACTGGTTTTGCTTAAAACATCTTATACTTATCATGACAGCTGGAATTATTCAAAAGATAAGTGTTATTGCTGGAAACGTACATTCAACACCTGATGACCGTTCGAGAGTGAGCTTTGAGATCCGTCTTCCAGAAGAAAGGTGGGATGACTCCATGAACCAAATCTCATTTGGCCCTCACTTTGACTTTACCCGCGGTATGTTTAAATCGTTACAAAACATGCTATCGTGACATGCTAAAGATGTTCCGTGCTTACTGTGTTACATTTCATTCCGTCGAACCTTTCATGATTTCTCGGCAATAATTGTCTGACGAAAGTATTATAACGCCATCAATACCAGTAAGTCACGATGATCCGTGAATCTACCAAGCCGTAACTATTACGTAATAACCGTGATCCATAAAGGAGAGTAACTACCAGAGAATATCTCGAATCCCGTGCGATTGTAGATCGTCTAACGCATCGCGTACCAACTACTCGGCACTTTCGTTTTGCTTTGCGATCTTGGAAGTGGCGAGTGGGTCTGTCATATACATGCGCTCGAATACGGATAACACTGTATTATCAGGCCACTGCACTATCGTTGTGATATAGCCACTCGATGTACAATGGCGAAACGTCGTTATTGCCTCCAATTTATACCAGACGATTCTATTGTTGCCTTCGTCTCTGGTATATTATCGTCTGCTTGCGGGATATGCATAAAGGAACAATCCTGTAGAGGTGGGTATGTGTTTTTATACGTACAATCATTCATACAGTTGTAGTATTCATGGATATAGACCCATGGATCGAGCATTCCTCACACTGCTTGTGGTAACGCCAGAAGTGAGAGAGAAGGAAACACACGCGGCAAATGTCTGTCTCTTTCTGAGCATTTGATTGGTCGTCGCTCGATGGCTCAGTGATGTATCACTGTCAAATGAACCCAGGACTGCTCGTGTTAATGGAGATTGTAGTCGTGTACGACCGCTGATTTCAGTATATAGGGCGATGATTATTTAAGAACCAATGCAATGTGTTTCGCCAGAGATCATAAGTTTTATGTTGGAGCTTTTAACTGCGAGGAGATGAAAAAACTCGAAGATCGATTCGTAAGTAGATGGAATGTCACAACGTGCGGTTAAGTTCTTGGGTTCAAACATGTTGACATTAAAAATTGATTGATGTAATGAACAAAGAAAAAAAAACTGTTGCTCGATAAGACAAATGTGATAGGAAAAATATATTTTCTAAACTCAATACTCGATGTCTTTTTTTTATCCAGTTTCGAGAAAAAAATTTCTCACTAAGGACGCTGCAACGTTGAAGTCTCGCAATACATGTATTCCAAAATCCCAGAATATAAATACAAGTAAAGTTTGCCACCTGAGAACACTTGTTTTTTTTTTCGAAATCAAAAAAGTTTTACGAAAAAAAATTCGCGCACCTCGACTATTAGAAGTGAAGGGATATTGAAATTATTACGAATTATAATTTTTTTTTCTCAAATGAATAAATCTGTCTGGAATTTTTAGTAATTTGCGTGCACTCGGTCGATTATGTACCGATACATTGTTGCATATTCCTTTTAGTCAGATTTTTGGATAGTCGTAGAGCCATGCGATCGGTAAGAAATTGCCAATCACGCATTCCCTGAGGACTCAGCCATAATTGGTATTGATAGCAGAGCAAAAAGAAAGTCATCTTTTCTGAAATAGGGACAATATAATACGGTACAATATAGCAAAATGCTCGCAAAATCCGTCGTACTTAATATATTGCCCAGAATTAATTTCTACTTCAGCTATGAAATAACGAATGACCAAAATTTTCATTGAATATGCGCACCTACGTGATGCGGAAAGTCCGGGCTCTATTTGTTTTCCGGTTCAGTTTTGTCCATAAATAACTGCGAGTTTATTGGCTCGCAGTGTAAACTGCAAATGCAGTAGGTGCAAGGCTTGTATAGCTCGGTTGTGTTTCGCGCTTCGACATACACGCAACAAAGCTGTAATTACGCCGTGAGTGAGTGTGCGGAATCGTGCTTGTGAAGCGGAATAACAAAGACAATGGTCAATCTCGATAAAGCTTGATCACTGTGTCAGACGTGACAGAAACCAATAATTGCTGACGAATCTGTGCCTTCCTACGTCGGGCTGTTCGTTCCTATTATTCGGATCAATATGTTGGTATTTTTAACAAGTTAGAGAGGATCTAAGCATGAAATTCGACGTGTTTTTCAATAGCCTCAACGTTCGGAGCTTAAAGTCACGTGGTACTCCTACCTTTACCGACCGAGCGTACCTTGGCTGCCCGAGTGCACAGCTGATCGTTTAAGCATCTTTTATTTACGAATTTATGGAAAAACAGTCCAACTATGGTTCATTTTACTCCTCATTCTTTCTGACATTGCGCAAAGTATCTCAGCTGTGCACTTTTTGGCCCGTGAAATGCGGAAAATGTGGGAATTGTAAGACGTGTCAAAGAACCACACATTCTTTCGGCGATTCTCGGAATATGAGTAACCTTTTTGAATTCCGCTACCAAAGAACGATTTACCCGTCCAAATTTGAACCCTTTCTGTTCGTTACTTTATTTAGTATAATGAAAAGAAGGGTGAGTTTACTCGGTCGGTAAGGGTAGGAGTATTACATAACCTTAAATACAAGCAAAAAACTTTCCAAACCCACAGAAATTTTAGCTGCTGCTTTATAGAATTGTTCGTTGTTTTTTCGTTCATTCTTATTTCATGCATCTTCTAAGTTTCGTAAAATATTCACGAACATAATACATAGCAATGTCTAATAATAATCAGTACCTGTGACCGTATTGATGAATTGGAAATAAGGCTTGAAAAAAATCTTATTCTCAAAACTCTCTGCGAGTTTCATTAGGTAAAAGCTGAAAAAAATATCCCGTTCCTTGTTTCCACGTTTTGTCTTCCATCATTACATATTTTATATGCACTTGTAACTATTTGCACAAGTGCCAGTTCCATTTTTAATCATACTTGCTCCTACAGATCCGATTTGATGGAAAGAAACTGAAAATTATTCGTTCTCGGGCTCATACGAGTCACCTCGTATTCCAGAATTCAAAAGTTCCAAATCACTTTTTATACCCATTTGGAAAAATTAAAATCAACGTTAGGCCATTTTCTATTGATCATGGCTGCTAATTCTACCAAACATCCCCGAAGTACATTGAATTCCACGTAATTCACATATATAACGTTGTTGACATCCATCAGTTCATGTTTAACACTGAGCGATTTGCTAAATATTTTAAAGATGTTTATACTGTGAAAAAAAAACGGTAGTGAATTTTCAAAATTCACTAAAAATCAGCGATTCCAATGTTAAAGAATTTTTAAAGGGTGGAGTTTGCTACCGAAGAATCTGGAAAAAAAATTCTTGATAGGTACACAAATGTCCGCTAGATCTGTGATTTTTTTATATGATTTTATCTGTCGAAACAGCGAAATATCGTGAGAAAACTGAAAATCAGGTATTATTTGCAATAACTTCGAGGAAAATGGAGTTGGAAGGCTAAGATTTGGTACGAGCCAGTCATTTACCAAGAGAAAACAGTAAGTCACTTGCAGAATCCGTTTCGAGAGAGGCAACGTTCGGCATACTTACCCGGATACGCCCTTTAAAACAATGTGCCTTTCTCTTATTCTTCTTATTTTTCATAATTAAAAATTGACGAATAATTGATGTAATCAACGCTCTCGAAGAAAAGGAAAATGTGGAGCGGAGTTTAGTGACAAAGTTCGAATTCTCGATCACTTATACTGTAAGTAACTCGTCGATATTAAATAAGACAGCCTTAACTCCGTATCGAAAAATCTCGGGAATGTTCGTTTTATCTAATTGGTGGTTGGTTAGTCCTGATTGGATTCTCATTGAATTCTGATAAACAGTTGGCTGAATCAATTTTTACTAAGTTCTCGACATGATGTACAGCCTATCTTTGTTGATATTGGACTTTTTTGATAATGTTTTGTGAACAGAATATGAACCTCAAAGCGTGCGTTTTGAGTCTAATATCACAAGAAAAGTTTTGTGTCATGTGAAAAGAACCTAGCAGAATTGTTAGAATGCCAGAATCAAGCTTCTATTTTTTCTTCTTACATTAATTTCATCTTCCTCCCAGGGACTTTTTCAACCCCCGTTTTTAAAGAACGTATATCTAAGCAAGGAATAAAAAAAATGTCAGATTTCTTCTTCTATTTACGAGCAAAGAAAAATGATTTTTTTTTTTCAAAAATCCGTGCACGCGTCCGGATTTTATTCATGTTTTAAATCGGTCCAGTTTTTTTCAAACCCACCTTGTATAAGCCACCCGCATAATCAACACTAAAACCATTCTGCAAGAATGAGTTTCTTCGGGCCAATGTCACTTTTTTCAACTATTTTCATAATTATTTTTCCAGGCTAGAGCCAGCCCGAAAGACGTGCGTTCATCCTCATCTTCCGCGTCTCTTCACGTCGTAGCAGAAAACTCCTCTCAAGAAATGACTCTCACCTTCTGAAAACCCACACACCAATTACGGCCGCGTCGGTAGAGGAGACCATTATTTTTTTAACACAGTTCCTTACAGCGAATCGTGAGAATAGACAGAGTCAGCCGGGCAAGAAGTAAAAATAAACAGGTGTGTGCCCTGCGTGCCTCGTCCTCAGAAGGTGGATCCACGGTGTTTTATCTTCCAGGGTAGTAATAATTTGTGACACAGATGCGGCCCTCGGAATCTCTCCGGCGAAGAGAGACTGCGGTATACGTATAGTGCCAGCTAGGCGTAGCTACGCCTGTAGATTTCTTTCGGGAATCCTCATGCATCCCGAGAGGCTAAGCGTCACAGGTTTACACACTGACTACGCAGCCTTAGGAAGTCACAAATCAATGCGATGCCTCGTCCCGTCGACGCACTCGACGTTGCACGACTACATGCTCGGAATTTATCACTGATCTATATGCTAACTGAATGCCTGACTGTAAGCGTCCTGGGCCTGAGTCGATTTCAAGCAGACGGAATCGACACCAGCGCTTCAGCAGCCCCAATGGAACTAACCGATCACGTGGTTCACTGCGGATGTGATTTGTTAAAGGGACGTGACCACGTGACCAAATCTCTTTCCGATAGGGTGTCGCCCACGTGACAAGTTAGTTCAACTTTGGGTATTGCAGCGCTGGTGTCGGTTTTTGGGGCTTCGAATCGACACTGATCAGCCGCCGTGTGAAAATGGTCTGTGAAATCGAAGCAATAGAATAAAAGTCACCTAATTGTCTGGTTTCTGAAAAAAATATGCATCAAGCGGTGGCAAAAGTGACGAGATTCGTAGACTCGTCAACAGCTGATTCGTGGTTTACTCTTTATAGATTTCGTAGATTTTTTTTAAAATCGAAATACCGAAGAATTCATAACCGTTCCTTCTATTTGCTTGGAGTATGGTCAATTGACTTCAGGTTGGAGTTTGGGTCGATTTTTCCAATGTTTCTTACTTTTCTTAAAAATTTTATCGATTTTTTGTTTATTTACGAATGTCGAGACAGAAACATTGAATTCAAATTTTTCTCCAAAAAATGTACCAACCAAAGAAATCTAAAGAAATTTCGACCGCCTTTTAAAAATTTGTCAACTCCGGAGGTTGGCAACACTGAGTCAACCATCCAGTTAGTATAGAAATCAGTGGAATTTGTGTATGCCTATGTTGATCCTCTGGGGGTTGGAGTCGAGTATTCGGCCTGATTTTAATTGCAAATAAAACTGCTTGGTGAAAATTTTAACGCTGTTACCAGCGCGCCTGGTAATTTTTAATTCCGCTAGAGGTTGCGCTCTCATTTTCATCTCAAGTGGTCTAGACTCTAGTTATCAGTGCCCCTCAACTCCAGGGAAGAACTTTTTTCGAGAAACGTTTATTGTTTGATCCGCTAGAACAAACATGAAATCAACGGTGATCTGATATTGCCAAACTTTGATTGTTTTTATCAAATTTTTTCCCGTTCAACAATCCCACTGGCAAGATTCTTCCGACGAAATTAAAGCTGAAGAGGCTTCTCGTGATTAAAAATACGTTGGACACCCCTGGACTAGACCCTTGGGATGTCTGAGTAGTAGGTACAGTAGTCTTGGAGTTTGTGAAACTTCGCAGTTTACATGATTCGTATACGTATGTTCCTTGTCTGCGCAAATTGGGGACATGTACCTCTCGTGTATTTCCTGCTTTCAACGAAAGCTGCGAAACGAAATGAGAAACAAAAAAAAATTAGGAAGAACCACCCCGCTTTATCTTTTTACCGGTAAAGTAAAAAATCTAATGCAATTGAAGCATGAAATCTGTAGTTTCGAAATCTCTGTGAGAGCTGATGGGTTAGATTAAAATTACGTGAATCGACAGACTTCCGGAACCTTCAGTTCAACATCCCAAAAATTAGATAAGCATTCGTATCGTCGGTATAGATGGTCACCATAAAAATTATACTGGTCAGCAAAATTTTGTAAGAAGGAAGGTGCGTACCAATTTTGAAATACTTATATGTACCTCCATTAACAAACCATATTCATTTTGATTCTGTCTGGTCTAGTTTTTTGTATTACAGCTACTACCAGTAAAATTGAATGTTTATCGTTTTGATTTGCTGTTCTCGATTCGGCGTATTTTGTTATTTACTACAAATGCCAGTTAATCAGTTACAATAAATGACAAAATATCCCGAATCACAAAAGGCAAGTCAAAACGATAAACATTCAATGTTATCGGTAATAGCTATAACACAAAAACTAGAACTGATCGAATCAAAATAAATATGGTTTCATAACGAGGGTGGATAGGTATTCAAATATTAGTCAGCAACTTCCACGTTACAAAATTTTATTGACCAGTGTACTGTAACACTACGTATAACCTCATATTTGTCCATAAAAACTGCATTGTTGAAAAAACTAAATACATCGTGCTACAATAAAACCATTCGTATCTAAAATATGCTAACATCAGTTCCATGACACTAAATCTTGTTCCCAACATAATCAGTAAAAAATTTTCACGTTACACACAAAAAGTGAATTTTTCTCGACCACTGTTATTGAACATCCGGCTGTATGATACTCTTGAATCACGCGTGCGTTAGTTAATTAAAAAAAATTACGGAAATCATGGTTGCGATAGAAATCAGTCCGCTACGTCACTCCGTGCAAAGTTTGCGGGAGGGGGGGGGGGGGTGGGTGTTTTATGTTATGCCTGCATATAATCAGGGTAATCAGGGCGCGGTGCGCCTTTCATGGCGGAGTAAAATCCAGCTCCACAACCTGCCTGCCCCCTGCAATAACTATCTTCACTTAGACACGAGCCACGTACCGCACTGTGCCGTAAATGGGCAGACGGGGAATTCCGACTCAACTAGACGATAACTAACCGACGTTCTCTGCTCTACTTGTCCTCCTTTTTTTTTTATACTCTACGGAAAACGGTCTGTTCTGGATGCGAAGAGACGGAAAGTAATTTTGCATTTCCACTCTGTTCTTCGGAGTTACAGTAACCTCAAAACTTACTGAACATGAAAATTGCACTCCAAATATCGCGTTCTGCGATCATTTGAATGGACATTAATTCCATAGATATTATCACGCGAAATATACATTTGATCGTCACTGTTGAATTAATTAATTATTGTGGAGAGTGGGTTGAGAAGAATGTGCGTTGTTATTTTATATTAACAATGTATTTACTCAACTCTTACGTTATAGTGTGTCTGCTTTACTCCCGCACACATGAGCTCTCCATCGCTAACATTTGTACTTATTGTTAGTGCGCTTACATTTCTAGAGTTACAAGTAAGGTTACCGGAACAATTGAAGGTTATAACATCTGTTCATATTCCAACAGTGATAAAATATTTTGCACCTTTTTTAGACTATGCAGAAATCAGAGAAATCTTTCAAGCCGCTAATTGGCTGCTTTGAACACAGCAAAGTTGTTATATAGTTACAATGACAAGAACAAACCCTGAACATTTCAAAATTTTACAATAATTTCAAAATAATTATTCACACATGAGCGTAATAACATCGTTCTTATTAAGCTTATACATAAATATGAAGAAACAATAATTATAAGAATTTGAAATTTTCAAGGCTTGTTCCTCTCAGTGTAAGCAACAACTCTGCCAAGTTTTGAATCGTTCCTTTAATTTATACCAAAATTATAGACATAAAAAGAACGAAGTAACTGGATGTAAAAATTAAAAGTATTTTGTATTCAAGACTTCCAGAGCTTCGAGGCACGTGTTCTAGTTAACGTAACATCTTGAAACTTCACACAGATTTATTGTTTCAATGATTTGTAACGAATCTAAGAGCCGACCTCAATTAAAAATTTTCCAACTTCCAAATAAGAATCACCCAGATGTATATTATACCGGGTGATTAATTTCTTACATCGATGCTTTGTTACAGCTAAACTGAGATTTCGCCTACGCTCGTTGCGTTGATTGAAAATGTATAGACAATTCCGTGAAATGGATGACGATGAATTTCACAGAAAATTATCTGCGGAACGAATAGACAAAACTTAATTGCTACAAAGTCTCGGTACCATCGGCAAATTCATCTTCTCTTTGCTCCGTTGCACTGTCCAGGCTACACTTCTACCGTTTCTCTGATTTTAAAGACTGATGTATACACGTACATAACCGCGCTTCCCTTTGCTGCAGGTAAAGCTGCAAGCCTTTTCAGCTGAAAAAGCAGCATCTCTTTGGCAAAGGGAAGCTTCGGTGGAATGAATAATGGCGTCGTAGACGCAGGCCCGAATTCTTTAGAATTTCTGTGTGCCTAACAAGTGAGGTTGAATACTCCGTGTACGGGATACGCGGATTTTCTATTACCGTAACGAGGGAAAATTCTTTGCAAGTTGCACTTAATCGTCGCTTCTTTTGCTTCGGATTACCCGTTCTTCGGTTTTCGTTGATACAGTGACGATTTTTTATAATTAATTAAACAGACGAGGCATGGATATCAAAATCACCGACACATTCATTCGTTATAACGGTTTGATATTCTTTGAATAAATTAAAATACGCCTTTTTCGATCTGAACATAGACAGGAATCTCAAAGTATATAATTGAAAACAGATGAATAAAACAGCAAACCATTTATTCCTTCATTCGATCATTTACTACAATAACGTAATTAATTGTTTTCAAAATGTTTAAAATTTAAATTTTTCACTATCACTTGACTTCCTTTTTGTTCCGTTTATATTTCATTACCGGCAAAGTCGTCTCTATACATTTTCCTGATTAATTAACAATTTCTTATCTAATAACCCAACTCTCAACTGCATATTGTGAAGATCTATCCAGACAATCTAGATATAAAGTTCGTTTTTGGAGTGAAAATTCACGTTCTCAGTCTTCCTCTTGATCTTGACATTTTGATTCGGTAGAAGATAATATCTAGAGAAACCGATATGCAAAATTTTCTCTCACGGCTCGCAAAAATTGAATATTCTCATCTTACGGTTAGTCAACGCTTTGAAATTGACCACATTACCGTGACTTACCGATGTGCAATTACCATAACAGAGCTTTTCACGCTCATGCCACAGCTTTAAGATCCATATCGATCCATACACGGTTACCATTTCAGTGCGCAATGGTCTAGCACCGACAATCTGCACACAACATAACATCCGTTATTCCGCAGGCGAGCTTAAATTTGTGTAATGCTATGCAGTATGTATAATTTTCACACTTAACTTCACACCTTCAATTTTAACCCACACATAGACTGCACGGTGTAGTAAGCCTCGCTGACTGAACGCAAAGAACGTGAGAAAAGAAAGGGTGGCCAGTCTCAAAGTGTAGTTTTCAGAACTCAGAAAAGCATTCCTGCAACTAAGTATCTTGTCAGCAATGCGCCGAATGGCCTCTCCGAGACCAATCGTCTTGCACTAACGTAACCAATGACCAATCGGGAGTCTTCCCAAAACTCCCGTTATTGAAGATCCTTTTCAGACCAGACCGATGCAACAGAGAGTCAATTTAGACACCAGAGAAAATGAACTAAATCAAACGCAGGACCAATCAATTCAGACTTCAGACAATTCAGAACACATCGATATTAAAAGCGGGACAGATAATTCTAAATTATGAAACGCTCGTATTCAGAGACTTCGAACTTTATTATAATTAACGTCATTCCAGTAGTGAATAAATCTATCGTAAAATCGAACCTTGAAAGTCGATTGAAAGAACCTCTTATTAGTACTGAATATATATTTGAATTGAAGTATTGTGTAAAAAGAATTATTCAAATCACGCTTAGTGATAGTTGCCACGATCCACAAGATAATTCCAGGTTGAGGCAGGCTGAAAGAAAGATCAATTCGAGCAGATCATCGAAGTTCGTGTACCTGGACACCACAAGGTCAAGGAGCTTAAGTCGAAAATCACGCGGTGAATAAATAATTTCTCGCAACGTTCCTCCTAGAACATAACAATGAGATAATTTATTATTGACTTTGAAAAAATATTCACATCACCGATTTCTCAATGCTTCTGAAACTGTTAACAAGGCCCGGCGATGATCGGTAAAAGATGAAGTTACAATCCTTCCATTTAAACCGTAACACCGTCGAAGCTGTTTTAACAGTACCTGTAGGTGCGATCGAGATAGCTTTCCAATTATAAGTTGGAGAAAACTCCTATGTCCGGGAATGAGATGGCACTTAATTACCATCCGGAAGATAAAACCGTAAAACGATCTCGCAGTTAATGTACCAGGTACATTATATCCAAAACACAACACAGGTATACATATTTATAGGTATAATATACAAACTCTGTTTGTGAAGCAATTTCTTAATCAGAGAGTGAAGCCTGAAAGTTGATAATTAACTGGATGACTAGTAGATATCGTTTACACTTTGGCTCTAAGCTCATTATTCATTGAGTGGAAGAGATTAACGAGCAAAGCTCACGGCCCACCCAACAAGTAACAACTCTCAGAACTCTTCCTCGAGTCCTTCGCACAGAGTCTTTGGTCCCATCACTGGCTCCCCCTTCATCTGAGTCCAAGATATTTTAATTCCACCAATTACTACGATTCATTACTCAGTGTAGGGGTCTTGTAACATTTGAATCCAATCTTATGCCCAGATGAAGATACTCAATGAAGCCAAGCATCGTTTGCTCTTTGGCAAAATTCAAAGGATGCATCTAATCATTTCCATAGATGTTACATCCAATTACCTCGTAAATATTTCCCGGTACCGGAAGACGAGATTCTTCTCAATTTTTGCCACAGTGGAAAATAGCCCGAGTAGAAATTTCGAGTAATCAGAATTTGGTTTGACCGTTGTGTCGAATCCTGTCAGTTTCAATGGTCAAGACTACGAACAGTTTAAGAGTCAAGAATTCTATGCCTTTGTTACGTTGAGAATAAAAATCGCCCACCAACCATACTTGAGAAAAGCTCGTTCTTCTTTGTTTACCCATCAAATATTCGCACGATTCTTGCAAAAGCGGATGCGAATGCGAATATCCGTTATATCGCTAGTTCATACTCGCGGAAGTATAGCATAAGGGTCTCCAATTCGGCATAATTCTACTTTACGGAAGTTTCCGGGTCACATCGTCTTAGCATCTTATGCGGTTAATCCAAAAAATTTTTGATCTGCACCCAGCAATCTTAACCTTAGTCACTTACACGTGTGGAAGCTTCCACGTTACTTACACTGGATTACTCAACCCCGAGCCAAATTTCGAACGTTATTACTGTATACAATACAGCATTACGTTATGCACAGTTACGACTTGAACAAAATTCATAGACAAAATTTAAGAATTCACAAATAGACTCCAATCTTAGTTTCAGCAACAAACGATGAAGGATGTGGAAGAAATTCTTGAAGCGAAAAAAAGTGAAACAATATGCAATAGATACATAAGATCTGTGAGACCCCAAAGTCTTTTCAATCATTCTTCGTTTAACTTGCAGAAACAACCCTGGTTCAAGCACGCTGACTTTAAAATTGTGCCTAAAAGTCGGTTCCGGGGTCAACTGGATCCCACGTGAGTGACTAGGTTAAATCATTCGGTAATTCAACCATTGGGATTTATCCAATTTAGAGTCAGTCTCCATCGTATTGTATTTCATCCTAAAGTATATCATCGAATGTTTTTCAATCATCCCTTTACTGTGGTAGTCCAAGCTGATCAGTTCTGCCGATGTGCTGCGAACGTTACTTCACCTGAACCAAATACCAGCAGCTGTAACAGTTGTAATGAACAAAGTTGAGCTTCATAGGATCAAATTTGATCCTAACTGAGAATCTCCGCCGGCAATATCTACGCTGCTTATTGATGGTGTGTGTACTGTGTGCACGTGTGTGTTTGGTGGGGTGTGTTTGTCCATGTGTGCTGTATGGGGGTAAGATAAACGTGTAATTTTTGCACCCTCGTATTCCATCCACCATCCACCGGCCAATTACCTCACGAGCAGATTTAATCGCTGGGCTAATCCACCTTATCGTAATTGTAAATTTTGGGCACGGGGAACTATAAACTGCAGTGTTATCAACGACCGAAGTTGATCCGGTCTGCATGGCGGCGGAACGATGCATAATGGTTTCACTTATCATTACTGGGTAATTATGCAGCTAGGGTCATCAAAAGCCATCCGGAAATTTCTTAGACAATGTCGTATTCCCGAAATGGTTCGAGCTCTAGTGATGCAAAGCATGTATTTTCCGATTAGTTTGAGGCGATGTTTTGAAAGTAACATATTTAGGCGCTATCCGAACATTGACGGACATGTACGGATACAAATATGAAAAAAAGGTTTCAAAGTGTACAATTTCAGCTATAATCTGAAAAAAGGGTCATTTAAATACTGGTCGACGAAAAGCTGTGTTGAAATATGCGATCACAATCCCGCGAGAACGAAATAAAGCAGAATAAAAAAAAAGACTTGGGATTGTTTTGGTAAGCAAAGTACCCTTCAGGCTTCTATGCGACAGATCTATGATGAATTGAAATTTGGCAGAGTCACGAAATTTTTTATTGAAAAAGTTCGTTTCCTTGATTTCAAGTAATATTTTCATCTGTACTTTAGAAACGAAACGACGGATCAAAAATCTGACGCACAAAAGTCTAGCTCGTAATGATTCGAAGCTACAGTAAAAATTTCAGGTTGATCGGCTGAAGGGTTCTGAAGTCATTGTGGTCGCAGTTACATGACGTACTATTGTATATTTACGCCAATAACTTCGTCAATTTTACGAATTTTCGAATACGTCATTAGCCAAAATCATGCTGAACGGTCCCGCAACACGAGTATGTTGAAACTTGAGGTTCTAAAGAAACGATTGAAAATCTAACAAAAATAATTTAAATTTTTTTTCCACTCAGCGTAAAAGAAAGACTAAGCAACAATAAACAACCAATCAAGAAATTTTTGTCATCAACGAAGAGCGAGACTGTTTAAGATTTGAACTGATTTAGTTTGTAGCAAATCAAGTGGGAATTTGAACCTCGTTGTAGAAATACTTTCGTTTTGCTATGATTTTTACGATTAAATACAATCAATAATGAAAAATTTACCCATGACGAGGATTACTGGTTCCATGGATAAGGCAAGGAATTAGTTGGGTGAAAAGCGTCCAGGAAATAATGGTGTTATAGTCAAACGTAGTAGAGGCATATGACATTACATTACAATATAAACAGATCTCATTTGAATTAACCTCGTTAACACTGAATGCCTCAGAGGAAAGCTTCGAAGTTCGCAAAAATTCATAATAAACTAACAAACCGTGCAAACTACCATGAGATACACTCAAGAAATGAATGCCAACTGTTGGTGGTTGGCATGGTGGTAGATCGCAATGAGTTTCCATAGTTTTCAACAACATCGTTAGTCTGCACCACGTGTATATACTTTGTGAATAGAGGCAATAGTGTGTTTTTCCCCAGTAGTCAATTTTAATTTGCCTTTTCATCTTCAATTTTCAAAATGAAACGAAGAATGATTGATCGGATCGAAAAAAAAATTGAAACACACTTTGCACGCTTTAGCAGGAAGATTCTTGAATACTCTCCAGATTATCAACTGAACCCTCATTGTACCTCGTACGGTGTACATCGGATAGATTTTTACGGCAGTAATTCGTTGTCACGAGTTTTCCAACCAAGGAACACGAACGTCGAATGTCAAAGTTGATAAGAAGTGCGATAAAATGTTTAACGAATCTTACTAGGCAGTCCAGTTTATAGATGACATAGTCGCGTGTGCCGCGTTTTTGATTCTTCCCGAAGTTGTACGCGCACAACTTACGGCGAGTGCAAGCAGGTATTTCTTTGCGGCAAGTTGTTCCGAAAACTTGTGTAGTGGTTGAAACAAGAGCGGTTTTCGTAAGTCGCTAATGCCTTTAAGATTATACCACCCATTAGTATATTATCGCTGGGATCTGTTACAACGCCAGCCCCCTCCGTTTTGCATTCACTGTAAGCTGCATGAACGTTATTTAAGACGTTAAACTGGCAGAGCGGAGAATGGTTGAGCCGTCTACTCAGCGAATCAACTTACGGCTAACAACCCCTGGCTACACATTCTCAAGCGTACGAATACCACTGTAAAAAGGTTACGTCGACACGTAGCGAGCAGGCACTTTATGTATAGGTACCTACGTTAACGATCGAGGGTTACGCAACCCTTCGTTGTTGTACTTGACTTTCGGAAGAATGCCGTTCTGAGACATTCGTTACTTGACGGGCCGATATTCGCAGACACGAGATAAGGGTGTGACACATTAGAAGAACTGGGATCATTATCAGAACAGCAATAGCGGACGAAACTTCATTCTGACCTTTATGCTCCCAATGCTCGATATCCAGGAAACAACCGACGCAACGGGATGATGGAATCGATGACCGATCCTGTCAGCCGATGAGAGAAACTTCCGGAATCCCGATAATTGCCTCGGTGAGTGTCTCCGAAACGATTCCACAGCGTATCGGTTAAGAATGATCAAGCAGGACGAAAGATTCAAACGACTTAAAAATAATGTGCGTAATTCTCCAAAGAATTTCAGACTATCTACCCACAGCAATCTTTTACTTTGCGTTCAAAAAAATTGGCTTGCTTGTACGGTTGTGACCGTTCCTTTTTTTATCTTTGACGGAAGCCCGTTTTTTTTACATTTTGAAATTAATATACTTTTCTACGAAGTGATGATCGAAAGTTTTAACCAAAGGTCGAAAGTCGATGATTTATTTTTCGAAATGTGCAAATATTCTTCAACTTTCAGACAAAATCGAGGTTCAGAGGCTGATCGATCCAATTGTTGAATTTCGATGTAATACAATCCAGTAACTATAGTCGAATCTGGTGGTTAAATTTTGTCTAAATTCGTCCTTGACTCGCAAACTGAGCTAAAATTAGCTAGGATATTCCTTTTCCTGTCACGAGATGCTCCACCTCCTACCCCTTCCCCGGTCATCGGTACGTGGCGCTTCATACGTGACCGGCATTCCGGCCTCTTCAGATCCGAATTGGAAGGCTCGGTGTGTCCTGCAGCTACTATCTGCCCTCTTTGTGCCGTTTCGTCTTCTACAATTAGTTGGCCCACTGAGAGTGATTTTCTATAGTGGAAATCGGTGTAGCTCGAACCTTCCGGCGAAAAGGACAACGAGAATTTTAAACTAATTTCGATAAAGAAATCGCCCTTTTCGCCCTTTCGCGCCGAGTTCTAAGACCTGACAAATTGTCCTTTCTGCCTTCGGGCCAGTCCGGGACTGACCTTTGAGCATCCTCGCTAATTCACACGCACGACGAGTTGTGAAATTTCACCACTTTGCTTGAAATTTCTTACCTCTCGCCGGAGTGAAATTCGTACAGAGAGAACGGACAAATCTGAGAGACAATTATTCTCGGTACCGGACATGCTTTAAGCGAGATTTTTGATTTTGAAACTATTTGCATAACCTTTTTTCATTACTTTTCATCGAATTTGTAACACCTCGAGAAACTCAAGGTTTCCAGATTTCGATGCTGACAGTTTTCGACCAGCGAACGATTTAATCGAAAGCAGGTAACTGTTTACACGTTTTGAATTCTATGATATTTGAATAATGCAAGAGAAGCAAATTCAAGAAAATGAATTTCCCGAAGAATCCGAACGTGTGTTGTATGGCACAGGAATTGCTGATTACGCGGTAAGACATTGAAGTCGTGTAAAATTTTCACTTATCAAAACTTAAAACACGTTCTTCTCAAAACTTCATTTTCAAAACTGGCCTGACACATAGCTAAAAAACTAATCGACCGATCTTTATGAAACTTGGTGTACATCTTCCTAACTTTATTATCTAAAATACGAACCTGAATATTCATGAGATTAGATTTAAAAAAAGTAATATTTTATTGCGAGATACGGAAAATTTTTTGTCAGAAGATTCAACTGCTTTGTTTCAAAGCGTACCATTTCATCAATTTTAAACATTTTTCACTATTCATAGGTTCATATTTTACATTTAAGTGTTATTAAAATAAAAATCCGTGTTTGTTTTGTTTTAGATTAATCCATCCAACGCCACGCGTCTCGCCGTCTGACGTTCAAGAAAAAAAAATGAGATGTAATAGTCAAAAGTAACAATAAAAATACCAAAAAGCTAAAACACTTCAAGAAGTATTTCCTTGTCTAAAAAAAGCGATCATTTTCTAAGCTAAGGATATCTCTCCCCTTAAATGACCTTCTATACGTAGAGCCATTCAGCTCAATTCGACCACTCTTCGGACCTCAAAATCTTCGATTTTTTCTTTTTTGGGATTTTGCGTACCACTTGAGAGTGCTAGGGTATTTCACTAGCTTCTTTACTCCCTAGATTGAAAAATATATAAAGTAAAGAAAGTAAATAAAATAAAGAATATAAATAAATCAAGGAAATAAAGAAATTATAGAAGAAATATAGAAATTGATTACTTCGTCAAAAATAACGTCAAAAATATGTGTAATGGTATAAATAATTTATACCATACAAACATGGATGACCTAGGAGTTGCATTTAGTGTACACTAATGAAAATTTCATATGTCATAGTAACTAGAAAAATTGAGTAAAACAGATATCGTTAAAAAAAACTGTTTGAATATTGTTGGAATAACTAAAAACGAGGTACGCGTAACCATTTTGCGCTATTGTCGATCCTTTTTGGTAATTACAACGCAAAATCAGTTTGTTCGGTTTAGTCTGCTTTTTTAGTTAAACAAGTCTTTAACATCAATTTATTGTTGTACGAGCATTAAATTTTCGCAACAGTTGCGAGAAAATATAGTAACAGCGATCGTAACAAGAAAGAATAGTAACGGTTACTCGACTTTCTGGTAACAGCTACAAAACTAATTTTCATTTTTTACCTAGAACTACATTTTTCGATTGCGGTCAAAAATAGTTGAGGGCAGAACGGTAACCGGAACTAAAAATTTCACTCAGAGTACGACCCAAAATCGCCAGTGTTAAAATTTATTAAAAACATATTTCACAATTCAACACCACAGCGTAAAGGGGTGATTGATTTTGAAAATGACATGTTTTTTTCTTTATCTTTGTTTCGCTATGTAGGTATACAGTCGTTCTGAGATCATAACCACACGTTCGGCAGCAAAGCAGTACAGGTATTGAATTACCGTTGTTATACAGAGTCTTAAGATATCCCGTGCTCGTTTAACGGCTAGAGAAAGAAACTTGGTCGAGTTTCTTTTCAAATTCAATAACTTATAGCAGAGATGGAGTGCGATGAAACGAAGGTATATATGTCACAACTCGTATAAATTTTATCTCTCGGGAAGACGAGGACGAAAAATCTGTCTAACGTGTATAAAAGATCAGGGGATCTTACGTGAAAGGAATAAACTAGGGAAGAAAGTAGTATCGGATTACCGTGGCCAATTGTGACATCATACCGCGATCATTACCAAGAAAGTTTATAGTTTCAGTAGTAAAAGACGAAGTCAGCCCTTGGGAGAATTACCCAGATACGATGTTCACCAAGCTCTGTATACCTCGAACCAGAAGCAGAAAGCGTAACTTAATACTAAGTAGTTGCGGGCCGAGGGTGAATTACTAATATAATAAAATGGCATAAAACATTCCAGTAATACTTTCGGTCGTAAAAGCTGTTTAATCGATCAATTGCTGGTAATGGTTTTTCAACTGTTTTTATGATGCTTGTCTACTCTTTTCTTCCAATTTAATCCAGCAAATTGCAGTTTCCACATTTGTTGAACGAGAAGTGATCCACAGTTTGGTCTGAAAGTGGTCAAGATAAATTAATAATAATATTAGGAATGGCTAGAAAAATAATGATAACGACCACGAAAAGAACAGGAGAAAATTGTGGTGTTGTCTGATTTTTAAACATGTTATTAAAGCTTGATATAAGAGAACAATAAAGGGGGAAGTTCAAAGCTCTGGTTTCATGACGTAAAAGCTTTGTGGTTGTTTGATAAATGGAAATTTCAGTCGACCTATACGAGATTATGCAGATCCCGGATTAAAACTTATCGACTCAAAACTGTGAGCAACGGGGGACGATTGATTTCGCTTTGAAACGAAAACCATTCGTTGAAAAATTTCTACAATTTGGCGCGAATGAATACATAAATTTAATGCGATTTCGATCTCTGTGCCAATTGAATTACGCAATCATCAGATCCTTTCATTGTTACTAATACTCGACAGTTCTTTTTTTTTAATTTTTGAACGGACATGAAAAAATCCTCGATAATTAAACTTAGCGGGCAATTATTAATAATATACGGTGCCATCGATAATCTGCTCGAATGAGCGTCGATTCATTTCTTGCTTTCATAAGCCAAACGAGATTTATGCACCGATTTAATGAGAAATTCTCTTGAATAACCGTGAGCTTTACCATTCACCGTGCACTTTACACGCGAGCATTATTACGTATGCGATGCAAATGAGTTTCCGTGCACTGGCTTTAAGTTGGTAATACAAGACGTAAGCGGAAGGAAAATGTATGTAGGAATTGTCGCAGTAGCAACTTGACTGTCCTTATGGTGCGACAGTTATCGCATTAAGACACACTTGAGGTTAACATTTGTGAGCAGGATTTAATCATTCGCGTGAAAAGCTTCTGTGACTAATCGATTTAGCGTTGCAATTGAGCAATTATAAAGAAAATCATCGACTTCCGACAATACGGTTTGGGCATGTGTTTTAGTTTTTCTCTCTTAAATTTGACCTTACTGTCGGGAAATGAAACAGTTAACTGTATGCAGCAGGATTTCCTTACGATTAAGTACTTTGGCAAAGTTTGTGTTTGGGAAATTTCTAAATTGTCTTTGATTTGTGTTATTATCAATTTGGAGGGTGAAAAGTTCGTGTAGATAACTGACAGAAGAAACGCAACTTGTCTAGAGTGTAAAATTATTGAGAGATATTAATTGACCGCTTTACAGAAGTTGTAATATTCTTTTATTTTCTTTATTTCCGACTTGAATATAAAGTTAACTTTTTTCACCTTAAAAACGGGACGAAAGTGGCATATTTTTCCCTAAAACGCATTTGCTAAAAATCCAAACCAGCGGGAAATATGAGGCGGATTTAATAGTCCCAATTTTCAAATAAATATTGCGGCCAGAGTCGATTCGGAAATAAAATCTCATATGTAACACGGGAATAAAAGTCGACTTTATTCCCTTGTTACATAATGTACTATTATAATATATATCAGAGCGTATAATCTAATCAAAAAATCGAACACACAAATAAATGCAGTTGAATTAGGATTTAAAAATTGAAACTCAAATTGACATGTTGAATTGCGTGAAAAACTTTTTTCACACAACGTAAAACATATTTTTTCAAATCTGCATGCTTATTTATTTGTTCATGAATCGATTCCTTGAAAACTGTTCAAATTGGTTTTTAATATCACGAATCTATTTCCACATGAAGCATAAGTTCATCTCTCATCAGCTAGAACTGTTTTGCACCCATTATTTTTCGTCTTGTTCTTTAGAAAACTGCTATATTTACAAAATGAGTGATCAATTGTAGTTTCATGGCCACGAAATGAATCGAGAAATAAATCAAACAATAATAGTTCTGATTGAATATGGTTACTGTAACGATAATAATTTTTAATGTAAAAATATGTTGTTTCGTAATTTATACAAAGATAAATCAAATGAAAAATGCAGTGGTAATAATGTTTTCAGTAAGCTTGGCTTATTCGTTCTGACGGTCCTAGCCAAAGTGTCCCTTTCTTAACTCTCGTCCCTTCACGAAAGTATTCTCTTGAAATTTTGTTTATGCCTCGATCTTCCAATACGAACGGCCCTTAGTACAGTCTTGACGCAAAGTTTCCTTCTTTCACTATGAATAGAGTTTTTCTAGTTGGATTCACAAATTTCCAATTTCTACCACGTGAAGTTCGTATTGTTTTACAGCGTTTGAAACTTAGTTTTCTCACTTTTGTTTATTTTTACTTCACTTTCCAGATCTTCCATTAAGACTATATTTCCCCAAAGCTTCATTGGGATTAAACCACGTTCAACATTGAGAATTGCGTGTTGTATCCTTAAAACTATGAATAAAATTCTGAGATTCGTAGAATCGAGGACAGAGCTCATGGAAGAATTCATTAATTATCTTGTCAATTACATAAATAGAACGTGGGTGACGTTAAAAAAGTTCGAGAACTCGCGTTATGAGCGTCCTTGTAAAAAGAAAGAAAAGTCTGAGGACGAGTCAGTACAAAAAGTGAGTCCCATTTTCATTTCTATGAAAATACAGAACAGTTTTGAAATCTGAAATTTGCAGAAGTTTAACGGACCATTCACAGACTATCGCGAAAGAATTGTTGCGAAACATTGGTAGATCAGTGATTTTATCACCGAGGTGAAACAAATTCATGTCTCGAACTTTTGTTGAAAATGGTGAAATTTATCGATACCAGCTAAATTTGAGGAACCTGAATCTGAAATTTCATCACTTGTTTTACAGTGAAGCGGTGATGCAAGTACAGATAGAACCGAATGTATTTGATTTGGGTAATATTTTTTCTTCCATTTTCTGCACGATGTGAGAAAATCGATAATCGAAATGTGAAACGCACAAACAATGGAACTGATAAACTGATTTATTAGTCCATTTTATGGAATGATAAAAAAAAGTGAGTGCTGAAACCTGACGTAGTAAAAAACTGTTAGAGTCAAAAGTTACAAGTGGTAGGAATTGAATATTTTATGAGAAACACCTGAAAACGTTCGTTTATGTTTGCAAAGCTATTTCAATACTCTTAAAATAATGACGGTCGATAAATTGTCTTTGCGACAGCTGAAATGTAATTTCGAGGTTATGTCACCTCGGCAGAAAATGTACTATAGCGCTTAAAGATACTAACTAACGTAAAAACATTGTGCCCTATCACTTACGTCAACGTTTTACGGTAATACAATAAGTGATTAAATTTCAGAATAAGTCCCCAAGAATTTGTACAATATTAGAAAATAACTGTAAAGTTTTTTCAGGGAATTTCATTCGACTTTAATCATATTTGTCAATATTTTTCAAAATTTCATCAAATCCTTTCAAGTTTGAATTCTTCTAAGAATTTTAGAAAGGGTTCCAATAGCATAAAAAATTCAAGGAAAAACTTTTTCAGATTCATCAGCTGAATCTGTTCTATCAGCAAAGTTAGAAAAATCAAATAACGATGAATCTGTACTCATAGAACGACTTTAGCACGATGACTATTGTCAAGTTTGGAGCTTTATCTTCATGTCACGGCCATGCAGTTATATTTTCACTTTGCGAAAGGGATATTGAATGCTTGAAGTTAGTCCAGATAAGTGAGCATCATTCACCAATTCAGCATTTCCGTGACAACGGTTAAATTATTCCTGACAGCCAAATTGGTTTCCTGTATTAAAGTAAATAATAATCTGTCTCTCAGTCTACGCTAATAAAATATACATGATTTAGGTGCGGAAATGAAATTTTTTGTGTATTCTTCTATGTTTGTACATTATACAGTTCACTTTTGAGTAACTTCAATAAAATTTGAGGGTTCAAGGGAGAAAGATAATATTGATACGGGTTGATTTATGGATTTTGCCACTTCCGAAGTATCTCTCATTCCACTTTCCTGCATATAATTCATTATCTCCCATCTTCGATGTGGAATTTCATTGAAAATACTTAATTAAAAAGCCCGGCAGTACAAGTTTGTAGAAAAAATTCACACAAAATGAATGGCGGAAATAATTATCCTCATCGGTCTACCCAACATAATTATTAAACTGACAATAGTTGATTCAATCTTCACATCAGACTTGAACCTTTAGCTTAAATTTGAGTTATTGGTATCATAAAATTTAATCAAACAAAAATTGGACAAAAAATTACTTTAAGAAATAATCAAATTACAAAAAAATAAAGTCAATCTACAGAAAAGTACAGGCAAAAATTCATGAAAACTAAAAGTAAAATAGCTAATTTTCGCGATTTTTTTTTAGGTAGATAAAATGCGCTAATAAATCTCTTTTTTTTTGTCAAATGAAAGCACTCGTGAAGAACCATAAGCAAATTTTTACACACAAAATAAAGAATGGCGTGAAAAATGCGGTGTCCAAATTTGAGACAGATGGCTTGAAAACTCTTTGTTTGTACACCGTTTTGAAAAACCACGTTTCGGGAAAAACGCGATTAAATTTCAGATAGCGAAATTTTCATATAAATTTTCTACTTACGTTCAATCGGCGATGCCGGGTCCGTACAATATCCCTTCTGTACCATCAGTTAAACAAAAAAAAAATTTATTTTCAAATTTTCACTCTAGGATGCTTCCTTAAGGAGCAACGTCACTGTAAAAACCTGAAGAAAGCACAATTTTATTTTTGAATGAAAAAAAATAAATACGATAATAATATCTGAGAAAGTTATTAGATATATATTTAAGTACAATTTAAAAAATATAAATGCGGCATGAAGTTTAACTAGCGACAATTTTAATCTGTAAAAAAAAATAAAAATCACCCAATCCACATATTAATAGCTACAAGAATCCGTAGTAGGTTCTCGATAAGTTAATTTGAACATTATTTATTAACAAACACGTGCCCTTTCTTTGGTCGAAAATTGAACATTTTCACTCAAATAATCGCTAATCACAGAAAAAACAATATTTTTAAAATCCCCTTCGGATTTCTGAAGCTATTAATATGTAGATCAAGTGATTTTTTTTCCGAATTCAAATTTGCATCAGTTACAAAAATGGCTCCCTGGACGTCATTTCTTAATATTTATTGATGATAATATTTTGTATTATACTTTCAATATACGCGCAATAACAAATATTACTATCTTACCATCGTTTCTTCCATCCAAAAAAAAGAACTATCAAAAAAAGTTTTTCTTTTGTTTTTACAGTAACGTTACCCCTTAAGCCCTTCGCTATCATGCGAAAATAACATTTTCCTGCCACTTTTGTGTTGGAAAAAAATTTTCATAGATTTATTCTACAATTTCTATAATATGATTTTTGGGGTCGCTGAATCGAAATCTGAAATTGGATTTTCAATATTCAAAATGGTGGATCCAATATGGCGGGAGGAAATTTCAGTTTTCATTTGATTGAGTTGGTTTTGGAGTCAGGACTCAAATTCGGAATTCGCGACCAAAAACATCTGAAGATACAAATTTTTGTCGAAATCAAACTACCTTTCAAATTTTCACCCACCATATCGGATTCGCAATTGTAAATTTTGAAATTCGATTTGAGATTCGAATTCAGCGACCTCAAAAGCCATTGCATACTCACTTTTGTCGAAATCGAACTATTTTGCAAATTTGCGTCCGCCATATTGGATTCACCATTTCGAATTTTCGAAATCCGATTTCAGATTCAGATTCAGTGGTCTCAAGAACATCAAGGTACTCACTTTCGTTTCAATAAAACTATTTTTCGAATTTGCGTCCGCCATATTGTACCCGCGATTTTGAATTTTGGAAATTGTAATGGGACAAAAGTGGCACGACTTTTTTTCTGCCCACGCGTGTGTCGGTGACAGTAATCGGGTTAAGAGGCCAAAATATCCTCCTATGGTATTTTAAACCATTCGCTCTCTTATCCCGGTAAGAAGAGTCCGAAGCGTCAAGTGGTTATACCGGGTAAAGTTGGATGAGGTGGAAGTCCATGAATGCAGGTTGTGTGTTGACGTAACCTGAAAACTCGCGCGCCGTATATCCCGTGGCGAATGGGAAACAAGCGCGGAGTGAGAGAGTCGAGAGGGCTTACCCCAAAGCTTATCTTGTAACTCTTCTTTGTCTCGAGTTGCTCCGGATGCGGAAGTCTTGTTACCGCGGATGTAACGCTGTCCGCAAACAGATCTGACAAAGCTCGCGGAGCAACAAAAGGCCTCGGGTGAAGCACGGTAGAAAATATATAGGCGAACTGCCACCTCGCTTGGAAATTTATTTGTCAGCCAGCTGCTTCTGTCATATACTTACAACTTCGTCTCGCTCCGTTTCGCAAACTTTTCTACTTAACTACTTATCTCAATAAGCTCTGATCTGCGAGTGATGATCTGTGAAATTATGTCGAATCACGTCCTTATTGAAGCTCAAGGTTTACAGGGCTTACGGTTAAGGTTGCAATGTTTTCAAAGTAAAACAAAAAAACTACATCTAAATCAGAATAATTATCTTATCCTTCAATCGACCAGCGTATGAGGCAAACCGTCGATATTTGATTCAACGTTTCTAAAATAATGGCTATTGAAACAGTGAATTAGTAATATAAATAAGGGTACATCCGCAAAGTGAAATTTTCAATTAAAACCGATCGAACCGTTTATTATTCAGATTCTTACTGGTATGAGAATCTTTCTCAGCTAGCTGAGATGAAGAAATAGCCTCACAAAATTAAATAAGCTAGCTTTCTTCGTCTGACAGTGGGAGAAAAATAATCAAAGAGTTAAACAGTTAAACACACGTACATCTGGTGAAGCAATGACGCTCTTCTTTCACCATCTTTTATCAATATTCGAAGGAACCGGTTAAGAGAGTTTTAAATTTCCTGTTTCAAATGACTTCTTTGAGATGCGATTTTTTTTTACATCAACCGAGAAACTTTCATGATGTTGACATGGTACTTTATGTATATTATATGGATAATTTCTGCACGAAAATCGCAAAAATGTTCGAGAACGGCTTTTACGCGATGAGCTCGGAAGTCATTCGTTTGGAAAAAAGATTCTTACGATACTTCATTAAAAATCGCAGCTTCAAAATTTCTATTCCACAAGTGGGGCGAAAAAAAGTAGACACACATTTTTTTTCGTATTCATCCAACTTTTAATTTTCATAATATAAATATATAGACGACGATTGGAAACAATTTGTCAAAACCATGTCCCGCGATTCGTATCAGCAATCATCAATTTCGCCTAGAATTCGTCGAGCGATTTTTCATGCTTGTGTTCAGTTTATTATACTTTTTCAAAATTATCGATATTTCTATTATTTATGGTACAAGTGTAACAAAGATGATCCAAAAATTTGAGCAGGATCGTAGTACTTTTTGTGATATCATGTCCACACTTTTGAAAAATACTGATTCGACAAAAACGCGTTTCAAAGTTAGCGTGTTTAAAGTTTTCACCTCGGCTTTGACCTTGATTTCTTACCCTTAATCGGCGATTCCTGGGTTATATTGGAGGTTTACTGCTGCGTTCGCACCTTCCTCACATTTTGATCTTTGTAGCCTTGAACTCGGCTCTATTGAAGTGCGTGCTGTGCATTGTTTCACTGAATTGCTCATAACCTCCTTAATTTTTCGAAATTTGGCATCAGTTCTGGGCCAAAATATTTTGAAAAGATGTAACTATAATAATATGTAAAAACCGAAAATCGATTTATTCAAATTTCAAGACCAGACGAGCCCCTCGAAGTGTTCAATAGTGACCCTGGGTGAAACAGAAAGGCCGTCTATTTGAGTATTTAGCTTTAATACCAAGTTAGAAAATTGCTGTCCACGTTTTGAGCTGCGAATCGTTCGACGAAAAGCATGCATTCAACGTATGGGTGGTTACTCGTTCGACTGTAACTGGTAATTTAATCGAAACCACAGCGAAATTGAATTCAGTTTAATAAAATGTTTGAAACAAAATGCCTGGCAAGCAGGCAAACACGCACTGGCTTCGCTCTTGTTTCAACATTTGCTTGCCCCGGTAGAATGTGCGCAAAATTAAATAAAACGTGTAATTTTCTTTTGTACCTGTGCGTGTATATAAAATGCCTTGCGATCTTTCGCACACGGCATTGCGTAATATTTGCACGCAAATTCATTCCAATCGCGAAATGTTTCATCCTCCAAGATAGCAAAGCCATCTAAAAACATAAAGGAAAATGTAAATTGGAAATCATATTGAGACTGATCAGTCAATGTGGATTGAAAATAAGTGTGGTCAAGCACTAAAATTGTCTGGAAAAAAGTTTTCCAATTTTTCGATACTGTGCCATTTCAGGTTGCAACAGGTACAGTACGCATGCGAACATCGCATCAGAACTTCCAGAATTATTGAGCTTCGTCGTAAGTAGGGGTTCAATATTTAATGAAAGATATTTTCAAAGTTCTTTCAAAGCTCATGACAAGTGCTCGTCACTTTCTACTTCACGTTAAACCGTCGCATGGTCGTTAACGAAAACGATAAGCCATTAAACAACAGTAATTACCCGCCAATATACGAGTATGAAGAACTTCTTTCATTCTTACATATTATTTATTTACAAAAAACCATAATTCGCTACAGCAAATTAACGGTCGTACAAAGACAAAATTCATGAACACGATTTATCTGACATGATCAAGGAGTTTTCCTCTCTCGGTTGAGCTTTCGTAATAAAAGTTTCAACTTACCATTCGTTGATCTTGATGATTCGAGCTGTGGGCGACTCTGCGTGCTCGACGATGACCAGATATGAAAAGAATTGACAATATTTACGCACGATTACTCTGGTTGTAGCAACTGAATTATCGTCTCTATCTAAATGAATCAAATGTCTACTAATAATTGTCTGCCAATACTTGAGAATCGATCATTACACTTTCAAACTGTTATCTACAACGGGGTCTTGTGGAAGGGTTTTCAAAAGAAAGAAGGATAACCACTAAGGTCAAATAGGGTGCCGGTGGATTAGGTAACTAGGATTTAGATAACGACTCAACAGCCCAAGTTCACCCAAGAGTCACCAGTGTCAAATAGGACGCCAGTGAATATACTGAAATGGGTTCGGAGGTAGTTTAGTAGATTTGTTAGTTTGATTTACCCACGTTGAAGGTAACTAATTTGATTGACTCACAAAATAGATTGAACACAGTGATTAGGTTTGTTTTGGATCAAGATTACAACGATTAAAAGTATTACTAAAATGATGATATTCAGACGAAAGAGAAGTACGGAATCTGTTCAGAGTTATTTTACTTGTCTTGATTCTAAGAGATTTTGTAAACCGGTCTGTTTTAATGATGGTTTTGAACTGACTGCTTCACAGGTTTTCGATGAACTACTCTGGTTAGATGACGTTTTGGAACTACTCTGTTGAAGAAAGATTTTTGTTAAACTGCATCGATTAGATGGTTTTGAAGAACTGCTCTGATTCTGCAAACTGCAACGGTCTTCTGGGTTCATTCTTTAGCGTGCGGTTTTTTAACGTGCTTTCCAATTGGCTTCTTTCATTTTTTACGGGAAGCAAATTTACGTATGTTGAGATGATATTTTGGGCCTTCTTATTCGTCCTGAGCTACCCCTCACCTCTGGGTCCAGTGTAGTCGGTTAGTTAAGCCAACTCCGGCCTATTCCACGAGTGCAAAATATAAGAATGACTCAAAACAAAATTATAAAGGTTACAAGCATGTGAAAAAAACATATTAATCCATGGAATTGAATAGGTAATGCAAAATGAGGGTAATGATCAAGGGCGTTAGACATCGAGGATGTGACAGCAGCAGGACGCTGCTATGGAAGTTTCGGGTATACATAGAGAGTTCTCGGGAGTATTCTTCAGTAGAACCATGGCACAGCGCTCACCTGACTCTTATTGTCACTGAGTGGAGTTCATCTCAAGTTCGACTCACAATCAGAACTTGGAATCACGACGTAGAGAAATTTAATAAGCACATCGTTTTGAATAAGAAAGATGGAAATTTCACGATACATTCACTACAGCAGGGATATAATTAAGTGTTAGAAACTAGAAAAATGAATTAGAGTCAAATTATAAAAACAATCCAAACTTACATAGAAAACGGCCATGCATAAAATCTATGAATTCTACGATTCTCCTTTTGCTATCACTTGATTTTTCGTTATGAGTTAATTTTTGTAAGCTTTGATTATCTGATCGAATATATTTGCGTTACGATTAATTAAACTTTTGTTTAGACTGCATCTGATTATATCATTGTCATCGTCAAACTTTGAAATCGTACGGGGATAAAAGACGGTGTAAAGTGAACTTGGTAACGTTATACTACACTGTATTCGCCGTGTCCGGGTACGAGACGTGATGAACTTAAACCTGACAGACAGCCACGGCTTTCCGCTCTGGTCTGTAGGTTTAGTTGTCGAACACAAATTAAGATAGGCACGTCAGCGACGATCTTCATCATCCTAGTCTGAGGAGGAATGCGATTCTTCGGTTAAAAAGCTCGAGTCCGTGAAATAGAATCGATCACTGAGGAACATCCGTGTCTTTGAAAAAGGATACAACGGTATAATAACCCTTGTCACCGTCAAAGCAGCTCTGGCTTTACCTGAGCATGCGAAACGCTTAGCTACTAAGAGGTTCTCGATTCTGTTATTCATTTGTACAACAGTTTTTACTTTCGAAGGAGTCCTTTAAGTTTGGCAAGATCTTCGATTATTTGGCCTGAAAGCAAAGACATCCGCAATAAAGTGGTTTTCTCACAAGTTTTAGACTTCGTGAAAACAGCATCGCATTACGATACAAGGCGGGCTCATGAGAGCAAAACCTGCAGAGCGTGTAATTCGAAGGAATTAATCACGCTTCAATACTCTCGGAATTAATCCGAGTATAAACGTCCTTCGTTTGATGCAAGCTTCGTGACGGAATTCGTTTGACGATTCCAGGAACTGATTACCAGCCACCGTTCCGAGAGGAATCCGTGAGAACGAGCTGATTAACCTATGTTTAACAGAATACTTGTTGAAATCTTCTAGATGCACACTGAGGTCTCATTTGTGACGTAAAGGAAGCAGAGAAACGCAAAACGGCACCAAGGTTCGCGTCCGAGTTATGGTGTTGATAAAGCAGAGCGAAATTATATCAAAACTCCAAGGTTTGTATCTCGGCCAACTTACCGACAAGGTAGACCGAAATTTCTACATTATTGGCTGGAATGTTGGTAAATTAGAATAGATTACCCATAAAGAATACTAACTTGACGTGATTTTAGGTCTCAGAATCGATAAAGTCAGGTGATGTGCTGAATAAGAAGAGTGAAGGGGCGGCTATATGAAGCAGAGTAATGCCAGTAATGGGGAGCGACTTGATCGTGGAACCTCAAAGAAAAGGGTTTACATTTTGGCTTAAATGTCGGTAAGTGTCGGTAACAGAAATCTGTGTCCAGAACCCTCTATACCTAAATGAACTAAATTTTCGGTAGAGTGGAAGGGACCGTATGATAAAGCAGGGTTGCAAGAGGTGACGTCATTATCGAACCTCTGAGAAAAGGCTTCAGATCTTGGCTAAATAAAAGGTCAGTGAGGTGTCTGTATTGGTAAAAGAAATCTGTACTCAGAGACTGCTTTGTATATCTTACTTTTGCTATCGAGTGTCATGAATATTTCAGCAAGTAATTTACTTTGCTTTACGCAATTTGGAGCAATTTTTTGCGAGATTGGATCTTCTACTATTAATGCAATTTTCATCGTCGCAAGCAAATTGTAGCTTTTTTCATTGATCCAAATAAACCGACTTCGCATATTTCGAGAAAATTAATTTTTCAACGCTCGTATATGTACACCTACAATAAAGGATTCGTTGAATTGGTTTCGTTCGCGATTAGGGTCAATCAATATATGTACGTTCACTAATATGTGGGAAATAATGTTTTTCAAATCAAGTGAAAAAACACAATTAAATAATCTCTCTATAAACTGCGTGAGCAGTAATATTCATTGAGGCTTCACCTTTCCTGCTAATTTGATTGAACTTTTTTCTGATTGTGAGTATGTGCAGAAGAGAATAAAAACAAATAAGTGAATTATAAAAGGAAGGACGAACTGACAATGTTTTGTGATATTTTAATTAATGAAATACTCCGATGAGTTCGGAACGAAATAGAGACAACCGTGAGCAGCCGTTATCGAGAGAAAAAAAAATACGAACGAAACTTTGCCATTATTAGTGACGAATCTGTCAAATCAATCTGAACATTCAGATTTTCTTGAGGTGAAGTAAGCTGTGCTTAGTGTCACTGCCTGATAGAGTTTGACAAATTCATATTCACATATTCGTACGAAGCACGCATGATGATTATGGGCGAGCGTGTGCCACGTCCATTTTTTATCAGACGATTTCCCCGCTGTATGCTGAGTAGCTTGAATTGTTTCCGTCGTTTTCAGAAAATCGATGAATTATATGTCCACCTCGGCAATAGCGCATTCACGTTTCCACGTTGAACTTCTCTAGCCGCTGTTTCGACGACAAGCGAATTTGCTGGTGAATATTAAAATTAATATCAATTAGCAAGACAGAAAAGGACACAAATTTCAAAAATCAGGGTTAGATCTGATCGAGAAACCAAAAGACATGAAGAAATTTTCTTCTATACCCTTTTCCTTTTTTTGTTTTACTCTCGTCCAGTAGCGTTGTGTAGTGCATCTAAGAACACAAATTTTTGTGGTAAATATCAGGTATTGCAAAGTAATATATTCTAAATTCATTGCTCAATATAATTTTTCGATTTTCGGTGTCGTCTTCATTACCATACTTACTTAAAATTTTAAATTTCTAATCAATTCAAAATTACAGAAAAACGGTATTTTGCAAATTGTACAAGACCGGAATTTTCAGTCATTTGTCTGACAAATAATTAATTCGGTATGGTAATTACTTCAGTGATGCAATTGTATATTGAAATAAAATCATACTCATCATTATTTCTGTCATCAAAATATACTCCGAATAAGAACATCGAATATTCGTCGAATTTTTCATTTTTTATACAAACATTGTTGAGTTATGTGGATAGACGCACGTAACAGGCGGTTGCCATATTCTCGCTGATCTTGCGACCGCTTTATTTTCATCATATTTTTTCTTCATTCATCTCATTCCAGTTGAAACACTTCCAGAAATTCAACCAGTTTTTCAAAAAGCGCTAAAATACATGATGTACGATAGGTATATTACCCCTGCGCGAAAGTTACTCTGCGGCTGCAGATTATGATTCCACCACCGAACAGTTCGAGAAGTCTAATTAGACAAAGCTGTAACTCTGAGGTATACCGTGCTTCTCTGCCTTCAAGCTTCATCGATTTTAATCGAAATGAGGAGGGTAAAAAAGGAAGGGAAATAAGGATCGATGACGACGTTAAAACTGAGATGGTTTTTATAGTAGATGAGGTTTGCAATTCCGAGATCCGCGATTAAGAAACTCCAAAATTACTCCCGGTGAACTGAATAACTTTAATGGCCCGTATTTTCCGTTCTAATAATCGCAAGAATCAGTATTTGGAACATACAGTTTACTAATTAAAACGTTTTTCTAGACAAGTTATTCTCGGTTATCTCTGACGCAATTGAGTTACCTGATAAATCCTGTGATTCTTCAATTTCTGAACACTTCTTTCGTTTTAATCCAACCGGAAATCGGACCAGAGGCTTGAATAAGAAAAGCATTAATCCAGGAATCGTTTGGGCCATCGTCGTAGCTGCGAGTTATAGTACAGCATAAGTATCGGTTTCCATTTTTTTACCTAAAAAAATTTGACAGCAATGGTGGTAAAGAAAATTTCTTTTCAAATTAATTTTAGCTTTAAAGCTGAAGATTCTACCGCGATTCCTGCGTCATCAATTTTTCGCAACTTATTGTTAAATAAAGATACAAAGTTTTACACACTGACGCGTCAATTACCTAAAACTTGCAAACTGCATCTGCATTATACTTTCCCTATTTTCCGAACAAGTTAAAGCTCGTCTCTCCGATGATGAATTTGATAGAAAATTGCTATCAAAAATCACACCGAACATTGTTAGATTCACCCGATTCGCCCTGATCAAAGTTCCGCAAATAATTTCGTACATCAGGTGTATAAAACATCAATTTCAAGAAATCCCGCCTCGTGAATCATCCTGGAGTTCCCTCCGAGTCTAATTAAACGTGGCATAATGGACGCCCGGTACTTTTTCCAAACTTCATCCCATCATCCGGTCTGAGCATAATCTCTACTCGGTGGTCAGCGAACCGTGAAGCTCCCGAAGCTTTTCTGAAAAATGCTTCTAGTCTTGCCTAAATTATTCCCAGAGACGATCATCCCGACTCCCACAATTAGTGCCGGGACTGAGCCGGATCGTAGGAACGGGGAAAACTCTGAATATTCTACGGACTTGGACGTAGATTAAACGCGTTTGAGCTTCCATCCGAAGCTCGGAGCTGTTCTCTCTCGCCTGGCTCAGAGCCTCCCCGTAACCGAACATGTGCCAGTGTTGGTATCCACGAACTCCTGCACGTATGCTGCATCGATTATTGAGGAGCCTGCCGCCGCTTCACGAGCACAAGCTCCCTAATTTGAACCACCCGTTCGGAATGGTCCGACCGTTTCTTCTTTCCTCGGCTAATTTCGGCCGGCCCCGAATGGACAAGAAAGTGTAGTCTGCAGGTAAGTGCGGACACCAGAGACGTAGTTTCCACCTCGTTTTAGCCCGGTTGGTAATTAACCCTCTTGCTGCAGAATCTATGGTGGCTGCGCAGTTTCTAATCTCGTAACGGATGCTGAAGATGCAGTGTGACGTTCGCCTTCCGATCGACTGAACCGCCTGTAACTCGATTATTCAAATAATACTTGCAGCCAGAGGTTGGTGAGCGAGATTATTTCTGGATTCGAACAAGCGGATTCTCGCAGTGTTCAAACCCAGAGGGTGTAATTAGTCGTCAATTTCTCGCCATACGCAATTCCGCGATACGGTGGAATTCAAAGGTTTCACCTAACTACAACGGTTCCTTCGAATTTCAAACTTTCATGCGCATCTTTTTTATCAATTCGTCAAGTTTCAAATAATTTTTAACAATCATCGTATTCCATACAATCGAATCCTTCGTTACGTTTGTTATATTTCAAGTTCAAAATTCGTTCCGCTGCCGTGCTGGTTGGAACTTATCTGGTTTAATTTTGCGATGCTCTTCAGTCTACGATCTTCAATGGCGATAGCTTCGTCGATAATGTTCGTGACGTGTTTCACGTTTTCGAGGGGTAATGATACTTTTTTAAGATATCACTTAAGATTTTATATGATGATCGTGCCGATACTTTGTTGCACAGTCAATTTATGTTACAGAATTGTTATACTCCTTATTTACTTCATAATTCGGCAAGACTTTGTACCGAGGAACGATTCACCACATCGTGCTTCTTAGAGAGCTTAACGGAGAGAGAGAGAGAGAGAGAGCTTTCAAGAATACAAATGTAATTGGCCTTGGCCCCTGTCACGTGACAGACACTATGAGTCAAATTCCTTTTAGCAATTCTGCTTCTTCTACGCGGGAATACACAAATCGTTCAAAAAATACTATTATCTTAAACTTTTCACGTCAGTCGCTAGAAACTAAAAAACACCAAGTATAAAACCTGAGATCGTGCCAAGTTCTTACATAAACAGGATCCCCTCGTCGGCATTTCCATCCAACGCTGCTAAAACCCCACCGATATCCGGATCGGACGATCTTACAATTATTTTCACCGTTTCCCATCTTCTCCCTCGCCCTCACGAGAATTGATTTTATACCGTATCCAGGGACAGGCTGCACATGAGTTAAGCCTCCACACGTTGTATCGAAGGAGGGCATTATCTCCGCCATAAATCTGTGTAGGTACACCACCCAGCCTCGACTCCGATTCCTCGGAGTAAGTCGTAGGTATCCAGGACTATCCCGGTATAGACTTGCGGGGAAGTCAGGAGCGGTGCATTGGTCGACGCCGGTTGTCTTCCCCCGGCTAGTAAAGCGCATTCGGATAAGGATCCGAGGAAGGCACTCCGCGCCCGCCCCGTCGTACATTATCCCGGATGCTACTGCACCTGGGAAAGGCAGAGCCCCATTCTTTTCCTACCGATTCTACACGCCCGCCGCAGCGATAAGGCCGTTAGGGGTTCCTCGAGTGGGGTGGGGGGCGAAGATGGGGGGATGATATAGGCGCGGTGCACGCCGCCGTGAAAGACAACGGCTTAACCGCCCCTCGAATAAAGTGATATCGCGATAATTGCTTCCCCGATTATATACCTTATACAACCGCCCCGCCGCTTCCGGTTCGACCGCGTTTAAGCTCCCGCGATGAAAATTCACGTCAGCGAAGAGGCTGGCGTTAAAAATTTTTTTCCACTTTTTTTTAGAAATAATGAATGGGTGCGTGTACTTATGTACGCGCGTGAGAAGTTATACTTCTTTGGCATCATTAAATAATAAATATTCAACATTGATAATTTAATAATATTTAGTATTAATTATATTGAATAATGATATTTTAATTTATATCAATAAATAATACATACGGATAACTAACCTCAATTATATTGGAGCACTTGAAAAAGTATTTTAGCACAATTTTTTCACCAATATTCACAAATAGTAAATAATATTAATCCAAATATTCAATTTAAATCACTACTGAATATATTTTATTGCCACATATATAATTCGCACTTGTATGAAAATAAAACACGTGTTGTGACTGTAAAAACTAAAATCATGTGGATAAATATTATAAATAAATATGAAAACAGTGATCAGAGGCGACAAGCGTACCAACATTAGCTTTTTTCGAGACTTAATGAATTCGGTTGAGTGGCCAACTTCATCCTGTTAATTTTGTGTTACAGTGATGCGCACGCATCTTGAAATTTCACTCTCATCAGTTTTTCATAACGCGCCTAAAGAAGTATAACTTCAAAAAATCTTTCGGACTAAAGGGGTTCGTCACTGATCGAGGCCTGATGTTGTCACAGAATATCCGTCCTCTGTTACAATGATTAGGTTTATATATTGAATAATTTCGTGTATTACTTTTTTCTTTATATCTGTTTCAACGTGAAGGTAAAAACAAGATACAGCAATTAAATCAAATAATTCAAATTATTTTACGTACCTTGTAGATCGCAAATTCGTCGTTTTTTTGTATAAATGTATATAATATGTGTAGAAATAAATATACATGGGGTATTCCACGTCAAATCGAACGATCGATTTCCCTGACTCATTTTAATCTGATTGCCCTTTCACACAATCAAAGTACACTTTGAAAGGATAAGCTTTGAATTTTTTCAGATCTTACATCACAACTGATCCCATAAATTGATTTCAACAGTGTTTTCATTTTTCGCGCCTACGTAGCTTAAAACCTCGACGAAATATGAAAAAAAAGTACCTTCGCAGAAATTTTAGGTTCTCTTGTGAACTTCTCGAGACTATTTTTTTCAGATTTTACATACCTCGTTCCAATGTAGCTTTGATACAAAATGCGCGAAAATTATTCTTAACTAAAGAGTGCCCAAATCAAATGGGCTAAAATTTATACACAGCGTGCCTTCTTCGATGCGAAAGGTTGTCTGAAAACTTCATAGTGGGCGGTGCAGTGGTTCGATTACGTCGCTATCTTGTTACAGAAGACTTTCGAAGACTTTAACGGGGCAAGAAAAATGGCACAAGATTATTTTTATACATTTCATACCAAGATGCGAAATTTTCGTATGGGAACTTTGTCCATATGTCATCTGAATTTCAAGCTATATTAACTTGAGAAAATGAGAAATCGTCAACAGCTGATTTTTCGACTAGCTGTGGTAAGAAAATGCTTGGTCAGGAAAATCTGAAAAAATTCAGATTTGATGCTTTCAATACGAACTTCAAGTGAGTAAAAGGGCGAACATATCAAAAGTGCTCAGGGAAACATTCTCGTTTCTTCATTCGATCTGACGTGAAATCCCCTATACATGTACAAACTTATGATTATAATCCCAAATAGAATTTAGCTTCGTTGTTCCGCAGTTTCATTATTCGATTCCCATTATTGCTTTTCGTAATTTTCATAACTTAATTTGCTCGTTTTCGTAGCTTTGATGTTTGTACAGGACACTTTTAGAGGTTACTATTAACGTTCAGATTTTATTGTAAAGTGAATATTTGTTTAACTTTGAGTTTTTGATAAGCTCATTCCACATTTACTTTGATTAGACACGTGTCAATTGTTTGGCCGTCGTCAAAGGAGTGAGAGCGAAAAACGGTGAAGGCAGAAACCGTGAACATGACAACACAGGTCAAACCATTGCCTTTAAGTTTACGGTTAGGCGGGGTTATTAAAATGGTACAACGTGTACCTACACTGTCATTTTACATTTACAGTTTTGTTGTAAGGTATTTTGAAATCCGTCCTGAATAGTAAGAAATTTTATAACTTTCATATACTTCAGAATCAAGGGGTTAATCACTGTTGTCATCTGGTGTACATAGGTTAATGTAATATCATGTATTCTTTGTAACCTTTTGTATTCTCTGTAATCTTTTATAATCTTTGTAATTTTTCAAATTCCTTGTAATACTTTCAATCTCTGCAGTTATTTGTAATCTTTTGTAATCATTGCGATGTTTGTCATTTTTTTCAATAATTACAATCTTTGTAATCGTTAGTAACGCTTCAAATTTTTGTAATTTTTCGTAATCCTTGAGATCTTTGCAATCGTTTGTAATCCTGCTGCAACTTTTGTAATTTTGCTGCAATGTTTGCAATCTTTCTGTGATCACTGTGATCACTGTAATTGACTTGTGATCTTTGCAATTGTAATCTGTGTACATCACTTGTGCACAGTGATAACCCCGCGTTCGGAATTTGGTGATCAAAATTTTTTTTACCCTTCGAATTCCACAGAATTTCATCGGAGTATACCTTTCGAATCATGTGGGAGTTTTTAAAATCCACGAAAATACGTATGTACATAAAGCCATACAAATTCTAAAGAATTTTTGTTCGATAAAAATGAGGTTGCTTGAAATCTCGTACGTGACCCCAAATCTATGAGGTACCATAAAATTGGTGACGATTTGCTTTGACAATTTACATATATTTTGAATGAATTATCGATTTGTGTGATCTCAAGAGCAAATCGTCAATTTCATTATAAATCATGAGTACGTCTAAATAAAAAAAGACACATTCGTTCTATTACCAAATAAATAAATAAATTAGGGATGTATAATGGTAGAAATAAGATGTGAATATAAATTATTGAAAAAAAACATTCATTCCTCCGTCCATTCATTCGCGAGATTAAAATGTCTTTTATGAGTAGAATGCTCATTATAACAAATGAATGTTTTTCTTTTATCCCAATGTGTCTATTCTTCTCCAAAACCACCGTTTCTTTGTTGTTCTTTTGTTCACTCAACTTCGGCTCTGTCTTTCGTTGTCGAAGTCGTTTTCGCAATGTTCGCTTTTGTAGACGGATTTTTCACTTTACGTTATTTAAGCAGGAAAATAGAAAGAAAAACAAGGACTACGAGGCATCCTGTTATTCGTTCGGCGTCTTCTCGTAGAATCCTTCCGGCGTTACCGTGAATCTCGTCTTCCAAATCATCGTTGCCTCGAACGCCGCCTCCGGCTTCTCATGGTACTATATGACTCTCGCAAATTGTGAAAAAATCACGAATTTCTCGGAGTGTTGAAAGGTCGGTGTGAATCCTTAAAATTTCTAATACCCCGTGAAATCTTGAATCGTTGGTCTTTGCGAAAATCTTTTGAAATTAATAAGATTCCATGAAACTCTGTCAAATTTCGTTACGTGTCACACAAACAGGTCTATCGATAAAGAAGTTTATCTTTTCCTTATGGGCACTTTAACACGTATTTTAATATATACAAATGTTCAAAGTTACTTTCGTCGCAAACAGCGTTCTAATCTTCTGTAAACTTCACGGACGCCTGTAATGTTCACACGAACATTCTGACATGGAAATCAAATCGTTCGAACAATTGCTCTGGAAAAATCGTAGCGAAAAGAAAAACAATCATCGGTATAACTTCTGCGAGCAGGCAATAACGATGTCAGATATCCGTGAAACGTCAATAAAGAACCGTTCACCCCGATTGACAAGATACCTCCACGAAGCCCCGAGTAAGCAATAGCTCGGCGAATGACGGTCAATCATTGGGCTTATCTAACATCCAGACGTTGTTAAGTCAACTCGTTTATTTGACACCCACTACCAGCGTCCGAGTGGATTACAAACGTGAGTGTTTGTCTCGGTTGGAGCCGGCTTTGGATTTGTCTTTCAATTAAGGATTCCTAACTCTCTTCTAATGAGCCGCCGCGCAACTGACGGAACGACACGTGCTTTGTGTGCTCACGGCTAGTCTCTGCCCTCGCGGTAATGGGAAACGCGTCCAATTTGAACATATATAATCTGTCCGTGGGCGTTTTCCACCTCGTGCGGTTCTCGATCTTTTGACGTTTGATTCTGCGACTAAAAAGCTTGGGACGTATAAAGGTGTAAACATATGTCTGTATGCACGGGAAGTAAGCCCATCAAAGCGCGAAAATATGTGACTCTCGATCTCGCAATACGTCGGATTTACCTGGAACTCTGGTATTCGTATATTACCGTTACGGTACTCGAATATCAGGCGATACTCAGCCCAGTGTGCTTTGAAGTTTCGTTAAAAAATACCGACGGAATGAGCTCGTGAATTATTTTATATCAATCGCTTAGTTCTCGACAGCCATCAATTACGATATTTGCAGAACTCCATAGAGAAATCTTGCAATATTATGTCGTTTTACGTTTCCATGGAACGTTTTCGCTAAGGAAGCGGTTGAGATTCTATATAATCTTAGTATTTTGTACAGAAAGGAATTGAAACACTTTGAAACAATTCATTTTCGAATCCTTAGCACGAATTCATTACCGTTGAAAAGTGTCTCTTTTGATCATAGATTGCTTCTCTTTTGATATCCAATCCTTGTTCTGCTGACGGTAGTTAATTGCTGCATGCCCGTGGATGTTAAATCAATTTACTTAATTTTTGAAGATTTGTCTCTCGATATAATTTCGAACTTCAACCTGCTGACGGGATACTGCACTACGATAGTCGTTGACTGGTTTTATTTATAACATCTTATACTAATTATCACAGCTGGAATGATTCAAAAGATAAGTATTACTTCTGGACACGTACATTCAACAACTGATGTTTCAACGACTGACCGTTCGAGAGTGAGCTTTGAGTTCCGTCTTCCAGAAGTAAGGTGGGATGACTTCATGAACCAAATCTCACTTGGTCCGTGCTTTGACTTTACCTGCGGTATATTCAAATCGTTACATTACATAACAAGAGTGTGTTACGCGTTTTGTCACGAAGCACGCAATTTAGGTTAGGATTGCGTAATGTCTGATTTGTTCGTGACGGTGCATGCGCGTAGTGCAGAAAAGACCACTTTTGACTCCTAGGACTTAAAAGTAGTCTTTTCAGTACTCTGCGCGTGCGCACTCGCAGACTCACTCGCCTGTCATAAAAACGGGTACGTTGTGTCCGTAAAACACACATGGAAAAACACGTAAAACACGCTCATGATATACAAAGGTTATGTTAATGGTTTTTAGAGTCGTAGGTCGGTCTGAGAAAATAATTAAACGATAAAGACTTTTTTGTAACTCCTGCATGGGAAGTTCGATTTCGCGCAGCGAAAAGTACGCGCGAGGCGCCCGATTCCTCTACACTTCAAAGACCGTTAAGTCATGTCGAAAACTGTTAGGTAATGTTCGTTACGATTCAGTTTTAAGAGCTAAACTAGCGCCATCGAACGTGATGAGTCGTGACTACGGTCGCATCCGTTGTATTGCAGCAGTGCGCCCACGTTCAGGTTAGACTACCACGGTTTCAATTTTCTCGAGTCGAACTTTCCGTTACAGATGTTACAAAAAATGTTATACGATACGCATGCGCGTACATGACCCTCGCACTACACTCATGCGAGAATGACGTACTTTGCGCACTTGTATCGTGACTTACTGTTATTTGTTTGGATCTTGAAGTACCATTGCTAACATTCTGAAATTCACGGGCACCTTTCTTTGACCGTTACCAGACTCCTACGTAACAGGAGAGAAAAGGGAGGGAACAAGGAAAAAGTATATTGACAAGAACGATACTCCTATGAGTCCAGATCTCTAGATTAGACAGGTCAAGACACGCGTGGGCAAAAAAATTAGTGAGAATGCGCCAAAAGTTTCGTATGACAATGGATGCTTTCCATTTAGAGCACAATATGACACGGTGTAAACATTTCTGGTCTATTCCTTTGCCCTGATTGGCCGCTTACAATAGAAATTTGTACACTGTGTCACACTGTGCTCTAAATGGAAAGCACCCGGTGTGGTTCTCATTCCTGACCTGTCACAATGATTAACCTCAAAATATATACGTGCTTCTATTTATTTCGACACCGTCAGGATACTAAGGGCACAACTCGTTAATGCTTAACCTCACAAAATTAAGCAAGATTGGTCAAAACTGGTTAATGCGATAATGTAAGTGTGATATTTTTTGGGCGAACGCGCATAGAACATTTTTGCCCAGGTTATAGTGAGAAAAACTGGAACACGCGTGTGTTGACCTGCCTAATCTAGGGACCTTGCTATGAGTGGAGTAAAGTATGCATGAGACGTCAAGCACGGGACGTTGTCTTCTCTGACCGGACTACGACACCGAAAACCATTAACATATACTAAGAGGGTCGAGGATCCTTCCCTACAATGTTGAAAGGTTTATATATTCGACACTCGAAGAGAATCTGTAGCACGGTCTAACCGCAAAATACGAAAATGACCAAATTCCCTTTCGCTTAGCGGACAAGAAAGTATTGCCTGCCTCTCGTTTTACGTGTCCGGAATACTTTGACAATTTCTGTATTATAGACCCCGGCTATCCCGCCACCAGCCACGTGAGGTGAACGAAAGTGGACGTGTTGGTATTCCTGTTATCCAGCGTCCACGACGTCCGAGTAATTGCAGAAAGAATTCAGCAGCTCAGAGCTCAGCTCCGGGGTGTTTATACAGAGACCTGTTCACCCATTACCAAGTTTCGCTCGTTTTTCAGTTTTTTCATATTAAAATGGTTTGTCCTTTATCGGCGTCAATATTTCATGCGCGGCACCCGTGAAGCGATTCGCGTGATCCAAGGTGACTTTAAGCACCCTGCAAGCTATTCGCAATATCTGCAAGCAGCTAAGCGTCGCAACAACCTTTACCGAGTAAAGGTCGAGTCCTAACGTGATGTTGACGGCTGATCGAGTGTGGGTTGAAAAATAAAACGTAGGATAAAAACGGGGGAGAAAAAAAGACGAAAATTTATACTGTACAGGAGAATAAATCAATACGAGTGCAAATATACTAGCTATGGAGAAATTTCGGCATGTTTTTCTCGGTTCAAAGAGCAAGCGATAAGCTTTGCGGTCTGGCGATTGGAGTGAGGAAATTTATTGCTGGAATCGTACGCGAAACTTGGTCAGAAATTGAACCGTTCAACCTGCAGGAACCGGGTAAAACCCTTTGGCCTTAGAGTTTGACGTGCGTAATTCAGGAAGGTAAATCCGCAGAAAAGCTTGTCGCTTCACACGCGTAATCCATCTTAAGTCATTTCAACTTCCTTCGACCCGGTGGCATCGCCGGAGAGAAGAAAGAAAAGAAGACAAGAAAAGGGAAGAAAGGGAATTAGGTAAAGAGATAAAAAGGTCTCTCCGGCCCGCCGTGGAAACAGTAAGATCAAGTCAAGTTCCGCGGGTCATGACAACTTGAGTCGCGTTTGGGCATGGCGAGTCGGGTTAGGTTGGGTTGAGTTGGACGAGGTTAAGGTTCTTTCAGCCCTGGGCAAAAAGAATTTTTCTTAGTGCTAAGCCCTGTGAAGATTCGTTGGACCAAAATAAGACAGAGGCTCTTCGATTCCGTGGACTAAAACCTTCAGCACAATCTACATGCCCCAAGTTTTCAAATAAATGCATTTTAAAATCCAATAAATCCAATGAAGGCCAAAGTCTTCTTCGATATACTTTCCAATTCACGTGAAAAAGATAACAATACTATTCAATCTACCATTTCGAAATGCGAGCGTCCAATCGCAACGGAATCTTATCGTCGTCACGTCCTTCTAATCAGGTACACTATACTTGTGGCATTCCCGGCACGCTTCACACCTTTTCTGTACCAGACTCAAAAATCTATATACGACATGAAGTGAAAACCTGATAACAACTTCAGGTTATGGGTTGAACAGTTTTCCAGTCACATTCATACAATGTTTTACTTTCGGAAAAAGGAATTTTTCATCAAACAAAGTTACTGACTTCTTGATCTCTTCAATGGGACGAACCTGGCTTGATTTTTCTCCAATCGATTCGTCAATGTTCACTTCAGGTCCGTAACTACTGGGTGAAGCGATTCTAAAAATCCGCAAAATGTATCAAATTTAGTGAAAACTGAATGTATGCAAGATCTAGATTAAATGACTTCGGAAATTTATAGAAACTTAACCATCTTCAACAGGTCTTTGCAAAAGTTTTCGATTGTGTTGAAAAACTATCATTTTTGAGACTTGTGTACTCTACGTTACGACCCGAAAAGTGGAAAAGAAATTAGTGAAATATCCATAAGTATTTTACAATTGAAATTATCTAAGCGAATGAGGATGTTCATTGCTGTCGCGAATCCTAATTTATCACTGTTGAAAAAATTGTTGGTTATTGTTAGACACTAGATTCGGATTTCGTAGTTTTCTATTAAACGACAACCAGAGACAAGTAGGATTAACAGACAAGGAAAGGTAAACTATTTTCAATTGAACAAACCTTAGGGATGAAAAATTGGTTTGATTTTGAAATATTCTGGCAGAATCTTGCAAAGAGGTAAATTATAGAGAAGCTTTATATGACAAAAGATCAAAGAAGCAAGGATCTTGAGAATTAGAAAATTCGAGTGTAAACAGAGAATGGAGTAGAAAAATGCTCGATTCTTTGATTTCTGGAGATATTTTCCGACGTCTCGATGTCAGGCTTGGCCGTCTTTGAAACACTGAGAGTGAATCACGTGCTGCTTCAGAGCATACAGGATGAGAACCAATTAAATATTATAATATTCAGCAAAATATAAAACTTGTATGAAGAATTCCAAATATCAATTCCAAGTGTTGAAAGCGCCAAGAGATAAAAATTTTATCACGGACTTTCTATTCTGTCGATCCGAGCCGAGCGTTAATGTGACGATAATTTGATTTAAAAGAGAAGCCGATCACGTAACCTAATCGGGTAAGTGGTTGTTACGTTTTTCGCTGATTAAGATCGGGAGTTTTTTTTTAACATAATAGGACGTAGAAATATAGATAATTTAAACTAATTTGAAAGAGCTCTTGTACAGCAACGTACCTCATGAATCCTTGTAAGTGTCAACGTGAAGCAAACAATGTAATGAAATTTTACAGCTTTAACCAAAAATGTAAAATGCAGTGGTCAATCTCAAGATTAATTTATTCAACCACAGTAAATTACAACCAAACAAATATCACCCGTATTTAATAACAAGCTGACTTATTTGTTTAGAAATATGGAGAAGAAATTACAGAAGCCGTTTCTCTCAATCAACTTATACTCGTGGTTGGTCAAAGAAATTTTTAAATTTTTATAGTACTTTTTCTAATTGCTATAAAAAAAATGACCCTATTGAGAAGAAGTTCTACGCTATTCAGCACTCTTCGAAGCATGTAAAATAATGAACGCTAGATGTCAGATTTCGATGACAAGTCTTCGTCGTCTGCGATCCTTTGGTGTATAAAAACAAAACCGCTCTTGCGGTTCTAAGTACTCGTGGAATGCTTCGAGCTCTTCGAAGCGGGTAGATCATAAAGATTTATTGCAAACTGCACCGTTTCCACTCAAAACTAGTACGTCTCCTTATGCAACTCTAAACGAGTGAACCATGCCATACCTCATCATTAAACTCGAGTAGCTGGAATAAGACGAACCGCTCGTTTAAACCGAACGATAGGTACATACAGAGTTGAAGGAAAAGTTTTTTCTAACTTTTCCAACGAATTGCTCACTGCTTTTTCATGCCTTTGCACCGAGTAGTAATGATTACGAAGATATTTCCCTTCGATCCACTCATTTGCTACACCACATCATTCGCCTTTTATTACCTCTTTATCATCAGACTCTCGTAATGGTGTAAGGGCCGGTTCTTTATCGTTTCACGAGAATAAGTAAAAAAAATCACTAGGAAATTACCCGATTTTGGTGATGCTATGGTACGACCACTGAGCATGAAGCCATCATGCAAAGATTCACCTTTGAACTTGAAGCCGGCTGTAAGAAATCTCTCAAGTCCGTAATCAAGGCGTAACACAGTTTGAGCAGAATAACGTTGAGCCGATCGTTAAGAAAATTATAATCACAAAAGATTCCTTAACGGGGTTAATTACGCCGGGTTTCACACTTAATTACCCAATACCTTCGCTAAAATTCTCTAGCTACAATCTTAGCTGAACCTGATAACAACTTCCGTCACATGGAATAAGAGTTTGCTAATCAAATCGAGTCGTCAGGGCTAAAACTTGTTTTATTAGCTAAAGTTACAACACGAGTGGTCAATCGTTGGCTCAATTGACATGAAACACGCGACCACTGTATCATCAAGCTTTCAGATGGAACAACATGAATAGTATTTACGCGCAGGAGAGGTCATTTCGTTACCTCTTAAGTGAATGTCAAGGGGTTTTCGGTATCGGCAAGTACTCGCAGATAATAGTATGAATACATTAATATGCGGTGACGTTTACGGTATTCAGTGATACTGTACATACAACACCAAGTGGTCGTGGTAAACCGCACCAAACGCACCACCTAAGAGGTTTCAGAGTAATGGGTTTCAAATTCACCGCTATGAACCTAATGGCACATATACTGCAATGGTTGAACTCGTCCTGAGACTATTGACGATTATATAAAGGAATGTTTCATTTAAATTCAATTCTGTTGTATCTACGCCTGACTTGATTCACTTGGCGAAAAAGATGACGGAATAAAAAGTATCTCGATAAGTGATCTGAAGTCTACTAACGCAGTCTACTGTTGACCAGCTTCTCATTGGCGGTGAATTTACCTGATAGATTCTGAATCGAGTCATGAGAATTGAAATCTATATGTATCAGAGGAAAGTCCTTTTGGAATTTATGCAAACTCAAAGTTACGCCCAGGAACGTTCTACTGAAAAGTCTTCCAAATGTGCCTGAATCATCTTGTTCTTGTTTAACTTGATATGAATTCACCTAAGATTACTTGAAGTCATATCAGCTTGGTTGAATTGACTTGAAGTCACTGAGAGTTATGTGAAATGGTCTGTAGTTGAGTTACACGATTAAAGGCAGACAGGCTTATAACTTTAATCCACCTAAAGTCGAGTCAAATTATTTCAAGATCATGTTAAGTCAGTCAAAGTAACTTAAATTCACGTTGAGATCATATGAAGCCACATGAAAATATTTAAAATCACTTGAAATTAGTTGACGTAATACGAATCGTAGAAATGTCATTTCTTCAGTTATCAGTAATTCCTATACTGAGCTTTGTTTGCCAGGAAAGATGTATCTGAAAAATTTTATTCAATTTGTCACCAGGCTTACAATTAGTCGCCTACGAAAGTCCTTCACTCAAATTCGACACTCAAGCGAGATTGAAACTCGTAGGTCGAATGGCATGGTAATAAATTCACTGTGTAGCCAGGCTGCCCAACAGCTAGTAATTTGTTAATACGGATGAGACCGTTCGGAAATTGCATTGGTAATCATTCATTGGGTTATCGACTAGTTGCAACAATTCCATGGTTGGTTCTCATTTCAGAAGCGAACGGGGTGAATAATTCCATCAGGCGTACTTTCGGATACCGCACTGCAAATTCATCAAATCTAACAGGTTAACACCGACGGCTTGTATACGAATGACGGAACAATGTCTTCTGACGTCGTAAGTATTTCATTTGAAATTGTCTGCTAATGGAGTTCATTAATCATCGTCACCATACAAAGCAATTATATAAAGCTATACGTTTTCATGGAAGCTTTCGTCTCTCTGTCATCCCTGGGCGTTCTGAGGAGACCTCGCTGATGCCCCCGTCCTATCATTGCAAGGGCTTAACGTGCCTAGAACGAATAAGCACACGTCGCTTTGGGCTCTTGTGTTAAGCGTCGGGAAACTTGACGTTTTAGAACAGGGTGAATTGGGACAAGTCACTGCGGTATCTGACCTCGAGTAAGTCTCGGCAAGGCTGAGATAGTTCGTCCATCAGAAAGCGGTGCCAGAGTTCCCGGCGTGAGACCGTTGGAGGAAAGTCGAGCTCGAGGGGTGAAAAGGAAGACGAAAGACACGAGAAGGAAGTCTAACAATCTCAAGAGATTAATGGTCTGCGTACTAGGACCACTTCTGTCCTATTAGCAAGCGGGTACGTGGTTCTTACAAATTGACGTCAGACGGAACCTGCTAGTCTGGGCTCAATCAGTGATCACAGAAAGTGACGAAGCTGCGCATTGTAGACCAATTTTACAGCTACCGGCACAGTGGGATCCAAGCACATCAAAAACTGCGGTGAGCGTGAGTGATCGTGATCAGGACTTTCGGTACCTTGGACAATACATCCGATGGATTGACAAGATCTATGCGAATTCCACGAATTCACCCACCGTTGCATGATATCGATTACGACGAACGTCCAGCTCCTGGATTCCAAAAGCATCCTCTCGCTTCTCCCAGCTTGTCTCCTTGGAAAGATTAATTGCAAAGAAAAACGCTCACGCTATGCGATATTACACTGGGCAGAACTTCGTCACGGTTGTTCTGGTCTGCCGTGACAAATCCAGTATACGTAGATGTGAACGTAGTTTCACAAAACGTTGCTGTCCCAACTAGGCATACTCGATACTCTAGATTCTCCACAGCGTGACGACAGGTCATCTGCAAGTCAATAGCTGCGATGAATACATGTTTACTGTATTCGTCAGGTTCGAATATTCGTCAGAGAAACGAACAAATTCGCGATTGCTTTCTCGTAAGTATGTTGAAAAAAGCGCGTCGAGTGAAATGAAGTGTTTCGGAGCACTGCGAATTATTTCGCTTGTAATTAATTATGCCAGTACTGCGAGTGGCTGTAAACTGACCACTATGTACCTTTGTCTCTAAGCCTCCGACCAGTAAGTCTGCGTAGTCATATTTGCTAAAGTAAAAAATTTGACCTTCGGAAAATGTGCTTGAAGTTGACAGATGCGGGGAAACCACTGTGGTGGGTGTGCAGCGCTCCACACCTCGAAATTTGGTCAGTTCTGCACTAAGAAACATTTCATTTGTTATAGTAACTAGAAAAACTTAGTAAAACAGGTATCGTCAAAAAAACTGTTTAGATATTGTTGGGATGGCGATAAACCAGGTACACGTAACCATTTTGCGCTATTGTCGATCCTTTTTTGGTAATTGCAATGCAACATCAGTTTGTTCGGTTTACTCTACTTTTTTAGCTAAACGAGGCTTTAACATCAATTTATCGTTGTGCAAGCATGAAATTTTCGCGACAGTTACAAGAAAATATAGTAACAGTGATCGTAATGAAATAGAATAGCAACGGATACTAAACTTTCCGGTAACAGCTACAAAACTAATTTTCACTTTATACCTAGAACATAGTTTTCGGCTGTGGTAAAAAATGAAAATAGTCAAGGACTGAGCGGTAACCGGAACTAAACGTTTCTCTCAGGTATTCCATACCTCAGATATTTGCAATTTCAAAAAATTAAAATCTGTTTCAATGCTTGAATATCAATGATATTGCAAGACGCTTGAACGACGTAGTTATAATCCATATTCACCAAGATACAATGCAGGCGAGGGGTTAACAGACATGCTGAATTCTGTGAAGCGTGTAGTGTTTCCTCGATATTTCAAATTGTAACTATACCATGCGGCTTGTGTACTTTCAAGCCAGTATTTATTTCATTTCTGACTACGCCGCAAATGTGAATAATTAATAGACGCCCGTCTTTTTGCGGTGTTATTACATTCCTCGGCTGTAAGCCGCGTCTGTTTAATGAACCATCACGAATAGGCGTCGTGAGTCCTCAACGATGACGTTACAGAAATAAGTCCAGTAACTTTTGTACTTATTCAAGGCAATAAAGCTCAGTAATAAAGCATTCTTTAATAGTGAACAGAATAAGTTCGAAACGACGAGATGCGGGCAAAAATTGTCAGCTGAATAAATCTCTTCTTTAACGTTCTGATGAGACAATCTTGTTAAACCATCGGACGATATTCACCATTAAACGATACTCACACGTTTCATTGCTACCGGTATGCACGGTTCACTATTTTTGTATCGTTGATCAAACAGAGTCATTTCAATAGGCTTTTGACAAGAAAACCGACAGTCTTCCAATCATAACTGGTATTCAAATCGGATTTTCACGAAGCGTTTTATGATAAAACGGTTTTCCTGATAGTTTTGTGGATGGTGTCATAAAAACCTCCACCATACAATTGTAGGCGGTTAAAGCAGCTGTCATCTAGTTCATTAATAAAATATCTGAACAGGATAGAGTTGCTCATGAAAGTCATTTTCTAATGTCAACCTTATTTGTTTTTTTATACTTCATATTTCACTTCAATGTATACTTCGTCATAAACGGTTCAAAACGAGTGAAGGTGCAGAAACGCGTGCAGAATTTTACCTCGCAGTAATCTTATAAGCGAATCGCGTATTATCCAATACAAGTGTATACAGAATAAAGGTTCTTTTTGAACATCGGTAACAGGCTCCAGATAATTAGTTCTACTATCTGAGACAAAATTCACATCATCATATCATGCAATCACAACGAATTTTACTACCTCCAAATGAAACAAAAATCAGATTTCAATGGTGCGCAATTCGTCGCTATTGCATGATATGATGATGTGAATTTTTTCCCAGACAATAGCACTAATTACCACTGAAACCTCGCAATAACAAATTTTTTTGAACATTACTACTCTTACAGTAAAATTATACACTCAGAACTTTTTTCGTCACGGGTTAAAGTTGTGATAAAAATCTACAAAAATCAAGCAATTTCTTTTAAATTATTTGAAGTTGTTTATGGGGTGGGTATCTTCGAAAATATTCGTCAACACTCAAAATATGGGACACCCCAATGTCCAGTCCATTTATTCGGTCAGCTTTCACCTTCGCAGCGTTAATACGAAGAGTCGTTTTCCCTTTTTTTTTTTTTTTTGTTATCGGGTCATTGAAAAGCTTGGTGAGCAAGCTTGCGTGTAGTTACATGTATGTACAATATATATACATACATTTCGCTGACTGGCCCAGTTGTCGGATTGAGTCGCGTATCTCATAGTGGCGAAGGAAGAAAGAGATGAGAGGGAAATAAAAAAAAAAAGGGGGCGGAAAGGGGAAAAAAAAAAATTCCTTTCAACAGAATTGAAGCCGGACTAAACCACAGCGAGAAACTTTTGCGCCAGCCCGATGAATTCGTGTCGACTGTACCCCCCCCCCCCCCCTCCCTCTTTCTCGCTCTCTCTCTCTCTCTCTTTCTCGCTCAACAATGCCTGCATGGCTCGCGTCGCCTTTGCGGGGTCGTAAGTCAGCTGCAGGGTGAACGCGTGACGTCGACATCCGCTCGCCATGCAATAAACTCATATTTCTTTCAGGGATATTTCATACCTGGCTTATCTCGTTGATCCTCCGATGATTTTTTATGCACTTTTTATTTTCCACCACCACCCTTCTATATATCTCACACGCTTATCGCGCTCTTCATTTTTGTTCTTTTCTCTCTACGGGTTCATGCTCTGCCATTGAGGATATTACTTCAAGAATGGACTGAAACGATTCACTCACTTGTCTGTTATCGATGTGATATTTTCGTTATCTTGTGTAAAATGGAATTTTCATACGGCAGAAATTCTGATTTTGAGTAAATCGGTCACTCAAATTCTGCAGGTTACTGCATATTAATACACGGACTGGGCTTATCAATCAATTCCACAGTGATTACATTTCTTATTATAAGACGGTTGGAAAATAATTTGTCAATAATCAAGCCTGCAGTAAATTTTACCGCTAAATTCGTTCGATTTTTATTTCATTAATCAATTTTCATATTCTGTGGAACGGATTAGGTTCGATAAATCGTAAAACTCTCCAACGGTGAATTGAAAATTTTCTTTGATGTCAGAAAAATGTAATCATATCAGACGGCAGGGTGTGAGGTGTAATCGTTGCTACTTCTGAAACGTAATAAATTACACCCTAAGAATTATTCCTGGGATGAGTTGATCAATCGAGGCGGATTTAGGATAATTCCGCGTCATTGCAGAAGCGACGAAAAGACGCAACGCGAGTGAATCAAAATTGCAGTCTGTAATATAAAACACGACAAAATTAAGCCGAACTCGAAGACTTACCGACAAACATGAAGCTGTACAAACGATGCGATGAAATTGACGAAGAGAAACAGGAAAGAGTTGGTAATATTACAAACGAGTCCTGCACAGACAATTGATCGAAAAAAATTCTTGGCATATCTTTTCAAATTTCATACTTGACATTAAGAGGTCGTTTACTGTGCGACGTGACGGTGAATAGTACAGAAATAATTTATTTCAGCTGCATGGGATGTTTTTGGTAAATATTATGTTTTTAATTAAGTGCGCAGAATCTACAAATTGACTTTCATTTTCATCCACCACGTACAGTATTTTTGCGTAAAAAAAGCATAACAATAATTAAAAAAAACCACCATTTCGTTACCGTGAACTAAACAATATTTCTTATGAAATTAAACAAATAATTTCTTCATGAAATCTACTTAACATTCCGTCTTCATTCTTTTTGCCTGTGAAACCTTTTCCTCATTTGTTTCATACTTCTCCGAACACGCTCCCGCTTTTCATTTTCTGTTTCCCTGTTTGTATTTATTTTTGAGTCTCACTTTGATACACGCGAAATGAAATTAAGAAATCACTTTTGCATAGGATTTTTAGAATCAAGAATAGGATGCCTGGTTTCGAGTTAAACAAGAGTTTTAATCTAAATGAAACTACAAGCACGAGTTCGAGAAAAAATCTGACTTGATGGAATTCATTTAGTAATTTTCGCAGTTTCAGTGAGTAAAAATCTGTGAGAAACTGTATAAAAAAGACCTGTGCAGCTCTTTGGTTGCAGACCTTTGTAGTTAGCGTTTGCTGACCTCATATTATACTCACATAAGTTATCACATTGCTCCTTTATTTGGAATGAAAGATGACGAAATGAGAAAATATTCCCATCAAAGTTCTATAAAAAGTTACGAATGCAAGAATAAACATGGATTGTAGCAGAATTTATGTAACGAAATATATAATATTTTCGTATAAAACGACCATGCTGTGTTTGACGGAATTCTTTTATTACTCGTGAATTGGATCGATCGTAATGCCAACTAATTTTCCTTTTCCAATATTCCACGCACTGTTCCTTCCGCAGTATAATTCTCTTAATTTTACCCAAAACCGCAACTGCCACGAGCCTTGGAATTTCTGCTTCAAACACCAAAAGGAATCCCTGAATATTAATGATATTGTGAGAGGAGATCGACGGACAAAATTCAAAGTCCGCACAGTTGAACGCGGAAAATGGACTTACGTCTGTTTAGACAATATTCAAAATTACGAATAAATCGGACATTCCATTTTTCTTTACAACTTTGGCAATTGTCTAGGAAATGGGCATTGGAATTATTCCATTTCGTACCGTTCTTAACTGATTTGAAGGTGGGAATAATCCTTGAAAATCTTGCAAACCGTAATTTCTACGCGTTAACCGTAATAGTGACTGAAAAAATTGCGTTAAAGTGCTGAACAAAATGTTTTCCCCATCTCGTCGAAACACAGTAATTTTATTCCTTCTCAACGGTGTTCTCGCCTCGAGGAGTACGGTGATTATATGCACTCCGTGTATGAAATGTGTGTCTCTACTTTACCTAAAGCCTTCCATTTATACATCGCGAATATTATTTCCCCTCCAAGCGTGTATTCATGTACTTGTAACTCACTTGAGACTCGGTTCGTTCTAAGTGTGATAATTACATATTTGCAAGAACGCATCTGGCTTTCAGATCGTCGAGTTGGATGTTTACTCGTATCAACTTCCCGTTCCGGGCCAACAAATCGCGAAAAGAGCAGTCGAATCGTGAATTCAACGAGAAAATTAGCGTTGAGAATAATAGAGCATTCCGTCAGAAGGTGGAACGACATCGTAACCGATGAACACCTGTTGGAGATTTTACATTAGAGTGATTTGTTGGTCTCCTAAAAAATTAACTCAATCAATTGTCCAATTCTCCCTAATAAATGAAATCTCGTTTATCACGAGCCAACGTTTTACATACCGTAATTCGTGAAAATACTTTCTCGCGCGTTGATAACGGGTGAAACAATCCGAAGAAACGTGTGAAATTCTCTATTTTCATTAATTGACACCATCTCAATTCTCTGACATCGTAATATTCCGTACCGCATAATGGAAATTCTTTCGAACTGTTCGACTCTGTTTTTTTGTTTTTCTTTTGTTCACCTCGTGTGAAAATACGCCGGAGATGATTGAACGGCGCGAGTGAAATCGTGATCGATTTTTATCCCCCGAGTTCAAGCTTGGAATGCCTTTTGTTTTCAGCCCCGTGACGACGTGAACGAGCGAATATCGGCGAACGAGGGATGAGGGTGACCGCATGAATCGTGCCTTGCACCCGATCAAAGTGGAAAAATACAATGTGCTTTAGACCGATGTGGCACGCGATAATCGAGCTGCTTTTCTGCGCTTATACGACTCGCGTCGTTTCTAAACTAAACGCCTGTTTCATTTTTCGGATGATTTATCCTCTCAGAGATTATAACCACTCGACTCTCTGATCCATGCGCACTTGACTTTGAACCTACGAAACTTGGAAGGATCTCATGGATTGAATAGCTGATTCTTATCGCGCAATTTCAAACTCTGCTGCTAGACTTTTGAGTCTTTATTATTTGAACTAATTTTATGACTGAAAATCACTTTGCTGCACTTCGAGTGTCGTGGTTGTGCTTTAAAATCTGCTTCTAGTTCGTATGTATCGAACTGAGTTTGCTTCGAGTGATTGATCGTTTTTACAATCCGAAATACGTCCCATTCTCTGAATTTGATTTACTTCGAGATGATGAGTTGACTTAAAATTTATCTAATCGTAAATAAAATGTCTCAGCAGGACTGTTTTATGTTTGAGTTATTTGTTACATTTCTGTTAGTAAATATGATACAAATTATTATAATCTTAACATTTGAATTGTCGTATCAACATTTAATTTCTACATCATACTTTTTTTTCACTTAGTTATGCATTTAAAAATGATTGAATCAACCCAAAACTTCTAATGGACTTGCTGGGACATTTTTTTTCTAACTGTGCGCATTAGTTTGACCAACTTCGCATAAGCGTGAGTTACGTTTAAGACCTGAAGTGAACCCATGCAGACAAATAGCCTGACTTTGCTTTAAGCACCTGCAACTTTATTAAGCAATAATATGTGTGCAAGTCATTTCGCATGACTCTGACAAACTCAAAGTCATTCTAAGTGGCTTTATATTACTTGACACCTGACTTTAGTTCTGTTCATGTTTCCCGATCAGCACAGGACGATCTAAAAACGACCTTAGACGTCATTAGATCTTATTTTGGGCTAGTCTCAGTGTTGGATGATTTCGTACCACTTATTATGTAATTTAGATACTTTTATCCAAGACAAACTACGCTAATAAACCTGCTGCTTAACCTCATCGTTTTAACGATATAAAAAAAGGTCAAGAAGTTAGAATTTGGTAAAAGTAAATAACTTAACATAAACGTCCTTCTGATAGAAGTTCTATCTAACCTGATACTCGAAAAAAAAAAAAAAAAAACTGTTCGAGTACAACAAATATTTTTCCACGGGTGGCAATAAAGAATAATGAGTTACTCAGAGTGAATTTTACTTCATCCTACCAAATCCTTCGTTGCCTTGACAAGAGAAAAAACGATTAATCGCAGCGGCACAATATTTTTCTTTCACCAGCTGGAAAGAGAAACATTCCGTTATCTCGACTTTCCTCTACTTCGATACACTTTTGACGAGTGCATATTGCTACTTCAGTTCAAATATCATTTAATAAGCATAACTTTCGTTACTTCGCAAGATGCGGAGTTCTTCCAAGTTATTCGCCGTGGCTCAAAGAGCATCAATAAAAACAGGAAGAACAAATTCCTCCGAGATACTTCAGATTAAAAACCTCAAGTGAATCACAGATACTTCAAGAAAGTTTGATATAAATCGAAATTGTTTTTATTCCTAATGCATTTCAGCCGTAACCACCATCTCGCATTACACTATTCACCCGTTATCCTTCGTCTTTGAAAATATTATCGTCTGACCATGAATTCTGGTTTCTCGAGTTATTTTTTTTCTCGGGCCTCGAGAATTCTCGACCAGAAATTCCCGGGAACTCTCAAATTTCTTTAAAACTTTTGTAAAATTATAAAATCGTTAATTAAATGCAAAATAAAATTAAGCTTATCAATAATCATCAACATTTATTATTTATTAAGTCTTGTTTAAATGAAAATTTTAATTACTTGCACATTTCCTTAAAAAAAACCAACTCAATTAAACTTTCAGTACCTTCTTGTAAAACTTTTAATTTGTCTTTTTAATAAGAAGTAGGTACTTTGAATATTTATCTTAGCTTCCTCTCCGAGGTAAGTGAAAATATCAATCACACGGTCTTTTTTTAATTATTCAAATAGTCGATTCTTGAAGTTTCTTCGTAGAAACAATCTTTACATTAAAGTTACATATAATCAGATTGCGATTTCTCGATTTCTCAACGCATTTTTCTCGTTTCAAGTAAAGCCACATTTCCCAAGAATTCTCGCTTCGAGAAGCCTCGACCAGAAACCCTGCGTCTGAAACTCTTGACCGAATAAAATTCACTGATACAAAATAAGTAGCTAAATTCAACCTCGAGATCGCAAATCATGGGAGACGGATTCAGCCAAGGCAAGTGTATCAATTATTGACCTTGTCCCAATTAATTACCTTCTTTGGTAGCATCCGGTTGATACTTGGTTCTAAAATTGCCAAAAAATAAATTCATAGTGTCTACTCCTCTAGTAATTGATTTCAGTCATCCAGAAGTTCACAATTCGTACCGTCAACTTATGATTCTGGAAAATAAAAGGGTCCGAAAAAATCGTCGGCCCTAAACGTATCAATGACTGGTACACTGAGAAAAATTTTATTTGTTACGGTAACTAGAAAAATTCAGTAAAACAGGTATCGTTAAAAAAAACTCTTTGAATATTGTTCGAATTACGAAAAACGAGGTACGCGTAACCATTTTGCGCTATTGACGATCTTTTTTGGTAATTGCATCTTCAGTTTACTCTACTTTTTTAGTTAAATGAGGCTTTAGCATGAATTTATTGTTGCACAGGCATTAAATTTTCGCAACAGTTACAGGAAAATATAGTAACGGTGATCGTGATGAGAAAGAATAGTAACGAATACTAGACTTTCCGGTAACAGCTAGAAAACTAATTTTCATTTTATACCTAGAACTATATTTTTCAATTGCGGTAAAAAATGAAAATAGTTAAGGACCGAGCGGTAACCGTAACTGAAAATTTCTCTCGGTCTACACTCACCTCTCTACTTCGACGGTATCAAAACGTGATTGTCGTTTAGGTTATGCATACAGACACGCAGACGACGACGTGGTGCGCAGGAGTTTTGCGCGAGGGTGAAATCGTCGCGTGGCTGTCAGGGTCGTGGACGGTGCCGCGGGTTTAGTCGCAACCTTCTTGTGTCACGACGCGAATCACCAGAACGCTTGCACAGGTTGAACCAAGGTTTGGGTCGAGGTCGGGTCTTCCCCCATTCCAGGGGTAGAGGTAGTAGTAACAGTGGGAGGAGTGTTCAGTGAAGGTGGTGGCGCCGTAAATCCTTTTACACTGTCGATAAGGCGGACCGAACCGACCCGCGAAAGCCGAACGAACCGCCAATATTGAGCTGGGGTGAAAAATCTACAGATGCCAGGTGGTGAACCGCCGTCGTCTGACGGCAGACGAAAGAATAACATCGACCGGAAATCAGAGTGGTAGCGCAACGAGAAGCCGGCTCCGAAGTGGCTTTGAAAAATTCTCGACACAAGTCGATAGGTACCCGTCTCCACCAAAGTTCATTGTTGGTTCTTCTATTATTAGATAACTTCAAGTTCGCGAACTCGAGTGGTTCAAGTTTTAGTGGGTGTTGCTTAATCCAAGTAAAACTTTCGCGAGCGTTCAATCCACCACGGCTTCCAGGTGTTGCGGCAAAGGCTAACCACGCGGATACGAGGTAACGAATGAATGTCCTGGCGAGAAAAATCATCACTCATAGGCCCAATTCTATGCTGCGAATCGATTCGATAGGCCGGATATCGCGTTGGTGCAGGTCCTCGTACTACCGATCATTACGAAGTGTATCTCACCGCCTCTGCAGATCAACCAACGATAATTGAAACCGAACACGAAACGTACTGAATCACTGCAAGCGTGCACGAAAGCTCAGCTTATTGTTCCCCTCCAGTTTCTATGTGCCGTTACTGTTCCTGCAGTACAGCTGCACCCTGGAGACGTTTAATGTTCATTTATGTCCCCGTTAGCTGAGGAACAGACGGTGCAATTGAGACCACGATATGTACTTGCGAAAGAGTCGTATATGAACTTGCTCCGGGGACAATTTGGTCTTATTTTCTCTTTTAATTTCTTTTCTCTTTTCTCATATATCGATGCGAATCTATTATCATGCATCCCACACACGTTTTTGCCTTTTCAAATCTGAATCATGGCTGTTTTTGGTTCAATTTCTCAAGTTTGAAGCGATTATTCTGACTTCGGTTCACACTGATTACAGCCCCGTACAGGATTTCAAACAACGTAATCGTCAAGCTCAAAATCACTTGATTCTTATGCTTGTAATAATTCATCCATGCGGTGAATTGCATCTGAAATCACAATAGAAAGTACCATGTGGTCTTGTCATGTACTAGAATTCGTAGCTTGCCTTGGCAAACCATAACTCGAGAATAATGCGCCGCAGCGATTTTAAACAGGGATCAAAATGTATCTCGGATTACTCACGCTATATTTAGAATACTGTTTGCAATTATTTCCACGCTCAATTTCACTCAATTTCTGCTGCTGAAAGATACGTAGTATAGATTTTCATTAACTTAATTCTTGTATATTTTACTGTTCAGCTGTATTTGTGATCACAAATTACAATAAATTTTTTGAACATTCGAAAGTGTATTAGATTCAATTATGCATCTATCTGCACTGGGACATACAAGTTTCGTTTTATCTCTTTCGACAGGTTTTATATGTTTTTTTTTTTTTTCTTAACTTCCCGATTCTTTGTTCTCAGAGGAAACTCGACGTTTCAAGGTTTAAAGAATCAATGCCGACCATTTTCGGACGGATGCTGTGTGTCTGTACGTGGTCAATATTTTTGTCCGATGATATCTTAAGAACGAGTGACTGGATTTCGATGATTTTGCTCTCAATTGACGCGGCTTTTCCAAACTTAGAAATTATTAAATTTTGACTCCGATCGGTTCAGTACTTTTTGGATTATTTAAATAACAAAATTCCAAAATTTGGAATAAAAATAATGATATCTTTAGAATGGATGAATGGATTTCAATGAAAATTGGTACCGTGAGTTTTTTTCTGATCGCTAATCATGAATCTAAAGTCAGATTTGAAAATATATAATTTGGCGTATCAATATGCTGTAAAAAAAAAAAAAAAATCAATAAAAACATTTGAACTTTGGTAGAAATTGATAGACGGAAGTTTTTTGGCTCACCGCTAACAAATCCAAGGCTAGGCTTGCAAAATTTATAATGGTGGTTCCGTTATAGTGATTCAGAATTTAAAAAAATCGTTATGTTTTCATATAATATAGTACCTGAGGGAGTTTGAATCGTTAATCACGAATCATGATATTGTTATTTTTTCATCTGTGGTCTTGCAACCTGCAGTGTGAGAACGGAAAGTTTGAATCGGTGATCTTTGGAAATGCTGATTGTGCAGATGGCATCGAATTTAGGAAAAACAAGGAAGGTCTAATACTCGTTAATTCTGTGGTTGCATTTTCAATATAATCTAGTATTCCACTAATATAAAGAATATATTAAATTAAGCTGAATTGATCCTTGACCGTGCTGCGTAGGAGGATTCACCCTGAAGTGAAACTACTTCAATGCCCATGCTAAAAATACCATGAATCATAGAGCGGATGGAATTCATTATGCTAAGAAATTAGTAATCCTGATCAAACCAATCTTCTCCAAAATATTACAATATATTTTATGTGATTCAGGGAAAATAACGAAGTACTTTTGTTGTTAATTTTGTGAAAGTAAGATGATTAATTATGCACGTACAAATGTTGACTGTAATCTTTTCACTCACAAATGAATATTAAGAATCTTTTCACCCATAATAAATGGTTTCAAACCAAAGAAAATTTTTTTCCAAAGTGACTTAATTATCTCTGAAATCAACGTTCGCAACTGTATCATTTTGTCTCGCTAGCCAATTAGTGGAGTAAAGATACTTGGATTCTCAAAAGTAAACGAATGTTGCCTTATTCAACGGCATGCTTTTTTGGGCGTCTCCTAATCCTTGATATGATAGGATCCACATGTTTCAGCTGAATTTCCATTTTATACCGTAAACTTTTGATCGGTACCCCTTCATCCTTGATCAAACTATATTTGCGAATGAATCATTAATACAATAATCAAAGATCATTGTCATCGAATCTCTCATTTCTCTTACCGATGCAATTCCTTCGACCACTGATGATCAGCAATTAAGATTATGATCAAATTTTAGAGGGTCAAGAATGACTGAAACTCATACATTGTGACGAAAAATTGACTCCAAGAACGTGAGAAATCAGAACAAAAATCTGCGGAATGACATAAATACAAAATCGATGGAAACGAATGTTGAATCCAAATCCATTTTCAAGTTTTCGTCACCTGTATTAAACTTTTTAGCAACGTCAAATTCGCTATTTAGCATCGGAGAAATGAATTCTGGGCCACTGATTGATCCATACTCTGAATCTAAGTTACTTTGCAAATATTCCAGCCCAATTCTCTTTTGAAGTACTGGTCAATGGATTCGAGTGGTTGGGTACTTTTTATTTACAAGTTTTTAATGATGCAACCAATGGCTGAAGTAATTGTACCAACGAAGATGTTTTGCACTTACATCGTCAGCCAACTCGTGCGTGAACTTGGTGTGTTTCTGTTCGTCCTTGCCAAGTTGCGTACGGTAGTAAATAAAGCCTGAGTCTAGCCAGGGGATGACTGCTTGTTTGGCGATACCAACCAGCAACATGTGAAAACAGAATATATTGCACAATCCGAGAGTTCGGATTCGTGTGTTGAAGAAAGTACGTATTCATGATTCAGGTAGAGTTGTAGAAACAGGATTATGTTTCACATGGAGCCATTACGTTTCGGATTTCATCAATTAACTTACTCGTGTGCTGCTTCTTGGTACTGACGATTCTTGCTTTCCTCTGCTTCCGAATGTATGCCCATAGTCGCTACCGCGACACGTAAAATGTATATACGTACTAGCCTTTGGTTGAGAAAAATGTATCATTCACATGGGTATAATTGATGACACTCAAATTATATCCGACCTACCACAAACCGTGTCCAATTAACACAGTGAAACGTATCTCTGTATGTCAAATTCTGGTCCATCCAAGTGCTTCTCCATTTTCTTGGCCAGTATTACTGACCGAGTGGAACATATTTCGACGACAGACTTGAGAACCGTAAAATTTAGGGATGGCTGAAGCAGCTTTCGATGCATTTTCTATATTGACGCTGTAATAAAAAAAATCTTTACTTTATTTGAGAAACGCTTACTTCAATACAACAGACATTATCCGAAATTTAGCGAGATCAAAGCAACCCTTTCCTGAGTCTGATATCTTGAAGGAACTTGAACAGAAAAGCGACATCGTTCACATGCCAGAAGCGTTGACTAATCCGTCCCCCAACCTGGGCAGCATGAAATCACAAACGTATTTTGTCTCAATGATCTTCGAACTGATGAGTATCACCTGAAACGACGAGTCAACTCGAATCTAAAAGTTTCATCTGCGTTCGATTATTATCATTCTACTTCACCTTCAGATGTTCAGGAAAAGTAGTCATAAATATTTAATGGTAACCAATCGAGAGTCGAATCGAAGTAGGATATATTTTTTCCTAGTTCAATGATCCTGTTGAAGATAACTGCATTTGAATATTGTAAAGAGCTTAAACATAATGTTATTCGCTACTGAAGACTCAATATCCAAAATGAAATGATTTCGCTTACCTCCAGTGCTACCAATAAAGAGATATTCATGGCCTATAAAAGGCAAACTTTGCGGTCCCTCAGAGTTAGACGGATAATTGGAGATCAATACGATTTTCAAAACAGTGACCGTAAAATTGATTATCTGTTACAATACAAAGCATGCCACCACAAACATGGCTGCAGTCGAAGGGTCGATTCTGCGATATGTTAAAGCCCCGAAACACGAGCCTCTTAATTTTTTCCCAAAATGTGTCTGTGAAATTTTATCAAAATCGGCCTGCCGTATTGGAAGACCTTTATCCATCACTCATCACTGAATTCACTCAAGCCTTTTGTCCTATAATATTGCAAACTTGCGGACATTTCACATACTGTCCCCAAGCAAGGTCACTCATTTTCTACTACTCACATATCAAAGTCTGGTCTTACCCGAAGTCTCTCATAGAAATCACGTTCGCTTTCAAACTTAGAGGCTCAGATAGCTACTCGTACAATGCTTGTTTGAATGTGGTCGTGACAAATCCTATCACGCAATATTCGGCGTTGATAGACTGTAATCACTCACGTTCACAAATCTTCTGTTTGCGCCACTAAGCTGACATCCTTGAACATAGGTAATGTTGCTACACTTCCAAGACTTCAAGACTTACAAGTCAATCGTTCGATTAAACATTCTTATATTGCAGAGTACAAATGGTTCGGTGTTAATTGTTGCTGGTCTACTTTTACCACATTCTAGCTATTTGATACTATGACTGTATATTTCGACGGGTTTAACTCACCGAAACGGTCAAACTGGTTGATTAGTAAAAGATTGAAACGGTTGATCGTCCAAAAAAGTTGAACAGTTGAACCGGTTACTTTTTGAATCGGCTGAAAATAATTTCGTGTAAAAATCAACTAACCTGTTCACAGGTTTACTTTTAACTGTTTTGGACGGTTAACCAGTTCGACCATTGGATAATTAAGTAGGTCAACCGTCTTACCGGGTTAAATTGTACAGCCCTACATTTTCACTGAAAAGATAAACAAAAATGTATGTCTGATGAAGCGACAAGACTGCTTCGGTCGTTACAAACTTCCTATCCGTCTGAGTGTACCTGAATATTGTAGTGATGAATTATCAGCAAAAAAATCCGATGCTGAAAGAATCCTAAAAGCTTGTAAAAACGAATCTTAGCAATGATCACGCGAAGTTTTATACAGTTCCGAGCATCGCGTTAACTCAATACACCAGCGTATGTAAAAATCGCCAATGAATTATTCGAAAACACGTAGCCAGCTGGAGAATAATGAAGAGCAGGGTGAACATGATTCAACCATTACCATAGCCGGTAGAAATTCTGTCGAAAATTGCCAACGCCGTCGCATTGCTGACTAAATTTTCACAAAACTAGAATCCGACTGACTTGTCAATTTCGCGATTGAAGTTATTTTGAAACAAGGTCGTTTGTGCCTTGATTCAAACGTTTTAACTTTTTATACTTCGTTTCGCGAAATGCGAAAGCCACCTCTGAAGCCTGAACGTTAATAATCTGCGGAGCATCGCGACCGTTGTGAAATTGCAATGTTATTACAGCTACAGCAGGAGCGGCGTAACGTCGGTAATTTGTTTAAATAATTGTGGGTACTTTGAACCTGTACCAGCCCTGTGTATAATCTAATATAATATTGCACGTAGGTACGAACCATGAAGAGTCGTACGTGTATACGAAATATACATGCCTACGTATCGCGTGAGTCCGATCCGTATCCTTGGTGGAAAATCACGCAATGCTAAAAACGCGGCACGTCGATACAACGTGGGTACAGGTACACCCCCACCTGCGAACCAACCCCCGAGTATACGCCGAGGGAGAAACTTCCACCACCCTTACAAACGTACCTTCGATGCCAACCGACATGTGCCGTATCCACAACAGTTGCATGTTTCGCCGAGACATAGGAGACCCCTGCATCTGATCGATCCTTTATATTTTGTTTTCAGTAGCTGAGCTCATAGCGATTTCAAACCTCAAGTTTAACTCGTTTACTTTTGAATTACGATTCTGCTCGACGATTTATTCCGCTTAATTATATCCACGGACCCAACTTGTGATTAACAACGCCGTTGTATCGATTTGACGCGAAGCGTGCGGATGATAAATTGGGATACACCCAGAATTTGAAATTGCAAGTATCGCGGGGTTTGAAATTTAATAATAACCGAAGGCCTGCTTATTAAACTCGCAATCGGGGTTCAAAGAAACCCGTTTTTCGAGGATCGATCTCACCGTTCTTTGCACGCTCTTTCTACACATTCCGTGAATATAGGGAAAATACTGTTTTGAAAAATATACCAGGTCAACTTGACGCGCTACCAAACTCGTTCTGGCTTCTTTCGCGAATAACTGCAAGTTAGCGACGCGTTTTTCGTTTTTCTTTAATTATTATACCTCTCATTCGCGAAATCATTTCCCCAATTATTCTCCGACTCCTTTTTGACAAATCCAATCCCTGACACATTTCGCGACACGGTGCAGAGAGATTTTTTTTTTCTGTTCTCGTTTTTTTCGCCTGTACTCAAGTTTCATCGCTCGTTATAAAGTTTTTAGTACCGTAGGGTATCGTTGTATAATACCTTCGGAGCTGCCGAATGATTGTACGTATTACTCCGCCGTTATACGACAAACTGCTCGTTTCATGTTCCATGTTATCAGGTTCGATCTATAATTGTCACCCGTAATACCCTGCGTGTGCGCGTTTGTCTGTGTGTAATGAATATTACATTACACACGACGAAATTCACTGAATAACAACGTTACACAAAAGAATTATAATTTCCCTTTTCTTTCTTCTTACTCCCCTCGAATTAACACGCTTTTCACATTTTATGACACAAAATTAACGCTTGACGGAGTTTCTGAGGACCCCACTCTATTTAAAAGTATGATCCACTTTTACGTATTCTTCAAAATTGTTCAGCTTATACAATTTTTGTATCGATTCCAGTTTCCGTAAGTTGACATCAATATGAGTACGTCATTCACTTACTCGTTAACTCTCCGTTGGACAACGTATGCGAATTCGTCCAGTATGACTTTCTGCTAAATGGTCACTCGACTCGACGTCTTCTTCTTAATTAATTTGTAATTATTAAATTGTTAAATATTTTCTTAATCCAACTGTAGGAATATCGAAAAGAAACCTCAAAGTAAGTACCTCAATGGTTAGGGATGTGTTTTTTGTTTTTTTTTCTTTTGCTTTCAAGTGGGTAAAAAACAGCTATGGACGGATTCGTATAAGTTGACCAACGGAAGATTGAAGAATGAAAAGGACAACTTATACTACTCGAATCGCATTCGTGCTTTATGCAGAAATCGTTTGCGACTCAGGAGAGGAGAGACATGCGAGCCGAAAGGATTCCACTTGTTCCACATATGGAAAAATTGTTACAATGGATAATCCATTCAATCATACGATTCACCAGTCTTGATCCATCAATTTACGGATCATTCGTTTCGACAACTGTTACAAAAATTCCCTCTCGCCACTGAAGTCAACCAGTCAGAAGGTTTCAGGTCATCACATGATGACTAATTCACTCACGATTGTAAATTCAAAGTGAAACTGTTTCACCGATTACTGTGACGCTGAGATATCTAACCAGATCGAAGAAAAAAAACACATCAGCACCAACGCCAAGGTGAAAATGAGAGTTAAAAAAGGGGCAGATGAAACACGAAACGTGGGTGGAAAAAAAAATCCGAGCAACTCTTTGATCGCCTAACAAGCGAGAAGATGACACGGTTCAGGTGTCGAGGCTTAATGAAGGTGCAATTAGAATCGACTATATATGACGGGGCGGGTAGCTGGCGGCCACACCTTTGTACTGCAGCTTCAATTTGGCCCAAGAGCCAGGGGCACCTGCTCAAGACTTTAATCTAGAACGTTGGTAAGCAAAGTCTCCCTGTGCCAGGTACAAGGCGAAAGTTTTACGGTACTGCATCTCGTGAACATCGTGGTTGGTGCAGCTTGGTTCATATGCACTTTGCATACGGACTAACAATTAGAAAAACCGATGAAGCTCCCCGGGAGACTCGGGGAACAGGATACATGCTGGACCCTTGCATCCTGCAGGCTTCAACATGTCAGTCAGGAACATATGGACCAGTGCTCCAGCATCGAGATGGAAAAACTTTTTGAACATCTCTTTTATACTACTGATTTTTCGACGTGTACGATTCACCAAATTGTATTTCAATAAACTAATCTCTTACCAAAACGTTCGGGGCGCGTGAGGTTCGTCATATTTTGCTCGCTTTTGCATTTGAGAAAGAGATTAGGACAGCTGGGAAATATGTTCGGTTTGATATTCTTTAATCTTTCGATTCTTTTTATTCGAAAAAGGAAAAACTAGACTACAGCAGGGTCAAGTGATGAATGACTGTGCGTTTTGGGTAGAACGCATTTTTTTTTTTTTTTTTGTTTTCTTCACATTTCGTAGGGAGGTCAGCCGTGAGTGTTGATCTCAGTTTCCGGAACTTTGAGAGCGATAGAACGGTCGCCATTTTGAAATTAAACGTGTAATTATTCGTTTTTTATTTATCCCCGTAAACGTGAGGCCGACAAAAGTTTTATACGGAGCTTTTTTGTAATGGATACCATTATCGAAAACTGTTCGCGCTAATGTTATTTATAAAAAAACAAACTGAATATGAAAACTGAATAGGTCAAATTGTATGCAACTAAAATACCGTAAGATTTTCAATTAATTAAAAATATTGCCTCAAAGTTTTTTGCACCCTCATTTTTAATTTTTTTTTTTTGTTTTTGTTTATAAACTTTGTATTGATAACATTAATGCAAAAAATACACCATTTTACTGACAAGTTTGTGAAATCGTATGATAGAAAACGGAAAACAAAAAAAAAAGAAATATTCAAAGAGCTTACCCAGATCACGGTTTGATTTTCACAATAAGGCAATACGACTGTTTCTGCTTCTCCGCGAGATTCAATCGCAGCTCGTTTCGCGTATCGATTCTAGAATTCTCAGCTGTCCAATTAAAACAACCCCTTCATTAATGAGGTGGTATGTATTGAATCCTGTGTGTACATCTGAAACCGTTGTATATGGGTTCAAAGAGACCTTTGACCAGATTGTGAAACCTACCTGACTCGAAAACCCAATGTGTCCTTTATGATAAGCATACCTCGGAGGATCACCTTCGCTCTCGAACGACGTGATCCCTAATTTTGAAAAAAACCTTCGCCTGCGTTCACTCGTGTAGCCTGCACGAGTGTTGCGAAAGTATTAGTCCTGTGAACTGTTTCGTGATACCTACGTTGGTAAGGTTTGACGGCTCGATAAAAATATAGTTCAAGCCCCGTCACTTGACGTTCGACCCGACATAAATTCAACTGTACTCATAAACGGGACGTGAACCCCGTTTTATTAAAACACCACAGCAGTATACCACCGCGGTATACTCGCTGCTGGTTTTATGAGACTCGCAGTCAACGAACGTAAATTATATACCTGAAGGAAAGTACAAACAGACAACTTTTAAGCTTGAAAAAGTAGCCTACATGCATATCTTCCCTGTATAAAAAATGGTGCTAGATTTGACACAATTTTAACACCGCGCGTGATCGCAAGAGGTCCACTTTGATTATGGTGTTGATGAGCAGTGTCAAAAGCTCGGTGTTAATTTGGTGTTAATAACAAAGACTGGTTTAAAACCAAGCTTTTGACGCTGCTTATTAACCTCACAATCGGAGCGGATTTCCTTGGACCCATGCGCGATGTTAATATAGTTTGTTATTAACACCGAATGCATTAATACTAACTGATGTACATTGGAACTGAATTGAGTTTTGGTGATCAGGATAGAAACACCTTTGACCTTTGGGGGCATCTCGTAGTGTTTTCAAATTTTTTGCAATTCACGAGTTGATAAAATTTTTCTCGATCCAAAGGCTCGTATTATCGTAGATTAGTTTTTCTGTTCTATTTCGTTCCATTTCCTGCATTTTGTGTATGAAAAAAAAAACCTTGAACTTTGCCTATGGCAACTGCATATAACTTCTTAACACTTAGTTGGTGTCATTGTTGAGATGTCTTCAAAATCTGTTCACCAATTGGTTATTTTCTTGACTGAAACAGTTTCGTGTTAACGACGTGAGACTGTTTCAAAGGAAAATTAGAAACAATTTTTGGGGCTTTCGGTTATAATAAACTTCGTAGCGTAACATAATTTACGATAACAACCCGCAACATGCTATTTCTTATTACTGTTTCACGTTTTCATTCTGTCACATATAGTCGCTATGGATAAACTTTTGTTCCAACCTTCACACCAAGGAAATTTTCCTCCTTGTTATCGTCATGGTCACGAATCCTTCGTATTTCACTCCATGTAATTGAAGAAATAAGAATTCACCAACTCTTTAAATATACAATGAGTGAAGCAAACAACACCGTTACTCATAGAGTTACTTCCGAGCATTTTACACGTGTGAATTTGTAGGAATAAACAATGAAGCTACTTATGTCGCAGTTTCTGATTGGAACCTGACATTGGCTGCTCATCGAGTAGTAGGGGGAAAACCGTTATATCCTACCGTTGAAAGAAAAGGATCAAGAACCGAGGGAGGGTCAAAAACTAGAACGTTGACCTGAATAATCAGATTGAATTTCATATCTAATTAGCCCTCGAATAAATTAACGCTCGCCTCGTCAATTTTGGGCCGTGGAAACTATCAAAGGGGTGTTGACCATTTTTTCATGAACCAAACTACGAGATCAGTTACATCGCCAAAAAACTATCTTTGAGTGCTATTTGAAGTCTTAACGAGATGGTGTAAATTTCGTACGAAATTATGTAAATTCGAATTTGGGACCTACACGTGACAAAGCGGATATTTTACCATTTATCTCAACAATTTAGGATTCATCCTTTCTGAAAGACTCCAGCGAAGTTTCGACCTTCCATAAAATTATTGTCTTTCTCTCAAGAATTACTGGGGGTGAAAAAAAAAATGATCTCAGTGATTTTCCTTTTTTGGGCGTGAATGAGAGGCCTGCGTGAATAGTTCCTCTACATCACACAGTGGATTCAATCGTTCCGGCATAAAGCCAAAGCTGGGATCTGGGTATATCTGTAATCTGTTCTTTCGAGGGTAAAGCCGTCCCCATTTTTTATGGTAACCACCACCCTCAGCAGAGTATCACAAAGGAAATCCCCAATTGTTTTTGCCCCTCTTTCTCCCTTCACCGTCCTAAGTGAATTGCGAGGTGAACGTTGAGAGAAAACAAGAGTAAAACGTCGAATAAGTAAAATGAAAATTAAAGGTGAAGCGTGGAGGACTTGAAACGGCTTTTGGAAACGGTCAAACAAGGGTGAGGATAAAAAAAAAAAGCGATCGGCTTCATTTAATTTCGACAACAAGCTCTCGAACTGTTTCAGCAACGAATACGATGACAAATCCTTTGTACTCCCGCTTTCTTGCACCCTGAGGCAAACGTCCTTTCCAGCCACTCACGAAACGGAGATGAATAGTCAATCTATTATCTAATAGCACCTCGTGGATAGACTCTCGAGGGTAAAAACCGTTCGGCCATTCGTTGCAGCTTACGGACGCGGAATAATTCTCTCGCTCTATTTAGCGCTTCATGCGCTTCATCACTTACATTCGTACCTGCAATCATTTTATTTCAATTATGATTTACTACTTGAAACCAGCTTCGAAATTACAAAATCGATTTTTCAAAGCGTGCGGAATGATTCAACTTTATGTTGTAAGAAAGTTACATTCAGCTGGCCTCCCTCAATCATTTTTCAATCCCATTTGAAAACGCGTTTTCAAAATGCTATTCGTAGTTTTTTATTTTCTGTAAGTACTGAGAAATTGAAAAAGATTTTAGTCGGAGAATGCCAGCTAATCTGTATGCACACACTGTTAAAAATTTCTATATTAGAAGTTTTATTCGGATGCGGAACAGTAAATTCACCACACATTTAGTTTTTATTAAATTTACAAATACAATAAATATGCTACATAATTTAGTGAATTTTAATTATTTTTTTATGTTTCTCCTATAAATTTTAGTAAAATTAATAGTTTTCATAGCAAATTTAAAATACATAAATGCATAATAATTTACGTCGTTGCACCAAATTTGTAAATTTGCAGCCTGATGTCGTAAATTGACAACTCTTTTGTATAATAAATCTGTAGTAAATTCACAATCACTTTTAACAGTGATGTGATAGAATGTTCGTAATCGATAGAAAATACCTGCACACTTCGATTGCTAAATCAGATACTTGCGATACTTGTAACTCTCCGAAAGCTGTTTGAAAGTATTTTGTCGCAAGTTTGCTGAGTTGAAGAGCAAATCCTTGACTTCGGCGTTATTTATTTAAATGAAAACGACAAGTCGATTTAGAGTGTAGTTGAAAACTGATTCCACGTGGTTCGGTTTCCGAGAGGTACGATACCTACAGTACCGAAAGAGTGAAAGAAGTAGCGACAATTTTTACCCCCTCCCTTTTATCGTCGTTGCTCGTGTCGAGATGCAGAAGATATCGAATGGTGACAACCCGCATCAACAGTAAAATCCGCGAAAAGCAATTGAATCGCGGGAATCCGGGCTTTGCCGTGAGATCGGTGTTCTGGAAATCGAAGTTTCACTTGAGCGAAGGGTCAGGGGGAGCTGAGCCGAAAGAAATTGAACCTCCAAGGCTTGTAATTGGAGCAGTGCGAGACGTGAGCCAAAAGCTCCCTCACCCCCGGCACCTCCTTAATCCGAGAACCGATCTTTTCCCCGGCTTTAATGATACCGATTACCTGCTGGGGATCAGTCAGGCTGCATACCGCTACTGAGAACCGATAGAAATTGAAACGACAATTATAGCTGATCAAAAACGAATAGAAAAACTAACGAATCGGAGTAAAAAAGCACCACGGAGGGATCTGAGCTCGGTAAAAGTTCTTTTTAAATATACTGAGAAAAGAGTTTTGTTGTAATGAACAGAATTTATTTATGTACTGTTAACAAATCGTACATTTGAATATTGCGAATTAAATATTTAGTTACGGATAAAAAGTCACGCATTTTTATGTACTTTTTTGTGTGAAATAAAGATTTGTTAATCCTTTGAGGGGCAGTGGGAAGTATGCTGAGGGATTTTTTAGAGTCTTAGGTTCCTAAATAATGTAAACATTATTAAAAATTAGGCCAACTGGCTCATTTTTTTTTTTTTTTTATATTCTTCAAATAATCGATTAAAAAAAATCAATTACTTTCGGAAAAAATCGGCTATTGGTAAAGGGATAGAGCTAGAGCTCTGAAAAATTTTACACATCTTTTCTATGCTTAGAACTATTATATGTATTTTTAGCAAATTTCTTGACACGACGATTTGTTCAAAAAAAAAAAATATTGAATTTTGAATAACACCAAAACTCAATAATTCAATAATTAAATTTGACTTGTGCATGTTTTACGGTGCGCTAAGTACGTAAATAATATAATTTCAAACAAGACAAATGGCGAATGATTCCATATTCCACCACTAGGTGGCGAATTCAAACCCGCAATCAAAAATTAACTCTTGAATACTTATAACTAGAACTATAGTCGCAGAGAACCTTATCTTTTCTTTGCGTTTTTTCGATTTGAGTAAAAAAATGAGGCATCATTAAGAAAAAAAAAAAAAAATAAGAATAAGAAACAAAAAAGGAACTAGTTTCTTCCCACATCTACATTATTAGTTAGGGGGACGCTGAGAGGGAGAATAAGCTACGTATATCATTTTTTATTCAGGACTTTGAAAGTAAAAGTCGCTATCTTGGATCCATTATCTTGAATGTTGCAAATCTGAAGTCTGATTCGTAATCGGCGACTCCAACAACCCCCGCAATGTCTACTTTTCAAATGTCAGACTCGTGCCTTTGTTGAAAATCTACCAATCCGAATTTATCAATAAAGACAGACCAAATATTCGAAAGGTCGAAATCCCGAAACCCGCTAAAGACAGAATGGCCAAAATGCCGAAAGGTTGAATGACGTCAGAAACCCATATAATTTCTCCAACGCCACACGAATCCGATGGCCGGCGTCTAGTGCCATCTAGCATAAGTCTGCAAAACTGTGACAATCGTATTGCAGCTTTTGCGCTTTCTGGCCCTTCTGCATTTTGCGGATCGTAATTTTGCTCCTTGTGAACTTTGATCGTCGACAACTAATTGTATCGGTTTTGCGGCTGTTCGAAGCACTAACTTTCATCTTTCTGTGTCTCCACGTTCCGTGATTTGGTCATTTGGAATGCCGACTGTTCTGAAAATATTTTTTCATACAAGAGAGCGTTAGATTGAATGAACTTTCGGGAAAACAGTTATTCTACTGGGTGATTTACCGAAAATCCTAACTTCGGTACGCTGATCATTCGGTATGTTTTAAAATTTGTATCTCAAGAATTTCGGATTTTCGACTTTTTGGTCTTTCGAAATTTTGACCCCCGAGAAAAAAAATCATAGCTTGTGACAGAAATTGAGCTCTGTAATGAAATTCACATGCGTTTTTTTTTTACACACAATACGTGAGTATTCTTCAAAATTTTGAGTGAAAAATATCTGAGAAACCGATATGTATCTTATTTCTTGACAAATTTCAAAGTCAGCTGTATTTTTGGCATTTCGTAAATTCACAATTCACTTGAAACTGAAATGTTTTCAAGATCAACCGTTCGTTGAATGATCAAGTTATACTCAAATCTCAGCTACGAATGAAAATCCACAAGCAAAAAAAAAAAAAACGCATTCTCTTATCGACATAAAAAAAAATATATCCACAAAGTTTATTCGCAGACAATTTTTTTAGATGCAGTATGACTTTAAAAAAATTCATAACCGCGGAGGGTGGCGGTCGTATACAATATTTCTAATTTAAAACAGGCATTGGGGGGAAATTTTTATTCTTCTTATTTTTACTTTTGTCTCGGCGTTTTGCACGAAACTGCTTTTCTGAGTTACAGAAGCGAAACTGCCGGGCTGGGGGATGGTTTGTGATATCGGAACGCGCGCATCTATGGTCTCGCTTACGCACGCACGTATACACGCAAAAACTTGCACGTAAGTTAAATTTTAGCATGCGAGTTCGCGTTCGTCCGCAGGCTGGAGCCGCTTTCTCTCCGTAAAACAGAGATAAACGTGCGGATATGTGTAAAAGGGAGATTTAAATGCATTCGTTCAGAGAAGGGTGGAAGGCCATGCAGGGCTCGAGGCAGGGTTTTTCGCCCAAGAGGAAACGGAGGGAATTATGGAGTGTTCAACCCGGCGATATCTTTCCATCGTTTCTCGTCCTTTTCTCATTTCTATTTTGTTTTAATTTCTTTTATTCTTTGTCTTCTTCCGCCTCTATTATCCCCCGAGAAACGGGGATAAAAATAAAGATAGGAACGAGAGTGAAAACTCGCGGGAAATACGAGGGACAGAAATGTGATAAAATGCCAACAATAAGAAGCATCGGTAGGAGGGGGGAAAAACGGACAGACACAGAGGGAAATGGAGTGAGGAAAACAAGGATCTTCCTGTCCGAGGAAGCGAGGCGGGCCGTTCGCCCCGGGAAATTCCCCGCTTCCATTTCCTTCAAATATTTCGCCGGCAGGATGAAGTATCGCTATTTTGTGAGCAATAAAACTCACCCAAGTTATACCCACCGACCGATATCGGCGTGTTCCACTGGTGACACATTTTTCCGAATAAAGCCGAACGCATCCTTAGGTATGCCTACTTTTAGTCTGTCGCGAAATTTTACCGCGACTTACCTTAGATATTGAAGGAGGGGTGCGAGAGCAGCGAGTCTACTCGTAAATCAAACTTTTAGAATTCTGATTCAAATGAAGTGCTTTTCCTCTCTAGGTATGTTCGATATACACATTCCAAGGCGAGGTAAAAAATTTCATTTCATTTTTTTTTTTTCTTTCTTTTACAGGCGCGTAAAGGTGAAGGTTGAATTTCATCAGATCGCCAAAATAGTTCTATGAAAAAACTGCAGGAATACGAATAATGGTCTGATTAGTATTTCAAATTTAATGTGTGTTATTTCAACATGTTCGTTAAGATTTTCTGTACAAGTTGAAGGAAACGTGAATGAAATAAAGTGCAAGAACGTTACTTTCTTAGTTCTCAAATTTAGAATCATGTTTTCGAGATGAAAACGGTGAGGAACGAATAATAGGTGAGGGTTTTTATGATGTTAATGTACAAGAGTACATAAATGATTGAGAAATGTCGTAACGTTGAAATGACTGTCGAGTCATCGGTAACGTCTTAAAATGTTTGCAACAGGTTGGTTTCATAAGTAATTGTATAAAAATAGATTCCCCTTTATAGTTAATAAAAATTTTAAAAAATTGCTCTTTCACTGTTTTTGGTGATGCGGTCTCTTTCTTTCTTTGATTTCAGGTTTTAGATTGAGTTTCTGAATTTTTGTCAACGGCGCTGTCGTACAGACTGGGAAATCAGCTTCAATCGCGTGTTGATTTTCATCCGAAACATGTAACGGTTAATTCATAACGAAAAGAAATGTACAGAACAGTTTTCTTTTCTCGCATGAAACATAACAGTGTGAAGCATTTTATTTATTTTTGAATGCGGGGTTTAAACGTGTTATAAACAAAAATTGGCATACAAAATTACATATGTGAACAAAGTCATTCGTTCATCAGTGTTATGATCCAGCCCTCTGATTCATTTATTCTTTTCAAATGCCCAACATTCAAATTCCGAAATGTAAATCGCCTTTCCTTTCATTTATCTTTTGCTCTTATAGAAATTTATAACCGTCTCTCTGTATTTCATTTATTCACTAAAGTCTTCTTGATAATGACTTAGCTTTTACATGTGTGTTGTGCGAAATCATCAGCGAAATGTGTTTAAATAATGGCCACTCCTTCGTTGGGTAGGGATGATCTACGTTCCTGGGGTTTCGAAGATCAATCGATCGATTTTCGTCGTACTTTGGATGTTCTTGGTTTACACCGCTTATCCACTGACAGGACCTTCGTCAATATCGATCGCCTGGCTGATTATCAAGAATTTTAACAACATAATTCAATCAAATAAAATCGGCAAATCGTGCTCCTATGAGTCAAATTTGATTCAGTCATTGTTTTGACTTTAAGGGGATACACTTGAATCGTCACAAGCCATTCAACGACAATTACAATAATTATACAGCATCCTAGAGCCCACAGATCCTTTCACATGCGTATCGTTACACGTAGAGGTGGATAGGAAAAACCGAGGATGTTAAGTAATGGGTGTGAAGTCAGCGTCACGGGGTTGTAAATTATTGTATAAAGGTAGTATCCCAAGTGTCAGGGGCAATGGTGCTCATAAGTTTATTACGGCGACCCTCTTCAAGGGGAGTGAAATGATCGTAGCTGGGTCAGGGAGAAAAGGCCCGGGGCTTCGACCGACGCTGATGTTGTTTCTCCATGTCCCGCGATGTATCCAATGCAATTTATACACAAGTTAATCCTCCTTATTCCGCGACATGCCACGTAGTGGTAAATTGATTTTTGACAAGAGATTAGGCCCGGCCGCTCCGTCACTCGGGGTTCCTTCGTCCATGGAAACCGCAGCATTTAGAGAGTTAAGCCCCTGGCCGACCCCATCAAAGTAGGCGCTCCGAAAACCGCAAGGGTAAATTTGCCGTAACGTTGTTTGCGAGGGTACTTTGACGGTTGTGTCTTTTACCGAATTCACCTCCGTTTTTCAAGCCGCTGTCACTCGCTCTCGAATACATTCTTACTGCAGGAGGAAGGAACTTCAATTGTTTTAGGAAGTGGAATGGAACAACGCGAAAGCAAATTTTACCCCCAAAGGTAAAATGGTAAGCCGAATACTTGACATTCTTGACTCACCATGGAGTTGAAAATATTGCTTGGCCAAGGACCGTCACTTGTTGTTTATTTTATCATATTCTTATAATTATTAAATTAATATATTCTTAAATTGCGGGAATCTCTACCAGACTTTTAAACAAAAACTTGGGTATCGGTACTCCGTTTCAAACCGCTTTTGAACGATTAATATTCTGATAGATTCGTTCGATGTCACACTACGATGTAGGACAGTTCGTACAGAAGTCTGTTTTCCGTGAAGTTTCTGAAACGGATTTTATTTTTATCACTAGCTGATCCAATATTGTCATTTGTTGATTATAATCAATATCGATTATAATCAATATATAACGTTAAACTCTTAACGATTCGAGCGTGATAGAAAAAAACTGTTTTAGTACATTCGGGAAAATAAGTTCTAAATCGAATGAGCCATTGTAGAGTGACATAAAAGGAATCCGGATTCTCGACCATTCAAAGCTATTTTAAATAAAGTATTTGAAACCGTGCATAGAATTACATAACCGAAAAACATTCTATCGACAGTAAGCACAACTTGAGATAAAATTGTGACATCCTTGGTTAAAGTTCATAATTTTCTTTCTTATTGAATTTTTCGTTACTAAGGAAACATATATTCTATAATAAAACTCTTTTCTAGCGCGGTGCGTTTTTTTCTCTTTCTACTTGTAATATACAATATCTTCTTTGCTGTAGGTTCTCTTCGCTACAGCGAAAGCTCTTAGGAAAATTTTCATTTCTGATGCGCGACAGGAATTTTTCAGAAGGGGCAACAGGAAACACAGAGATAAAATAAAATAAACGAAACTGAGCAATATATTTTCATTTACCAAACTAGGTATGCATAAGAAGAAAGTCTCATCCTGACTATAAGGCACAATGCCTGATCTTGTGCCATATTGTGACTACTGTGCCATGTACGGTTTCAATTGTACGCCACACACAAGTTCTACTCTCGCTGTGATACGCGTATTTTTTACCTTGGTATACAGGGTGTCCGGTTTTGAATTGAACAAGCCATAAAACCGTACCGTTTGATTTATCATCATTATTCAAGTCACGACTTGTGTCCCGGAAAAGGAAATCGTTTTATGATTCAAGAAAAATAGCTACGAACACAAAGTATTCCTTGAAAAGATCACTTTTTAATTTCAACTGGGTCACTCGACAAATTGGTTCTAAATAATTCGAGAATTATTCTCTGATTTTTTCAGATTTTTACCTCAACTCTAACCCGTGCCCTCAAGAAAGTGGATTACCCCATTTAACCTTTTCGGAGATAAATTTAATATACCGAACAGATTTCGATGAAATTTGGTATGGGAGAGTTTCTTGGGTCCCTGATTACAAATATGAACTCTAAATTTGAAAATTCAAAATCGCGAATCCAACATAGTGGATCAAAATCAAAAAAATTATCCTACTTTGGTGAACCTCGGTTCTCGAGAGTTTTGGAGGCCGCTGATTACGAATCTGAACTCGAAATTACAAAATTGAAAATGGTGGTTCCTATACAGTGAAATCACGTGACTTGGGATTTCGGTCCGACATATTGCGTAATTTTGAGTTCAGATTTGTAATAAGCCACCCAAGAAACCACCCTACGCCAAATTTCATCGAAATCCGTTCGATAGATTTGATTTGCCGCTTAAAGGGTTAAATGAGGTAATCTACCCTCTTGTTGGTACGGCTTGAAATCGACATGAAAATTTTAACAAATTAGGAAATTTTTTTTGAATTATTTGGTAGCTCAGTCAAAATTCAAAAATGACCTTTGTAAGAACCACCCTAATGCATACATCCAAAAAAGTTTCGCGAGTTTGTTTAGCACAAATAAAATTTCAATCAAACCATAAAAATTTAAACAAGTTTCAATGTTATGGTAAATAAATTTCCTAATAGCTGTTAACTTATTTGAATAAATCGCTCTTCTCTCGGCCGATTTTTTATGACCTCTTGCTCTTAGGACTCTGAGAGCAATAACGCAAAGTGGCGCCGGGAAAACTGCTTGGTTTATCACGAAACACCCTGTGTACAGGATTGTACGCATGTGCGCACATCTTCGCTCTCGGAGGATTGAAGCTTTGTCCCACAATTTCTACGACCACGAAGAACTATAGAATCGGTACGTGATCTTGGTGAGTAACGAATTTTTCCGGGAGCAATAGCAATCTAGATCCGAGCCAGAAACGACATACATATAAACATACTGGGGCGGAGAAAATTGTAGAAGAAAAGGAAGGCATATCTTACATTCCGTTTGCCATTTCAAGGGTTAAATTCGGCCAGCGTGCAAGAAATTTATATAGAAAGGGAAAAAGGAAGTGGAATAAATTGACAGAGAACTGCGGCTTTCGATCATCCGAATAAGACGTTGCGTCTGATTTTATTCCGGAAAAGTTACGATTTGAGAAACGAATAAATTCAGCAACGACAGACGATAACAAGATTTTTATACAGGTACTTTACGGGATCGAACTAACACGATCAACACGATAGATTACAAGCAGCCCTCAATTACTCACGAATGTTCAAGTTTTTTATATCTACGATGATCGTGAATGAAATACTGTTGTAAAGCGTTAGATGAACCTTAGTAGATATAATACGACAGTTATGGATCAAGATTTCTATTACCGACATTGACTACAGTCAGTAAGGCAGGAATTCTGACTCCTCGCACGTAACTTACCGACTGTGGTAAGTGTCGGTAATAGGGATCTTGATCCAGAACTGTCGTATTATATCCACTAACCTTTATGCTCCTATTTTCTATCTAGTAGCATTCACAGATAAAAGACACACAAAAGCCATCAAATTTTCATAAAATGAATAAGCTCTCGTTTCTGACGTCCAATGGAAAACACGTTTTGCGAATAAATATCGTCTTTCGTTTTTTTTTTTAATTTTCACCTCTTTGTTCACTTCTTGTCACTCGCGAACACAATTTTCTTTGCACTGCAACACAGTTTTTCAGCGAGACGTTCACGATCTCGATACTCTTGGACCATCTCTACAAATTTCAAACTTCTGTGCCTACTGTGAAAATCATTTTCACCCAATCATGCTGCCCAAGATTGACGAGGGAATGGTTTGCATATGAGAAACCAAAATGACGAGAACGTTTTGTCTCAGATACTTGACAATTTTGATTATTGTGAATGTATAAATAAGAAGAAACAAGAAATTTCAAACTACCCAAACATTTCCTGATCTAGAGAACTTTGAAATTAAGGGTAGATTTTTTTTAGTAATAACTTGAAAATAGTTGTTCAATCGTATCTGAATATAAAAAAGTTTTAACAATATTTGATATTTGTTTTATAACTTCTCTTTTCACATGGTAATCTCATAAAAGAAGGCACATAAAATTGCATACGTGTATAAAAAAAGTAAATATTCATCGTTCGATCATTCATACTTAGTGCTTATTAATTGTTTCAAACGGTGTATAGTATTGAAATTATCAAGTCTAAATTGTCTTTCTTTTGGATTTTAAAATTTAAAATTGTGACTAGGAATTTTCTTATTTATAAATAAAGTCTTATTAAGATTGACTTAACTTAGACAATTATTTTGCGAAGATCTAATACGGTCGTTAATTATTTTCAAAATTTTTAAAAATACGTTATTGTATAAATAAGATTGGGACATCGTGCTACGTGGACAGTTTGGTCGAGAGATAAACCCTCTCCGAAAAAACAGGTGGAATTAGTCGAAGGTGTACATCACAATACCACTCGATGACACTACGAGTCAAATTATCTTTGGTCATTGTTTTAGTTACGGCGGGAATATTTGAATCGTTGAACAATTTGAAAAAAAAAAGAAAAAATTCAGTAATCAATGAAGGCTTGTCAGCAAACCTCCGCAAATCGAAAAGATCGGGCGAAAAGAGAAGAATAAATGAAATTACTTCTAGTCTAAAAGAATCAATTCCCATTGCTGTCTAAGAATTAATCGAATGGCTTGTAGCTGAGAGATCGCCGAACGAAAACCACGGATTGCGCGGAGTCCGATAATTTCTCATTTCACGGGTCAGCCCCTCGCAGCTCTTTGGACTGGGCGTGAAACTAGCCATGGTTTGTTAGTTCTTCCAGAAAGTATTACCATAAAATCGTGACCGGAATCTCTAGGGTATCATTCAGTAGCTGCCATTGGAATATTCGCAGGCCATAAATGAGCTTGCGGTGAGTTCGAACGATCGACAATCGCTGATCTTATCCATAGACTCGCGAGTCATGTACGTGGAATTTTTTCTCATCTCTGATCGGTTGTCAGTGTAACGTAAAAACGTCGCTGCTCGCTTCGCTCCGGCAGAAATTCTCCGTTTACTCCGGGGCTTTATAAAGCTTTCCGATCGTATTGTACACCTATAGGTATAACATAATGCACGCATAACCAGCTATGTAGGGGTGATAATGGATCAGCTCGTTCATTTTTATTGCCTCGACTCGGCTTCCTATTACGAGCAGATGACGGCACAACGGGACGACGACAGCTCGATGTAATCGAATAATCCCAAGAGTGAATGGAACAAATCAATCGGACGATTCGCCTTAGACGTTCCGCGATACTTCACCTCTTTTGTAAAGAATTAAAGGCGTGGTCAGAAATGCTGTTTGTTGACTTCGTGACTTCTCCTTGCCGGGTATCCCTGAATAATAAATCATACAGAAGTGTTTTCGGTTGATCAAATCTTATCTGATAATGAACTTTTTATCAAATTGGATAAATTAATTATTAATGAAAAGTCACCGCGACGAAAGTGACAAAAATTTCCCTCCGGTAAATTTTGATCCAGTAAAATGATATATTCTAATATTCATCTATTTTACATATTGAAACATTTCCTTGCACCGGCAATAAAATTTTCTTTCACCTTAAATAAGAATCCGTTCAAATAATGGAAGAAAAGTTAATAATTAGTTATAGAAATAAAATCGTTTGTTGCTTTGCTCGGACACTTTACATACATCTGTTATGAAAGTAAGTTTTCACGCAGTATTAATTATTACCACTTCGCGCAAACACATAGCTTTCAGTATTTTTTAACCATGTTGAACAAATATTTACTCATCGCAGTGAAATTCTCCACAATGTCCGTAATTTCTCACTTCAATTCCACTTGAATAGCGTCACTTTTTGCTGATCAACAGAATAAGATGAGATTTGTAACGCTTGTTCACCTCAACAACGTTTTACTCCGCCCCCGCCTCTTCTTTTATCGAGTGAAGAATCAAATTATTTCTACAACAGTTACGGCTAAATTTGTACTTTCCCCATTTGTCAGAGTCAACTCATGCATACTATATCATTATTCTTAACCAATGTCCGTATCTGCAAAAAAAAACAAAAAACTTGCCCCTTTATCGGACGTATACAAATATTATATACCTATACCAAAAATGCCAACAATGGAAAAGGGGGTCTTGTATATAGTGCATGGTGAATAATGCCCGCGCCGCTGGCACCTTCGTGCAAAGAAAAATTGAAGGGAACTTTGCTTTTATTTTACCTTTTATTTATTTATTCGCTTATTTATTTTTTCCCCTCCCCAATTTTCTTTCATTTTATTCAGCAGTTCCGCCTCAACAGCGTTGAGAACGTTAATGCAGCTTTTCTACCGCTCCTGAATATTCGCAGATGCTTTTTCAACTTAGCGTTGTATCGAAGCACCCGAATGTACAGTGTGAGAAATTATAATCAATGCGATCACCCAAAGTGATTAATAATTTTCCGGCTATGCCGCAAACCAATTTTCAGACACCGTGCGACTCGCGTTCTGACCATGAAGCTCCGGTTCGGAAAGTTCTCAATTCCATGACCGTTTGTTAGCTTTTAAGTCACGAACTCAAGCCACGCGACTAACGTCGGTGATGAAAAACCGCGAGTTTGAACACCCCGTAGATGTGTGCCAGGTGAAATACAGCGTAGGGGCTTACAATATAGGAAATAGGCGCTGTCTCGTAAATCGAAAAGACGCTGAGCTTTATTGCGCACACTTCACGGCATATGGCTAGGTAGGTACAGTAGAAGAATCATATCGTATATTTTAAAAGAATGTGATACCGCATACGGCTTGGTGGGTATAACGTAGATAGCTGCTATGAATTTATGACTACCAAAGCTGAATAACTTATTTCACATTCTTTGTATTAAGTACAGAGGAAAGTGGGACGGTCTTGCAGCATGAACCTTTTAGTTTGTAGTTCATTTTTCACTCGGTGTTACGTGAGAAAATTGAAAATATTCGGAAGGAATTACAGGAGGTCGCTTTTTTCGAGTTCAGTCAACTTGGAGCTTTCGTGAAATTTATGGTTTCACTCTTCGAAACGCGGATGTACAGGAATCAGAGTTCAAAGCCGTATGAAATAGTCGGTAAAAATATTCTTCGGCACAGATACTACGAAGTATTATACACGTTATAGTATTTCACGATACTGGACATAAATTTTCACCCTTTCTGATCCTGATCCTTCTCCAACGGTGCATATTATATTCTGAAGATTATAGCGAAGACTTATGCCCTGTTTTATGTCACTCACTTACCTACCGCCTTTTTCGGATTAAAATGCGACGGCGCTTATGACATTGGCGGATCAGCTCGTCAGTTCCATACCTGCAGGCAAGATAAGAGAAAGCATTCTTTGGGGCCGTCACACCTGGAAAAAAATTATCCCGTCGGACAGTAAGGGAAAATAAATGTCAGACTTCCAGGAGAAGCATCTAACCATTCTCACTACCTGTATTGTTAGCCTTTATTTTACGATTTCTTCAATCGCTTTGGGAATCTCACTTGGGGGTCAAATTATATTCGTATTGTGCACAGCTATCCAGAATATTTCGTGTCGTTTTGAAGTTTAAATCAACCGTTCGCTCCGTTAAACAACGAAATTTTGTAAATTACAGAAAAAAATGCATAGTTAAAACATCGTTGACTTGTCGTTACGTGACATGAAAATGAATAATAATTTCAAAAAAGAAGTTCTAAAGCTAAGAGATTATCGTAATTTCAAGTGGTTCGATAACGGCTTGAATAAAGGCAGGTATTACTTTCCAACGCTTCCGAAACAACATTAGGCTGATAAAGCTCGATATTATCAGAAAACTCAAGGAACCTGGGGCTATGTTGCTATTTGATGAAAGCCATTCGCCGAGCGACGTTATGCTTATAGGGTCGGCCATTCGCGTGGTAGTAAGTCGTCGTCGTCTTCCATCAGGCTATTTACGAACAGCAATTAAGTGACTGCTGATTACGGTACTCGACATGGGATTTCGAGGCATGCCATGAAGCAGGAAGACCTGCAAATCTGTCGAGGCCGTGAAATTCACCCGCTAATTCCAGCTATCTGATCTTTCACTGAACATTCCTCGAAATTTCGCAGTATACTCACCAAAGACCAGTTACTCATCTACGACTAGTATAAATTCAGATAAAAGTTACCGCTGTAATATCTTCTCTTTCGCGAAAGAATTTCGCACAGACTGAATTTTCCATCAAAACGCCAAGTCATTTGTCAAAAAAAAAAAAAATAAATCCCTACGTAGAAACAAGGAGCAATTAGCACCGACGCAATCTGCTCGCCGTTAAAGTGTCAGCAACATTTGAACTAGATAATAAATTGCGTCTGAAATTCGATTCTGCATTTAATAAAGGGCGAAAATTTATCATGTGCTCGCCGCGGGGTCGGTGACAGCATCGCTGCACCGTCATTGTAATTTTAAAGTAAACATAGATAAATAAATTAACCGACCCAATGCCGAACCCGTTCGTGGACAGCTGTTCCTCTTCACCCCTTTAGTAACATTCGGGCTACGCTGCATTCAACTTTTCAAACTGGTATACCTGTGTAGAGTACCTAGTTGAGATTCCTGTGAGCTGATAAATTCACCGTTTTCCACTAGAAACTCTGTTGCGAAAAAACATCCCTCGATTCGTTATAGCCGAGGTGTTAAACGGTGAGGAAAACTGACGTACACTGTTTACGATTACAAACAATGCAAGTTGATCATAGAGTTTACAAAGGCTTTAAAAATGCGGAGTGTGTGAATATGACAGCAGGATTTGGCACATTGTAAAATTATTACTGTAAAGACTACACCGATTATATAGATGACAAGTAATTAAAGAGATTACAGGGATTACAAAAAGATTGCTAAAAATACGACGAGATCAGGTACATTACAAAGGATTACTAGATATTACAAATATCATCAGTGAACAAAGTTTGAAGGAATTTTATGCATTACAACGATAACGTCAAGAATACAAGTTAGTATCACAACTTATCGCGAGTTATTACAAGTGATTATAACGATTTCGGGGATTACAAAGATAACATGAAGAATAGCGAAATTTACAAACATTACAAGGATCATAAAAAATTACTAGAGATATAAATAATTACAAAAGATATAGAAAATTGCGAAGATTTCAATAAATTAGGACATTCGGGGCTTACAAAAAGATTGCTAAGAATACAACAAGGTCAGATACATTACAAAGGCTTACCAGGCATTATAAATATTCCCAGCGAACAAAGTTCCAAGGAATTTTATGGATTACAAAGATAAAATGAATAATACAAGTTAGTATCACAAGTTATCGCAAGTTGTCACAAGCCATTGCAAGGATTTCGATGATTACAAAAAATACCACACAGAATAGTGAATTTCACAAAAATTACAAGGATTATACAAAATTACCAAAGATACAAACAATTGCAAAAGATTTCGAGAATTGCCAAGATTTCAAGAATTACAAATATGACACGTAAGATACAAATATTACAGAACTCGGAAATATTTTGTAAAGATCAGTTATACCTTATTTAGCAGAAAATGTCAACTTTATTTGCACTCCGTCCCGAAGCCTGTACATAGTAATCGTCTATATCCAAAAGTGGTGGCTGTATAGAAGCACGTATAGCTGCGAAGTATTGATTTCAGGACGATGAGAGTTATGAAAATTTTAGCTACTCGACCAAACAGACCAAACCAAATGAAATTGCTATGTCTGCTGTGGATCCATTTCTGTATACCCACACGCATAGTTGAATAGACAGGCAGCCTATTATCACTGCAAGCATGCCGAAAGACGTGGCAAGATGTACGACATTTCGTGACAAGGAAGTTCTTATTAGTGAATTCCACCGTTTTATCGCTGACAGTTAACATCCGTTTCGTACAAACTTTTTCAGGGTTGTGTACCTAGGATCTGGAAACGGTTTAAAATACTTGACGGTGTTGAAGCTGACGAGTGTTGAATATACGCTGCGTGTATGCGTACATGTGTGTAGATAGAAATTGATCGGCGTTTAAAACTGTGGGTATTCGTGTGCTTGAGGCGGTTTCGGGCAAACGCTGAGATAAAAACAGAAGCGATTGCAATTAGTTAATAAAACCGAGCGAACAGAACAGGCTTCGTGTCTTCAGACAATTTCTAGCTAAACTGGCACGGAAGATCCGGAAGAGCGATTAATCTTACGATCCTTAAAATACTCGTCAAAAAGACGTTCGATTCTCCGTTTATCAAGATTTATCAGGATTTTGAGCATTGAATCCTGAAACAATCATTTTCTCTATTAGTCTTGTCACATGTAAACTATTTATATTTTCCATAATTTCGATACGTCGTCGTTTCTACTAACAAGCAAAAGCCTTCAAACTTTAAACCTCCAAGCCTTACGATTCTCCAAATATATGTTGACATGTTTTCTTGTTCCTAATTTTCGGTGCTTAATTCCTTCTGATAAAAAAAAAATCTCAGTTGCAAAAAAAAAAAAAAAAAAAAACGTTCTCTTCGGGGTTTCACGAATAAAATAAATCTTTTATATACTATCATGAAGAACTGAGGAAATTCTTATCTAAAAAAATCTCGATATTTAGAGGTAATGACTGTGAAATATTGCTTCTGATTGTGAGTTACATTTGTGTAAAACTTTTACATGCGTGAATTCGCCTACAGTACGATTCGGTCCGAGGACGAGTTTATTATCTATAACTAAATTTACATGCGATGAAAACCTCCCGAAACCTTCCGGCTAGGCCGAACCCTTTCTATCCGACTCTAAAAGGCCTAACTCCGTTTCAACTTGGTTGTGGTGTCGTGGTTCCCGTTTATTTGCTGTACACTGAGAGAACGGATTGTCCGAATCTACAACGGGTAGTGATAAAAGTATGATCCGTGATGGAATGGAAAATTTGCTACCAGACAAAAGATATTTCGTGGACCCAAGAAAAATTTGGTTGCCTGAACTGAAATATTATTCCCGCCACTCGCAAAGAAGCCGTTGTAAATTCAAACAATTCTTTTTCTCGCTATACTTCACATCGTTTCGCATTTTTCTACTGCACCGTTTCACTCACTACTCACGTATTATCATGACATGAAATAAAAGTATTCGCTAGAAGTTTTCATATCTCCTTCCAACGATCAAATCAAAGCGTCCTTTTCCCCGCAAATTAAGCTCAGGCGTCATTCCATGGCTTGGTAAAATCTAGATCTGGACTGAAATATGTCCAGGTTCCCGAGAACGTAACTCAAGCGATTCTTTATTTTTCGAATCTTCTGAGAAGAAAAAAACGACTAATCGCAAGACAACTTATTTTTTAAGCTGTTGATGAAGATCGATCGACAATTGGGATTTTATAATCAGAAATACTAGACCTTTTTATACAAAAAATACATTTGTTTCAATTTTTTTCTAACACTTGATTGGGAAATTTGATTTTTGAATCTTATGGAAAGTTTTCGTCGGCTACAATTTCATGCGCATGCGCCACAATCACACAACTGCCAGTGAGAACGGTCAAAATTTTGGAGGTTAGGAGGTTAGGTTCGTGATGGTTGATCAGATTGTGGCGCATGCGCATTAAATTGTAGCAGACGACGGACCATTTTGTCTTTAGGAATTCACTAGGTATATGCACAAACGCAGTGTGCAATCAAGACACCACATCAGTTTTTTCCATGTGGTGTTATATTTTCAATCTACACTGCACCGAGTTTTAAAATTTTCCATCATTCGGCAGAAGTGCCTTAACTTGAATTAGGACGAAGTAATTGCCTTGCTGCCAGTTCTGCTGCCAATGTACCATTTTCAATCATGTATCCCAAATTGAGTCGCCTTTCAAGATTGCAGAACCTTGACTGAATAATGTGTAGACGAACCTGGTACTTTTTCTAAAATGTCCCGAATTCATCGAAACCAAATAGCGAAGTATTGGCAGCGTAACAGGAGACAGAACCGAAAGATGATAACGAAATTGTGTAAAATTGGAAACAGGACGGATGAAATAAGGGGTCAGCGATTTAAGGTTGGGTTCGAACAGAGACACATTGCCAATTCGTTCGGGAATCTTTTACGAACTTTCCGTTGCTCGTCATACGCGGCAGTAGCTGTGTAAAGTTTTTACGAAGACGGCGTTGCAGGTGCGCGTTTCTTGGTTTTTCTTAAAAATATCCTAGGTATACGTGATAAGTAACGCCAAGGAACGAGATTCTGCGGATAAGAGCTGGAGGTGCGGGGCGTTAGCTCTTCAAAAACACCCAACGCGTACATCGTTTTTCCATTCGACATCCTCACCTGCGCACCGATGGTGAGAAGCTAGCTATATCACGACATCTCTGGGATTCCTCGAGGATTCGAGCAGGCTTCAGCAGAGCGTGGGAATAAATGCTTCCTTGAAGACGGGCTGAGAAAAGCTCCAGTTCCAGAGGTGAAAAAGACCTCTTCAACCGTAGGTACCTACTCGCCACTTCGAATGTCGTTTACATCTGCGGATCCCACTGCAAAATACCCACTCTCGCAGCTGAAACTGAAATACACAGGAACGTGACGACTGTTTTAGGAACGAATAATCTGCTGGGTTCATATTCACGGTAGGTGGAATGGGAGAAGAGAAGCCAACGAATAAGGTTGATGGATTTTCCTGCACAAATCGGTAATTCGAAAAATTTTTAGTCGAGGTATTTGCAAATCTCTCGACAAAGAACTTAATGGAACCCAAAGTCTGCTGCTGAAGTTTCTGACAAGTTAATGTCCAAAATTAGTGATCCTATACTTTTTTTGTCAATGAGAAATTTCGTTTTCGAGATGTTTACTTTTCAACTGCTGGAATCAAGGGATCTGGAAATTTAGGGGGATTAATAACGTCGGATATTTATTGAACTCATGAAGCTCAAATCAATAACCTGGTATGGCAAAGTTTTATGCATTGAAGGTTTCAAGGCACCTCTTGGCAGGAAACTGAGAAAAATGTTATTGTAGTAGGCTGCGAAAATATCGTCTGGAACACTACATTTTTATACAAAATCAGAAAGAAACAGGTATATTATTAATGGCTTGAGCCACATGAATCTCAAGCTAGGTCTCTCGATCATCAGCGATTGATATTTTAGAAATATACATATAAGTTGGATGAAAATAAACTATCTCATAACCATTTTTCATCGAAACAATCATTTGATTATCGTGTAGGATTTCAAATTTATTGTTCGTTTATTTTCTCAATGTATGACAAACTTAGTTTATCAAAAAAAAAAGTGAAAACTAGTTTCATTTATGTTCAAAAGCGAAAACAGACTGTATATCAAGTGAATTTTGAGTGAAATAGAATGTGATGTCACCGTTTGTATCAAAAAATCGACAGACAGAAATAATGATCCACCATCTATGACCTTCGTGCGTAGACTTAAAAAAAAGACAGAAAACGGTTGTGCACTGTAAACAAATTCGAATAAACTGTTATAATTACAAATAACTGGACTGGATTCCAGTTATTTTGCATCGGTACTGAAGTGAATCTTCCAAAAGAAAAAACTAAGATATTTTCTTCATCTTACAAACCAACTGCCATGATGCTACCACATATTATCATGCCTACCAAGTTATTTTGCTACACGGATTTTGTTGCGCGTGCCAAATAGATGAGTTATGTCAACCAAATAATTCAAAAACATTATTCGGTTCGTGCAAAGAGAAATTAAGTATCTTAAATGGAAATAAAAAAGTCAAGTTTGGCGCAAATTTTCTGTGATGGTGGTAAAAAAAACTTTTTTCAGTGTATTTATTCACACGAAAAATTTTAGAACAAGTCATCAATCAAATAGTGCAAATGAAAAATATTGAAATTTACATTCTGCGCTTCATAAGTATTATAAAATATACAAAAAAACATGAGCTTACCTAATGCTGTATACAAACACATTCAATTCCAAGTTGGAGAGTGAGATTATGTTGCGTGATTTTGGTACATTTTTTGGAAAAATTGGAAGAGCTACGAAGTGTAAGGCAATCTGATAGCTTTCAAATGAGTTTCCTGATATGAGCAACAATATTGCTAAGCATTATTCAGCTACTTTTGACGTTCAAAAATGTACCAATTTGAATAATATGTGTAAATTTGCTCGAACGTAATGACGCCACCTCAACCCACAAACTTATCCTTTTCACGAACGTGGCAAATTCATTCATGTCACACCCACAGACACACTTGGAAAGCTGGAAATTTTAGGAAATTGTCAAAGTAAACGGCAGATCTGTTATCACGAAATAACTTTTCCCTTGAAGACGATAACGAGGAGTAAAGCAACAGATTTTAGAAGCTCAGGTCTGTCAAGGGAATGATTTCTAAGCGCCAAGTTAAGGGAGCCTTGTCGCAACTGTTGCAAATTGTGTCGACGCCTCGGCGTCTGCTTTGACTGGCAGAGCGGATATTCGCGGAAATTTTCGATCCGTTTCATTCCCCGATACACAAAAAGTAATCTCGGTGGCTTCGTAAGTTTTACAAGTTAAGGAGGGCCGCCGCCTCTCGCAACTTTATTCTTTGAATTGATTGATGAATGTTGTCCGAGGTGTTTTGTATTCTTCTCGAAGCATTTCTCCAAACTCCAACAACTCGGGGTTATTTCTTCGTAAACAGTCAAGAATTCAACATCGTAAGCGGGCTGCGATTTTCTGAAGGGAGAACTTCTCGCTGCTTGAGGCAAGTAAAATACCACCCTCGAGACGTTTCTCACGCGGCGTGTCGATTCGTTTATTGCAGCTATTTTTGAGCTTTAAGTTGCTCGGCTTTGAAGTTCACCCTTCAGGCTGATTCCCATCGTTTTGATACAGTTTCGAAGATAATATTAAACGCTTTGTACTCCCAGACTCGTCGTTAAAATATATTTTGACACCATGATTTTGTTTCTTCTCATTTGTTGTGACGATATCATACAGTAAATATCTATCGTATGATAAAAGTTGTTTTACGAATCACGCACTCTGTGTTGTTTTAATGAAATACACGAAGAAATTTGCAATTGTGTTGAAATTTTGGAAATTTCATTCAATTGCCACAGATCTTTAACTTTGAAAACTTGTACAGAAATTTTTTAACTCACAACAGTATTATCGTAGACGAACAATTTACTGTAATTACTCGAATAATTTCTTATGCTGTAAACGTGATAAGATTGAATCAATGTTTAAAGAACAGTTTACATAATTCCATAACCAACTCGTACCAACGACTTTGAACAGCGTCTATTCTACTGCAATTTGCTATGAGCAAACCTCGTTAGCTTTAATTGTCCAACAATATTCCTTTCAATTTCCTCCACTGTAATTACCAACTAGTTAGTTCCATTCTACACACTGAAATTAATGTTTGAATAAAACGTATCGAAAGAAGACTGTTAATTTTACCCGGAATTCTATCAGCACGCAACACTTGTCCTGAGCTTGAAAGAGTGACATAAAATATAAAATCATATTCCAGGACAAACGTTTTTTTGATACATGACAAAGTACAATTTTTTTCCAATGTCCAAGAACATCTTACTGGATGATTTTGATTCATAAAAATCTGTGTTGCCTTACGTTTTATCTATTCTTATTGGTTTCGTTTTGATGTTTTTTGCAACTATTCAACGCTAAGTTTTCCAAATCATGTCACAAGTATCGCAGTATTTTCAGCCAACGAATTTAGGTGCCGATGTACAGGGCAGAAAATCGAAAAGCTGTATCTCGTACCCAGTCCTGTTTTTCACGGTTAAGCCGCGCCCCTATATCCCCGTCTCAAAAGCATGTTAAGGGCCCCACCATTAGGGTTTAATATCCCATCTAAATGCTGATTTTTTTCAAAGGTTGGTTATTTGTGGTTATTTGGCGGTTAAATCGTGCTCAAAGTGCGAATGCTTGGTGGCATGGTGCTCAAGTCCAAAGAGTAACCTGAGACCGGATACTTTCCCCCACCGAGGCAAACGTGACAGCCAAAAAGTTCAGCAGAACTTACAAAGGATAAGAGCAACGTCAGGTTTCGGCGTTTCGCGAGCGAAAAAGCTTGATTAAATCGGAAATTTTCACACTACGGTCTACAAGACTTCATAGATTTCACCGATTACCTGAGAACTCATCACGATACTTTGTCGGACTTTAGAAGACTTCCATGGGCCTTATACGGGGCCTTGTTAGATTTTGAGCGGACTTTGAATACTTTACCAAAATCCATATTGTTCCGTAACACTTCATGGAACTCTTGTGGTACTCGACGGAACCTTACGGAACTTCCTGGGATTCCTCGAGACTTTTGTAAGGACTTTATAAGACTTCGGGAAACCGACCAGTTTTTATCGGATTTCATCAGAATTCATCGTCGAATTTCATCTAACTTTTAAAACACTTCAATGACTTCACCGAAGTACAGGAATTTTCCACAATTTAGTATCATCAAGCTGCTGGAAGGATTTTACATAACCTACGCGTGACTGAATAATCCTCGTCCTGAAGTTCATTCTCCAATCTATTTCGGTTCAAAATTATCCGTTCAAATAACATCTTATCAATCAATTCATTCGTTCATTCTTCAACGACTGTTGGATAGAACCAAAAACCGAAAGAGCTGTTCTTAACTCTTGTTTGACACACTTCTGTAGAATTACATACTTGACACACCGGGGTCGTTTGTACCCCAGCGACTAAAGTCGGTATGAATTATGACCTATTGAATATTTTCACTCGAAATTTTTTTTCAGAAGTTCTTGAAAGATTACTTTTTGATACTATGCAGGTTTTGTAACACATTATCAAAATGCCAAATGGCGTCGCAGACTCAATTTTTCTGGATTTAGGTACTTCAAATTAGGGAAGAAAAGGCGTGGAGTCGTTTGTATCCCAGGGCGTCAAACAAGGTTTAATATTCCATAACGAGTTTTTGTGCCCTCGTCATTACGAGGGCGGGGAGCTGGGTGGATGATGTATCCTGTGACCGTTGGAGATAGCAAAGTTGTTTAAACTACGAGAAAAGTACCCTAAGCATTCTGCTAACCGGATCCCTCGTTGTGGAACCGTAACTGCCTCGTGCCTGCCGGCGCATAATATTAGCTGCACGATTTTTAACAACTCCCAGTTCGTAGCTAGATAAATGAGAGTTACGATCAGTTGAAGTTGACGATTTTTTTCCAGAGCTGTCGAGAGCTGTGTTAATTTTTAAATCGGAAATAATAAATGGAGAAGAAGTGCTACGGGTCTCTTCCTGTTATCACCGGTCAACACGAATTTTGAGTCTAGGTTGTAGATGTCAAATTTTGATTTCTTCTACTTAACTATTGGAGGAAAAAATAATTTTATTAGATGAAGTTTGTTTTTGTAGAAGCCAGAAAGACATTTCGGATTTTAAGAAAAATTACCAATTTTTTTCAAACATATGTTGTAAATAATAACCAAAGAAACTTCAGTTTTGCATTTGAATCACTTTTACTCGAAAATAATAATTATTTTGAAGTTGAAGCATTTATAATTTCTCAACTGTGGGTCTTGGAAGTCTGAAAAATTTCGTAGAATGTCTTCACCGAATACTTGACTTTCACCAGCAAATTTTGTTGAATTTAGATTCAACGGTTTATCGGCATTGCGCGTTCGTACTTTATTCATTAAAAAATACTCTCAAAAATCTAATGCCAGCATGGTGAAACATTCTTTCAACTTAAAATTTGCAGGCTTTGTTTTCGTAGCGACGTTATCTCCAATGATTATTTTATAGAGCACTCCACTTTGCAGTTATAAATGACAACATCGTAAATGAAATGGTTGAATGGAAGTCGTCGCAAGGTTATCGGGAGTATAAAACAGCGTACGAATAACGATTGTCACGATGCTAAGTGAGATATTACGCGTCGCTTTACAAATTTGTCACGAAGCACGTAACCAGGGTGTATCAGCTAGTATCTACATAAAGGTAAAATCTTATCGTACGATACTGAATATCCATAACTTGATAATGATATACTTTGTACAAATGTACAATAATATAGGTTTCCGGATAACGACACAAAGTCCCAGACCACCTAAATTGTGATAAAAAATTTTTGTTTTATATTGTGAACATGTTTCACATTTTATTAAAGATGTTTGTTTCAGAACGAATTCCTTTCGATTCAGGATTAGATTTGATGAGTCTCAAAAGCCCAATTCTCGAAATAGCAGATATTCAAAATAGATATTTCCAGAGCTTTTTGATTATGGAATCTTCTTTAGACTTCTACTTTTTGAGTGAACTTTAAAATACTTCAAAATTTAATATTGGTTACGTGATTGATTGTGCTCAATTTTTTACCGGTTTTCTGCTCCAAGATCAAACAATTTATCGACTAAAGCTTGTCGTACACGAAAAATGTTATCAACATAGAGAACTTTGATTGGCGATCGTCCACGTCTCGGAAAAGCTATGGTATGGGTAAAAACTCGAATTGCCGATTGATAGAAGAACCAGAATATCGAATTTACATAGACGCGAGAATCTTATTCGCAGAATTTGAAAATATAGAAAGTTCAAGTATGAAAAATTGAAAATATTGAAAGTCGAAATGACAGAATATAGAATCGAGAGGAATCTGACGATTTATAGATTTTGGCATTCTATGTTTTGACCTTTCTATTTATTTACTCCTTCATACTTCGACTTTCAACATTTAAAAATCCTATAATTGAAGTTTCTGCTTCGTTAAAAATTCGATATTGTGGCCCTTCGATTTTTTGATCGTTCTACATTTTTACCCCCACCCGAAACCATAACTATGCGGATGAGTTTCCAGGTAAAAGTTTAGCTCGCTACACCATTCCCTGAAACCTTTTTTCTACGAACAGTTTTTCCGCTTGTATCACGTTTCAACATCGTTATACGCCCACCTGATTTTATTCTACGTTACTTTAAATCGTACTATATTATTCTACCTTATTTATTCTTCGTTTCTTATTTTCGTTTTTTGTGAATACCGCTTTCAATTCCAATTGTCTCAAGGTATAACCAAGGCATAAGCAAAAATACAAAATCGATCGATCAAACCGTCACCGCGGCGATATTCGTTTCACTAGAATTTTCCAGCAACTATGAGAAATGAAATTTTTCTCCGTGTAAAAGAGTTTCAAGGATCGGAGGGAGAGGAAAAAATAAAAAATAAAATAAAATAAAAAAAGAAAAAAAAAGAAAAGAAATACGCGAAAACCGCCAAAGCGAGGGTAAAAAACGAGTGAAATATATCGACGCACCTTTCAGCCAGCTCGAAACCGCGATCACATGTATGGCTGTGCCCCACCCTCGATCAAAAGTTTCTGGTACATAACGAGGAGTTGCGGGTGGCCGATAACGGGGATTCACAGTTGATATTCTCGTTCCTCTCTCCTCGCCAATTTCATCGGCGTTGTGTACAACGGGAACGAGGAGAAGGCGTAATATCCCCGACGGCACTTAGCCGGCTGAATTCCACCCCTAAACGCTATCTCCTTTCTGGACGGACATTTATCTGTTATCCACGATGGCGCAGCGCGCAGTCCGGCCACTCCTGACACACCCTCCTCTACCGGCATCCTCGTAAGGAAGGGTTTACTGCGCTATAGACCAAAGTCGGTTATTTAGTACACACGATTACCTGACACCTACACTTCTCCCGGTATCCACCACCCTCAGCGCCGTAATGCTCACTTGTTTGTCCTCTCGAGGGTGTCGACTGCGGTGTCGAGCAAACAGCCGGCTTAAACAGACTCCGAGGGTGCCGAGGAGGGGGAGGGAAAAGGGAGAAATGACATCCGTTAAAAATCCCATGGCACCTCGGAGAAGATCGACGAAATTTGGAGATGAAATGAGGGAACGAGATTCGAACCTCGGTCTCGAAGTTGTGATAATACTTTTAGTCGCGGAAGCCACCGTAATGACACCCCTGTTTTTTACATTTTTTTTTTTTTTTTATATTTCATACGAAATCCTGCATTCTTTATTTGCATTTTCAAGAAAAAAAAATACTCAAACTTTGGAATTATTGCGATTCTTTGCGAATCTGTAATTGTTTATAAGTGTTGTGAATGAACGTATCCAAAAGAAAGCGTACTTTTTTGAATTCCATTTGTTAGCGGAGAAATTTGATAATAATGCTATGCTAAAAACGCTTGGAATTCATCGGTTCACAAACAGAGATCTCAGAATGGCCATTTGATTTGCAAAACTCAATGCGTTGGGGTACGTTTCACTCTCCTTAGGGGTGCATATAAATCGTATTGGGGATTGCACCTGTTCTCGGTCTAAAATCGTACTGTCTCAAAATAAATATTCAGACAAATCTCATTCAATAGTACTGTCTAAAATAATATTGATAATTCACCCTGTTTTCAGCCCATTTTAGGGGTTTTCTTAAGTTTTAATGAATCTTTTATTTTACATTCGCATTCAGGGTAGAAAAATATATAGAAAACGTATAATTGAACTTTAATGCCCTTAAAAACTGAATTACGTGACTGAAAAAGTTAAATCCAAAATACTCCGATTTTTTCTCGTGCAATAATCAGACTTACCATGGATATTTTTTTTTGTCCAGTCTATCCTTGCTGTTACCATTCTGAAGCGTACGCACTTTTTTACCCGTATTTTTTCATTACATAAAGCTGAATTTTTAACATTTTCAAAATTACTTCGAACGTTCAATACTGCTAAGCATGAGTTGACATTTTTTCTCCAAATTTCACTCGCATACCAATGAACTGCTCACAAAATACTGTATAGCACATTTGCGTCATGTTTTTATGATAAACGTGTCTCTTTTCTCTTTTCTTTTTTTTGAATATAGGGTGTTAAGAAAAAAAAATCGAGAGTTAATTTTCTAAGAAAATTACACACCTTATTCCTTTGAAATTAGTTTCTTGACATAATTCATGAATAAAAATAATTACAGCCTGCACCATTTTTGGCTTCGTGTTGTCGTTTCAAGCTTCGCCGACGATTTTTTGCTATTTTCAAAAACGAGGCGATATTCACACCAATTTTTACTAATCAAGCGCGGATCAAGTTTTTACAATTGTGCAATACATTAAGAAAATTGCATTCGTTTCGCGTATTGATCAATACGACGAGTCCCAATTCGAGGAACTCGTGCATTCGGAGAAATGAAAAAGGAAAAATAAAAAGTCGAATCAACAAAGTTCTCTAACGAAAGGTCTCCGACGTTTCGAAGCAGTTTCGTCTGCCGGAATCTTTTACCGGCAAAGTTTCCAAGTAGGTTTTATACGGCCGTGACCAGGAGACAGTTTTCCAAGCTCAAAGAGCTACAGACATTTCAGTTCGAGGAAGTAATCCTGTGAAAGTAACGTCGGTGACGCCTTATCGTTTCGAGTCAAAACTTCGTAGGAAATTTTTAACCCAGACTAACTGGAACACGTTGATTTAAGTGCACTCGATTACATCGCATCCGGTCACCGAATCTGATCAGCTCACGCTTTATGACCGTGAACGGCTTTCATATTTTTATTTGTAATCGAGCTTGAAAGGAGAAGAAAACTACACGTTTGAAATGGTATTAACAGGCTGTATGATTTGGCAATCGAATATGCTAGAAATTCAAAACAAAGATATAAAGTTTGCAAAAATTATGAACTCTACGTAAACTTCGTTCACAGTCTTTCACTCGCTTTGTTTTAAGGTTATAATTTTGTTACAGTAAAAGAAATGACCAATTCTCCAGAATATCGAGTCCAAATAACAAGGGAACTTAATTAATCATATTTGGTAGCCTGCGCTTTTCGAGACTGACGCTGTTTCATCTCGACTTCAACTTCTGATCGTAGAATAAACAAACGTATTACAACCTTGTTGTACCTATTCAGTTCCAGACTCGGCGACCAGAATTGTTTATAAACGTTGATCAGCTTCTGATCATAGAACGAAAATTAGTTTTGTCAATTTGTGATAATTATTTGGAAGAATTTTTGGTATTCAATTGCGGAGATCAGATTATATTGATTCAATTTTACAAAACGTGTAATGTGTTCACCAGCTCAAACTGAAGTTACCATAAATTCCACAATTTTTTCATGATTCGTTTCATTTCTCTAATCTACGAAGAAAGAGAGACCAGGAAGTCGAGGCTCGGGATGTTTGATGTACAGAGTGAGTCAATTGAAACACCGCGAATGGGAGGAGCTTAGTCGATAAATTCGGCCCCGCCCCTCAGCCAATCTAGCGAATTTTCAGTATACATACGCCTATGAGTAACCATGACTTTCATATGCCAAGTCAAACCTAATTGTTGACATTTCGTGCTGTCGTTTTTCCTTCGTTATCATTTCCCAGGTTGGCTGGGTTAATTGATCAACTAAGCTCCTTCCGCTCAGGGAATTTCAATAGACTGACTCTGTATAAATATCAGAAACGTAAATGCGTTGGCTAGAGGCAATTACACTAAAGCAACATTCAACGCTTGTGAATGCAGAGCTGCAGTAACCGGATCAGTTTTGTCGGAGTCTTTGTTATTTCAAGTAAATTGTTTAACGTCGATGCATTTCGCTGAGCAAAAAACCGGAATTGAAATTACAGAAGCAGGAAATGAGCGGTGCAAGGCGGTGAGTTAATCCCCAAGGGTTATTGCCATTGTTGACAAAACAAATGAAGAAGAAACAGGAAATGGCCCTCCGATCATCCCCGGATGCATTTCCGTGCTTCATGTATGTATTCATGGTAACCGGTAAAAGATCCGTAACAAATTCAACGACATTTCCAAAACATTTCCAGAACATTTTCAGGTTATTCAAGGACATTGAGACTAGAATATTTCCAGGACACAAGAAAAATTTAAGGCTAGTTTCTAGGACTTTTAAAGGAAAATCAAAACTCGAGGACATTTCCAGGACCAGTGGACATCATGGTATGCCACTGGCAGTTCTCAAATGGAACACGAGTATCAGGCAGCCCGTCAGTTTGTCTTCACTGGTGCTCGTCAATTTAGACTTCATACCGAAGTCCTCGATCTTCTGTACTTCGCTTCGCTCGTTATTGTCACTTATTTTCTCACTCACATTGCAATCGGACTCTTGACGGGCAGACTGCTTCGAGCAGGTATATTCCATGAAATGAACAACATAGCCCGTGGCCGATTTTCCGGGCTGATTAAAATGTCAATAATTCAGATGCCTCTCTCACTGCGAACGTATCTTCTGTCTGCTAAAAATATCGGAACTGCAGGATACCTCGGAGCCATAAAGCTTTCAGGTCCTTTTTACCTTTTATGATCGGAAAAATAGGAGAATATGTTGGAGAAAATTGCAATAATTATAAAAAGAAACATCGTTGTGACAGACTTTCAAGATTTTAATGACCTTCGTAATTTTTCTCCTGTCGATAAGTACTTAGATCAGCGGCATCGCGTCTCGTAGTGTCCTTGGAAAGATCTTGAGATTTTTTATAAATACATTGAGCTTCCAAGGCACCAGGATAGTAAATGTTTTGGCACATCGTGTCTCGAATTTGCAGGGATTCGGGTGATGGATAAAATATATTATATGTTGGCTCGTTGTCCGAAGACAATTCAAATTAAATCCATGTCGTATTCAATTTGAGATATATCTTTCAAATACACAATCAATACTTAAAATTAATTTCCTCTATTCACCGTGTGGATGAATCGTATAAAAATTTCGCTATCTGATTTTCATGTGATAAAAAGTGCTATGATTATCATTTTTATTCACTGTGGTAAAAAACAAAAGAAAAAATTATTGGTCTTGGACAGAAAATGACTCTCGATCATTTTGGTACGTATTCTGATCTTTGACTTTTGTGAACTCTGAAAATCAAACGCCTTAATTTCAGAGAAATGTCAGTCTGTCGTACTGTTTGTCAAATGGACTCAAACACCTCATGAAATACTGAAAAATATGTTGAAAAAAATTTAATCCAATGGAATAACACCGATTGGTAAAACGATATTTCATATAATCGCAAATCTGACTCGATTCGTAAAATGAAATGAATTTTTTAATATAGATTCAGTATTACAAATTGTTTCAGCGCCAAGTTTAAAATTCAAAGCAGTCACGTGTTCACGACATTCTACCGGTGAGAAATCAGAAATCCGATTTATACTTTAGTATAAGTTAGTTGAATTCAAACGTGAAACGTACATCCAATTCTTATTGAGTTCCAAACTTTGTTTGAATCACCAGAAAATTTTCTACCCAACTTATAAAAACTCGTAAAAGAATGCTGCAGATATTCTGGGAATTTTCAATCTAATTATGATCAAAAAATTGGTCGTATTATGAACTTTTTGCAAAACCGTTTCGAACATCGCATTGAAAATTGTACTTATGAAGAAATCCCTTCCATAAGATTTTCGACTATTCATACCTGCGTTGTACGAACGATCCCGATGCCCAAGGAACATGTAGCCGTGAAAGTGATACATCAGAACAGAAAAATTTTGATGAATACAAATTTTCAAGTCTCCCAGGACTCTGTATAGTTCTTCAAATATTTACAGTCGAGTTCGAGCTGCTGTACCGTGATCCGTACTAAACAGAGTAAACACGTGTAATAACACGAAACATGAAAACCCCGAGTTACAGTGCTTCCGCAAACCGCGTGTGAGTTTATTGCTGTGATTTTTATGCGTCGCGTTAAAAAAATAGTAGGACCCATTTCACCCTGCGCCGATTACGAGGGTGCGATGCGGGTCTGCAAATGCGCACGTAACACGTGACGTTTAACGATGTGTGGGTAAACATACGTACTGTGGAGAGTAGAGGTTACGAGAACTATCTCGTACGTGTTTTCGACTAAAAAAGTTTCCACCAAAAAACAGGAAGCAGTGGTTTTGTTAGAATTGCAGGGGATAAAACGCGTCAGTCTATACATTTGTATGAATTTATTTAATACTCAATATAACAATGCAATTACATAGATCGATCGCATTCATTGTATTATAAACGCCAGGTGGCGCTCAGCGCTCATTTACATTACAGTGTGGCAGACGCCATATTTAGTAAAAAAAAACCGCGAAATTCAAAATTGAGAAATATCACTTTTGGTGATTTCACATGATGCGGAATTCGTACCTTACTTTACTAATAGCACATCGCTGTTTGGATGAAAAACAAACATTACGCAATGAGATTAAAATAATTAAAAAAAGCGTAGAGCAATAATTTTGAAACGTATATCCACTTGCACATTCAATTATCGCCCAAGGCTCTTTATTGCGAATGTTTCTTAATAAACTTTTTTTAAATCAATCGAGAGCCTTATTTTTAAGCACTTACGTGTAAAATTGTATTAAATACATAATGAATGTTGAATAACAAATATGCATATTGTGAATTTTATTGCGAAATTTCAAGAGACTATGTACAGTAAACTGTATATAAATGTATAGAAATCAAGTTTTGTACTTGATACATATACGTAATACATATACGAATGCAGAGATATCAAGAAACAATAAAAATTTGCGTACATTGTAGAAAAGTGTACAGAAATAAAGTTGTGTGAAATTATGATAAAAAAAAGTAAACTATAAATACACGACTATTTACGTGTATAAAAACTTGTTCTTGTATAAATCTCAATTATAAGAAATATTGTAAAATAATCGCCACAGTGACATGGAATAAATGTTGATCAATAGTAAATCAATTTTTAAAAAAGTACTAAAAAAAACCAAGTTTTCTGCTGCGAGTTTCCGAGCGAGTTTCAAGTATCACAATCTGAACCGTCCTGAAGCTGGTATGTAATTTGCCTAAGATTTTGAAATTGGCACGATCGTTTTCCTAAATATGGCAAAGCCAATCAGTACGGATTACGCGTTTCGACAACACTGTTCCTAGACCCACTATAATTAACATGGCTATTCTTAACAGGTTCAACAACTCGCCACAACGGCGCTCATAATCAATAAGTCCACAACCCGATTGTCGCTTTTTTTACAGGCTTCAATCCGATTGGCTCTTTGTGAAACTGTTCCTTCAGCAGCGCCACCTTAATTTCACGAAGACAGTCCTCCTTATCTCTACCCTCCGTAATACCTACGCATGTTATTTACCCAAGAATGAGAGATCCGAGTGTGATAAGGTGGGTCGGCTGGTCTGTGCTCCACGGGATTTTCCCAATCATCCAGTATGCATGTCTTCCACCCGGTCTGACTCGCGCTCAAGTTTTCATGCATTCGTGATTCGAGCCAGATTCAGGCTCTCCGCCTGACTTCCCGAGCCAGTTTCACCTTCTTACACATCCACCGAACGCTCTCCGAGCTTTTCCCAACATTCCGGACGCCTGGTGATGGTGTACACGCATAGCCACTACCTGAAGTACTCACGCACCCGATACACACTCTTCCAAAGTTGGACTTGGTCTCGTACTGATGCCGCACCTACACTTCTGGAAGCTAATTTACGAACGGCTGTGTTAACAATCTTTAACACGGAACTACTCAACTCAGCCTGAAGCACTTCGGAGTTCTTGTCTTATGCAATACGCTTACGCTACAGAATGTTTATCTTAAAGAAGAACTGTAACTAAATACATACGTTTTCTGTTTCACAACGTTTTCATTGGAGTTTCAGCTGTTAAATTTAGTGGTCATGGTTTTAAAAGTATAAATGTTTAAGAGACGTATGGACGGATAAAGCAAACCGCGGGTCTCATGCGTTGCTGCTCCCTTATTGCCACGATTCCGAGTGAACTGTTACAATTTTCGGCAATTTCGAAGTGCCATTCGATTCAGAGGATGTTCATCTACAGAATGAACCAAGATTTTTTGAAAAAACATTAAAAAAACTTGAAAAATTGCGGCTAATATCTGAAAAACATGGAAATTGGGATGAAATTTGTTTTAATAGCAACAGTAATAAATTTATCATTTTACAAAAACGTTGTTTCACTTTGCAGATCAGGCTGATATCATCCTTTTAACAAAAAGACGAGGCTATATCTTAAATCCATTTTAAGTTATCGTAGCAAAACTAATGCCAAACGGTGTTTATAGAAAAAACGCGTATAAATATGAACCACACTCGAACTTCAGACGCACGATTGTTTCCAACGTTCAATATCTTGCTTTATTATTAACATATAATTTTTTTTTTTTTTATACCGTGAACCATTGATTTTCATGGACAAAAATGTGACGAACAACTTAGGAACAACAAAAATTGCGCATGTTCCTTCAATAGTTTATAAAGGCGACTTGAATTTTACCACATTTTCAGCCGTCGAAGCCTGCCTAGTTTCCTTGAGTTCAATTTTGCAAATTTTTCTGCTTTTCTTTCGCCATAATGTTCGGAGGGGATTGTAGTAACAGAACATAAAAAAACGAAAAAATTCGACATTTTTCGATGCCTAATCCCGTTAATGAAATGAAACGAAGGGTTCTTTGTATAATTTCGCTGTAACGTACCGTGTACGATTGACACCAGACACGTTCTTCCTTCTCTTTTCCATTTTATGAATATCGATCGGTGTCAGAAGCTCCGTGATTTAGCACGTGCCGAAAACCGAGGTTCACACGGCGTGAATAAACCCCTACCGAGAACGGGTCGCTTCTGCATGGCAGTTGGGGTAAATGTTTTTAATTGTTTCACATATTTTTTCACAAGACTTATCCCCGTGTCTTGATGAGAACGGTGTTGAATTGTTCCGAGAATTTCACGTTGACAAGGGTAGAGAAAGGTATACCTACGTACACGCCGAAGGAATGAAAAAGGTTTACAGAGTTAATCCACATTCCCTGGAATCCCCTGGTTATACAATAGCCAATCAGACCCTTGAAGAAGAAAGAAAACACAGCGACCTCCACTCAACGCGCCACGAATTTCACTCGGTTCAAGTGTATTGTATACATTTTTTTATTTTTTTTATATATATGCGTTAGGGTGACTCGAAAAAAAATTTTTTTTTTTTTACTCTCCCACGATACAAAAAAAGGCCCGTGACATTTGCGATAAGTCTGATAATTTTGCCAGAAAAGTGTGAAATGTTGAAATTTACTCCGAGTTCAAATTTGACCTTGAATAACTTTTGAACGAAGAGGTTGATCACAAAATGACAAGAGACCTTTTATGTAGAGCATTAAATTTCCTATAAGAACGCATATTGGTCATTGTTGTAAGATTTCGGATTCGTGACTTATCAAATACAGACAGAACAAACAGCCTTCTTCCCATGTTATTTAAATGGGAAATCGAAAATGCAATTTCGCGACCTCTAAGAGTTTTTTTTACGGTTCTACAAAAATTCATGGTGTATTTGGAGCTCTCAGACCTGAGTTTTAGCCCGTGGGAGAATAAAAAAAAAAAAGTTTTTTTTCGTGTCACCCTAATATGTATGTTAACGAATGAGGTAGAGACAGATATGTACAAGGGGAAGGTTAAGAATTTGAGTCAGTAATCATAACAAAATGAACAGGCATTCAAAAAACAAGAAAGATGATGGACACGATAATTTAGAAATCTTGTAATCATTCATTCCATTGAATTTCACTTTTCTACATTTCTGATCGTATAAATATACGGACATTGGATCATCTATTTCATTACGTATAAAATGACACAACCGTGCATTCATTCGCACAATCATACACAAAGTAAAATACTCCCTCTTAGTTAATTAGTTCCTTTGTATCAATTGTATTTCATATTTTAATTTTTTTGTCAATTTCTAATCATTCGCAATAGTTTTTCGTTATTAAATTAACGGTTTCACAACTCATCCACGTGCTCGTAGTTCGACCCAACAGGTTCCGTTATCGATGTAAAATCCACTAATGGTTTTCTTTTTTTTATGTGCGTCTCGTCAAATCGTTCCTCTCGTGAGATGTTCATTTTTCGTAGATTAACGTGGAAATTAGCTTCAAATTGTAAAAAGGATGTATCAAATTTTCCTCTAATACGAGGAAATGAAATTGATATGCATAATCAGGCGCCTTTTCGTAAAGTGTTTCGTATTCTCGGCCTTTTCTCCCAACTGACACCTGAATCTAGGTGGCTGTGCGACGCGCGCACTTTTAAAATTACGTATCATCGTAACAATCGTTATTTCTCTCTTTTAGACTCGGTGGTTTTATACCCATCGGCAATAGCTGGGCTGACAGTAATCAACGGTTGAAGATTGCATAACCGATTCTCTCGTGTAATTCAACCCGGAGACGAGACTCCGGGTTTTGTCCTGTCCCCACAATCGGTAGGTCTGATAACATTGTCGGGATCCGGTGCACCTCGGTCAGTATTGTTCGGCTCGATGGCCTTGGGACGTGGATAACGACGTCTTCAGATCATTCCCATCGCTATGTTCTGTGCAATAATGACCCTGATTGTCAGGCGTGTTCAATGTCCCCGCAGAGGCTCGAAATTCCTCGTTAAATCCAGCAAATCGTATCTAGTGTGACTTTTTATTCGGTAATGATGCGGGCGTCGAAATACAGACACGAATTACGATGTTCCGTGTTTCCGGTGACTCTTTAACACCGCGCCTTACATGTTACCAAATTCTTGTCACCCATGTCAGGAATGTTTGTGACCGTGTTGTGTCTAGAAACTGTTAGACAAAATGTTTCAGTGTTGAAGAAGAAATCTCCTACGCTAGGAGAAACCATTTTGCTTTTTTTGAACTAATCAATTTTCAGACACATTTTGTGGAAAATTTTTTCGTGGAAGCACAATATTTTGTTGGGAATGGCAAAACTGATGAAATGATTGTTTCCAAATCGCAAAAACAAATTTAATTGAATTAAGACTCATGTAGCAAAAATTACAACCAAACGATAATTTTTTTTTTTTTTGGTACAACAATTGAACAATCATTTTTCAATCTTTACATAATAAGTTCACTGTGTAGATCTAATTTCGCAATCGCAACAGAATCTATGAAATTGTAGCGCCAAACCTGTTCTTAGACAATACCAAACCATCTTTTTTTTAGGCTTTATAAAATCAATTAAGCATTTTGATTATGTGAAAATAATGTTTCGCAGAGTATATATCAACCCTAAAATTTATTTTCCAGGACCAAATTTCGGTCATCGCGATCGAGTTTTTTAACCGAGTCTGACTTCACTTCTGACGAAAAGTTTCAATAATTTTAAGAACAGCTTCGGCACGAATTAAAGAATCAAATACAAATCCGAAATGCGTCCGAAAAACGAGTATACATAAAAAAAAAAAAAAAAAAAAACAGCTTTCATTATCTGTCGTGCATAACCTAAAAAAACTCAGTAACGAAATTGAGCCGGCAAAGTCTTTGGCCTGTTTATCGTGAAACTTCCGCGGTGCCCTAAAGTTTTGAGCTTCCAATGACGTGAATAATCTGACTACAAAATTATGTGAAGATATGTGATTTTCCCAAGGAATCTTATTCTCGATATGATTTTAGGTGGTTGCGAATCCGAAATTTTGAAGAAATCAAATTCGCAAGAACAAATATGGATGTCCTGGTCGTATTACTCGCACCTATAGCAATGTTCGCATCCGTTGCTCCGCGTAATAAAAGTCAGTCTGGATGTCGCATTGCGGTTCTCCAGTCCCTTGAAATACTTCAGAAGGTCACATATACGTCATAGCGACCCAGCCCGTGCACCCGGTGTCTAACACCGAGTGTTGTCCAACTCTGTTCCGAGTCGACTTCACAACAAATTTGCATCCACTCGTGAATCCTAATTGCCAAAACAGTTAACACTCAGAAGTATGACCCTAGATTATCTCTTATGGTTGAATGGGCTGTAGAGTCTGAACCAAAAGTTAGGAAAAGAGGTAATACTGTTAAAAAAAACTGCAGGAGTGTTATTATTGCCAATGATAGTGAACAGGAAATTTGTACAAAATTGAAATTGAAAATGAAATAGTTTGAATTATTAACAAAAAACTGTTGAAAATAGTGTGCATTGAAGTTTGACGGTGAATATCTTCTGAACGGTTAATTTAATCGACTAATCATAAGAGACCATTACTGTAGAGCAGTAAATTTCCAACACTACCATGAGTTGCGCGTGTTATAATGACTTTTTGTTGAAGAGTTATAAAATTCATAAAACAAAAAGACATCTACCTTAAAATGATCAAAGTTTAACCTTCAATAACTTCTGAACAGTGAGGTGTACAAAAAAATTGTAAGAAACCTTTTTTGTAGAGAATTCGATTTCCTACGAAAATGTGTGACGAATTTTTGTTTTTTATAAATAGTAGATACCGAGATATGTATTTTTCTTTCTCAACATAAGAAAAAAATAGAAAACTGCGAGGCGGAGGAGCTTCCTATTAAAATTAAGAGCTCATACTTGGAGAGAATGTTTTTAAGGTCTCTACCAACCAAGTTTTCGGAGTATAACGTGAAAAAAAAAAAATTGTCGATTTTTTTGGCCCACCCTAATATATATAAGTATATTGTGTGTGTGTGTGTGTGTGTATCTCGTTCCCGGACGCGTGTTTGCATTAATCAGGTTGTTCGGCGAGAGGGCGATAGGTACTCGAATGTGCTGCTCCGCTGATTAGCAATTGAATTTCCACCAGACGTCCTCCACTGTTTGCCGTCTGTGAGCGATTACCCATCTTCCGAATTTCCTCAATTTTCATTTTTTCCTCGGTGTATGTGTTTTTTTTTTTTTTTTTTTTTTTTTTGCACTAGGACACAGGATAATGAAAAGTAAACAATCGGAAAACCGTTTCCATAAGTGAAAGTAAGGAGAAAAAGTGAAGTCTCTTGAAACAGAGGAAAAATTGAGTAGATCGTTAATCTAGATGTCCAAATTTCGAGCGTTTTTCGGGCTTGATAAGGAAAATTAATTTACTTTACGTTTTTTTTTTACAATTTTTACGGTTGTCATTTACGTTTCAAGAGCTTACGGTAAAATTTTTGTTAAAAAAAAAAAAAAAAATAAAGGTTAAGAATGTTATTGGCCTCTGAATATGACCGTGAATAAAAACGGTTTGAGACCGTTGACATAATTCCAGTGCTCCCATTCATTCGAAACAGTAATAAAACCAATTTTTTTGCTCAATAAGAATGTCATTATGGCCGAGGCGAAAGAGAAAAGGATGTAAGAAAAAAATTAAGGAACTGGTGACTGCCTGAAGGACAGTTAATTTTTCTCCCTATTTTTTCAAAGATTTTAATTTTTTTTGAAATAGTCATAATAATAATTTTTAAATTTCCGAGGTCCAAAGTACAGAGAGATGTATACTGGAGGTCCATTCCAAATTCAAAGTCCATCGGTTGAACAGAACTGGGTATTTTATGTCAACCAGGTTGAAAAATGTAGTTTCGAAATAAATCAGTTTAAACTTAACGCGTTCAAAGTTTTGGACTTGTTGTAAGTTGATTAGGGAAGAAATTGCGTGAGCTTATTCGGTTTTTATACGAATTGAGCCTGAAAACAGAAATTTTTCAATCAGGTAATATTCGTAGGATAATCTTTCACCGTGAAATTTTATTTATTTAAATGTATACAGCAAATTATTGATCTCGTTAAAATCTCGATAATGAAAACGGATGCTCGTCTTCGTATCGTCATTTATTTTTCGCAATAATTTCAACAATCTATTCGTCATGCTAAACTGCAGCGATAAATTATTAGGGTAAGCGACGTAGAAGAATTCTTCTTTCGTAACTTACAATTTCAATTTTATGGATCCTTAACATTTTCACAATCTGAATTTGATTAACTCTGACCAACATTCGTAAAACTTGAGTACAGGAATTCGTATTAATCTAACTGAGTTGCTGGTTTGCTGTATAAAAGATTTGAGGTAATTGGTAAAGTGACACACAGAAATGAAGTAGAGAAATATTTGCATTCACGAGTGATCGAACCTCATAAAAATTTCCAAACACGAATCTCCAACTTCTGAGCAACCGTCTTTCGTGAAAATCATTTGAAAACGAGCAATTATGCATGTAAGTTGACTTTAACAAGCCGCACAAACGACCAGCACCTACCTATATACAAAGGCCACGGAAGCGTACATCGAACTTTGACCTACAACGATTTGGATACTAGCTGTGCCTGGGTTGCCGACAAAACCGCGTCGAAACTACCGCAGGTTCATAGCCCAGCTGGATCCAATTATCGGCGTAATTACAAAAGGTAGCTAATTGGGCTTCGGGGAGGCCGCAGCTCTGTTACCAGGGCTGTTCATTCGATACTTTCCATTTCGAATTGTGGTAAAACCTTTGATACGTTGCGCGGACGGTAGGCGACGAAAAGTCCGGTTCGTTCCACGCAATGTTTTGAGCCATCTCACAAGGATCTTTTCGAGAAAATGAAACCTCGGCTCCTCGTTTTATCGCTTTTGACTTTTAACGTCGTTCAAGATCATTCGCTCGTTGCGTCAAAAGAAGAAAGTATAAGGTTGACATGCACAGCTACAAAAATCTCAGAAAGATCCGTCATGATGGCCCAGGAATCGATGATTTTGTGTAAGTTTGAAATAAACCAGTGATTTCAGTGTGAACTGGACTCAAAACTTCAAACGCGTTTGTCTTGAAACAGTGTTTTCAAAATCGGTACCAGAAATATCTCTGCGACTACTTGACTGATCGTGATCTAGTTTTGTTTGGATCACACTTATGTTTCACACAATAATCTAGTACTTATTTAGCTGTTTTTTCGATATCTGGCACAGTGTTTTTAGCTGATAAATCGCCTGTTTTATTACAGAGACTGGCGTGATCCGAAAAAATGGAATTTTCAAATTCTGGTTTGACAAGTACAAGTTTTATTTATCCACTTTAAGAAAACGAAATGGAAGAGGAACGTTTGGTACCGTAAACGCTGTCAACAAAAAACGACTGTAACTTTCTTACCGTTTGAAATTTTCCAACAAAATTTTTACACAATACAGATGAAATGTCTTACTGTGGAAGATACGTAATGGTTGTTGAATAAAATTCAGTTTTATAGACGAAAAAAATTTCTAAACATAATTTAAGTATGGCTAAAAATCGAACGCTTTTCCCAACTCCATGATCCTCATATCCTACATGAATCCGGGATGATTGAAAGACCATTCAAGTCGGTGTTAATACGAGAACGGAGTTCGTCGTACAAAAACAATCTAGACTCTGGAAAAAATTTTCCCAATCGATTGTGCCTGTCCCAAAGATTCGTTCTCAGCTATCTACTGACGCTTAAGGAACCCTCGTCATTCGTGATAAGATGAGCCAGTTGGACAAACGTCCAACCGAGGATCGACGTTCAACTGACCCACTGTCATAGTTTCTGGCGAATGAATGATCCCCGATCAGTCAAAAACGCGACATCTCTGAAAATCCAAAAGAAAAACAAACCGTCTAGGAAAGAAATGTCCAAAAGGTTTCCCAAAACGTGACTCAATCGACCGACCGTTTGTTAATGCCTCTCAAGTTCAGCCTTACACTGATTGAAATTCCGGCGTTAATGCCCGACAGATATTCGGCAAATTTTAAGGGGCTGGAACGGAAGGTCGGGGTAGAACAAACGCCTCGATAGCTGCAAGGACTTAGTCCAAGAGTTAGAATTTAAGCGGAAGCTTTGGTGCCGTAAGCCAAGCCGATACGAGACAGCGATCCTGAAGAGAGGGGCACCGCCAATGATGCGGCATCTAAATAGTTGAGCCCTTTTGATCTGGGCTTACTAACTGGCTCTCGGTATTAAGGATTCGCGATGCGAAATCGAGCGTGAAATCGTCATAGTAAACCGATATCCTTGGTCCCCGGGTGAAAGCCGCCACCTCTGACGAGTCTACCCATATTCCAAGCTTGGACTGCCACTTCAATTCACCCATGGACTTAGGGGAGGAATTATTTACACGTCGGTGAATAACAGTAAAAGAAGAGACCGACTGAACTTGGATTTAACCTTTTGAGGGGCAGAGTTTTCTACCAAAAAAATGTTAACATTTTGAAAATCTTAGGTGATCTATTGGTTTTTCGGGTAGCTGTTCACGATTCTGAAGTTAGGATTACTAAATTTTAAAATGCCCGATCCAATATAACCGATGCGTTGGGCTAACTTTGCGATTTTTGCGTAATTTGCAAAAAAAAAATTAGTACAATATGGAAGTTTTCAGGGTCGCTAATTGCGATTTTGGTAATAACTACGCCTTCAACGATGACATAATATCTTAGAATCATGTGGTCAAGTAAATGTATCCGTGAAAACAGTCATAAAAAATAATAATAATAATAAATCAATAATAAAAAGTCTTGAAAAAAAATTCATTTTTCGAAATTTGCAATTTTTTTTTTTTTTTTCAAACCAGTGTACGGATAATTCTGAAAAAATATATATTTTAAAACTGTGTATGGTGAATACTTACAAAACAAGAAAAGAAAAGAGAGAGAGAGACTTTTTACGGTAATTGTTTATGACAAACATATAAATAAATGAATTATTCCAATTTTGCGTGAAATTTTAATGACTCAGGAATCCAAGAGTCTAAAAGGTGCTAATGTACATATAAAAAATGCACAAATATATTAGAAATATGAAAAAAACTTGGACCAAACAAACAATACATACTAAACAAGTCAATTTACGTCCAACTGGCCCCCAAAGGGTTGAAAAATATTGTAACACTCATATTTGTTATCTAAGCACCTTGATAAAAATCGTGCTAGAAATTGGAACGTATAACTGATCCGACGAAACTGTCCACTTGCGTTTTTTTCGAACTTGAAGGTTAGGCACCCCCTCATATGCGATAGCGCGACATTTTATTGCCCGAGCGGAATTACTTTCCCGGGGTATCGCAGCCTCGGCACGATTTATAATTCACTGCAATTAGCACCCTTCGTATTAAATTCATAAATTACGAAATTTCCTTATCAAAGTTTGTCTTTACACGTTACTGCAGATAAGTATGACACCTTTGTATTCCCCCGAGATAGAATCGCGAAATTAGAAATGCAGCCTACGTGCAGCTACATTTGCAAATGGTTTTGCGGGCAGCGGATGAGAGCTGAATTTGATAATTAAAACTGTTAAGCACGAGTCATCGTACGCCCTCTGCGTCTAATTACGTCTTCAAACGACACGCGACAAATTTGTATAATTAAGGAACGGCTCTGCTGTGTTGAGACTGATATGATTCAGCGTGTTCAACGGCTGTTGGTCAGTCCGTGAGCTTCAATCAAATTACGACGTGGAGCTTGATGAACGTCGGGAGTAATTTTGTAGATACATGGTTGAACACTAAGCCCGGAATATCGCGTCAATATCTTATCTTTGATTGAGAAAAGCTAAATCTACAACGCAACGATCGAAGAATTTCGATATTCTGTCTTACGATGGGTATAGTATTTTCACATGGCGATTATGATTCGTTTCATTCATAGTTTACTGCGCTATGTGAAGGTTTTTTTGTGACCAATTTAACTGGGATCAAACGACTCGATGGAACGTAAAAACAATTGTACGTAAGATCAGACGAAGAAATGATATCGATGAGATAATTTATATACACTGAGAGACATTTTTAGTTCCAGTTACCTCTCGGTCCTTAACTATTTTAATTTTTTACCACAAACGAAAAATATAGTTCTAAGTGGAAAATGAAAATTACTATCCGTTACTATTCTTTCTCATTACGATCACTGTTGCTACATTTTCTTGTAACTGTTGCCAAAATTTAACGCTTGTGCAACAATAAACTGATGTTAAGACCTTATTTAACTGAAAAAGGAGAGCAAACCGAAGAAACTGATTTTGCGTTGCAATTATCAAAAAAGTATCGACAATAGCGCAAAATGGTTACGTGTACCTCCTTTTTCAAACAGTTTTGTTAACGATACCTGTTTTACTGAATTTTTCTAGTTACTGTGACAAATGAAATTTTTCTCAGTGTAGTTGGTGTGACGAGTTTTATAAGCCTGATCGTTAGAAATCATTTTCAACCAATAAACGAAATTTGATTAAAAACGCTAAGCAGTAACATTGTCGGAACAAATGCAGTCAGTATCACGGTTTGACATATAATAAATTTATCTTTCTAACGAAGTGCTTTATTACTGAAAACGGCTGCGCTGTCGTATCATGAATATGGGGTAACAAAGTTGATAACGGGTAGGTGCGCTTCATTATCTTCATTAATCTTCAAATGAACAACACGAGAGAACGGATTTTCCCCCTGGTGAAACAGTTTCTACTGGCACCCGAGTATTTATATACGGTTTGTGACTTCTTGCCATAAATCATCGTCTCGAAATGTACGAAATGTAACAAGAAGCAATACAAAGATGAAACTACTTCGAACGTGTGACGGTTTCTTCATCGTAATCCTAAGGATTCCACTGTGTGTAAAAATCACGAGTTCGATTTTGACATTCTACGACAAATATTCGATGATTTGGTTCTCAGAAAAACTTGGGAATCAAATTTCACGACGAAATGTTATTGGACCAAGCTCTACCAAATCTTGGCAAAATGGTATTCACGATGCTGACAAATCATTGATAAGTCTGTATCGACACTTTTCTTATTGATGCTTGGTTGTGAGAGCGATCAAAGCCGACTTTAAGGGGTTTAAAAACCGCGCTTGAAAAAAAGCGCAATTTTCGTTAGTTTTTTCTGGGAAAATGTGTGCAGGTTTTCAATTTTTTTTTTTTCACATTCACGCAAAATACAAAATCAAACGAATTTAGTTTTTGTATGAAATCATCCAGTGCTTGATCCAAAGGATTCAATATAATATTGATTTTTGAAAAATGGCCGCTGTCCAAAGTGGTTGTGAAAATTTCGGCGAGTAAAATTTTTCTCCAATTTCGTTGATGCTAGAAAAAAAAAAAAAGAAACTGTGCATCTAAAAAAAATTACTCCGATTAAGCACTGTATTTTCATTTGTAAAAAATGCTCGTAAGATTTGAAGTTGATCGGTGCAGTGATTTTTGCGACATCGTGGTCACAGATTTTGAAGAAGTTGTTTTGAGAAAAACGCGTTCAAGATCTTGGGTCGAGTTTATACGTGGATAAAATGTAATTCAATAAACATTCATAGAATCAAAGATGTCGGACACCCGATTTGAAATTTGCAGAGAATATTTTTGAAATTTTATATCTTGAGAATCCGTGGAAAACCCAAAACCAATATTTTCAAAAATTCCAACTAGATGTAACCCCTTAAAGTTTGGCTTTATACCCTCAATTAGGAAATCAAATTTGATATTGAAATATTAAGCGTGATCATTTTTGCGTAATGAAAATATATGTTTTTTACCATTCACTGCAATATAGGATTTTCTATTCCGAGCTTCTCAATTTTCAGGGCAAAATTAATTGCTTCTCGTATAGCTTTTGATAATTTCAATCAATTTCCAAAGTGGAACATTCTAAAAAACGTAGTGAATATTTTTTGAATAATGAAATTGTACCTTTTTTGAGAATTGTGGAAAACCCCGATGAATTCATAATTCATCACAATGTACCTTAGCTTGTACTATAATGCTAAGTACATCTACGAATTTTAGTTCACGGATGGTCATTATAGTAAGAATTACTAAAGATTCAATAATTCTCAATTTATCTTTCGTTTTTATTGTCACATTCTAGTTTACTTTATACTCTAACGAATTACTTATTTATATAATGCCTATTTTTTATTAGAATATTAACACCCGATAACGAATGATTTCTTCTTTTATTTGAAATAAAAGGAACACTAAAGAACTGCATTCGATGAAATTATGTGAATTATGTTTTTGTACACAGTGTATAACAAAAGAATCCTGCTTCAAGTAGAAACAAAGTTACATAAAAACTTATCGATAAAATCCCAGGCCAATCGTCGCCTTTCTTTGTCTCGTTTCGTCGTTTAATTAAATTTGCAATAGTTAGTTTTTCGTTTTTTTACCAACTTTGATTTTTCTGTTTTCGAACTTTTGTTTTATCCGTTTGTAAAATATATTGTTTAATGAATTAAATTAGCGTGCAATTTTATTATGAATCAAATATCCACCAAACTTTTCGTTTTTACATGCTCACTACTAAATTAATATTTTAAGAAAGGTGTCGATCGTTCCGTCGTTATCGCAGAAGTGAGAGCGAGAGTTGGCGAAGACGGAAATTCGTCAACGTAATAACAGAGGTCAAGCCTTTACCTACAGGTTTATTAAATTAGTAAAATTACATTTCGAGTTAGACGGTTCGTTCAAATGGCACCTTGCTTTCTTATTTGCTTCAAATAGTAGGTGCTTTATATAAACTGTTACAATTTAAAGGTCTCATAATTTTTTACGAGGTTGTTTCCAGGCTTGTGGTCACGTGTAGTCAGCCAGCGTAAAAGTGATACATTGCATAAAGACTTTTGAACGTATGACACAGATGCGCAGATATCTAGCAATAAGACGGGTGATACGAATCGCGTTTATTTTTTCTCATCAGCAGCTTCGGCAGTGCAATTGCATCACTGCGATATTACATTGGAAAATAACGATTGCAACTTCGTAGAACACTTGCGTGTCGGTAATTTTCCAACGTATGGAATTCTACTCGTTCGTATTTAAAGAGGCACAATCAGTGTAGCGTTGAATTTCGACAACGGTATGAAAAATCCATTCAACATTTGGAATAAGACAAAAAACGAAAAAATTCGCAAAACATCAAAAATACCGGAAAATGGATCATTCCACTCAAAATATCCTGACTCACTAAATTTTCAATATTTTGAGTTGAAAGTTTGGCTGAATGACTCGCAAGACACAGATATTTGAGAAAAAAAAAAAAAAAATTGAGATACTGCGCAATGAAAAAAAGGTATTTATTTGAGTGAGTGAGACCGAATTTTTGGGAAAATAATGAATTAACGATTTTCACGATGTTTCATTATTTATCAGGTTATTTTGGATGTTTTTCACATGAGATTTACAACAGACGTGACGCGGGGTCATTTTGACCCCACAGTGTATAGCATAAGGGTCAAAGTTCCAAAAAATCCGCCCTTATAATCTACAGAACTGTTTTTCAGTCCGACGTATTGCTCGGCAGAGATCGGCAAAAATGCAGCTACAGCTTCCACAATATCAACATCAATCGACTGAGAGGGATGAACACCATTCGTTTTGCAAATAACTACTAACGACATCTTCCTGACAAATTGTAAAACTCGTTATATCCTGCAATATCTCATCAGATTTTGTATTTCAGTTGAATCCGTGAACAGAAAGGCGTTTTTTTCACAATCCTTGTTTCTTGAATTAGATTCGAACATTGTAATCTCCTGTATCTTGTATAAATGATCAATGAACAACGCTTCATGAATTAACAAGCTTGAGGGGGAATTTTTTCACGCCTATCACCTAGATTCATAAAAGCTACAGTGAACATTTCACGAAACCGTGTCTATTTTTTTTTTCCTTTTTTGTTTTCGTTTTTTTTTTCTACAACCATCCTCGTGCACGTGACGCGTATGACGGTGGTACATACACTGCAATGAAAGCGACGATCCTCCGCGCGATTTTCTCCCTCCATTTATGTCACATTCGCATAAATCAGCCGACGGTAAATCCTCCCAGCTTTTGTCTCTCCCCTTGAAGCTTCCGCGGACTAAAATAAATACCATCCCTTTCTCCCCTAGAGCACAAAATCCTAATCTACCTTGGTTGGTAGCTCGGAATGAGAAAATGCATCCGTTGAAGGCAGCCAACCATCGTCCTCCGGATCAGGGACTCTTGCTAAAGCGTGACGAACTGCTCCTGACAGTCCTTCACTTTGGTACCCTTGTTTTTCTCTGAATATTTATTTCCACATTTTTTCCCGAATAAAGAAGCCGACGGGTTACGAGGAATCAAAAGGCTGACTGATATTCAACCTGGAAAACAATTCATCATCTTTCAATTTATTAAAATTTAATAACCGTTGTTTCAATTTCGATCACAGATTTTTGTGCCAGTCGCTTTAAATGTAGTCGAAAAACCTGTTCGAATAAAATATCGTTATAAGTATTTAAAAGCGGTGAAATTTTGGCTGAGAAAACGATTTTTTAATTCTTACCTGATTACAAAAAAGTTTACGCGAAAATCCTTCCAGGAATTTTTGAATTATGGTAGTACGGGTTTTGAAAAAAAATTTCAACCTCCTACGATGAAATTTTGTGTGTGCAAGAAACCTTTAGAAGGAGATTCTGCTCAACATTGCCAAAAATATGTATGTATTATTGAGTCTTGGTGAGCGGTCATAGAAATGTATAACGTATTTTCGTTAACGTTTCGGCCCGGATATGGGCTCTCCTCAGAACGATTAATTTTTTCATTTGACTGTCAAGAACAAAAAATTTTTTTTTTCTATAAAAATATACAATAAGACTCAATAATATATCATCTACGAGGTCGAGAATTCTTACCCTTCACAAAAATATGTATACTTTCATAGCACGAGGATGAAATTCTTTTTTAAAACCTAGCAGCGTGGCAAATGCACTCCACCGTCGAATATGCGAAACGTCATTCTTGGTGAAAGAAGGATGAAAATTTTTTGGTAACATAACACAGTGAGCGAAAGAGTATATATAGAAGGTGTAAGAAGCAGAATAAACACGTCTTGAAAAAATTGGAAATGGAAAAATTATGTTTCGAGTTGAAAGTGATTACGCAAATGCAAGTCACTGGAAACGGAGTTCAGGTTTTCTCTCATTGTCGGTATAAGCTGCTGCATATTCGTGAATTCGAAGTTACTTTGGCGCCGCCAACGTATGAGGAGGATTGGTGCGAAGGTCTTGTTACTTTAGCTGATAACGTGGAAACTCAGAGCTAGGAAAGGATGATTCTGACGGCCCTTTATTTCTGAATCGAATAGTTATTCGAGTGCTTGAAAGGCGAGCAGATGCGACGTTGAAATTCAATGAGACTGAGTAGAGCCCCTTGTTTGTTAACTCGGATTTACCCAGGCTTTTATCCAAATTTATTTCCGCAAAATACGTGCGATACAAGAAGAAGAAAGGAGGCCTGATAATGACGCTGGAAATGAGTAGAATTCAATTTTGTACGAAAGCAGAAGGATCTTGAATGCCCGGCTACTCGTCTCGAATTTAGGTTATTCGAAGACGGTTAATTTAAAAGCGTAGCTTGAAAATCATTACTCGACGCGGAGTTATTCGCCTGATTTTTTTTAAACAAGTCACGAAAATAAGTGGGCTTAAGTTTATTGTTCCGTCAAAGAATGAGATCTGCAACGGTCACGCAAGGTTCGTCCTGTTATACGCATGGATGCAGTCCGGCAAAATTAAATTGTTGGAATCTCCAAAGAGATGTAATTTCGAAAAAATTTAATGGACGTACGGCTGACGTTGAGCTTTCATCAATCCTCATTATTATTGAACTTGTCGCAATCCGAGTGGTGGAAATTTGAACACTGCCGTACAAGTCAAAGAAGAATTCTTACTGTGTGTCAGGTGAATATTTACTTTTTTAACCATGTGTTTTAAGCAGTTTTAGGTCAGTAAATCCGATATGACCATAAAACATAATGTTTCGGGGATTCATAAAGTTTTGAGACCTCGGAGTTGACGAATTTTTAATCATTCTCTTAAATTACGTCGTAAAACAAACTATCATTTTCTTCTTTTAAGATGGTTTATCTTTTAAAAAACACTAAATAATTTTATTTTTGAGTCCAAATACACAACTTTTCAAATTGCTGAATCAACGTGTTTTATTATACAGTATAATTGTAGAGTATATTAGAAAAATAGTCGATGATTCTTGAAATTGTATATTTGAACTCAAGAATATTGTTATCCAATGGTAGTTCGGTCTGTGACGCCATTTGAGAAAATGATCAAAAACTCGTCAACTTCGAGGGCTCAAAACTGTATGAATGCGCGGGAAAAATAACTTTTTTTACCCTCATAATCGGATTCCTTGACCTTAAAAATACTCAAAACCCATGCTTTCAAAAGTACACTGAGAAAAATTTCATTTGTTACAGTAACTAAAAAAATTCAGTAAATCAGCTATCGTTAACAAAACTGTTCGAATATTGTTGGAATTACGAAAAACGAGGTACGCGTAACTGTTATGTGCTAATTTCGATCCTTTTTTGGTGATTGCAACGCAAAATCAGTTTGTCCGGTTTACTCTACTTTTTTAGTTAAATAAGGCTTCAACGTCAATTTATCGTTGCACAAGCGTTGAATTTTCGCAACAGTTGCAAGAAAATCTAGTAACAGTGATCGTAATGAGAAAGAATAGTAACGGATGCTAAACTTTCCGGCAACAGCTAGAAAACTAATTATCATTTTCTACCTCGAACTATATTTTTCGACTGTGTTAAAAAATGAAAATAGTCAAGGACTGAGCGGTAACCGGAACTAAAAATTTCTCTCCGAGTAAACATTCACCTGAGACACGAAAAACATTGAAAAACTTTATGACGCCATTTCGCGATTTTTGGCAGATTTTGGAATATTTTAACGCCTTGGCACTTGAGTGATAAATGCAGCCATCAATCGTTCGGGATAATAATTCTCAACAGACGTGGATACACGTCGTGCCACTGGTTATAGAGCCCGATTGAAAATGCTTTGACTCGTACTCCGAGACATCGGTATTCATTGACTTCGTTTTTCGCTGGCTTTGACATTGATGAATACATTATAAAGGGACTTCACGATTGTGAGACACGCGAAATATGACGTAGAAACGACGTTTCTGTTCCCGCAGAAAATCAATGCCCCGTATATAATACCGTCGGCGAAAGCGCGGCTCGACTCTACCGGTGATTAATATTCGTCATAATTAAGTATTGTATCCAAGGAAGCGAAAAGGGGACGTTCAGCTGCGTGGATTGAACACTCGACTGTTGCTGCTACGTCAATTATCAACTATGGGAAATTAAGAAATGGACTACTTAACGAACCGATTCTGAAAGTCATATTTTCCCTCGTCGGATTTATTCTTGAATATTATACTATACTGATCAGTAAACGCTTCGACATCATTGGGAATAACTCAATTAGCTAATTGGATGATCAATTTTTCTTAACGAATTTCCTTCGGTATCGAACGGGAAGAAGGTTGAATTAACAAATTCGACAAATGCACGTAATACAGAGTCACAATTAGATCTGGAAAAGGCGGAGACGTCGTAAAAATTTCTATGCGGAAAAACATCAGTGAATTACAACGAATCAAACGAGACTTGAATATCGTTTCACTCCAAGTAATCACGAGTCCTAATTCATAAATACAAAGTCCGAAAGTGAGGAGGAATATTTTTAAACAAATTGTTTAATCCAACGATCTTTCATTCAGCTCGTAAGTATCGGCGAAACGATATTCGCACTTCCGACAAGCATCGGAGATGTTGACGTCACCGTGAAACAGCGAAATATTCATCATCTTGAGTCCTTAATCTCGCGCGAGTTGATAACGACGATTCCTTTCTCGTCGAGGTCGACTTCCACCAGCGTGGCAAGGTCCGGCAGATGGTGGTGTTGGCCTACCGTAAATTGCAGAAGCCAAGAATCAAGTGGAAACAGACGGTCGTTTTATTTTGAGTTGGGTTTGCTGGAGAGAACAACCCTGGGCAACCAGCGCAACCACGGTCAACCGTATTAGAGCGGTACAATTTTCGCGAGGCACCGAGGGTAGGTAGTTTTGTAATTAAACTGCAGGTTAACACTCTACTAAATTTCATCGCTGCCACGAGGTGAAATTTATTTTTACTTTTATTTTTCTGCCTCTCGCCGATTCGCCGGGACTGGAATTCCTTTTTCATCCTCGTTCAGAGAAGAAAGGCTCTCTCGGACGATCCTTGACATTGTTCATCCGCTGTTTCAACGCGTAATTAACAATTTTTTTTTTTTTTTTTTTTGTTGTTTTATTTTTTTTTTTTTTTTGAAACCAACGGCAGATTAACGAGAGATTTCTCCCCCCCGAGCAAAATGGTTTTAGGTACGTATCGCTTTGCAACGACTTCTCCTACAATACCTACCCGTCTTGCGGAGCGTTGAAACGAGCCGCGTAATTAAATACAACCTGATGGATTAACGATTCCAATTTTTCTTTCTTATTTTCTCACATTACTTATCCCCTCCTCCCGTTCAGGAGCTGCGAAACGTTCCGCAGCACCGGCCGTGTGGGCCAATTACCGCGTTCTTTAACGAAGCCGGCTAAAAAGGTACATATATATATATATATATATATATATCCTAACGGCGGTGTGATAAATCACTGCCACTTACAGAAAGGAATATTTCTTCACCGAGGTGCGGTTGAGGGTAAAGTCTAATTTACATAACAAGCAATCCGACTACAATGCAACTCCCTTAATCTCTCACCCTCGGTCCCATAATGCACGCCATTCCCCGAGCTTTCGCCTTGCTTTACGCTCAAATCTTTACCCGTGAAAGCTCAGCTACTGTTACTCAGGAATTGCAGCGTCGTATCATGTTGCGGCAAGACAGCTAAATGCAGGTAATTTTGCCACGACCAAGACGTTATCCTGATTAGCCTGAATAGCCGTTTCCTGCCCTGATGAAAATAGAACACTCTTTCAATCTAGTTAATGATAATCATTCACACCGAAGCTGTAGTAGCTTTTGTGAATTCAAAATTCGTTGACAAGTTCATTCGTCCCACGCATGTTCATTGCCTGTTACTAACTGTCAGCTGGGTTATGGACATATTTTTTCAAATTGAATGACAGACGAAAATGATGCTTTTGAAAAAATAATTCAATCACTCTATTTTGCACTTTGTCAAATCATGTAGGAAAACGGAGGAAAGCTGAAAAAAAAAAAAAAAAAAACCAAGTCCAACGTTTCTCGGGCTGTTCTTTATTCGACAGACATAAGGGGGCAGCGTAGCCAAAGCTGGTTATCCGTTGAGTGCCAGAGCCTAAAACGTAACGTTGCGTCAAGCGAATCGAGACGAATCGAGCCGCGGTGAATTCAATGGTTTGGATTTATAGGTTGATAGATTTAACCGGGTCCACAGTGTCCCAGAAACCGTTGAGGTACGTGAAAAACTAGGGCGTCACGTAATCAGGCAGAGTGGTTCAGCCGGGAAAAATTCTTCGCCTTCGTTCTGTCCGACTATATTCTTTCTGGGTTGTTGCGACCACTTGCGGACAGCTCGACACGGATCGAGGTATCTTTTACTATCCGAGTCACTGGAGTCCATCCGGAAAAAATAGCTGATAGCAATTCACGTTGATGTTCAACTGCACTTGACAGTCGCTTAATGTTGAGCATCGGCACATCGAGCAGGCAAAGTTGATGTAATTGTCTACTTATTTCAGAGCCAAGGATGTAGATTCCATTTGTTGTAGTTATTACTTGACGTTTTTGACCGCTTGAATTGAATTTTACTGACTTTGTTCGTTCGCACGCTCTGCAGTGGTTATACAGTCTAGTGACTAATTGAAGTTCTGCAGTTGAACCAATTTCTTGGTGGCTGAAAACCAATTTGTATCGAACTTGTTGACTATCATATGAATTCTAGGGTTAAATGGGTCGTAGATATGACATGCATAATTTGATTGTTCTACCGATTTGCCCGCGTCGGAGGAGTTATTGATCATTGCCGCGTGTTTATTGGATTTTGGGATGTATCAAGATCAACTACCAGATCAGTCATTTCTGACCCGGTTCGAGTGAATCTAGTTTTGCTATTTACCGTATCATGCAAATGGCAATTACAAAGACCAATTACATTGATCGCATACTGAGGCCTCATCATGATCTCACCGTTTCGTATGACATTCGAATTATCCTCTTATAAATAATCCGATGAAACGGCCTCGGGCTGCAAAATCATTAAGGCATGCAGGTATTATAACAGTTTTTACAACTGACAATGTAAAGTTTCACATCCATATTACCCTCAATCGATCATAAGAAACTTACACACATAAACGACTGAGTAGATGTTTCGGTTGGAAAAAAAAATCATTAGTATGGACTATTTGTTTTTTCGCGGTCAAATATTTTGCACACGTTGAGGAAAGATATATCCAGTCAGGATTTTTTTCGCGGCAGAATATCGTGTGTACATTAATTTGCCAAATTGGTTACCACTCTTCACTTTATGCGACTAACTATATTCGTATGTACGCGGTATCAATACCGTATCCTAATGGCCATGCCATCCATTGTACATAGCTAGATCAATATGAAATGTGCCTCGCTAACCTGAATTTTTCCCGCCATGTGCGTATGAATACAGCTCGATAATTCAGAGGCAAATACATGTACATATATTCGATAGAAGTCCAAGACTTTGCTCAAAGACGAGTGGTTTTTGAAGTATAAACCAGAAGCTGATTGATCACGCACAGGAAATTGGATACCATACACTATAACAGAATACACGTAATGCGTCGATACACCATGAAATAAGTAGTAAAAGTCTCTTGTAACAGTTTTTCTTACTACGTTTTAGTGTGTAATGTAAAATAACGTTCGAGTTATTAATAAATATAACTGAGTACGTGTTAGTCGATTTCACTCGAAGCGAGAATTGGAAATTAGTACATTGTGTAACAAGGAGGCAAATTCTGTCTTTTCAGGCCGAGCGTAAGTTTGCAATACGAGTCGTAGGCGTTGAGCCAAATAAAAATATTGCAAATATATTGAGCGAAAAAACCGTTGCTTCCCTGTTGCACACGATTCTTTATGTAACAAGAGTATGTTAAGGGGTTCCACCTGGTACAGATTTTTCAAAAATCGATTGTTTATTTTTTTTTTTTGGTTTAATTTCCTTTTCGTTATGTAGATACATTCAAGCATGTGCCTAGCAAATTTGCTCTCGATCCGACAAATATTCTCGAAGTTACCCGGACATTTTCAAAGACGCCCCGGAGTGTTTGAAATTTCTTGTGAAACTTTAAGCGCGTGTTTCTCAAAACTATGTTCTTAAAGTTGGTAAGCAAGATTTCTCGGAAACGGCTGAACCGATCAGTCTCAAATTTTTACACAACCTTTATGAATATATTTTTTAGTTTTTGACCGAGGGTTTTTTTTCCTCGATATATATTGTCCATTTTATAAACACATTGGAATGAAATTTTTCTTTTTTTTCTTTCTGAGAAGCCGCCGTTTTGTTAAAAATTGATATTTAGCTTATTCCTTCGACCAAAGACCAGACAAGACGCCTTTTTTAGATGAACTCCCGGAGATCGGCTATAACAGCTTTAAAAATCATCATTTTGACAAATAAAAAGTATCACAATGAAGTTTAATGTTACCCCAATGTGTATTATACATTTTTGAATTAATAATTGAAATTTTCTCTTCACGAAAGATCCTTGAAAAATCGCTTTGAGGTTAGGGTCACGTAACGTCAGATTTGTTTGCGACAGCGCATGCGCGCTGTACAGAAACGACCACTTTTCACTCCTAGGACTTAAAACTGACCTTTTCATCACTCCGCGCATGCGCATTCGCAGACTCATTCGACCGTCATAGAAACGGGTAATTTGTGTACGGAAAACACGCGTAGAAAAACGTACAAAACATGATCGCGTTGTATGATATAATTTTTCGCTGCGATTTTCACGCATGAATTCAGAATTCCCTGATACAAGTATACATATATATGCCTATTTTCCCACTTATCGTCGCGAGATTCAAGCAGAGCCGTCCGACCTAGGAGGGCTAATCCGAGATAAAGTGTAGAGCGATTGTTTCCCTAATCGCTGACGTATTTATCGCGCGAGTAGTGCGGCTGCTGCGGTCGTGTGGGGTGGTCGATTTGATCGGACGCCGCAGTCTGCCGTGCCATAGAGAAATTTCCTTTCAAGCGAAGCACCTCGATGATTTATTGCCGCCGGGTAGCCGACACCCGGATACAGGATACAGGGCGTTCCGGAGTGATATGTAGGCTCCAGGTGCTCGGTGACACGTCAGGATGTTAATGTGATTCGAAAAAGTTGTTACGAAGACGCGGCCGAGAACGACGTTTCCGACGATGACAAGAATACCGGCTGACTCCTCAAAGGGTCATTCCTTGTCTGATAGTCAACGGGTTCGAGGTCACGAAGCTGACCTTGACCTCCAAGTTGCCGCAGGGCGGGGAGGATTAGTAATTGCATCACGCCGTTACTTTTATTTGACGGGAAAACAGACACCGGTATATAGTGAAAAAGAAACACGATCTTTCGTCATTTTTTAAGTATTTTTACTTTACACAATACTGAGAAACATTTCGTTTGTTATAGTAACTAGAAAAATTCAGTAAAACAGGTATGGTTAAAAAAACTATTTGAATATTGTTGGAATTACGAAAAACGAGGTGCGCCTAACCATTTTGCGCTATTGTCGATCTTTTTTTGGTAATTGCAACGCAAAATCAGTTTGTGAGGATTACTCTGCTGTTTTAGTTAAATAAGGCTTTAAACTCAATTTATCGTTGCACAAGCGTTAAATTTTCGCAACAGTTGCAAGAAAATCTGGTAACACTGATCGTAATGAGAAAGAATAGTAACGGATGCTAAACTTTCCGGTAACAGCTAGAAAACTAATTATCATTTTCTACCTCGAACTATATTTTTCGACTGTGTTAAAAAATGAAAATAGTTAAGGACTGAGCGGTAACCGGAACTAAAAATTTTTCTCCGAGTAAACATTCACCTGATAAAAATTCAAATGAATTTATTAAAATTTGATATCCCAAAAATTAAACCTGAGGCGTCTCTTCTTGATAAGTAATAGTTTTTCGGATTAACACTTCTGCATAGTTATATCCAGTATTATTTCAATACGGTGCATGAATGACAGATTCTTTCAAGCTCATGATTTAGGGCTCAGACTTTATAACAGGTTGGAAACATAAAACGTTACTAAATTCAACCCTTCAATTATACCCGGTGCGAATTCCCATTAGCCTAATTGAATATATAATGAGATACTTCCGACGACGGGTTTGACCCTACAGAATTTTTAAGCAATAAAATTTTATTTTACTACGATGTACTATACATTATACTTCACGAGATTAGTCACCCTGTTTTGTTTAAATTGGGTACAGAAAAGCAGGAGTCAAGACTACTCAATTTAAAAGGAACAAGGACACCAGGGATGTGCTCAATTAAAAGGTTCACATTTTCGTATCAAAAAGTCGTAAGAAATTATATCTAATGAATCAAAGCCGGATTTTTTCTCTACAGATTAACACTAGAACATCAGCATGTATTGCTGAACTTAAATTCAATAAATTAATACAGCTGATACTGCATCTACGTAAAAACTTTCACTTGTCATGACTTGAAGTGACGTAAAGCTCATTTGGAATATTTTTAAATCATTTAAGTTGACGACGAAGTCACTTTGAAACTCGAGTACCTGACCGTCAGATCGCATCAAAAAAGATTCGGATTTTCATGTTTCATGGGAAAAGCATCGTCAACTGTGCAAGGTGCTCTTCGTTCAACATCATCAACTGTGCAGAGTAACTAACATACGTTGTACCAAAGTGCTAACTAGAAGGGATCCTGAAGTCTGTGAATTTGTAAAAGACGATGATGGAGGCTGTAGATGAGAGCACGGTATACAAACATGAGATCTATGCTGGAACTTGATTCACACGATCCACTTAAGGCCCAAGAGATATCGAAGCAGGTGCATCAATATTCTCTTCGAATTCACACCTTAACAGTTCGAGTCGCACCGCTGGTTCTTCTATCGCAGACTTCACGCGATGTACATGGTGTATATTCACGGACGAAACACACGTCCGGTTACCTCGGTTACAATAAACGGACGAGTAACGAAATGGATACGCTCCAAACACCGTACACCATTACCGGAGAGCGTATCTCGCGAACGGTGTATACTGAATTACGATGGGAAATCAATAAGCTTATCTGACTACCCCAAGCAGAAGTCCGCGAGGGACTTCGTGATGATGGTTGCTCATGCTGGCGAGGATGGATATATGATTCCTCTGCCCTGCGGTGGGACTCGGTTTGTAACAATATCGGATTATTCACGACCATTGGACCCTGCCTCTTGATTTATATCCATCCAAACGCTCCGGCCAATCGAACCTTTGGTAGGAGACTAAGATGAACAAAACATAAGAAGGATGTGATCAAAGAAACAATGTCAGTAGTGTTTGAGTCGATGTTTCGTCGTAATTTTTTATTCCAAAAATGTTGGTCATGCTGTACAAACATATGGTGGAATGATTAACAGAGATCACGTGTCGCCATGAACCATATTTTTTTTTCTTGTCTGTAAGCTTATTAGGAATGGATCGGAATCCATTCGTGATCAACGTTGGCAGAACTGGTCGTGAGACATGGTATTGGTCTCAACTTTGGATCGATGATCATCAGATAAAAATGAAAATGATCCGGAATGTTACATCTTTTGGAGTTACCACAGTATTTCCGAAGTTCATACAACGTTACAAATCATTTTCAAAGTGTACCGTTAGACGATTCTTGGCATTTCTGGATGATAACAGAACGTTTCCAAGAGTTACCGGAGTATTCGCAAAATTCAAAGAACATTTTCAAACGTTACCAGAGAAAATGAATGGGAGTTACCTTCTTCTTACGTCATCCGAGGCGGATTTTTCATTCTTTCACGAAATATTGTCAAGTCTCGATTTCCAATAACTCTCCAGACTCAACTTGAAATCGTCTTGAGTCGTTTTCACTCTCCAACGAAGAATCGGAGCATTATGTCTCGGGTCTTGAAATGTTCGTAGTAAATGCATCTTTTTTCGAGCAGAATTTAGGCCAAATCAATCATGATGTACTTAACGAAAAAATCAATGCTTTCACTTGAGGAAAAAACACATTCACCTCTGGGGAGGTTGTAGATTTTTTCACAATTTCTTTTTCATCAGACTTTTAAATAAACTAAGTATTTCATTTTAATGAAATTTTATTGTCGGACCTCACGTTTCTGCCGTACGTCCTCTTGAAAATGACATTTTTTAAGGGTAATTTGAAAAAAATTTGACGGTTTTGTTCATCTGAAAAGTTTACGTGCAGAGTACACGTAACCGATACTTTTCATTCGAGCAGCTCTCCATTTATAAATTAATCTGCACTATTAAATACTTCAGGTCCCTATAACGATCATAGTTTATATTCACTGATCGAAACTACTTGTCGTAACTTTAATCTTTTACGGCCTAGATAGCACACTTATTGAAATATCGACTATCATTTGACTAATTAAGGCGCTCATAATGTCAATAGACGAAGAATTTTACTTATTGTTGAAGTTCGCAGAAATTCGGCAAAACTATGTCGATTTGCCCGAGATGCGGTAACGACTGTCCGTAAGCCAAAATTCGAAGCTGGGCCAATCGTATAGAGACGAATGTTCGCAAGAACTTCTAGATCAAAACACGGTTGGACAAAAATCGGACATCGTTTAGAATTCGACGTAATAGATGTAATAGGATAAAAATAATCTGGTGATTTTCAAAATTAAAAAACTTCTATTTTTGACTATTTTTTGACGACGATAAGTCAATTTATAGTTGACTTGTACACTATCGACTATCAATTGACGATGTGCTGGTCGTTCGTGAACGTATGGTTGACACGTAGTCTTCAAAACTGTTTTCAAATACACCCTCTTCATCAGGCTCTGAGTGGTTGAACACATTATCTAACGAATGTAAGTCGAATGTGAGTCGACCTTGTTCTACTTTGAAAGTGTATAAGCCTCTTGTGTTGTACTCGAATAAATTTTTGACTAAATACCGATCTTTGATTTGACCTATAAATGTATTGTCTTCGAGTGTAAAAGAAATTAGACATATGTGACAAATAACAGGGCAGTTTGCGTCTCCGTGGTACTCCAAACCGACCAGTACTTACAGAGAGGGTATCCCAGGTCGATCTCTCAGATTTTATTTCTTTTGTAATATGTTATATTAGACTAAAAACTAAGCGACACGTATTTTTTTTTATCAGACAAAAAACATTTTAATGGGGTGAAAATACGCTTCAAAGTAAGGCATGTCAAGGATCGATTTAGTAGTTTTTTTTTTTTTGGTGGTCAAGAAAATTACATTTTTCATTTTTCGTTATGAGAAAATTTTTCCAGTCGGGTTGGTCGAAAAACATTATGTCCTTGTGAGTGAAACTGCCGAATCGCCCCTTAACATGCCTTACTTTGAAGGGTGATTTCACCTCCTTAAAGTGTCTAATGGCTGATAAAAAAAAAAAAATACACGTCACTTCGTTTTTAATCTACTATAACATATTAAAAAAGAAATCAAATCGGAAAGATCGATCTCGGATACATTCCTTATTATTCACACATCGATATCAGATATTGATATCTCATCGTCTGAATTCCGATAGGACCTTCAATACTGAGGTTGAAGTACGCACGCATTCGGATTCATCTATTAATAGGTTAACGGTAGAGAGCTTTGTCCGGGGTTAAGGGGAGTCTAACAACAATAGGCACCAAACTCTGTGATGTGGTTATCCGACCGCGAAATTGTCTACCCCAACCAGGCTGGCAGGACCCCTCAGTCTCCTCCATCGGTATGTCGCCGTTCTGAAATATATAGTCGCATTGTTTCACGTGATACAAAGCTTCGCAAACAATGCCCTCGAGTTTTCGACTCAACAATTGATACAATTTAAATCGTGGTTCCAACTTCGAACGACCACGCAGGAGGCTTTTAATATTTTTCTAAAAAAATCAGCGAACACCCTTCCACCCGCTGATATTCGCTCTGCGAACTGGCGTAAGCAATCAATCCTGAACCACACACCAGACTTTCTTCCCTGTCGTAACAACCTTGATCAATCTATCATTCGTAATAATCACTGCGCGTTGTTAGGATTACTTGAGAAATTCATTGCTAAAGGTGTCTCTTCGTATCTTTTTAGTTCCTTAAAATCTGACTGAAGGAAATTGCGCGTTGTGTGTGAATCACTTTCGAAGTATAAAGTTTCTGTTGGAAGTTGATTTTTTCTGAAAAAATAGCAGTCTGCTGAATTGTACAGAGACTCAGATTTTTCAAATAAATTGTAGTATATATTATAGTTTCAAAGTCGCGCATTATCTCTTTTATTCTACGGGTGTTCGTAATTGAATATGTAGTATTTTTCCAGAAAGAATCAACTTCCGACAGAAAGTTCAAACTGACAAAGTAAAAGTGGCGGTGTTAAATATTTTTCGTTTCAATTATCACCGACGCAACGTACGAATGACATAATTGGAAATATTCTTCGGCACGAAAAACAAAAATGAACAGAAAAAAAGTTCACGCAAGATTTCAAGCACCTAATTTCGATCTCGACGTGTAAAACATCGCATCGCGAATCTTGGAAAAACAACAAAATGCCATTAAATTCTAAATGGAAAAGTAAAATGTAAATATGACGCTGAGGATGAGCGCGCCTAAGCTTGAACGCGAAGCTCTGAAAAGCGCCTGGATATTACGGTGTTGTAGGTATAAGAAAAGTGACTTGAGTGAAAATTTCGCGAAGAAAACAAAAGCGACGAAAGAGGGCAACTTATATTACACACCCGGTGATGAAAATTATATTCCCAGCAGTTTTATTTCAGCAGAAGGTCGGGATGAAATTTTCGATTTAATTTCGCAGGTGATTATTTGAATGACAGCAAGCAATTTCAAAGATTACCGTTTTATGCCTACTTAACTTCGCTGAAACATATATTTCAAGGATACATGCTTGATCGCCGTTCAAAACTGCTTTCGATTAGCAGATTTATTACGCCATGAGCGTCAGCCGATCTTTGATTTCTCTACTTTAATGCCACTCAGAGTATCGACTTATCGGATCCACGTCGGAGTTCCTGTTACTTGACGTCGGTCTTGCCACGGGATCAAGCCACCTAACACACCGACGATTTCCAACGGGAAACTAAGGGCTTCACGGTTCGCTAAAGTGCGTCTCGGCCGCGAAACTTACGCCGGATAACCGAGTGCCGCCGGCTTATTACGCCACTTGATCAGAGGGATGGGAAAACGAGGGAAATGTATCACCGATATGACGCACGGAGCGCAATTCACCCTCACACGGAAAAAAAAACTCTGTTCGGCGAGCTGTATTCTACAGCTCCAGTAACTATACGCACTCTACGGTCTATCTTGTAGTTACAGCAACTATATATTAGTCAGCTCTGATAGCTGCAAGTTGTTCAGCTCTCACAGCTGAATGGTTTTGCTCTAAGAGCTGTAAGTTGCGCTGTGCTCTGGTGCGTTGACATATTTCATCACCTTCAAATTTCATGAGTATGATTTAAATACGGTTGATAGATAATTGTTTAAATAGTCCATTCAAATATGTAAATGACACTGAATGAATAATGATAATAATGATGAAAAATAATACTAATAGCAATATAATTGTACTATTTAATAACAAGCGCTGTGAGCGGAGCCGAAAAATTCTGGTCTAGCTCTTCGAACGAAGCTGTTTAGCTGAGAGAGCTGAACAACGTACAGCTATGACAGCTGACTAACAGTCAGTTATACGAACCATGCAGTGCTCTTCCAATAACAGAACGTTTAGTTCGACGAACTGTTTACAAGTAACTATCTAATATTTAGTTCCACGAGCTGATTTTTTTTTTCCGTGCAGCTAATTTTTGACGAGTCAACAGTTGTGGCTTCGTCACGTGCCTCATGTTTTTAAGCGACTCCAAGGACACTAGCTTTCGTCTCATACGTGTAGTCTGAAAGGTATAAACGTACGTATGGCATGATCGTAAACCGTAGTTTAAGGATCCAGACACTTTCCAGTGCTTGCAGTGCTTTCTAGGGACTGAAGGTAGGAAACCCTGGAGTAAAACGGTGTCGCTGAGGTTTCAAGTCGTGTCTGTTTGAGAGTAGGAACTTGTCTATTCATCAACACACTTGACTCTTGAATTTCAGTTTATTCATTTTGTTTTTTCCTTTTAAATAGTCTCTCTTTGATTTTGATATAATTGTTGGAGTTTTTTAGTTTCTAGGTTCGAAATGTCTGTCTTGATGGTAACTTTACTTTTGATAACAAGTCAGCGACGATCTTCGGTGTCTGATGTTCTATCACCGAGAGACTGGAACCTCCGTACCTTGTTTCTCCAAGAAAGTTGTTGGCCAAGAGACCCGCTTCTTACAAAGATAGATGAAACCGGTGAAGAAACACACCACGTGTCCGACTCCATGGGTCAAACTCTCATCAGTCCTCGTTTTGACCATTTAGCACGTGTATTCGAATCGTTACAAATCACATGAAAGAGTTTCATTAAATTATAGATTATGTGGTGGCGTTCCATTGTTACGGTAGAGATTTTCGTCCGGTTCAAAGATTTATCATTTTGGTTATGAAAAATCCTAGTGTTATTAATTAAAATCCGATTCATTCTAATTAACGAAACGCTTCTGTCGCCACGTATCATGGGGGTTTAAAATTTTTCAACAAACAATTTCCGGTTTATCTCATACTTCCATAGCGTTATCCTTCAAGAATATTTTACCAGTCGATTTTTAAATAACTTCAAAATTTATTAAAATATTATTTGTTTTGACGATGTTTGGGATGGCCGTGGCGGGATACGATGATCGACCTGAGATAAGAGCTGTAACTCCGACTGCCTGAATCAGGCATACGGATCGTATCGCTGTTAAAAAAACTACATAATAAATATTCATCAACCTCCGTGGCACCTTCGCCGTGAAGAAGGTGATCGCGGGCTTATGGAATGAGAAAATGGCTAAATGTCATAAATACGTTCCGCCACTCGAATTCAATTATTCAGGGCGGCTGGACGAGAAAAGCGTTACGCACCCGGGTGAAAAATAACCAAGAATATACCCTCCACTTCGCAAAGTACGAGCACGATATTTGACGAGAAGAGCGATAGCGTGGTTACATAGCTCTTTCACGCGCGTAGTATCAGAACTCGTTTGTAGATGCTGATAAAGAGTAGCCGAGGAAGAAGCGACGGACGATAACCGCATACAGGGTCTGGTTCAGCAAGACGGTTGTAGCCTTGATACTACTCGCAAAAAGGAGCGGGTAAGTCGTTTGCAGTAAACACGGTTCGCAGGAAGCTGCCTCGGGTTCGGGGGTCGGCGGAAAATAACATGAAAAAGTAGTCCATCCGAAACACGCCTTTCACACGCGGTATCAACGGATGCACCAGGAAGTAAGGTTAGAGTGTGAGACCGAACGTTTTCTATAGAAGTGGGGCCAATTTGGGGTGGGGTTGAAATTCCGAATCTGAAAAGTTCCAAAAGCGCCAAATTTCGACTTATTTTCGTGGAGAAACTTAAGGTGAAGAACACTAACTTCCAGGACACATCAAAGTTTCGAATGGTCCGAAACCCGGCGATCAAAGTTCTGAAAGTGTAAAGTTAAGAAAGGGCGAAATTCGGACAAGTCAAAGTTCTGAAAGTGCAGGAATGAGAAAATTGAAAAATCTGAAACATCGAAATTCTGAATGACCGAAAACTTTTAGTTCTGTAAATTTCTGGCTCGGTGAAATTTCACCACTTTTATTTTTCACTGTTTTGGATCTTCGATATTTTTACCTTCGGAATCCTGGTCATTCTGATTCTAGGTTTTTGTCATTTTTACACCCAATCGTTGAGTAGACTACGCTGTGTGAGTTTCAGTTTTCGGACTTTACTTTTTCGGAACTTTGTTATATCGTAACCTGAATATTCGGAATCTTGCATTTCGAGACTTTGAGCCGTCGGGTTTCCGACCAGTCAAAATTTCAGTCTTTCATAAAAGTTCGATTTCAACATTTCAAGTTTCGCGATCAAATGATTCCGAATCAGACACTTTCGAAACTTTTTAAATTCGGAACTTCAACCAGGCCCCGCCAATTTCGGTACACACGATTCGGTAGTACATTTAAAAAAGCTCGCGGCGTAGTAACGCGTCTCGTTGTAGTACACTTGGCTTCAGTGATTCTGTAACGGCAAATTTTTTCGACAAGTCGGTTAGGTTGGCAATGCAGAATCATCCCGCAGCGCCACCGCCGGCTGATTGCGGAACAAGCTTTGTTTTGCTGAAAATCTATTCGTCGGTCATGAGTTACGTTATGTTTACAAAGATGGAGTCTGTTTCGCGGCCGGCCGGCGGTGGCGCTGCGGGCTGTTTCTGCATTGCCAACCTAACCGACTTGTCGAAAAAATTTCCCGTTTCAGAATCACTGCGGCTAAGTGCACGAGAACCAAGTGCATTACCCACAATTCCTAAATCTACTTCGGAAGCGCGACGCTGCGAGCAGCACTCTTGGTACTACCGAACTCGGTAACAAAAATTGGGCCTTCTTTTTTCATGAATAGAGACCAGGAGTTCGGTTTCTCTCCTAATATCACATTAGATTCATTGTCGCGGATCGATGCCTCCTAATTGACAACCACCTGCTTTCACTGTCTACTGTATTCCGGATAGACGATGACACATACGGAACGAATTATTCAACTACGTCGGAGTGACAATCCGAATTAGGGCAAGTCACGTAAATATTAAATTATACCCAAGGAGGTGCCGCGTCGTGTCGGGGAAAATTTTACTGCACCAGTCGCCGAGATTTTCACCGTTTTCTAACGCCAGAAGCAATGACAATCGCTCCTTCTCCACCTTTTTCCGTGCTCGATATCTCGGCCGAGGTGATCCCCCCATCTTCATTCCTCGTTTACGGGTCTTCGCGCTACACGTATATTCTACACTCAGCGTTTATTCTCCGTGGGAAAAGAAGAAATCGACGCTGTGCTCTTGTCTCATGCAGGTATAAATGTATGTATATTCGTCTCTCTGGAGATGATGTATAGGTATACTTTCTGCAACGTTTTCCGGGCAATTCTTTAGAACACCTTAAGCTTGTTCGCATACATTTTTTTGGTCCTTTACCGCAAATTTTCACCCCGTCAAGATCTCTCAATAGAATGCTGCCAGACATTTCGCAATTTTTTTTTATGATTTTCTTTCCACGAAACTTTAACAATCTGTCACCGTAAATGTTTGCAGTCTTATTTGAAGCGATGAATTTCTATACTAGATAATAACTGCCGTGATATTCTAATCAATAATTAATTCAAATTTCTTTTATCACATGCAGGAGGATGAATTTTGTCTCTCTAAAAAAAAAGTTAACAAGTTAACGAATAACAAGTTGTGAATATGAAAAAAATCTCGCAACTCTTGCATTAAACTCATAATCTGTGTTCTTATGTATAAACTTTTCTTTGTAGACTCTCACTTTATAGATTTCTCTGCATACGATAATTTTGCAAGTTATGAAAAAAAATTCAAGATCAGCACTCCACCGAGGCAATAATTGTAGCGCAGTATAAGATCAGTGAACCAATGATTGCGACTCCTTTTCCGTTTCTATCAACTACTCAAAAAAGAAATCAAGCAAATATATGTTCTCATCATCGTATCCCAAAACCGCGGATTGGATTTTCGTAGACAGTCTTCTTTCCTCTTCTTTTCATTCTTTCAATTTCATTCTTGGCCTCAGACTTGTGGTCTGAAATAAAAGGACGCGTACCTCACGTCGAAACTTTGCAGCAAAGACTAGCGTGGCGAAGGACAGCAAAGCTCATAAACTGTCGACTTCGGTTACCAGATAGGCAAATGTTTAAACAAGCCTAGTCCTACATGCGGTACTGCCCAACTTTCGGAACTCAAGCAGTGCCGTGAAATCACCTGAGACCCATCCTGACCCTGACCAAGGAGCGGTCCATCCCTTATTTGAAACAGAGAACTTGTTCCGACGACGATTCGAAGATGAACTAAATTAGTCGGTTGGAACTCGGTTCCACGTATCTAACAATAAGACGTATCAATTACGAATCAAAGTATTGGATTATTAAGTGACTAGCACCAAGAATGATGTTCTCTTCAGTTATGTTCTCTTAGTGTAAAAACCATGGGCACAAAAACAAATCGATGTGGTGAATGACAATATAAACATAAACGGCGGGCTCTTTAGACGATACATGGTTGTCTGCTTTTTCTCAAATCTCTCGCTGTTTTTGCTACCCAGATGCCGAAACCTGAATCCCTTGGTTCCTCCAAGGAGCCAGAAGGTCCGAACAGTCTTTAGCCTCTTACTTAGTGAGATTAGAATAGTAAAGACGGACATTCTCGTGGATTTACAATAAAAGATCACAGCAGGTGAAAATTCACTGCATTCTTGCATTATATTATTTATGTTTCCATTTCCAATAGAAAGTAACCTCTTGACTAGGGGGCATAGAAACTTTTGCCAACGTCCGAGGGGTTGGCTATCGCTTTCGAAACACCGGGGTGACGATTATTGACAAGCTTGGGAATCATATCCGCTAAAAGTGGAGTTTTATCCGTTATTTTCGTCCATTGACTCGCGTCGACATCGCAGCTTCTATGTCACGCCGATAAGAGCGCGAAGCGTCTCGGGCACCTGGGGCATGCAGGAATCCGGGCAAAGAGCACTACGCTACGTATCCTCGACTCTGTTTGATCGGAACGACAGTGCGCTCGTGCGGGTATCGTTTCCGTGTGAAACGAGCGTTCACAATTCTCCTCTCCGACTGCAGTGTTAAAGGCGGGAAAGGCGAACGACAAACGGAGGAAAGGCGAGAGCAGAAGAAGCAGGAGAAGTAAAAAAGATCGCGCTACTGCCAGGCTCGTAACTGGCTTACTTCCGTCTCACTGCTCCAACCTTTTGACCCTCTGCTATCAATTTATCGCAGCTGAAGCACACGTTCGGTACGCCTTGCAACTAGGAACGGTATCGCCGGTTCCTCCACTTCCATAAACTATCGGAGCTTTTCACCCTTGGCCTTTTTCGCACGCACTCGCGGAGCTTTTATTCGGACCGGATATAAAAACTACAATGGAGAACCAGGTGTGCATTGTGTGCCTTCCGTACCTCGGCCTCGTATTCCGTTAATCTTCTCGAAGTGTTGCAAGGTCCGAAGGTTATTTATCACAATCGCGTTGAAGGTCTTCGGTCCTTCAAGGGCAGGCGTCAGCCTCGACCCAGTGCCGTGACTTTTAATGAAACTTCAAACGCGGAGAGCAGGGATTGATATTTGATTCAAATAACAACGGAAAGAAGTAAACCCTGCAGAGATGGAAAGAACACGGTAGTTTCCAATTAGAAGCGCGGGCTTGCTCGTTTGGTCAAGAGCGAGGAAGAACCGCGTGCGAGTTCCAAACCTGGGTATTTTCTCACCACGGTCGAGGAATACCCCTGAGGTAATTGGAATCTAGGTGAGAAAGCACTTCAATTTTCTCAAGAGGGTCTCCGGCCATTAATTTCAACGATACATCACTCTGGGCGCGGTTTCTGACAACCCGGCGTTGACCGACTAGTCCTTCCGGCAAAGCCTCGTCGTTTCGGTTCAGCCCTGACTCTACGGACCCGGCATATCGGTCATTAGAAACAAGTCAACCCGCTTCTGCTGCCCGATGCGAGATACGCTGAAGTTGACTACTCGACTGTCTGTCCGGAGTTTGTCACTTTTGCACGTGTCGCCAACAATAAGCGGTCGCTCGGTGACAGATCGTCGAGCCGACCAGCTTCGGGTCGTTTTCTATACACGAAGTGCTGACAATGGATTCACGATTAACAGACTTACGGGCCAGAATTTCCTCCGCGGAATTTTGGCGAGTACTTTGGACTGACAAGGGAGGTATCCCAGGTCGATCTCTCCGATTTCATATCTTTTGTAATATGTTATGGTAGACTAAAAACAAAACGACACGTCTTTTTTTTTAACTACCAATAAACACTTTAAGGGGGTGAAACCATCCTCCAAAGTAAGGCAGGTCAATCGGAGATTTAGCAATTTTTTTCCTTTTTTCAATTGAGCAAATTAAATTTTTGTTTTCTCGTTATGAGAAAACTTTTTCGGTTGAATACTGGTTGAAAAATATTATGTTCTTGTAGGCGAAACTGACAAATCGCCCCTTAAGATGCTTTACTTTAGAAGGTGGTTTCTCCCCTTTAAAGTGTTTAATGGAAGATAAAAAAAAATACGTATCACTTAGTTTTTGACCTACTATAACATATTTGAAAAAAATCAAATTGGAGGGATCGACCTAAGATACCTTCCTTCTGAGAGAAGAAAATCATTGAATCAACTAAATATGCGGTCACGGGCGGCGAAATGTATACTAATTTGAGTCAATTTAGATCTGCTGGTCTATCAAAATCTTTGATCGATTGAAATAGTCCAACTAAACATATTCTTAGACCAACAAATATTGAATTTAGATAAATAAATATTTATTCCGCCACCCGTGATCGCACTTTTAGTCAATTCGACGACTTTTTTCTATCACAATCAGTGTACAAATTTCGTTTCGGTAGTTTTTCAAGCTCGGTAATCAGTGTCGTGGCGAGTATACGAATGATCTGCAATTCATTGCGCGCATAAAAAATGGCAGAACACGGTTGCTGGACAGAAACGTTATTACAGTTGGAGTTGAGCCGTGTGACGTGGAGAAGAAAAATCGCTATAAATTTCACATTTTTAATAACGTTGCAAGATTTTTATAGACACTAGCTAACCGGTTCCAGTTTTACGCTTGTGTGATAAATGTGAATGCACTGCATGTTTGACGATCAAGTACCTCAAAGTTTTCGAAAGGGAGAACTTGAACATTTAGGATTTGAGAAGAGCAAAAATCAGATACGTTGATTTTTTTTCTTCAACGGTCAAATAAAATTTTACGTAAGAAGTAAAAACTACCTTCAACTGAAAACATCGAAAAGAATTCGAAGCTTGAAATAACGGACTACTTTCATATGTTCCAGTATTTTTTCCCCAAATATCTGAGTTGTTGAATCTCAAATGCATTTATGTAAAATTGATTTCCAAATATTTTTTTTGAAAATGCTTTTTCTAAGAAACCAGAAAAATATCTGGAAAAAATGTTTTCGTCTATTCGCGCCAAAAAAATTTCCAACCAAGACTATAATATCATCATTCCTAACTCTGGGAAAGCAGTTGTGCATTCATAGATGACTTTCGAAAAATTACAGCACCATCTTCAAATCAATTGAAAAGAGCAGTGAATTTCGGTAGCCACCTCAAACCAAGATCCACAACAACTTTCGTTTTTAGATATTTTTTGATAAAGTTGTTAGGTTCCGTACTAAACCGTTCAACCTTTTTTTTATAATATTCTCAGGGGTCGATTGCAAAATTATTATCACCATTCCAGTCGGCGTCATCGAATTACCTTCAGATCAAGTTTCCCGGTTTTATACTAAAAATTACTACCCTTCGTGCTTATTTACTGGTCTAATAATTGCGCATACCTGCCAACCTGAGCTTGCGTGAAACATTTCACGCGTGCACTTGCAGAGAGGTGCATAACACACGTGCAATACAACACACATGTAGACATTTTTACGAGCTCACCAATAGATAAGGAGGCGTGCTACACGCAAATCGCCGTCTCCATCTTTTTCATACATCGCACGCTTGTGAGCTCGTAACGCCGGGTACTCGTTAATTTTCTTAATCTTCAACCGAGGCTGAAGGGTGGATCATTACGCTTTATTTCCCATTTTCCGGTCTTTATTTTCGGTTTTCCCTATTACGCTACGGTTCGGCGAAGCCTCCTAATGGCGGAATTTATAATAATCCGTGAAGCCGCGGCCCCGGCGATACGGAAACAGGCGCTTTTAAGGATGAGTCAAACGTACATCGCAGTCGAAGAGCTCGCGGAACAAAAATATAATGAATAAAAGATGTCCGAAATGCGGTTGAAGCTAATCGAATCGAATTTAGTTAAAACAATATCCTCTCAGCCCAGGCTGAGAAAAATTTTGTTTCGTGTAGTTAACGGAAGGCTCTAGTTGAAATAATTATTGTAATTACAAGAAAATGATATGGTATGAATAACCATTTAATTAATAACTTATGCAGTTTATTACAGCTTTCTTGGTCGGTTTAAATTGGTCAATTACAAGGATTTTTCATCAATTCATTGTTGAAAAAACATAAAATTGTCGGAATACTTACGAGGAAATATGATACAAGTGAACGTAATCAAAATTATAATAACATTAATACATTTTCTAATGATAACTATAAAATTCAATTTTACGTTTTATCAGGAACTACATTTTTCCGTTATGGTGAAAAATTAAAGTTGTTGTTAAGGATCGTGTAAAGTTAACATAACTTGAAGTTTTCTTCACTGCAGGGAAGTAATTGGAAAAGCACGACTTTCCACTACAAAAACAAAATCAAGAATTTCAGTATAACAAGATTGAAAATTCAAAAATATTGATTGTGATTGCATTTTGAAGACAATGGCTTAATGGTTTAAATCTACTGATATAATACAACTTACTTTGTTCTAAAAAAGAATCCATACATATAACTACAGTTGAATTATTGCAACAATGATAAAGTATCAGTTCATTCTTCTCAACTTTCAATCATTTCACGAATCACGTTTCTATCATCAAATGATAAACTCGATAGAAAAAACAACTGCAGTATTTTGTATTAAGAAATTTATTTACGATACAGAAAAAACTTGTTTACATAAAAAAAAGTTCGTAGAATACGCTTTTTTCATTTACGACGTAATTCACTGTTGCGTGCTCTTCAAAGTTGTTATTGGTGCAGTAGAAGTTTCCTGCTCTTCCAACTTTTCTTTCCAATTCAAGTAAATCGCATTTTAGATAACGAAAATCGCAACTCAATCAACACCAGCTACGCCTTCGGAACCTAATTCGTCTCGACAAATTTCTATGTAGACAATTTTTTGACCAAACTATAGATATATGAGACGCCCTTAAATAGACAAATATTTCTTGAAACTCATAATAAAGAGGAAAAAATCTAAGGATAAAAAGTGAAACGAAACTGAAATATGATATGAAAGCCTCGACACCTAACCAGTCCGAGAGAGAAGGCACGGAGCTTGCGAGGCGCAATACGACTCTTTGTAGTGACTTGAATAAAAAAGCTCGAGTTACTCTCGCCGTTCCGTACAACTCTTCAACTTTCCTCGGCTCTGCTCTCGGGTTCTTCCTCTTTCGCTCGTTATTAGCGAGCAGAGTCCAATGGCTACCAAGGGCCAGCCCGCGCATTTCCAAAGACACACAGCACACTTTGCCGCCTTAGATCCTTTGTCATACTTACCCTTTCCTCTCCCCTAATTAGGCCTATCGATCGAAGGCGCTACGAATACTTGCAGCTGCTTCCTCTGCGAAATATCGTTTGGATTATTATGGAGATATCGTAGGCCAACGAAATGATCGAGACTTGCCTCGATGGCTGTAATACTTCGGTTGATATACACGGAAGTAGAAATTGTTGTTGCTGGATCCTCGGAAAAGCTTTGCCACTTTTTAGGAGACTCGATCGCATCGAACTTCATCCGTGATAACTTTGAGATCGGTAACAATGTACAGAGTGCTGAGAATCTAAAGTTCTAGGCAATTAAAGGTGGCGTTGAAAATTCTACAAAACATTTCAAAGGACTCGATCGAAAATGAGGAAGATGGAAAGAAATTTTTTTAATAAATATGTCAATCAATTTTATTTGCACTGATGATTGGTGAACACGAATGAAAAAGCAAATTCGAATAACATGCTAAGGTATCGACAATTTGAAAACAGGTTTTATAATTACAGCGTTAAAAGTTATCCAACTCCATGAATTTTTTTATATCGGATTCTAATCTTTTTTGGCTTATTTTGTTCGCTACAGAAGTCGTCGGAATTCACATAAAAATTTTTTTCACCGAAGCGATCTCCAGAATTGATAGAAATAAATTTTTGTAAGTGTGAAGCAACAGATATTCGAGAATAATTACATACAGCGCTAAAACTATAATCTTGTAAAAGTTTTATTGAAGGTTATCGAGGCAATTTTGAGGATCTTATCAGCAAGAAAAGTGAGCCCAAAATTTCCAAATCGCGATCATTGAATTTCAAGTTGATTTCTATGAAATAAAAAAATTTGTAGCCTTCGTTTCTTCATTCAAAATCAGTCACTTCGAACACATTAAACTAAACATATGACTTCATGGAACAGGAAATAATATCGGAATATTCTCCGAATAACTTGGAAAATAGTGAAAATCCTTGAGCACCTCATCACCGAAAATGTATCGAAGGAAGAAAAACTATACAATTGCACCTTAGAGTACAAATCGATGAAAGTCAACGGTGTATTTGTTTAATACGGCCTAGAATGCCTCATGTAAAAAAAAAAATCATTTAATTTCTACAGTATTGATTCATTACTGCTTTGAGAAATATTTCAAAAAGTTTAAGAATGTATCAAAAGTACAATTCAGTAAAAAAAGATGATGAAAATTTGGAATTTTTAAAGTAAAACTGAAGTTGAAATGGTTATATTTTATCGAAAGAATAAAATTACTGAACGGAAAGAAAATTGAAGCTTTCGAAAGATCTTACCGTATATTCGATTATTTTCTTCTTTCTTTCTTTTTTTCGATGTGCCAAAACCCTACCAGTTGTTCAATTTTATGGATAAGTATTCCAATAACGTTATTCATGGCTGGCGTGGATTCGGTGAATTATAAGTCAGAATTTTTATCCAGCTGTTTAACCAACAATAAATTACGGTTTAATGGTCTTGAATTTTTTATCAATACCGCAAACATGTATTTTGTTAATCTCTCGTTCCAAATTATCAATAATAATACGAAGTGGTTCAGTAATTACCAAGCAACGTTACGCATAGTTTAGGCTTATCTCTGAACAAAGGTAACGTCTTAATTGAGTCTGAAATTCGAATTTCAAAACTTCCACTCTTCTTTGAAACGTTACTCAATTTAATTAAAGAAAGCATCTGTATCCTGTGTGCCGTACCTAGAGCCAACAAAACCACCAATCTATTAGACAATTCCATTGAATTCAAAGAATCTAGCGAGTATGTCTTTGAAATTGAATCTAAAACTGATCTCACGTCCCGTGTCTTTTCGTACTTTGCTTTCAAAGGCCTGGACCTAAAAACTCCGTTGAAAAACTTTGACACTACAGGGCTTTTTGAAACACGATCACCTGCAGATGATAACGAAATCGCTGTTCTACACATCTTCAAAGTCCCATTGGTCGCGTTTGATTAAACTACGTTCGTTAACCAAATTAAAATCTTATCTTCACCAGCTTCTTAAGGGTTACAACCAACAGACGTAGAGTATGTTCCGATCCAATCCTTGATAGGTTGACTTATACTGCTTCACAGTTCCACTAAACAAGGAAGCAATGAAAGGATCTCTGGACTCTTCTGAAATATTTTTCGGCTTCAATCCTTCCCTGATAATTTGCCGATAATCAGTGACAACTTGTTGGCAAGAGGGTGATGAATCAGTCTTCAAGGGGAAAGAAGCAGGTGAGACGATGATTTGAAAACCATAGATGGTTCCATTAAAGGGGAAGTGAACAGAGGGTACCAAGGCTGCGTATGACTGTCCAGTACCACCATGACACCATGTGTTTGATCCGATACAATTTTCTAATTACTCGTAAGATCATCGAAAAAGGCGGAAAGGCATAAAAATTCAAATCATTCCAATCCAGAGTAGAAGCATCAATGCCAAAGGCCTCTCGATCGCGATGCTAAGAACAAAAACTTGAACACTTCTCGTTATTACGCGATGCGAATAGATCAATTTGGGACGCACCCCAATGAACAACGATTCGATCGAAAGCTTCAGCTGAAAGCTCCCGTTCTATGTCAACGTTTCGAACTCGAGAACCTTAACCGGCTTCTGTTTTTTTTTTGTTTTTTTTTTTTTATTGGAACATTGTACGAAACTAGATCCACAAGCGTCCCGCTTCTCGCACCACTGCCAAATTTCACAAGAAATTTTATTCAATTTTGGATATTGAATACCACCCACACGGTTGATATACGAGATTGCCGTTGCGTTGTCTATTTTTTAATAATATTTCGCAATTGTTTAAGTTTCCGGTAAAACATTTCAATGCCAATAAAGCCGCTAATAACTAAATATTTAATATAGAAGTTACGTTCAGGAACCTTCCAAAAACCATGAGTTTATTTATTATAACAGTATGCACCTCAACCGGAAGTTGATGCATCTGAGAATTTTATTATTTTTTCATTTTTTATTTTATTTTAAGTATAAAATTTTTAATCGAATTACTTGTCCGACTGATATTTCTTTCCCACCAAACAAAACCGTCTTGAATATTTTTTGAGTCACACATTCGAGCATCGTAACTTTCGTGATTTTCAACAAACATTAAAAATCTTTGTCTTTTAAAACGTTTTGAATAAACCAAACCATATTCCACTGCTGGACAACAAGCAATAATTTGCAAATCCTAATCCTAATTTTACAAACACTCTTATCCTTGGACTCTCCGAAGAACAAGAATCTTTTCCCGTTTTGTCTCTGCGAGCTCGAAAGTTAAGGTTTTTAAACTAATAAAAATCCAAAAACTCGCTACGATTGTTAGGCACCAAATTACTCTTTGCACGATTTATTACGAACCCTAAGGATTCCAGGAGTTCTACCGTTCGTAAAATATTTTTACTACCAGATTCATAATCTGAACCGTAACATAACCAATCGTCCAGATATACGACCAATATAGAACCAAATCCTGCCTTCCTTTCTCAACCAGTCAGTCACTGGTTTCATGATATCTGTTAAAATCAGTGGAGTCTTAAACAATCCAAACGAAAGACAGACAAGCTCAAACTGTAAAAATAAAATTTTTCTCAGTGTAGACGCGCTTTTGCGTTTGTAATGAATTTGTGTCGGACGTTATCGCGAAACTCGAATAATGAAGAGATTTTTATGATTCCCGTTTAATCAATGACGAAATTCTTCCTAATTCAAAACTAATTTGATATCTATCGAAATCAGCTCAGCTGTTTTTGACTGTTCAGAAAAACGTAGATATATTTTGTTTATTCGACAGCAACTCGAAAACGGCACAACGAATTTAGGTAAAATTTTATCTGTTGGTTTGACTTCATTTAACTTAAAAATTTTTTTTATTTTACATCCAACTCCAATCCTTGAGTCTTTGTGAAATTGAAAATTGGTTTAGACCAGTCGATTTTACCGGCTTCATATTTGATTTATCTTTTATTTTGATACTTTTTATTTACGTGCCCAAACCTTAGTACCAACTGCAAAATGATTATCGTTAGAAGCTTCTAATTTTCGAAGATGAAGTTAGTCGAAAATTCTGGTCAGGTAAAGAGAGTTTAATTATTTGGAAAACGTAAACATGTTTACACGTTTCCAAATAATTAAACTCTCTTTACCTGACCGGAATTTTTGACTAACTTCATCTTCAATCAACCTCCTGGTCACGAATTTCTTCACAAAACTTCTAATTTTCGGTCAAGGCGAGGATATTCTAACAATGATAGAAGTATAATATCTGCGTGGATCGTTGCCACGCTAGTTGAAGGAATTCCATTTACACACCTGGGAAAATATTTGTCCCTGACATTGGGTTTGGTTGCCATGCCGAGAATCTTGCCAGCCTACGAGTCGAGATCCTGCTTTTATTCCCACTATAAACGCCTCGCTATCCCCAGGGACTCATCGATAAATGGCGCGTGTTATATGAATTGCAAGCTCATCCCGCGACCCAAACCAAACCAACACGCACCGCTAACCCGGTTCGATACGAACTCGAGTTCCGATTACCTTTTTGGAGGCGGGGTTGAAATTCCGAATTTGAAAAGTTCGAAAAGGTTCGAAACGGATTCCGATGCCCGTTAAAGCTGTCGATGAATAATACACACATGTCGTTACGAGTTTTCCCCTCTTGGTTGTATGTTCCATGTCGCCATTCATCGTGTATCCATTACAATGTGCTTCTAATTCTCGCATTATAAATATTGGTGCACCTCTCATCTCACCCGAAAAGGGCAAGTTAATCGTAACCTGCGTCCCTTGTACATTTCGAATTGTTCCTAACGCCTATTTTTCTGCATATTATCAAATTAGCGTCTCGTTTTGTTCGATTTGCCTGCTTCGCTTCTGTACGACTGGCGTGCTTTTTCTGGATTCTTATAGATCGTAAAGAATTTCCGTGCTATGCAATTGATCAACATCCAGCTGCATGAATTTCAATCCAACCGATTTACACTGAGAAAAATTTCATTTGCTATAGTAACTAGAAAAATTCAGTAAAACAGGTATCGTTGAAAGAACTGTTTGAATATTGTTGGAATAACGAAAAACGAGGTACTCCTAACCATTTTGGGCTATTGTCGATCCTTTTTTGGTAATTGCGACGCAAAATCATTTTGTCCGGTTTACTCTACTTTTTTAGTTAAATAAGGCTTTAACGTCAATTTATTGTTGCACTAGCATTAAATTTTCGCAACAGTTGCAAGAAAATATAATAACAGTGATCGTAATGAGAAAGAATAGTAACCGATACCAGACTAATTTTCATTTTCTACCTAGAACTATATTTTTCGATTGTGGTAAAAAATGAAAATAGTTAAGGACTGAGCGGTAACGGAACTAAAAATTTGTCTCAGTGTATTTGTAATTATTGTATTTTATTTACACACTTTTGTCTTTATATCTATTTACGTCCGTGTTAATTATCTCTATACCATTTGTTAACCCTTTTTACACACGTTAGTATCGCTTTCGCAATTGAACATTATAAATATGAATTGTGTCACGTGATTGGAAATCTTATTCAAAATCGTTTCTCTTTTGGTTATTCCGTTCCTGACGAGTCTACTCTAATAAATCTCACCTTGTTTTATAATTTGTGCTTTTCTTTATCTTTCTCGCGAATTACCTTGTATCTTTCTATTCAATCAGATAAATAAACCATTACACGCTAAATTCGGAATTTTTTGGTGACGAAACTTACAGTAACAGATTCAAACTTTGACGAAACATCAAAGTTCCGACGGTCCGAAAACTGACGCTCAAAGTTTCGAAAGTGCGAAGTTCCGACAGGGCGAAAATGAGAAAACTCATTTTTTACACCCACTCGTTGAGTAAACTATGTGAGTATATTTTAATTTTCGGAATTTTACTCCGTCGTAACTCAAATTCTTGGAATTTTTCATTTTGAATCCTTGAGCTGTCAGGTTTCCGACAATTCCAAATTATGTTTCATAAAAGTTTAATTTCTTTACTTCAAGTTTCGCCGCCAAATAGTTCGAAATTGGGCACTTTTGGAACTTTTCAATGTTGCTGAACAAAAAATCGAAATTTTTACATTTTCGAATTCCCAGTACCATGCAAATTAGAATATCGATGCCAATTAGAGTAATAATTTGCGTTGTATCAATTAAACGACAACAAATTGGTATTTTTTAATCCGATAAAAGTTTTCCACTGATTCTTCGACTCGGTTCACATTAAATTTTCTGAACTCCGAAAGATCGTCGTCGATACGAAAAAAACGGAACATTTTGTAAAAATATTGTTCTCGAAACAGTGTTTGATAATATTGAGAATCTATATGAAAATAAATCTACCACTTCGCTGCAAAATAACTTTCCGTAAACATTTCTCTCCGCTTAGCCAAAAATTCGAAAACAAGGCACTTGAAAGACGCAAACTAACGAGAAGCACCCGAAGCAGAAGAACAATTGGTTTCATGATACTCATCTGGTTCCAGTAATTAAACATCTCCTGTCAACATATCGGTTTTTCAATCGATGCATGAAGATAATCCCGACGAGCCAATAACTCTGGCTTAATTAAGCGTTGCCACTGCAAATCAGAAAAAAAGAACGGAGGAGTATTCAGAAGAATATTTTCATTAGTTCATCCAAATTTTTCACAAAAGTAATATTAATTCTATTTACACTCGGTACGAAATAATTATTACATTTCGATGTATCACTTTTTTCACAATTTTTCTTTAATATCCTTCGAATCGTCAACAAGAGAAATTCTCTCCCCCGGCTTGCGAAAAAACCTTTTGTGATTTTTTAAGGAGTTTTAAACTCACTCGTTTCCACGAATTTCATTTCTGGTACCGTGATATTATATACGTCAGGCGACGTACCATCGAGGATACAATATATGCGGGGGTGGAGAAAGGGGGGGGGGGGGGGGGGGGGATGTACCCAAAATAAGACGTTCAAACGGTTCTCATACTACGCAATTAAACTTCGATCTACCGATGCGGAAATAATTTCAACGAACCGGCGTACAATGGTCGTCGGTAGAATGATCTAGTCAAACATGTTCATGTAAGAGGAAAAATTCGTCAAATAAGGAAAAATGAGTTTCGTCATTCCGCAGCCTATACGAGTCGGGTAATTAGGAGCAAAATTGATGACGTTGTATCCGAGGAAAAATTTGTTCACGATCGCTTTTCTTTCCACACACGAGCTTCCGTGTTTTTTCAACGTTGAATCTACAGAGATTTCCGTCTTCCAACGGAATGGGAATGTAGGTTGCTCCGAACCTTGCGTAATTCGGTAACCTTTCCCAAACTCGTATCGGACTTCGTATGTTGAATAAAATATCACGTACTACTTCGACCGTTCGGGCACGACAGTTTCCATTTTCGGTGGCAGCGGGCCTTCGTGCAGGTTTCGTAGGACCGCGTTGGAGTTCAGGGACCTCTTTGCAACATCTGCGGCCGACTGATACTGCCATTCCATTCCAATTTGCAATTTTCACCGTTGAACCGAACGTGCCATGCCCGCCGATCATACCGAGAGACGAGATTTCTGTCGAAAAGAAAACGGTGATGCTGTCGCCGTTCGACAAATATACGTCAACGTATAACAATCTGTATCACTGTGGGTCGTTGAGGGGTTAAGCCACTCTGGAGACCGAAAAAATAGGCTTCTTGGGGATTTTTTTTCAGAAAAACTACAAAATAAATCAAGATTACAAAAAGGGAGTTTATCGTACGCATCAGTGACTGTATACAATGATTTTTTTCAGGCGATTAATTTCAAAATGGCGGCTGTGCAGCCTTTTTGCGATGATGTCTTCGTTTTCCAAGGTCTACGGCCGGACAAGCAGCTCTTGTAATTTTTGAATTATAACGAGAATGAATTTTTTTCGATTATATATAATAACAGGTATACAATAAGTGCGTAGGATTTTTTTGATACATCGATCTTTGGCCAAATGGCGGATTTCTAAAGTGGAAAGTGAAAGATTTGCCTAAAAAGTCGTCAGATAATTGTTAATAACAAATGAAATACGCAATATATAAAAAAAAATATCCTACGTACTTCCATAGACAATGTATTTTTCAAGACGTATGAAACATTTCAACTGAATCGGTTGAAAATTGTCTGAGTTATGTTTCCGGCCAACTTGAAAAATGCCGTTTTGAGATGAACACGTTTGAAGTTTTGAGTAGCAGAAAAACGAGAAAACGAGCTTTTATCGACTAGCGTCCTTCTCAAATGCTTGGCTGTACCTAACTGACTGAAACAGACATTCGACAACTCTGAACTTGTCTGGACTAGTCAGGAATCCCTTCCCTCTAGCGCTCAGGAAAAGAAACTTGCTGCGGGCCAAGCGGCCTCGTACTAAAATTCGAAAACCGAGTACATACAGATTTGTCCCGGCCATAATCTTTTGGGAAATCATTTTCGAGGTCCTAGGGGACCATGAAAGAAAAAAAATTCGATTTTTCAAAAATTCTAGAGCAGCCTAATCCCTTAAGAGCATGCAGTATCCCTACCTTTACCGACCGAGCAAACTCGAACGTTTTCTTCCTGTATTAAATAAACAAACGAACGAAACGGGTTCAAATCGTGAATATGATGTGTGGTTTTTTGACACGTATTACTGCATCCACATTTCCAGTATTTCAAAAGTCAAAAAGTGCATAGCAGAGTTACTTTGTGCAATTCCGGAAAGAATAAGGAGTAATAGATTTTCGAGTTATGAATAACTTTCGAAATTTGAACCCTTTCCGTTCGTTTGTTTAATTGATACAGGAAGAAAAGGAGTGAGTTTGCTCAATCGGTAAAGGTAGGAGTACTAGATGACCTTAACGGATTCTAAGAGGTTTTTTAAGTATCGTGTCTCTCGATGTCTCTGTATCATAAGCCCGACGCATCAAGTTTGACTCTAAGATGAATAAAAGCAGTAAAGAGTGACAACAAAGTTTATAATGAGCTGGAAAAAATGTACAATCAATAGTGATCGTCACTTGAACGGTTTTTGGGATCTAATATCTGGTATCGCGTAATAAAAGAAGAGTTTATACGAAGAGATAAGTAAGTTAAAGATAAAAGAACAATCCTTTATTATTCGTCTAACGATAAGCAAGTAATGATTTTTTTCAAAAAAATTATTACATCTTGATTGAATTTGAAATTTTCTTATTTGCCAAAAGTTTAAACTAGTACCGAACCCCTGATAGTTGATAAAATCAATGTGACCTGCAGATCTGACAGAAATAATGTTTGTACAAAGCGTAGAAGAGTTTATTATCGATCGTTTTAATTCTTGTGAACATCACAAAAATGTACAATTTTGCATTTTTCTAATCATCGATGAGTCGTGAATTTGGAAACGGGTTTCCAAAATTCATGAGAAGAGAAAATTTATCCAAGCACTGCCGAAGAATCCTGACGTCATGAAAAAAAAAAAAAGAATTATCAGACGTATCATGCATCGAATTATTTTATCGACATTTCTCTGTTCTCACCAGTGACTTAAAAACAAGTCAGCATGGGTGGTGTGAAAATTTGATAACGCAAAGCTGGAGCAGAAATTGCAACAGAAGCGATGTTGTAATTGTTCTTCACTTTCACTTGATCGCATATTGTTCCATCGTCATGCAGCCGCCTTCTCTCGTCCGTTTCCAGCGATTTACGTGCCGACAAGATAAGTCCTGTAAAGAAGTACAACAACAGTCCGTCAGAGCTGGCTTACAAAAAGTGACTTAACGACCAAAGTGAAGAGAACATAGTTTTATCTCGCCTCTTGCAGGAAAGGTCCAACACTTGGCAAATTTACGACACATTTCGTCTAATTCACGCCTTGCGAAATAAATTCTTTCGCTGATTTATATTCACACAACTGCCCCTGACTAAGTGCGAAACAGTCGATACGGGCCGGCATGCTGTGAATTATTCACATCGCTCGTGAAATCTTCAAAATCTCACCCTCAACGCGTCGTCTGACGTGGGATGACGGAACGTCGTTCTGACGCTCCTGATAATACCGTTGAAATTTTATCACGCAATCCTTTATTCACGTACGGCGACGCTGCGAGACGGAAACACTGACAGATTTACGTGGAAAAGTAGAAACAATAATCGCAAAATTCTTACGTTTAACGCCTCGAACCGTTTCGTTCGAACCCGGTTAAATGTAGCGTGTTTGAAATTTCGTAAACTTGGTCAACCAGGATCTTTGAAGGACGATTGTGACCTGCGGCTCGGATCAAAAGTTATTGAGACAAAAAGAAAAAAGTTTTAAAAAATTTCCAGCAACATTATTCGCACCAATAACAGAAATACATCCCCACTTTCGAGGTGTTGTTTCATAAGTATTCACTGTCATTGGCGAAAATAAAATTACTAGACTTTTTAACCATTTCTGATTATGACTCAAAATACGGAAGTAACAAGTTTCAGCCTCAATCGTCGAATTTTGATAGTTTTTTCGAATTTGCATCCACCGTATTGGATCCGCCATCTTGGATTTAGAAATGATCAAATTCTGACTTCAGGGGTCTACCCAAATTAGGCGTGCTAAAAAAGGGCTATTTTCATTGATTTTTTTAATAGGTTTGTATTATGAATATTGATATGTAAGTTGTTACACTTAATAAATACACTCCCGAAATACATAGAAAGATTTTTTCCAATTCTTTTTAGTAAGTCTTTATACATGGAAATGGTTTTAGAGTCAGTATCTTAATAACTATAGCGCATATCATGCGACTTTTGATTTTTGCAAAATTGACGATATGTCGGACATTTTTCGAAAAATAAAAGAAAACCGTGTTGTTTTCACCGTTTTTAGTCAAAAGAAAAGAATAGTTGAAATCAAAATTCCTAAAAATCATTGACATACGCTATAGCTACAGTCGTAAAAAATACGTGGTGAAAATTTGATGCGGATCGGATCAGCAGTTTCGTCGACTTCATCAACAGCGCAGACCCATCTTTTTTTTTGGACCCTCCTTCAACTACCGTTTTCATGTATAAAGACTCGCTAAAATGAATTTAAAAAAATCTTTCCATGTATTTCATGAGTGTATTTATTAAGTGTAACCACTTAAATATCAATATTTATAATATAAACCAATTAAAAAAATTCATGAAAACAGCCTTTTTTAGCGCGCCTAAATCGGGTAGATCCCTTCAGATTCGTGATCAACGACCTCAGAAATCTCTGAGTAACAATATTAAGGCGAAAATATTGAGTGGAAAAATGTTTAACTGAAAAGATTAATCGTTCTCACCTTCATTTTTAACCTCTGATCAAAACTGCAGGTTCCGTTTGTCGTTGACAAACGTGAAGTGACAGGAAAATTGAAACTGCCGGTGGATGATCTATAGGCATATTGGCAATTCGAGAAGCACGCCTCGCAATTACGTTTCGATTCTGCGGGTGGGCAGCGTCAGCTATCGTGTACAGAAGAAGAAAATCTTTGCAAACATTTGCTCGAAATCTTTGTGCTTCGGAGAATATTCGTGAGGAATATATCGGCGTGGGTCAACACGGCGAATTGAATACCACAAACGGAGATCGAATATAGAATTCTGCAAGGATGAACTGGAATGGTTTTTAAAAAAGGTTCCCCCGGTCCTAGATGTGTTATCTCCTTCTTCTCTTCCTACTCTATTCCACCCACCCTCCTTCTCGGCTACTCTCTTCCTTCTACATATTTCAATCCGAACACCACCACATCCACTGTCTATCCACCGACTCTATCTCCATGTTAACTTTTCCCTATCTCGCACAGCTATCATATCCGAATCCAACAGTCACTCTGCCGATAGTGGATCTAGGTTAGATTTGTCTGCGTTGAGTCCTGCGGCTGCTGGTTCCAGGATCTACTTACGTGTATATGCTTGCCATGCATGCGAGAATGACAACGCTGGAATATTTCAGCCCTGGCATCCAGTCCCAATACAGACGAAACTGTTTTGTTCAATTCGTTTCTTCTAGTTGAGATACATTGGGTACTGTAAGGAATTGGAGCCCGATAGTTTTTAATTTTGCATCCACTGACTGTTTCGAGTCGTCTTTCAAATTTGTCAGTTCAAATTATGTGGCGCAGCTTTTGACGCATGCTCGACTCCTTCGCCGGATATCACTTGGAACAGTGCATTCAACATCCTGTGAAGGAGTTTGGTTCTGAATTCGTAACCACGAAACTTTAATTGATTCCACGATTTTGAATTTAATCTGCAAACAATAAATAAAGAATACCAAGTGACTGAGTTTTCTTCGATAAACTTTTTATTGATGTCAAACGACATTAGGTGACTTCTTGTAGGTTTGATTGACTATCGTGCGACTTTGGAAAACTTAAAACGACTTCACGAAATCTTAGAAGAGTGGTAGTGAATAAATTCAATTGAGCTTAATAAATTATAGAGATTATGATTGGTTTCACAGGACCTTGTTTTACTTCAAAAGACTTGTAGTTCCTTAAAGAAAGCTTGAAATCGCTTTCGGAGATTACACATTACTACAATCTCAATTGGATTCATGAAACAACAAGATTCGAATCTTCGAGACAACGAGACCAAACTTCGAATTCGAATCGAAACACTCCATACGTACAGTAAACCTCTCACCTTTTGCGTTGTACAAAACATACGACATTTGGACATGAAAAAAGGTAAACAATGACTCTCTAATAAGTGGAATACCGATATTTCACTCGCGATTGAAAAGATGTTCCGAGATCTTCGTTGCAACGCGATTTTTGCTTCATGTCAAGAGTGGTAAATTACTCAAGTTGTAAATTTACCCCCGGAGAAAACACCCGCATCTCTTATTCCGGTTAAAATATCATACGCTTACCGACAACCGTCTTTAGCAGGACCCTCTGGAAGCCCATACATATGTAGCACGTTATACATACTATATCACCAGATACATCGAGTATGTATGAAGCATTGGGTAAATCAAGCACCATGGGTAGGCAACTGGGTACCTAACAATACATCAACCTTGGTAATTTATGGTGGGGCGGTTAACCCCGGAGAGAGGATCTAAAAGGCAGATCCTAAACCTGGCCGGTACCAGCGCCACGAAGCCTGTTGCCATGATTAGCGAGTCACGTTATTTTCACGCTGAGCTTCTGCCTGTGGTGCTTGAAACGTCTGCAAGGATTTCGTTGAATATTCTTCGATTTTTCACCAAGAATCATCACATCGCGATCCTGCGATTCTTACGCAGGACTGAAAAACAAAATTATCATTGCGAAAAATGTCGTTTACGAACAAAAAAAAAAAATTTCTTCCATTCGAAGAAAGAACATTGTGGTATAACAAAGCGTCAATTAAGGATTTTTCACACCTTCGCTGAAGATGAGGCCGAGATTGTAAAAAAAAAAGACAACTCGTTGATTAATTTTAACAAGGCCATGTTTGTGTCAAAGTTTCGTAATTATATTGCGAAGTGGTTCGCTTGCAAGTGAATTCAAAGCAAAACTCATTGTGCCGTAGTCAAGGAAGCTCCTTTTCTATAAGGATACACGCAGTATTTCGAAAGTTTCGTAACTTCAAAACAAGTTTCCTAAATTGTTAGAAATTTTCTCAGTCAATCGATAATGCTTCGTATGCTCGCTGTAATTTTGTCGAGAGTTTTATCGTCATTTAGTCGCAATTATTATTCTATTTTTGTTTTTTTTTTTTTTTTTTTTTTTTACACCAGCCCATTAGTAGAATTTATTTTCCTCGACCAAAAAATGCATTCACTGCACGATTGGAGATTATTTCTGGTGAGATTAGATTGAATGTATTTCGCCGATGATAAACCTTTTCCTCCTTAGTTTAACAAGAAAACGTGAAAGCTTCGTTATTCGTCGTGTTTTGCTTTCGCCAATTTTTCAAGAATTCTTTCCGTCATCGATTTTATTCTCTTCTCTTACCTTATGTACGAATTGGCGAAATGAAGCACTTCGTGGAATGAGGATAAAAAAATTAAAGCCTGTCCTAGATGTTCGCGTCTTTCGGGCGTGAATAATACATTGCGACGTAACGGCCTAAATCGACAAAACCGAGGCTTCGGGGGTTGGCAAGAGCTACTTGAGCGGATGGTACACCTGGTTTATGTCTTAATAATGCAAGCAACTCTTTCAGCAGTCATAACCTCGCCAAATGCCAGTACATGTCCCCGTTTAACCCTTAAACTCAACACCGGTTGCGCATTTACACCAAACCCTAAAATGTGATTTTAACGAACCTGGCGAGATGGGACTTTTCGTAAACACGATTATTTTCAAACTTAACCACTGTTGTTTTTGAATTTTGACATTAATTATCGATTTCTGGGGAGATTTCATGTGAGAAAACATCTCACGAAAATCATTATCTCTCATTACGACGTAGTTTGGCAGTTGAAAAATTCTAAATTCCAAAACACACTAGCGCGAAATTCAAAGGTGCGTGTCTAGTAAACAAAAATTGAGAAAAACTAATTCAAAACAATTTTGAGTGCATTTTGAAAGAACAAAGATATGGAATTTCAAGACACAGTGTAAAGTTATTTTCCGCATATTATGCTTGTGGAATGCAATCTAAAATTTTTAGGGTAATACCAAAAATTTTTGGGGAGAATTCAGAATTTTGCAGATTTAATCTTTATTTTCAGTGATTTACTTTAAACTTCGAGGGTTACGCCCAAAGCGGAAAAGGTTGACCTCCAACAATTGAAGGCTTATTCTTCAGAGTTAAAGGTTATCCCTTGACTTTGAAAGTACACCCTTAAGTCTGAAGGCGTACCATCAATATTGGTGATTATTGTCAAGTCTGAGGATAAAATCCAACTCTCATTCAGGATGAACCCTTGAATTTAAGGGTTAAATTACATATTAACCAAAAAGTTGTGAGTGAACGTCAATGGCAGAAGATTTCTACCCTTAAATCAGCGCGAAATTTAATCTAGTATAGTTGAAGGATTTATTCAGGGTTTTATATACCGATTCGACTGCAACGAGCATTCGGATTATTTATACCAAAGTAAGGTTTAAAATGGACTGTTTTACGCGAGACTCGTTCTACAAGTTTTGTGACGTTAACAATTTGTCAGGTGAAAATGTGCATGGAAATGAGTTACGACAATTCTAAAATCACAAATTATGATAATATTTTGTACCTGCTCTGGATTAAAACAACTTTTCTTTAAATGTATTTCAATAAAGTTTGTCCAGTCAGAAAATAAAAATACAGATACAAAAATCAATTCAGAGAACTGAGAAATTTTATATTTTCTCATGAACAAAAAAGAGAAATACGGCGAAGATCACGATGAAAAATTCATGAAATTGGCAAGATGAACCCTAGGAATTTTATTGACGTACCTGAGAATAGATTGGGTTGAAATGTTTTCGGTAGCTGCTGTAAATTAGTCGGTATCTAATATCGTTTAGAAATAATTAAAACTCTTGAATTCTTGATAGTGTCTGCAGCCTTTAATTTCAAGTTCTGCTGTCCATAAATGGAACTTTGATACGTAAAATATGAGTCTAAGATTCGCGACGTTTAAAACGAAGCGTAGGATTTCTTTTATCGCAAGGCAAATTTAAATTGGGCGTCAGAAGAAAAAAGAACCAATAATATACAAAGTTTAGGAAATTTCCTGCTGCTCACAAGTCGCCTAGCCGTTGTATACAGCGATCCAGTTCAAAAACTTTTAACGAGGTTCAGTGATCTTGTTTGTAAAGTAATAAATTAAAGTGGTTAATGCTCGGAGTTCCTTCATTCCCCTGAGAATCGGAGGCTATGTGATTCTGCCTCCGTTCACCTTTTCGGTTCTTACCAGTTTGTGCCGCGATTTTTTCTGCTTCACATTTTTCTATCCGTAATAGATATTACCATTGGCCTGTTTTAGTTGAGTACAACTTTCGCTAGTTTCCATCTTTGTACTTACTCAAGATTTTGGCTAATTGAAGTTTTCCTGGTTCGAAACAGTATCGACGTCGTCGAATCGTCGCCGTGAAAGAAAACCGAAACGAAATTGAAAAGATTGAAACAGTTTTGAGTCATCGTTTCAATAACCAGAATCAACCAGCATATGCTTCGTGAATATCCCGAATAAATCAATGTTCGACTCTCCAGCACTCGAGAGTATGAAAGTAAATTATTAAAAACAGTAAATAAAATTCGTAAGTGAAAGCGATACGTAAAAAGCTTCTCAAATTATACATTTTATTCGTCAGACCCACTTGGATGTTCGATATTATTATGCGCGGTACAAACTTTAACGCAGTTAGAAAAAAAAGTTACAACAGTTGAAATTCTAGGTATTAAAATATCACATCCATGATATTTATCATTGTGAAAAGTAACGTATGAAGTAACGAAAAAGCCAATCACATGTCTCGTGGATCGTCGACGTTTATCTAGGCAGGAAACGCGCGATATGAGCAACGCATTGCTACTCGTACTACCAATTTCCATGACAGGCTAATCCAATGAGAGAGTAACGATAATCGGGTATCAATTTTAGACCATGTATATTCACCCCACGCCGCACGTTGCAGTAAATAATATTCGCAGTCAGCCCGCATTCCCAACAGACTATAACTGGACCGTCAATGCAAACTTAGTATTTGCCATCGTAATCAAAGTTTGTAAATATTGAATATCGAATCAGTGAATTGAATTCCATCCCCGCACGTTCGAATATCGTGTCGGTATAAGAGGTGGACATTTGTCAGGTCCGTCTATATCTGCAGTAATTTATAAGCCGCTGCATGATCAGGTTTACATGTTCGGATCCAATGCATATAGCGTGCAAATGTAAACTGCCAATGCATTAAAATAATCTAGAAGGTTTGATAAAAAAATTAAGAGGACGTCCACCAGTGCCGGAGAGATAAGGTTATGCGTCAACAAAATCGTAACCTACGTAAAAAGATAATTGTTTTTAAGTTTATGATAATCTTCAGAGTATTTTTAATAATAATGTAACTTTTTTAATTATTATTCAACGCTAAACTGAGAAGAAAATATTACTTTTTTTTACTTGTAAAGACCAGCGAGTCGGAAAAGTGGCACATCTAATACGAATGGAAAGATATGGATAAACAATTAATAAATCTTGCAATGGTCACAAGTATATTGGTCAGAACACTCGGGAATATCTGGTCACGTCTCATGCGCCCGTTCCTTTCAATTGCAGCACTCGATGCAATCCTCGTCCTTCTCTTCAAGGAATAACATACAAGCGTATCAAGAGACTGGAGTTAGCAGCGTTAACGTTACGAAACGTTTTAGTGACTGAAGCAGTAGAGTTTTCGAAATATGAATATTTTTCCGCATTTTGATTTTCCTACCATCGTGCGCAAAGTACGATTTTCCGCACGCATTGGAGTTCGCAAAGTTCCATTTTCCCATACGCTGAGAAGCGCGTGCGGGAATGCACAAGAATGTGATACCGCTCTGTACATCACAACCTTTTGTAATAATTACACGGGTCGAACTTTGCGAAAGTTGATAGGAAAAGTTGTACACGATACTCGTACGCTCTGTAAATGTACCCACCTACTTTGCGCACTCGTATCGTAATGTGCCATTACCACATCGTAAGACATTCTTGAAATTGAGAAATAACGATTCTTTTCCGATACGCGAATCGTTGCAATAACGTTACCAGCTTCATCTTCATGGCACATCGGTTTCCTTTGTCTTGCTTCGCGTGTCTTAATTGAACAACCGTCAACAAACTCTGCGGTTTTCTTACGTTTCGTGCGTTTTTCAGCACGTATTTTCGATTAGTTAGCCATGATAAAGTATCGCTAAGACAAGTATGACCAAGTTTTGTGTAATTAACAAAAATAAGAGACAAATATGGGCGTCCGGTATTAAGGACCCGTAATTCACGACTGAATGATAAAATGTGTGCTCGATCGGTGGTGCATCAACTTTTATTGAACATTGTTTCAAAGAATACGTACCAACAAACATCACAGACGAAAAGCAGAACCGCGGAAACGCCAGTTTTTCAAAATATACACATGTGAAGATTAGGCGTGACCGCAAATTTATGCAGGTTCAAATTTTTCCCAGCGGTATGCTGGGAATCAGTGAATTTTCATAGATTAAAATTTAGAGATGTGACGTGTTATTTAAACAATTTTTGGACGTTTAATGAATCATTTATTTCTTTAATATCAAGAGCAAATGTGATCAATTTATTATAAATTATAATTTTACTTAAATTAATGGACGAGGCATACATATCAAAATCAAAGACGCGTTTATTCGTTACACGTTTCAGTATCGAAATTTCGAGTGAATTATCCTTTTGTATCAACACAATATACGCATTCGCTTTGTTTAGTAAATAAATAAACCAGCGGTGTATAATTGTATAAATCAAATTTTAAATATTGATTATCTTATATCATTCGTTCGTTCGTCCATTCATTTGCAAGATTAAAATACGTCTTTTGTACATAGAACGCTCCTTGTAAAATGATTTTTATGATGATGCTTCTCTAATTGGTCTTTTTCTTAAAACAACAACAGTTTATTGGTTGTTTTCTTTCTGTTCTACTTTAATTTTTTTTTTTTTTTTGCCGTTGTCGAAGTCGGTTCCGCAGTTTTCGTTACACAGATTTCGTTTTCGTAGATGGTTTTTCACTTCTCGTTGTTACAAGCTTTCTAAGTTTCTCAGATTCTCGACAATTGTTAATTCACTGATGAAAATACTGTCCAACTCAAGCAAACATTTCTGGTCTAATTTCAGCACATGCTCGTTGTATTCATTCTTTCATGTCGTCAGACGAAATGAAAAAGCGAATTAACAACGTGTTGCAATTGTTCATAAGTCGAGGGTCATCGCTTCGAGCGTCTTATCTATCAACAGCTTGAGTGCTATTTTCTCTCTCACGCTTTAAATGCCCCACCCTGTATATATCGTACAAACCTTTTGGGGGGGATCGCAATTTTATTCTAACGTCAGGCAGGATATGATGAAAGCTTTTGTGAGATGCAGACAAACGGATATTCTGTTTGACCGTATGCAAAAATATCCTTCACCCGGGGGAATAAGTCCTGAAAGAGTCGAGGGGAAAGGTGGTCGGACATCGAACATGCTTTGCTTCGTAATACGTGCGTACAATGATCGATACTACGGAAAACTCGCTTATTCATGTGCATATACCTATACATGTATATATTCGGGTGGCTCGTAATATTGGTTAAAAAAAAAAAAAATTTTCTCTCACTCCTTAAATTGCTTCGGAATACTAAAACATCATTTTAAAAAATGAAATCCGCTCTTAATTTTAATATTAACCCGTGCCCCAAAGGCCCTTTAAATGAGTTGAAATCGATTTTTTTTATGAATTTTTTTTTATCAATTTGCATATAAATAATGAAATAACATTGTGTGGCAACTTAAAGTAATCTAAAAGTAATATTACCGCATTCCGCACGTTTATCTGTATTTCTTAAGGTGATACGAAAATTAGAGCAATGTAAAGATGAAAAGCTGAATTTTTGATATGTTATTCATCGCTAATAAATACGTGTAAAATAATCCTTTTCAATTAGATAAAATGAAAGATTATTTAACTTGAATTTAAGAAGCTGAAATACGGAATGTTTTAAGGAAAATTTTTAATATGAAAGAAGGTGAAACTTGGACAAAAATGATCTGAAAATCAATGTAACATCTCTGAACATAGTTATTGCCAATCCAACGTTGTGGTTTTTTGATTCGATTATTTTTTGATTTTCTCGTATCTGTTTCACGTCAAAAAAGTAATGCTGTACAAATACGGATAACGGCATTTATTTTCGCAGGAAAAACTATGTAAAACTTTTTTTTTTTCAATCTTTCTACCTTGGTAATCACTCCTGATCGATTGTAACTCCTTGAAAGAGCCTTTGGAGCAAGGGTTAACATTAAAAATATTTTGTAGAACAATTCTCTTGTAAAACAATTCATGCAGGATGATTTCCGACGTGAATCTCGAACTCATTTCTACAGAAAAATATTTCGTTATAAACAAGTCCGTCGAGCATGTTTTGTAGAACATTTTCTCTGTAGAACTGCTTTCCGTAATATAATATCTTTGATTTTATGTTTATAATCTTCTTTTCAATAAGCCGCCTTCGAGACTTTTGCGTTTTGACACAAATCTCTCGAAGCCTTAAGAATGATTTTTTCAGTGTTTGAGAAAGTTCTTTTCCTGCCCGAGGTTTTTCTTGTGATTCCTGAGACAGAATTAGAAATCAGGGTCCCTTAAGAGAATCGAAATAATAGATGAGAGTAATAGCAAGTAAATAATTCGTTACGATACGTCGACTTTCCTCATTTTTAAAATCTCTAAATCGAATTTTCGCTTCTTTGAAAATTCTACATTACGGCGTTTCTACTATTTTTCACCCTCACGTGGTTGACGCAATGCAGTTCGAACGTTAACCCGCAATTCAAATACCAGAGTCTGTCTTAATTAAAGGAACAGCCAAGAACGAGAGTGTCGACAAAACAACAGCAATAATCGTTACGAGGAAGCGAGTTACTTCCAAATAAACTTGAGAGTTGAGGGGAACTTGTTTCCTCGTAAAGTTTCATCACCCCGTTTCATAAATATTATAAAATTTCTCTGTCAGTATTCCAGCACATCAGCTGCCTTCGTAAAATTCAGCGGATATTGTTATTTCCTAAATTAATCTTCCGAAAATTCCGCATCAAACGTATCCAAACAAGGAAATGAAAACGCTAAATTAAACTTCCGTCTCATCTTGTTTTTTTTTTCCTACCATCGTTTTACTTTCTGGCTTACAAACGATATCGACCAGCACGATTGCATAAAAGTGAAGCAATATGCAAGATTGTCGGGGAGGGGGGTGTACAACCTGTACAACCTATTTTTAGAATTGTTTCTTTAAAGAAAATGAAAACACTTGAAGCAATTTGAGTTAGCGGTCTTTATTACTTATACTTTCAAGAACATTTTAGAATTTTTTCCATTGAAATTAATAACAAAATGGCGGCGGTGGCGCATCTCCTGATATCATTGTCCAGCTTGTAGGAGATAGAAATTTTTTTTGGCATCAAAATACCTCTTCAGATTCGAGGTTGTAACTCAAAAGTGGAAGAAAAAAAAAATATCAAATATATACGATTATAAACAAAAAAAAAGTACATTTTTCGAGCAATAAAAATCTTACAAAAATATTCTGGGATCGATATTCAAAAATTTAGCCACGAACTCGAATCGATAAACAAGTTTTAAATATTGTGTCAAAATTTCAAGTCGATCGGATAAAAGTTTACCGAGAAATCTGCGCCACCGGATTGAAAACGTGGTCGTTTGCTACCTATGTACGCCATGCTATCATTTTGTTATTAATTTTGATGAAGAAAATTCTAAAATCTTCTTGAAACTAAAAACAACAAAGCCCTGAAACTCAAATTGCTCAAAGTCGTTTCATTTTCTCTAGAACAAATTCCTAAAAATAGGTACGATTTTAACCCCCCTCCTTATATTTATAGGACTATAATTTAGTCGTAATGATTTATGAATACAGTGCGACTGTCTCTGGTTTTGCCTGAGTTAAGAGAATTGCGAATTAACGAACGTTTCTGACTATTCTCTGCGATGGCAACTGGAATTTATGACATAATTGAATTGTTCGTCATAATTACGAATACGGGAAGCATGGCATGTTAATATTCGTATAATTACACTAATTACTCCTCGCTGCGATGATACGAATTGGCACGTGAATACATGTGCTCCATGCAGACGTTATTCCCAAGTTATAATCACCACGAAGCCTACTCATTACGTTCAATATTATGACTGGAATCGGCAGGTGCCGACGCCTCACACCAGCCTATGTTTAACACTGCATTACAAATTCACCGCAGCTGAAATCCCATCAACTTTTGGAAAGTAATCACCTTGATCTGAAATTACTTCAGCTTTTTTCCTGGATTGTCATCATTTATTTATCTGTAACGATTAGGTGCGCGAAGTTTTAAAATCTGTACCGGGTAGTCCAAATGAAAGTGAACAAGGTTTGACCCCGATCCCCGCTGAATTGGTCGCCGATTTATTCCTTACTTCAACTCCACCAAATTGATATATTTTTTAATTTTTGTCAAATTTTTTTCACTTGCCGTTTAGGAATAAGTATTTTAGACCTCGTCTTCCATAACTCGAAGACTGTGGATCTGGGAAAAAGTCGTGAAAGGGAATAAGATTGGTTTTTTTCTTCCGGATTTGTCGAAAATAATGTTTTCAACATTTTTTGAAAATTGTAAATCATCTTTTTTAAATAAAAACGCACAAATATCGACTTTTCTCTGAAACCACGTGCTCGAAAAATTTGTAACTTTTTTTGAATTTTCTTCGACGGAGAAGAAAACTTTTTAATATTTGACGCAAAATGGACACGGGTGTCGTTTGAAAGCTGCGCTTCTTTTCGCACATCAATGCGCATGCTATCGGATGATAAAATGGATTGAAGAAAAGTTGCGGTTAAATGTTACAATCCGATAGCATGCGAATTAACGTGAAAAAAAATGGAATATGAAAAATTTCTCTTTTTAGTCAAGATGCTGTACACGATTAACGATCGTCTGATGATTTCATTCGTACCCGGTTCTTCGATGTAAAAATGGGAAGAAATAAAATCATTGTAATTATTTGTGATTCCTGTAACATCTTGTAATCTTTCGTAATCCAATTTAACCTTTTATAATCCTATCGCATTCTACATTTTATTCCAGTGGTCATTCGTTATCTTTGTAACCATTCGTCATTTTTGTAATATCTAGTATGCTTCAATTGTTGTAATCTCTGTGATTAACTTAAAATTTTCGTAATCCTAATCAGTGCACACCATTTTTACACCGTGATTAATTCCACGGAGAAATTTGATTTTAAATTTTTACAAAATTCACTCTCGAAATAAACGCCAGCTATCAGATTTGCTCTAATTAAAAAAATTTTGACGGATCGATGCCCAACTTCGGTTGAATTGCGTTCAACTTCAGTTCCAAGTTTCGTTTCAATACCTCACAAAATCCGTTGCCCGAGAAATCGCAGCTGATGCCAAATTCCAGCCGAATACATAGTTTCACGAAATTAATCATTTTTCCGAACCCAATAAACGAATATTCGAACAATTCGACTTCGCGGAACCGAATAACCAATCCGTCAAAACGAATAAAACTATTTTTCTCGGTACAACTCCGCAATTCCGTACAACAAATATCCTACGAATCCCGAAATCAAGATTGTACGCCGCAAGAAGATAATATCTGTAGCGGTGAGAAGCGTTCGCGGTAAGCCGCAGTCGAGTGTTACACGCGCCGGCTTGGCTTGCACCTAGTTGTCTAAAGTTACATTTCCGCACAGCTATTATGCCTAGCATCCTGAGAAGCCGAGGGAGGCACTAGTGCTTGACTATTTTCCAGCTCCGGTTCATCCGATGCAGGCGGCAGGCGTCTCACTCCAGGAATTTCCCCCCGCAGCCCCTGCTGGAGTCCCTGAGAGGCTCTCACAGCTTCTCCCCGAGCTCTCAGTCTCCCGGCTTTTTCATCTCCCTTCTCGGTACTAGCGAACAGAGAAGATTCTCGCCTGCAACGTCTTAAACACTCTGGGCAACTGACGCTGTGAATTACAGCCACAGTCAATTCCGATACACCGAAGAAAATCTTTCTCCCCTGTTTACCGGCCTCGACGTAGCGTCTGCGAAAATCCTCACTGGCGGCGCAGCTCGGAAGCTGCATGTCGCAGGTATCCAGAGTTCTTGGGATGCACGGGGGGTGGAGGGTGGTGAGGAATTTATCCACGCAAAAACGGGGCGGGACTGTGATTCCGAATTTTAACATCATGACGAAATATCCAAGTTTCGAATGGCGCAAAACCCGACGCGCAAACTTCCAAAACGGCAGGATTTCGAAAGCACGAAATTCTGAAAGGGTCTAACTTGGACGAGTCAAAGTTCCGAAGGTGCAAAAATGAGAAAATTTATAATTCTCAACCAGCCAGATTCTGAAAGATCCGAGATTTTCAGTACCCTGAATTTCTGGCTTGGTGAAATTTCACCACTTTGGTCTTTCTTCGTTTTGGAGTTTCGATATTTTTTCGTTCGGAATCCTGGTCATTCTGATTTTCGGTTTTCCTGAATTTTTACACCCACTCGTTGGGTAAACTACGCTGTGTTAGCACATTTCAATTTTCGGAACTTTGCCCTATCGGAATCTTGCAATGCGAAACTTTGTTGTTTTATGAAATTTTCATGTCTTTTCTTCAAGTTTCGCCACCAAATAATTCGGAATTAGGAGCTTTCGGAACTTTTCAAATTCGGAATTTCAACCCCGCCCCGCAAAAACATCCTGTAATCAAACTCAATTTGAGGTATGTAACTTTTTACACAGTCTTTTACAATTTCAAAAGACTTTGAAAATCCTGTAATTTAAATAAACAATACTCTGTTGTTGATAAATTTTAACTTGTATTTTGTTCAATCTGGTCATACGGAGGTGAAATAAATAAACCTGATATAAACGTGTTCGAAAAGTTTCACTAAAACTAATCCGTCTTGTTAGATCTGATTATGAACGTCTCTGTAATGCTGGAAAAAATTAATGCACTGAATCTCATCTATCAACACCGTGCTATTAACAACGTCAGAGAAATAACATTATCCTATTATTTATTAGTCCATATTGCTTACCGAATTCTTATCAAAAATAACTCGTTCTACTTATAAACGAATCCTCCGCCAATTGATTGCCTGTAAGCTCGATTTTGGATACCGATATTACATTTTTTGATGTATAATGAATATATCTCGAAATCTGTTGAATAACAAATACAAGACAATTACAAAGGATTTCTTCACTGCATCGAAAAACGTCAGAGAATAGGAAAATTTTGTGAGAATATTCAATTTTTAACAGGAACCACATTTTTTAACCTACATTTCAAAATGTAAGAATCCATTTCGTAACTGACAAGTTATTTGCATATAGATATTTCTATCCAGGGTGTCAGGAAATTTTTCCTGCAACGGTTTCCACAAAACTTACAATATTATTTTTTACTGCTTCATGAGAATTTTTCATTTTGATATTCTGCATAAATTCAGATTTCGATGTGTTTTTTGCTTTGAATACATAATAAACTCTACGAAAGACCTCAACCTTATAAATATACAAGTTCACAATACGAGAAAATATTATTGATTCTCTAGTTTAGATGAAAAGATTTTTTCTTGGGATATGATTGAATATGTTACTCGTATTGTAACTTTTTTGCCTTATTCTAGACTCTCTTTCGTCTATAGTATATCGATCAAAGAAAAGATGAAAAACAATACAAGAAGCGACAACATTGTCCGCATTCACGTGCAAGATTATAGACCCGGCAAATATTATAGATCAAAAAGTGTAGATCCACGACGACCGAAATCCATGGAGTAAAACTGCAGCCGGTGCCGTAGAACAGCATAAATCTGGATTTATTTACAACGCAAACTACGCAAGCGGAAATATAATTTCATGGATTGTGCGGAGCTGTGTGTGTGTGCTTGGGGATCATCCAGGTGCCGGGATTTCGCGGGGTACGCAGCCAATCCTGCGAGCGGTGAGAGCTCTTCACACTCGCCTAGATTTCTCGCTTACGGCGAACATCAACCGCGAAAATGGTCGGAAAAGTTGCACCGCTACTCGTGTACTAATTACCAGGATACACGACAACCCGAAGTAGGTGTTCGTATACCTGCTGCAGTGCATACTGTTCCTGCCAGGGCTGTCGGCTCACTGACTAGCCTCCAGCTAACTAATGATCCCCGGTACTCGTACAAGTTCGCATAATGAGCTAATGTACGCGTCCAAAAATCAGCTCCAACTTTGACCACACTACTGTACTCTATGTGACTACCGATCGCCGAATAATGGCGATGAATCGATGCATTTTATTGGATTGAGGCACCGTTAAGAGGATGGTATCTGTAATCAGTCATTACCGACCGGTAAGACCTCACTTGTTAGTTATAGGCGTCCAAACACCGGCCCCAACTTTGACCACACGACTGCATTCTATGTGACTACCGATCGCCGAATAATGGCGATGAATCGATGCATTTTATTGGATTGAGACACCGTTAAGAGGATGGTATCTGTAATCAGTCATTACCGATCGAGTAAGGTCTCACCAATTAGTTACAGGCATCTAAAAACCAGCCCCAACTTTTACCACACGACTGTACTCTATGTGACTACCGATCACCGAACAATGGCGACGAATCGATGCATTTTATTGGATTGAGGCACCGTTAAGAGGATGGCATCTGTAATCAGTCATTACCGACCGAGTAAGGTCTCACCAATTAGTTACAGGCATCCAAAACCAGCCCCAACTTTGACCACACGACTGTACTCTATGTGACTACCGATCGCCGAACAATGGCGACGAATCGATGCATTTTATTGGATTGAGGCACCGTTAAGAGGATGGCATCTGTAATCAGTCATTACCGACCGAGTAAGGTCTCACCAATTAGTTACAGGCATCCAAAACCAGCCCCAACTTTGACCACACGACTGTACTCTATGTGACTACCGATCGCCGAATAATGGTGATGAATCGACGGATTTTATTGGATTGAGGGACCGTTAAGAGGATGGTATCTTTAATCAGACATTACCGACCGAGTAAGGTCTCACTTATTAATTATAGGCGACCAAAAACCAGCCCCAACTTTGACCTCACGACTGTATTTCATGTAGCTATTGTCCGCTGAATAATAGCGATGAATTGATGATGTTATGCAAGCATAGAAAAAATGTCCTGAGAAAGTTGTGAATTTTCAAAATAAAGAATATTTGAGAGGAAACAAAAATCTCTGATTCCATTCGAAAAAACTGGTCCATACTCCACAGCATCACCAGTTATGATGCTGGACGGCACGACAAAAATTCTTCATCTGTCTCCCACTGAACCATACGACTTTTGAAGGATAAATTTTCCAATCGAACCATTTGGTCGGGTGAAAACGTAATGCGTCTTCTAAATTAGGACATCCTGTATTCAGGTCTGGGCACTTGGGGGCAAAAGCCGTCCCGTTACAGGGGCCAGTTAGTACAAGAGTTTCCCGCATAAGCGTTAGTATCGAGAAAGCCATACTCTAGTCGTGTCCTTGTCGCACCCGGCTTTACCGATACTACCGTTTGCGGACAAAAATGGTATCAACCAGCCACGCAAATTGTCACACTTTAAGAACATGGTGAGAATGGGAATTGCCAAGGCTTGCATACAAAACCGTGCATTATATAAAGATATTTCTAACACACATGCATCGAAAACTCGTATTTTGTGAACGTTTAAAACGGGTAGTAGTCACAGTTTCGTGACCGGGGAAATAATCAAAAAAAATAACTCGCCACGGAGTAAAAAAAAACTGTTGTAACAGTGAAATAAATGCAAAAAATGTCGCCTCTTGCGGAGAAATATATCGAGTACGATGTTTTCATGACGGGTAGTATTAAAATCGAAGCAGTCGTTGTGACGGTTCTAACCTCACTTTCGTCAGCGTCAGAGCATGATAAAAGAAACAATCATTTTTAGCCCAATTTTTATTTGCGCCTTCGGCACCGTCGACCTACAACTCGTTCTACAAACATCCGCTCTCGACAAGGAACGCCTATTCTTCCCCTAGATACCTAATATACTATTCATGCCGTGTAAGCCATGGCTGCATACCTTCCTCAGATAATTTCCCTAGACGAGCAATCGCGTTATTCGATGACAAACAACCAAATGAAGACTCGCTGCCCCAGGATATGTTGAATGAACGCTTTTCTCATTCTCTCTCTCTCTCTCTCTCTCTCTCTCTCTCTCTCTCTCTCTCTCTCTTTCTCTCAATCGCACTAAACGTTGACAAATATCAGAAAAATCTGGTGATAAATTGTTGATTCACGCGGGTATAAGGTATAGATAATGCGGTTTACCAAACGCATACATTTTGAGTGGCACTAAGAGCGGTTCGGGCTTTTAGAAGCGTTCCGCAACTTATACACAAACCCCTGGAATATTTGTCCAAACACATTTACCACCAGCTCTTTACATAGGGATGACCAACTCGAGGCAACCGTGGGGACTAACCACCAACTCGCTCAGCCTTGTGCGTATATTCGTTCTTCGTATTACACATCCATGCATTTATGTATACATGCGTTGTATATACATAAATATAACTGTGTACATCATTCTGAAAGTAATATCTACGCGAAGTGTACCGAATCTCAGACACTGCGGTTGACACTTCGTCTTGAGTGCTGTCATAGTACACCTCAAAGTGGTGGCTAAGTTCTCGGCAACGAAATGCACGAGTCGATACATGGATAGGGAAATCCTAGATGTGTTTTCTCTCGGTGAATATCCCTTGGTGCATGGATATTGCCGAACTGTTCCAACAGAGCTAGGTTTCACATTGGGGATATTTTTACTGCACCCTCGAATAAAGAGCTCCAAGGCAAATGCTTGATTATTAATTTAGTTAAATTTTTTTTGATTTACTTCTTCACGCGCACGCCCCGCTTTCATTCATTGTTCGAAGACTGTAACGGTACCAAGTGAACCTAACAGTATTTGAAAAGTATTGAAACTTGAAAAGTTTTTCGATTAAAAGAAAAAATGCGATAAATTTATCGAATCAATTTTGTTTGGAAACAAGTAAAGTATGATTCAAATTTCTTTTAAATTCACACTGATCCCCGAGGCTCGAACTTGACCTGTGACATGGAATACATAATAGATGCACACGTCCGCATATTCAGAGCGGGTCTTCCTTAGGGAGGAAGGGTCATAGGATACCTGAAACTTGTGAAACACACTCGGTGAGGGTATAAGATTGATGCATCTGGATCCCGAGTCGGGCATCTGTTCCCTCGGCTTTCCGGAATCTCGCTTCATTTATTCATGCATTTGGAATATTTCATGCGGTTCATACTCACTACGATTATAAGTAAAGTTGACGAAAATTTGATTCATGGATAAATGGGAAAAAAGTGCTTACTGTTTTCTTGTATTCATGACTTATATTACTAGCAATTCACTTTATTACGCGGTTAAGATTTGAAAATTCAGATTCGGATGTCTTCGGCACTGTATTCGACGATCGCATCGCTGACACCAGAATTTAATTTAATAAAAGAATCTCAAAATCGAAATCATCCCGAAAGCATATAATCGGAAGCTGTACTCTGTAGCTGTAATCCATTAATATTGAAGATTCCTTTCTGACAACTCCGTAATTGAGAGATTTTGAAAATTTCTTCATTCTACTATTCCTTTGATATTCCATAGATAACATTATAGTTTTAATCATTCTTAAACTCGGCCTTTTGACATCAACTCTTTCAATCATTCATACGAACCTCTGCACTCTCTTCATTATTACTAACAGTGAGTCTCCAACTCATTCGTGACACAGACATTCATTTCCTCAAAAAAAGTAGCGTGTATCCCATGTTTGATAAAAGTTTACGTAAAGTTTTACCGAAAATTTTTCTCGTTTCAACCGGATTACTGATTTTTCAAGAAGTAGTAAAAAAAAAAAAAATTCTAAACACTAAATTTTCAGCCGAACCCAAAGCTTTTGAGCGAAAAAGCATGAAACGTAATATCAAATACATGTTTGCTGGTTAAACATTAGATACTGCAAGTTATTGCAGTTATTGAACGAATCGGTGAAGCGTTATTTTTCTTTTATTCGTATTTGATCAGATAATATACGTGTGTTTGGGTTCAATATTTTGTCCGATGATAATTCAAAAACGAATGAACGGGTTTCGATGATTTAGCTTTCAATCGACGAGGCTTTAACTAAAAAAATTAAAAAAAAAAAAAACAAAACAAAACGATCATATCTCTAAAATGGATCAACGAATTCTAATGATTTTGGTATTGAATGACGCGACTCTTCGCAGCTTTGAACTGGTTAAATTTTAGATTCGATCGGCCCATTTACTTTCGAGCAACTGAATTAACAAAATTGCTTGAGAAAAATATATCATTTTATAATGTTTCAAGAGCTCGGAACTCATCCGAGCTGGGGAAGACGTTAAGCTTATTAACTACTCGTTTCCCGTTTCATAACTTCGGCTTCAAAAACACTCGATGCGATTTATCCTTAACACGCTGTAAGTTTCCCTGAATTCACCCGATATTTTTGGTCGCAGATAGGCAGATAGGCGGGTATACATATACGTTCGGAAACTCGATACAATAGGAAAAGTTTGGCTTGATTGTTGAACGCAGTAATGTGAGGTCTGAAAGCGTGCTTGACAAATTTGTGTGAATCGAGCCGGAACGAGAAATGGTATGTATTGTGGGAATTCGAAAACTCTAAATCAATCATAAATTTGAAACAATGGAGCCTATCTGATTCATTAGGGGCTTGCACGCGTCTATCTCTTGAATTTGAAATGATCCGTACAAATTCTCCCGGGACTGAAGAGCTCGTTTATCTTTGGAATGAATCACCGCCCCCGTTTCTGTATAATATTATGAAAATTATACGCGTACGAAAGTCGAAAAAACGATGTATACACATATCTGTGAAATAAAAATGTGATTAAGTCGATGCGACCTCGCATAATACCGCGATATTTCATTCTTACATCAAAAACAAACACAATTATGCAGGATCCAAAACACACGTACAATTGTACACACAAGTCATCGTAAAGAAACATTACACGATATAATCAAATATTGCAGGCTGACACGGCGTGTCAAATGGATTGAGAATTTCGTTACTTTGAATAAAAACTCATTTCCCAGCCGGCAGCCTCCCTTTCATTTTTTTATTTTTTTTTTGTCTTCTTCTTTCTTTCATTTTTTACGTTATTCCAATCCACACCTGTTTCTCCCTCGATATTATACGTATTTTATGCAATATACGCATTTTCGTTGGAACGATTCGCCTGTCATACCGTTGCTTGCCTGACAACCAACATCACCCCGCAAGATTTTTGTGATCCACTCCGGGATGATTTTAATTTCGGAAACACCAAGAACCCCGAGGCCGTTTCAACGACCAGCAAATTCTTCTATGATCAAACTTGAACCGCGTTGATTTACCAATTGATATTCGATGAGGAAATATTATGGATCTGGAAAATTGAAATATAAACGGCGACATTTTTTATACCGAAGAGGAGATCATGGCGTGCACCAAGTTGTGAATCATCTATCGTGTAGATATTTTATTACTCGATGTGTAAATTTATTTCTTCGAAAGAAATTTAATTTTTTCGATACACCAAAGTGTCGATGAGTTGATTTTATTTTCATCCAAGATCAAATGACCGAATTTCATGACACACGAGGAGTGAAATTTATTTGTAACACATAAACTTATTTTAAGCTGACTAAACAAGATACTTACAAATTACATAATAGGAATGTAAAAAAATTCATCCTCTTTGTTTACAATTGTTATCCAAAATAATTTATAAGCTTCTCTCGTTGATCATCATTTTTCTTCGTTACATTTTTACATTATATCGACGTCTTTCCGACTTTTTCATCCAAAAATTGATTGCCGTTTTACGCGATTAAAATTAATCATCCTGCTACGCCGCGACCCGCGGACATCAAAGAGAATAAATAAATTACTTGAAGCAATTTTCTTTGCATTCGTTTATAGATTAAAAGCTGCTGAATCCAATTCAATAAAAAAGTAACAAAGAATTAATAACAATTTCGGGGAAATGGAATTAAAAGGGAAATACACGCTCATTATGTTCCACGTATGGCTTTGAAAATTGCTTTAGAAAATCGAAAACAAGAACACAAAACAATAATCTACAAGCAATACGTTCAATTGCACCAAGTAAATCACGGAACCAATCAGTTAACAAAAACGAGAGAAACAAACTTTAAACTAAATATTTATGCGCCCAATCAACTTGAAAATTTAATGTGATTTGACAAAATATCGGAGATTCTCCCAATATTATCATTTGGCATTGAAAAAAAATTCATAAATAAAATAACTTTGGAAAAAAAATTCAAGAACCGATGTCAATCGCCAGAGAAAAGTTTCGTCGCAAGAAGAATAATCGTTTCAAGTTGACGGAAAAAAAACTGCTACTCATTTTTGGATCCAAAGCCAGTGAAACGAAATCACAATCAAGGAAGAAATGTGACTGAAACTCGCTAATTAAAATTAAAAATAAACTTTGGACAAAAACACGGACGTTGTATCGATTCGAAATAAAAAAAAGCTGAGTAAAATCGAATAGAACACGAGTAAACATTGAATTTTTGTGTTATAAATGAAGAATAACAGTTTTTTCAAGAATAATTTAGGAAAAATCTTGTCTTTTTAGTAAGGTAAGAAAAGGTATGTTAATTAGTATGTAACTTTAAGTTAGGTCTAAATTGAGACATTAATTTGATTGTCACTTAAATACATTAGTGAAATAAAGGCGTCTCATTCCAACCGATAATCACGATAGGTATCCAACAGAAATCGAGGGAACAAAGTCAAACACACAGGTTGAAATTTTTATTCTTTTGTTTTTTCTTACAACTAATATTGTTCCGGGAATAGAATACATGAAAAGTTAATGAAATCGGAAAAAATTTAATTTTAAAAATAAATTGAACCTGTAGTAGGTTTCCAAATCGAAAATTTCCAAACGAAGTAAAAGAAAAAAAAAAAAAAAAATGCTCACAAACTCAAAAAACAAAAGCAATACAATGTACCGTTACAGTTGACTGTTGCTGATTGAAATCTAAACAGTTTGGAAACAAGCGGCTTTAGCCAGCCCTCGAACTTTCCGTTCTCACACTGCAGGTTCCAAGTTGAGAGAGAAAAAAACAGAATAATATTCCATTCGAATTTCGAACTAGAAATTCAGATTCGTGATTAACGCTTTTAAAACCCTCGGATAACACATTGCACGAAAATATGACGTTGTTTTATTTTGAACCATTATATTGGAGCCGCCATTACAAATTTTGGAAGTCCGACCTTGAATTCGTTATCGGTGACCCAAAAAACCTTCGCCTAGGAATTTTTACCAGAATTAAAATATTTTTATGTTTTTTTTTCCATCGTATCGGATCAGCATTTTGGATTTTGCAATCTGACTTCAGATTCGTCATCAAAATTCAAATGTTTTTAGTATTGTTCAGTTTATCGAATACTTCAAATTTGACGATCGCAAATCTTACCTAAGACCCGTGATGAGCGACCCAAAAAATCCCAATGTACCAATTTTCATATAAATCTATTCATCCATTCTCAAGATATCATCACTTTTATTCGAATTTTATAGAATTTTGTTATTTAAATAATTGAAAAAGTACCGAACCGATGAAAGCTAAAATCTAATCATTTCTAAGTTTAAAAAACGCGCGCTGATCAAGAACAAAATCATTAAAATCCAGTGACTCGTTCTCGAGATATCGTCAGACAAAAAAATTGGTCACTACACCGGAAAAAATTTCGTTTCTTATAGCAACTAGAAAAATTCAGTAAGACATGCATCGTTGAAAAAACTATTCAAATATTGTTGAGATTACGAAAAACGAGGTACGCGTAACCATTTTGCGCTATTGTCGATCCTTTTTTGATAATCGCAACGCAAAATCATTTTGTTCGGTTTACTCTACATTTTCAGTTAAACAAGGCTTTAACGTCACTTTACAATTGCGCAAGCGTTAAATTTTCGCAACAGTTGCAAGAAAATATAGTAACAGCGATTACAATGAGAAAGAACAGTAACGTATGCTGGACTTTCCGGTAAGAACTAAAAAACTAATTTTCATTTTCTACCTACAACCATATTTCGTCGATTGTGGTAAAAGATGAAAATATTCAAGAACCGAGCGGTAACCGGAATTAAAAATTTCTCTCAGTGTACTTACGCACAGACGTCCAGGCAAAAAGGTCGAAGGTGATTCTCTAGATCCTGAAACGTCGAGATTAAGTAAAAACTCAACTTTTCATTTTCGGGATGGTTACAAATACCTAAATTTTTCTCTGAAAACAGAGAAAAGTCAAGTACAAAAACGAATCCGAAATTCCGCGTCAGTGGCGTAGCATCGAGGGGCGCGCCGCGAGGCAACGAAACACTTCGGGCGAAACGCGAAGCTGCTCCGGCAGTAGAGAAAGTCAGTATCGGGTCGGGCAGCGCGCGTCAGCCAGTCGTTCGCGAGGCCACGAAGCGGCACCACGTGTTCCTTGCCGTACAAGTGAATAGCTCAAAAAGCTTACCGTGCGCGCCACGACGTGTCCTTAAAGTGGCTACACCAGTGACGTGACGGAAGAAGAAAAAAAAAAACGAAACTAGGCAGAGTGCAAGAGAGAGAGAGAGAGAGAGAGAGAGAAGTGATACGGAGAGAAAAAGATTAGAAAAAAAAAAAGCTGATTTATACGTGTCCAGTTTTCGTTAGTGTCCGATTGGTGCGAAACGATCGTCGAGTGAAGTATAAAGAAAAAAAAAAATAAATAGATAAATAAACAAAGAAGATATTTAATTATCCTCCTCAACTTTGCTTTTGCGACACTAGTGGCGGCAGGTGTGCGGTTTCACGGAATCGTAGCTGCATTCATATTCAAACGGGAAATTAATCGTTGTGTGAAAACTACGCCGTTATACCTCTGTGCTTGCGAGTTTGATCACCACGTGTCCCTGGCGTGTATTTCAATCGTGTGACATGTCGCGTTGTGTTAAGGCGAGCCGGAGAACAAGTGAATAGCGTGTGTGAAATACAACAGCCTCGACTGCAGTAGTCGGTAAACTCTCGAAGTTCACTGCATTCCGACCGCGCAGTGAATAGCGGGTAGGTGGAAAATTTTGCGATCTTCTCCGTGCTTTTCAGACCTGGTCGAACCTTTTCTTCGTCTTTAAATTCGCAGGTGACGGAGTGTGAGGGAAAAATTTAAAACAAAAACATCATCTTAGCCCTATATGGACATATTTGATTGTATGAAATTCCTGTTCTTTTATAACAGCGAAAAAACAGGAGAAAAAAAAAAATTGCTCATTTCGAACAAATTTATGTTTCCGGTAATATACAAATATTCTGTTTCACCAATCAAATATCTACGCAACACTGTTCAAATAGATATTTAGTTTGTCTTTATTTTGTTTTTATTCAAATCCAAGGGTGTCGGAAATGATTTTAATGGTTTTATTTGAAAACTGCGAGTTTTTCTGTGTTAATATTGGATGTTCTTTACTGTAAATTGGTCAAGAATTTAGCTGGCTACAATTTTATATCACTTAAACTCCTTAGATACATTAAACGATTTTGAATACTGTCTAGTATGCATTGAAATATTTTCAGTGTTTTGCCACTTGATTTTTTTACGATATGAACGAAATTGTATTTATGATTTAAATGAAGTTAGATTCGTCGTTTACATCTTTACTATGAGATGAATTACTCTTCCCGTTTATTTCCACTTATTTTCTATGCGGGACGATTTTACGTAAAATCAGATCTGCCATTATTTTGAAGTAATTCTCGAATGGTAGTAAAATACAGCTTCAGATCTGTGAAATTTGATGCATTTTAGAGGACATTTCTAAGCAACTGCAAAATATCTAACCGCCAATCAAGATATCGAATAAATTCGTCATTGCGTTGCAATGATATGCACAATCAGTTGTAACGTCTGAAAAAATTCACGTATCTGAAATTTCGATCGATCAAGTTTCAATGAAAACTCTGATCGTGAGGTTTTTAAGACTGAACGAAAGTTGGCAAGCTACCAAAAAGCACCATAAATGGTAAACGCGAGGTGAAATATTATCCAAACCCAAAATAAGTCACATATAAACCAAATTAAATCCTAATCGATGAAAGTTTTAAGCACATGGAAATTTAGGCTGGAATCGCTTGCAGAAAATCGGTTGAAAAACGACACTTATCTAATTAATCCAACTAATGGTTATTAGTTTCGACTTAAGATTGATTCTACTGATTTCCGAAAAAATAGAGAAGTCTAGGTAGCGAATCAACAAAAAAATGCTTGCAATGAAAGCCCGTCTATAAGTTCAATAAATCGAACCGCATTATTGATCAAATGAACGAAAAAAACGCCGACCACCAAACAGGCTTTTTTCCTCACTACACTTGGTACTTATGAGCTAGATTTCACGGATGCATTATTTATGTAGCGTCACCCTCCGAAAGAAAAGTTAATTCGTATAATATTTATAGCTTCGCAATGAAGTGATACCAGAAAGGGGCGGGAGAAACGTAATGAGTTTCTATCGATCCTTTCGGTGTGTTCATTATGACACTTTGAGGTGAAATCCTTTACTGTAAAGAATCGGAAATTGGCGAAATTTTTTTTACAAACTACAAATTACATCGAGTGTTTGAATATATTTAATGCCGATGAGCAAACTGGTTCTACGCAAGGTTCGGCACGTGATTCGAATCGAATTCTTTTTACAGAAAAATTTTGAGAATGAGAATTTGAAGATTGAAAGTTGATCCTTTTTTTTCAATAAAAATATGCCTACTACGTTATGTCAAGTGGTGTTACAAATACAATATAGTAGAAAATTACGCGTGAGAAATATTTTTTCGTCACTTGTAGTTCACATGTTGCGATAATTTAGTTCCAAAAGGAGCAATTGAGACGCAGATTTTTTAGATCAGTAACTGAATTAAGATCCTGGTACAAGTCTTGCAGATATTTTCCCAAGTCTAAGCAGTGATTTGTTCTGGATCTATAAAAGTTTTTTCCAAAGTTTGAGGTTCAATTTTACAGTGAGTACGACGATTAAAAATAAATATTACAATTAATTAATAATTTTTAATATTTTTTCTCAGATCGAAATGTCAGTTTGTCAGATAATTTGAACAATAAAATTTTATTTTGATTGACAAGCAATTGCAGAATTATGTATTCAAAACTTCGGGATATTTTCTTCGCGAATCTTGTAAAATTTTGTATTCTAACCATTCGTACGTCGATCTTTCGCTCATTCATACACATCTGAAGTTAGTAAATTGGAAAATATCTGATGCACAACTGTAAATTAATTAAATTAGCGTTATGTAACATTGTCTTTTCCTTTGTTACTTTACTTGTGCTTGGTTATTTGAAAATTATCTCTCTCAAATGTTTCATTGATCATTTCACGGGGCTTGTTATAAATTCTAGCGCACAGTTATATCGGTTGAAAATTAAAAAGCACGTCATATGAGCTGAAAAAAAAATTGCAGAAGTCCGGACGAAAATTTTATATAACATTAAGATGACGAATTGCTTTCACATTTTGCGTATACACTTTACTTCCAAGAAAAATATATCTTTTAAATAATTCCAACCAAAAGCTTGTTTGGACAAACTCATTTCAGTGTTAAAACAAAAAAACCGCCACACCTACAAATTAGGAGTTTCGTTAAGGGTTAAAAAATTAAGGCTGCCTTCACAAATCTCATTCGAAGCTATCACAAATCGAATATTCGTAAAACGATGAGGGAATAATTTTATTTCGTGGTAAATATATTTAAAATTCATGATCTGTTTTATGTATTTGTCGAAATGCAATGAAAGCTTTGACGTACAATTAACATTCATTTTCGAAAATTTCAGCAGTATTTAATAAATAAGAACATCTTTGTATTTTAAGTGAACAGCTTTTGTTTATTGATTTCGGACAAAGGGACAAGGTGAGGGAATTACTTTTGGAGCAATAAATTGATCAAATTTTTTTCGGGTTTTGTTTTCAACAGTCTTAGTGTCGATAACTTGCGAGTAAATAAAAATTTTGCATCGATAATAAATGCATGTTACTCGGCACTAACGACTCGGGGCTTAAATTTCGTAACGTGATGAGAAATACCCGATTACATCAAGAGAGAGCGTTTCTTCGATATGGAGAATCCTTAAGGACGTCAACACATCACGTGACTTACCGTCACAGTTAAATTTTGTGTATCACGAATTCTTACGACTATACGATTTGCGAGGACATTTCAATCGTTACAAGTTATTTATGCCGAACAATTGAGAAGGTTGCGGTGAAACTATCGCAAGAATAACGAAGGTATCGCCGCCTGATTTAATACGTAGAAGCTGTAACTCATCCGCATCGATACCCTCAATCCCTTTCTCATTTTCTGTCTCTCTGTTATTCCGTATGTCCACATTTGCTCGGGGATTCAAGATCGTCAGAGGGTTGTGACATGTTTCTACTCACCCCCTCCCCCACCTTTCCCCATCCTGCCTTATCTTTTCTTCCGCGTTCTCGTATTTTATTGCCGTATTATGTCGAAGTGGTTCTACCGGGGCGAAAAATTGCGAACGACCATTTTTGTGACGATATATTTGTCGTACCTTCATCGCAATGGCTACGGTGAGCCCCAACCATTCTGGATTTCCTATATTTTTTCTTCAAGTAAAATAACCCGAGCTCGGAGATTAACGTTAAAGATACTTTGGAAGTAAACGGTATTTTTTATTCAAATACTGGCCAACTTTCAGACAACTCTCATCATTTTTACTTATGAAAATTAACTTCCGTTTTCACAGTTAGACCTCACGACAATGTTATCTATCACCAAGAAACAGTTGGTAGCCATTTCTGGCCCCTACTTCGATCGTTCGAACATTGCTTCGAGTTTGATCAACGTGTAAAGAATCTCAAAGTATTCATTCAAAGCATGGTAAAGTTGAAATTATGGTATTTGGAAAAAAATCTGAGTATGTTACGTCTCTCGGTGTCGCGTTGGTTTCTAAATCCATTTGCCAATGCCATGAAAATGATGAATTTTCTGAACGAATGAAAAGTCCATTTCTCCCCGCCCTCATCGAGGCTTATACGGTAAAAACCTCGCTTGAAACGCATGCAGGAATAAAAAGTCGCAACCCTTGAACCACGTCGCACGAATCCACTCTATCAGATCCAGGGCCACCAGAACTGATCCCATCAAGTTGGACGTGTGAGCGTCGTCGATGCTGACGTTATATTTGGCGCGGTCTGCAGATCCTGTCGCAGCATGCGGGGGTGATCCCTGGGTGATCACCGGAGTGGTGAGATCACGTTACGAGCAAAGAGGGAGAAAAAGAGAGAGAGAGAGGGCTGCCATTCGGGTAACTAATTAAACGGATCGTCACGCCAATTGAGTCTCTACATATCCATCCACCACTTCCTCCCATCCATTCGGCAAACTCGAAACGACTCACCGACCGTCACCGCCGCAGAGTTACCTATAGACACCTCCTCTTCTGGGAGCTAATTAATCGTATTTCCATCCGTAGTGATCGACCATCCAATTCCGCCGACTGGAATGCCGGGTGCATGACGGGTAGGAAGTGTACGTTCCGTTATTGAATACCAACTCGAGCAAATGATCCGCCACGCCCCGACAAGCTGCCTAGATTTTGGAGAACCTTCGACGAACGTCTCGATCTTGAGATGAATTGTCGCGCGGATCTTCTTTGGCAAGCGAGTGAAAACCAGGGTTTAGTAATGCGCCCGGAGGAAATTACTGTGAAAGTTGGTAGATTAAGCATCCCACCGCGCATGCGCAAGATTTTTAGGATTCTCCTGCGCAGTCATTACAACGTCAAACTCATCGGACTATGGAGGTTGGGTTAGGTGTCGCGAATTTTCTTAGGTTAAGAAGATCTCAAGACAGTTGCGTTGATGTAGTCATTGGTTCAGGATGGTCAAACCTTTATTGGTCACTGTTATAAATCATCGTAACTACATAATTTCAATTCACCACTCGGCGCGGGAACGTTTGACATTTCTAGTACCCCGTTTCGAGTAAGGTGGCGCTTCTGCATTGCAGCAGTGCTGCCAACCTGTCAGACAAATATTTCTTTAAATGGCGCGAAAACGATTCTTTAGATTTCTTATTTAGATCGCACCGCAATCAGTAAGTTTTCAGATGTCCTGAATGGTGCTGCAATAATTATAATTCTTGACATTTTTCATATTTTCAAAAGTGATGTTTGATGGTATGGAAACTCAATAGATACATTCAATTTTCTCACTTTATAATATTGACAAGTTTAGGCAACATAGATATATTTATAACCTACAACCTGAATTGTGAGTATAAAGATATTAGGAATTTTTACTTACATAACATGTTTTTATTTTTAATATTAAGGACCATCAACTTGTCAAATAAATTTTAGAAGATTGAAGACACTATTTAATTGGTGCATATTTTCACAGGAACATCACAGTTGGTTGATTTTTAGTCTATTGTTTTGATTTCACAGACCATATATGGAGATTTTTTCTCGAGATTTCGTCGGTGATCTTTCGATCTCTTCCTTCGTATGCCGGCCTGAACGAAATATTTCTTAATAAGAAAACAAATCCTTTTTTTTTTCTTTAAACAGACTCTAATTTCCGCAGAGTTGGCAACGCTGCCTCGCATGTTGCAGACGAAAATATTGCCGTGGTGCGATCTTTCTGACCAATCAACTTAAATAACATCGCGCATGCGCAGTCGATCACTCACAATCAGTCCGCTAAGTTTCATCCTTTTCTCTCGGTATACGAGAGCTAAAGCATATTCTCTGTCTCGATGACGCTAAAACTACGCAAGTTTCGTTTTAGTCATTCGATCTTTTGAGCTCGACCTGCTTGCAGATGTTGACGCAAAGCTGCGGTGCATCCGTCGTGAGCTTAAACGGAACGTCTGCAAGTTTATTCTAATTTTGCGTATGAACGTGAACGCATCCGGCTGAAGAAACCTCGGGAATACCGTTGTCACAAGAATTTCCGAATACAGGGAAAATACAGATGAAACATTATTCATTTTCCCCTTGTTACGAAGAAACGATGAGAATCTTTACTAACTTAAAATATGATTCAAGCCTTCTTGACATCCATTCACTGTCGGACGATCACCGTCATTTTTCTCATTTACACTCTTCTCGAGAAAGTTTTCCCCAAATTTACTAATTTCGCATATACTAACTAAAATTTCTTTTACACGAAGTCAAGCATCCTGAAAACTGCGAATCGGACCATCGATTTGATTGATTGGATTACCGTTTTGGAGACTTGAGCTATTTCAGAGTAAGATTTAAAGATCTTGCATGGGATTCAAATGAATCGCAACTACTTCAAGTGACTTTTTTCTCCGTGTTTAGTCACACCTAATATATTAGAAAAAATTTAAGCCGAACCAAGTGACCTGGCTGAAAAATGCGGTAATTGGGGAGCATGAGTAAACGTAAAGTGAATTCCAGAAGACCGAAACCTTTGTTTGGATCCTAATTTATTTTCACTATCTGCAATAATTGTGTTTTCTCGAAAAGCAATAACAACGTGACCGAATAGAGGCGCGCGCCGTCAATCATTTCTCGAAAGTTCAAACACGCAGACGTTATTGGAGCAAAGTTGCTTCAATCGATTGAAAACCAATTATGTTTGAGGGCACGGGGCCAGCCCTTACATTTCGTTTGTCAATTACAGTACAACACATCTTTGATAGAATTACTGGGCCCGTGCTCGGTCTGTTTACCAGAGCCATTAGCATCGTTCCCCAGCGCCCTGATGTCAGGATACGAATTGAAACTACAGTATACTTGAAACAATTGTTGACGGCGCCCCGCGTTCGTATACAATATGCATGTATAACCCGCAAATCGATGAATGGCGTGCAGTAATGGAGGAGGCGATAATTTGATCCGTTTCATTAACTCTCCGCCGGCCGAACAGTTAATAATCAATTATCCTTTCTACACTCGGCCAGACTGCTGACCGAATCTCATACTTATGCATGATTCCCGTATCAGGGCGAAATTGTTTCTTCAAGACTCCCATAATCAATGTGGGACTCCCATCTTATTCCAAAGTAAGAATAGACTCCCAAATTATGTTCAGTTATAATACCTTTAACGCGATTTACACGTGAACTAAATCACCTGAGAGTTTCCCAAGACAGGAAGTTGGAAAGCAATCACCTCCGGAAACTAATGAAATTACTTTGAGGTCAGGTTCATCTAGATTTCCTCACATCCGTCATCGACCGCTTCAGAAAAGCTAATTTCATTCGTTAGAAGTCGGCGCATTGGATTGAATTGACGGAATTCAAACCGACCGCGTCGCTCCTTGGAAGTAACTAAAAAACGAGTCGTGTGAAATATTCACCCACTGTCAAGGTTGGTCCACTTGGATGATTCCGAGCGATAGTGAATTTGAAATTCAATTGCGGTTAGCCGAACATTCGCCGAGTCCCTGACGACGCCAGTTTGTGAAACTGACGATGGTTTGCGCCCGGTGTGCGATGATCCCTGGGATCGAAGGGGTTCCTGGGTAAAATCGTTTCACTTCCTCGGGCGAGCGACGATTTACACAAATCTCGACCGATGGAAAAACGCCGAACGAAGAACGCCGAGACCCTTGAGACGTTGCTTTATACTATAATTCAACGTTTGTTGAACCTCATTCGATGCGCGGTCACCGGCTTCGCCTGTAAGCCTGATGCACACCCCATCATCCCGATAAACGGACCAAACGCGTAAACCATAAAAGAGGATGAAGCTCGACGCGCGATATGCTAAGAGGTGGATTATATGCAGAGGCATGGATTGAACCCAGGAAAAAAACTGTGCGGTCGTATCAATGAACGGAGGATTTTTACCCTCTTGAAAGGGGTTTTGATCGACGCTCATTACCATGCTACCATTATACCGTAGGTGCTGTAGGCTGTATTTTTATTGCACGGAAAGAACGTGGGAACGGTAAGAATGTCGATTACGTTATGGCGTGTGGAACTTTTCCTTCTCGGCTGGGTAAGCACTTTTTTTCCATCAACCACTTGAATAATTTCTTCAACCCTCCTGCTCCGACTGCCGTTTGAAAAAACATGAGACAATAAAGTTTTCCACGAGTCGCGCGTACTTTACCAAAGAGCTCTAGAGATCAGCGAAATTTAGATGGATTAGAATTATCGGTCGATCAATTACCGATTGAGCAAAATTTGGTGTCACCTTTTTTTCTTTTTTTTTTTCGGGCATAACTTGATCATCGTTGATAGAATTGTAGACGGAATATAACGATAGGGTTTACAGGTCCAATTGAATTCTTTTTTTTTCGTAGTTCAACGACTTTTATCCAGCATGATACGTTTCTCGTGATGAGTGAATTCCAGACTGAACTGTATTTCTCAGAGGGTTAGGCTTTGAAATTCGAAATATCTGAACGGATTTTCTCAATTCATTTTACAGTATTTGTTTAACTGATTACAAAAATTGCCATGTAAAAGAAAGCTCGGTTCAGCTTATACTTGCATTTCTGAAAACGAATTGCGGATTAACAATCTAGATTTTTTACATTTTTTTTTTCCTTTCACGTACCTTGCGAAAACTTAGTTTTTAGCTTCAAACGAAGCCTCGTGAAACCGGAACTCGGTAGTAAAATTCTAAAAGGTGACTCATCCGGTTTGAATTTTTCAAACACTCTGACTGAAATATCTCGAAAACTGTACAAGTTGGGAAGCTGTTTTTGGTTTCGTTTTGGAGGTAATCAAATTTTCTACAAAATAAAAGCTCTAGACAATATTTGTATCTGCTTAGAACACGGGTGGGATAAAAATTCACAAGATAATAAGCATCTTCATTCATTGATTCGTTCCACTCAACTTTAGACTTTCGTATCGAAAGTTTTTGAGATATTTCTAATATTTCGATCATTTCTGTATTTCAAAGTTTTCTTTCAAAACGTATAGGTAAAAGATGCTGAGGTAATTATAATTTCACTCACAATCAGTTCGAAAAGGAAACAAAAGTGTTCTGTCGAAATTAATCCCCTCTAGGTATATCACTCAAATACCAGATGATGATTGGTTTTGTTTTTTTTTTTTTTTTTTTCAATCAACTAATCAGTTCCCCAATCGATTTCATTCAAATACGCTCTATTTTGTCAACGAAATGTTTTACAATTGAAACCCAGCTTTCCAATGAATATTCTGTGCGCCACTTTATGCGTGTCAAACAATTTTCTGTCAAGCGAAATAAATGTCACTGATGCAATCGTACGCAATTTGTTTCGTACATTGAATAAATCTAACAAAATATCGTCATTGTTTGATAGAAATTGGTTAAAATCTGTATCACAAAGATAAATACTAACCGACACTTCGAATGTTAATTGATGAATTGAGCTACAAGTAAATTGAATAGAAAAATCTCCAGCTCAGTAACGTGAAATATTTTCATGCTTCGGCATTTTTTCGTCTGGTTAAAAGATTTGTTAGAAAATAAAATTTCCAAACGATGTTCAGAACTCAAAGCGGAATATTAACATTACGGGAAAAAAAAACAATAACCATTTACAGAGTAACGAATATTATATCTACCTCATATTATACAGCATCCATTCCGGATTCAAGTCCTTCATAAAAAAAGAGATTTTGAGCTTTCGAGAGTACATCTTTTTCATGACATGAAAAAAGTATACAATATAAACTTGATCATTGTTTGTAAGCTTTGAAGAAGAAAAATCGATTTCGGTCGAACGTTACGACATGAATAGAAAAAAAACAAAACATCTTACAACTTCCAGAGCTGAAGTTCGATTTTTTAATAGGCGAATGAAGACGGATAGTTAATTCTTTTGACTTGCATGTTTAACTTTGACCATTCTAAATTTTTACGTGTCCATGATTTTAAGGATTGAAAAAATTGACAAGTCAAAAATCGATGCTCTTGATTCATTTTATTAAAAGATCGTCGCACAATAAAAGTTTTTATACGTAAAAATGTATATTTATACGTACTCGCAATGAATTGGAAATACTTCCAGTTCCACTTATAAACTATGGTACAAAATTGAAATCTTGCGAGATATTACGGAGTCAGAAAAATATGCCTGGAACTCCGGTTGAAAACCTTGATAAATACATAAAATACTGCACGGTAATAACTTTAACAAAAATGGGAAATATTCGTGTATCGATGAAAAAGCAAAATTCGACGTCAGGAAATTAATACTTTTCCAAACCCCCGTGGAGCGTGGATCGTGATTTGATTCCAGTAGCTATTAAAAACGTACCGTTTGATGTTTACGATCTCTTTCGCTCAACTCTTTCTATTTATACATGCGGCTGAAGGTCGAATTTGGCTGTTCATTTCAATTTTTTTCAGTTTTATATTGTGAACATGCGTACAGGTGGTAAGCAGGATCTGAATAATTCTCGTATCCAGATAACTAATATCTCTGGCATCTCCCGAAGGGTTTCTCATATTTTCGAATCCTTTTGCGATTTTTTAAACAATAATCTTTGTCGGTTCTTTTTTTAATGATATTCTTATGAGTGATTGCATATTTCTGTATTATTGTACAGGATTACTTTATTTTTGAGGGGTCAACTGTCAGATATATAAACATGACATATACCGATTACGCTTGGAGAGATTAGGTATAAGTAGATTACAGAGGTTACAAAGAGATTGAAAAGAATATAGCAATATCACACAGGTTACAAAATGATTACAAAAAACACAAATAATTACAAAAATTCTAAGAAAATTTTCTGAAAACACAACGAGAGTACATAGACGATAAATATTACAAGGAATTACAAAGATCGCATGGATTGGAACGGTTAATAAGAAACATCAAGAGTAGAAAAAGAAATTGCAAAAATGTCTGAGTTCAAATTTCACGACGGTTTCAATAATTTAAAGAATTACAAAAATTACGCGAAGAATACAAAGGAATTACAATAGATTACGAGTGTTAACAATGGATTACAGAGATTACAAAAACAATACGAGATTACAAGAGGTACAATTATCGTTGCTGAATTCACGCTTACTTTAATGTGATTTAATTTTTTTTTTAGACAATGTTGAAAAATTAATTTTACTGACAAGTTGATAAATAAATATGCCGAAATAAATAGGAAAAATGAATCTGAAATAACCGTACGTGAAATTCTTTGAAAAATTGTGTGCGGTAGGTACTACGCAAAATGATGCATGAAGATTTTTGTGACAAAAAATACTTGTCGTCAAGAACAAACTGCCAATTTATCGTTTTGGGAAAAGCATGTCTTCTGTTTTCATCCCTCTACAGTTGCCGTCCAGGTACTAAAAGCCTAACGAACCCGCCTGGCAAGCGAGGAGTTTTTACGTTGACTGAAAAAAGGTGTAGCTACCGTATCCAAGACCTAGACGTCGTGGTCTATAAGATAAGGGGCCTTGTTGAGTATAATATTTCGCTTACGCCGGTAGTTACGTTGTTGTTTGCAACTTTTTCGCCCTTCCCGTTCCTCATAGTCGCGTGAAACTTGGCGCTAAAGCCACGCGCCAAGTGCACCTTATCCTCGCTGGCTCGTTTCTTCGTTTATGAAAATATAACATGTTATACATTTCGTGTGGCAATGATTGCACTCCGCCGATAACACGAACTGTGTAACAAGTATAATATTATACAGTGTGCTTATCTAATGCCGGAATAGTACGTCGTCTACTACGCAGTAATGCGCGTGCGCCAAAATTCCAGATCAGTTGTTCGTCAGGGCGGCCAACCGTCATAACTTCCGACGACGGATCATCGCGATATTTATAACCTTAAAAAATTTCAACAGCTGTACGGTGTTAAACAGAATTACCAGCGATAATTGTCAAAATTTTTGAGGTTACGTTCGCGACGGTTGGTCGCCCTGGTAAACAACTGCCCTCGGATTGTCGCGCATGCGTATTAAACTATAGCAGACGACGGACCATTTTATCATTAGATGAGTACTTTGTATATGTTCGATATAAGATTCGAGTTGATCGATTTCTGTGAGACGAGAGCGCAAAGTTACCCTTTGAATCATTGTAAACCGCGTATTAAACGATTATCAGCACAGTCGATCCACGGATCATAAGTGATCGTATATCCTTTCAATAAAGCAATGATTGTTTGAAATTGTAGCGTCGATAACACGATAAGTTGAACTAACAAATTGTAAAATGAACAGATAACGCGTTGTGAAATTGAAATTTCCCGAGTTGGTTAACCGTTTTCAAATGTTCAGTCGGATGAGAGAAAATTCGTTCGATTAGTTGACAAAATATTGAATCGAATAGAACGAGCAGCGCGTCGATTAGTATAAAGTTGTTAAATTTCAGTTACTCTGATTTTGACCAAACAAACTTCGTCGGAGTAGCAAAACGATATAGCTTAGCAAAGTAAATCAAGTAAGATAGATTTGCTCGGTCTCATGTGGGAAGTTAATTTGCATGGAAGGTTTTTGAGTGGCATAAAAGCGGGAATTAAATTTTCGTTATTTCGTTAAATTAGTCTGTGCTCTCGAGAAAAAGTGGATATTCCGTGGGCGCAACGTCATGAATCTGGATATGTAGTCACGTCGGCGGTAGAAAGTTATGAGAAAATGAATTCTGTGGCCCACGCGAAAAAGTAAAACTGTATCCTTCTCGGTGATCCCTTCGCGCGTGTTTCAAATTACGTTATAAAATACCCGAATGTTGAAAAGCTAAGGCAAATATCTTAGAGACTATGTGAATAATCTCGCATCCTTTTGCCGCATGCATGATCGAAACCATGGAAACCTATAACCTTAAAAATGGAGCTGCATGCTTTCCTTGAATATTCTATGAGAGTCGACGGTTGGATACATAGAAAAAGTCAGCGTAGCGCAACACCGTTTATGCAAACTGCGTGAAAAACTAACCCTGCATCTGGTGAATTTGCTTACACAACAAGAAATAGGACAGGTTTTGAGAAAATACAATATAGTCAAACTCTTCCTCTTCGGGAGAAATTTACTCGGATTTTTGAACATATTCTTAGATAAACACTTTCAATTATTTCTTCACAAAAGGTTTGTGGTTTGGAAATTGATACTTTTTGGTAATTTGTTGATAAAGTATAATCGTAGATTGAATATTTATAAAATCAACATATTCGTAAGCCCCGTTAATTTCTCTAAAAATACACTCGAGTTCTTAAATTTCAGATTGAACACCATACTGGTTGTTTTGGAAAGACAACTATTTTGTTCAAATACAGTGCTATTTTTCTTTCAATAGTGAACATGACTTCTTTTTTTTTTTACCCAGTTCACACTTAATAAGTGACCATAATTTGATGGTTGTTCGTCAGACTGCAAATTGGACAGCCAATTTTATTCTCTCTACCAAAACTTTTTTCATGATTAAAATTTAATTTCAATCGACAAAATGTAGTGTTTTAGTGAGATATCCCCGTAATGCTTTGCGGTCTGAAAAATCCGCCACAGTGTGATGAAGGCGACTGTGCATGCGGGCTACGTCAATAGGCCTCCATATACACGAATCTAGGTGCCCTACTTGATAATCGGCACGGTTTTATGTGTAAAGTTTGTCCTCGAGCTCATTGTCAATTTGTAATTTCTCCGAGCTTAGAATCTGTATTTAGAATATTTTTGTGGCCAGGATGAAACAGGAAGCTATCGATACTTGAAGCTAAGAGTCAGTAAAAGTCTCTTGAAGTAGCGTTAAGTTACTTGAAGTTGTGTGAACTCGCTTAAAGCCATGCGAAGGCAACGAATTCACTTGAAAACATTAAATTCGCTTGAAAGCGATTGAAGTCACTTTCATTTTTTAGATATCGGGTTAAGTTCGGTTCACGTGACTTGCATAACTTTCTTGCAGTCGATTAATGTTAATTCAAGTTTATTGAATCGGCTTTTAATCACTTGACGTTAGTTGAAGTTAATTGAAGTCGATCCAAGTCACTTGAACTCATCTAAAATTGCTCGAAGTTAAGGTCATTTACCATTTCTACCTTTACCGATCGAGCAAAGTCACCCTTTTGCTTCCTGTATCGAATTAAAATATGAATGAAAAATGTTCAAATTTCTGAGAATTGCGGCAAGTCTCTCAACTATGCACTTTTTAACCCCTAAAATGTGGGAAATGTGGAAATAATGTGACGTGGCAAATAACAACACGATTTTCAGACGATTCTCGAGATATGAGTAACTTTTCCGAATTCCGCTACGAAACAGCGACGCACCATCGAAAATTGAACTCTTTCCGTTCGTTTGTTTCTAACAAAAACAGGAATAAAAGGTGTGAGTTTGCTCGATCGGTAAAGGTAGGACTGCAACATGACCTTAAACCGAATTTTCGAAATCAGCTGTACATTGCATATCCAAGAGATGCGCTTATCGAGGGTTGACTATGAGATTTTCTTCAACGTGAAGTTGAAGCAGCGAACCAACGTCGACGATGTTTGTCTCCCAGTTTTGGATTGAGTGAAATACACTGAATTTCCGATAAGAATCACAGATGCTTGAGCGAGTAGCGAATCATTATTCGCGAGTCAGTGACTGCGGGACGCGTCGCGTAGCTTCGGAACGATTCAGGCGTTCAACGAAGCGCTGAAACGCTTAGGAGGTGATCAATCACGAACGAAGCGAGATAAATTTGGGTCACTCAGAAAAGAAGAAGGAGATACCGCGTGCAGGGATACCGGAAGTTGAATCCGATCGAACGGAAACCGGGTATTTGGCCGCTCGCCATCCACGCCGTTAAAAGTTATACCCGGCGTAGAATTCCAACGACGAATTTGAATCGCACGGAAGCTCCGAGCAGAAGCTTCCCTTTAAGCTTGCCTCGAAGCTCTTCTAAAATCTGCACCCACTGTGTTTCCTACGAACCTGTGCTATTACATATGTATACGTTCGCCATCTACTCATGCATGTATGCATGTATGCATAGGGCATTCCGTGCCAAGTCGATGAGTATCAGACCTTCGTTACCTAAGCTTTTAACGTTAATTTCCTGAAATTGATGTTACATCTTTAAAACACTCTCGTTACTTCAAACAAAAAAAAAAGCTTTTTGACTTCAACAGCTTTTCAACTTCATTTTTCTTATAAACTTGCAATAGTTCGGTCAATTTTGAGATTGATTTGAAATAATTGTCTCAAACTCATAAGAATTTTCGTTATTTTTAATGGATTATTTTTTTTTTTTTCTTTTTTTTCTCCCCAATAGTTTGCACGGTATCGATAACCTCTAATCGATATTCAATATCATTTTACAAATGGAACGAGTGAAAGAAATTGAGAATTTATCGAATATTAAACAAATACTTTTAAGTTTATAATATAGAAGTTAATTTTCTCTTGACGAATATGACTTAATTTTGGTTGTGCTTGTAGATGGAAAATGATTTCACGATTACGACAAATTATAAAGCTTGTGAAAAGGCAGTGTAAGTTATTCTTCAAAAGAGTGACTTTGATGAAAATTAACTTTATGTTTCCCATCTCAAGGGATATTTCACTTATTTCGTTTGTTCTTCCCGAATATATTACCGCAGATATTATATAAATACTGCGTGCAAAAAAATATATTATATCTGTTTAAAATATATTGTGTCTAAAAACTTAGAAGAAAATTACTGGAAATAAATTGGATGAAAATAAAAGTTTAGAATAAGTAATTAGGTGAAATTGAGAATAAGTATAATGTAAGCACAAAAATACACGGGACAAACTGTAATGCGAAGTCTCGAGTAATAACTTTCCATTATAAGAAGACTGTTGTAAAAAATATATAACTCCATTTACACAAGCGCGTAAATGCTCAGGTATGGAGATCTGAAAATAACATCGGAAGAAAATGTTCATGTGAAAAGCAGAAACGGTTATTGAATAAATCTGAATTTCAAAAAATTTTTTTAATCTATTCATTAATTTCTCCTGTTGGACGAAAAAAATTAACGGCTAGGTGCACAGACTGCCCAATTTGTCATGGAATACCATATACATGGTTGTTTTTGCGAGCTCGAATGAGAACGATCATCTCTGCAGTCGTACACGAACGTGGTAACTAACCAGGATGCAATGCTGCAGACTCTCAACGTATCCTTGACGACCATTGACACTAAGAGTGGTTCTCATTTTTACCCATTGCGGGAATACGTGTCCTTACAGAGTGCACAGGATCCTTTTCTTCAACCATCAATACCGCGTAAGTCCTTTTTGAGGACCTACGTTCGTAAACGTAACGCTTAATACGAGTTCCTTTCCAAAAAAACATTGTAGTTCAGAGAACATTCTGAAACCACATTTTGTCACCTGACAAATCGTTTGCAAATGTCTTTGGAAACGGCTACATGTACGCACGCATGTGTGTTGGATTTTGACGAATAGGTACAATAACAAAGAAATCGCTTGACCGGTTTTTACGAAATTTTGGAAAAAATGATCTACATCTAGCTGATGTTCCGGTGATCTTGTCAGACCTTTTTTGTACATCGTTTTGGGATTGAGATGGTTCAAACTTTTGGCGGAACCGTAATTTCTACATTCTTTCAAGATTATTCAGTGAAACTTGAAATATGTTCCGAGAATTTTTCCCGCTATTTTTATTCATATGGTTTTTGTAGGCAGGATTCCAAATGAACCGTTCAACTGATTTGACTTAAGTTTGGACAGAATTACGTTTTCATATATCCGACGTTCGAACAAGCTTTACGACCCATTTCCATTTTTCATTTTGAAACATCGAACGCTTACTTCAACATGTTTCAGGACAATTCAATACACTTTGAAGAACACAACTTTCTACACCGAAATTACACGTTTCGAAGAGTTTTTTTTTTTTTTTTCGTAATTTTCAGTCATATGTTACGGGGTACAAATTTTTCATTCCACGTAAGACTTTGCACAATCCGCAGATTTACATTGCTAAAATAAAGATGTAAAAGAAAGTACGAACAAGAGAACACCGAAAAATCTGAAGTAAAAAGACCAGACTCGTAGTTAAGGTATTTTTTTTTTCTCCCTGTCTCTCTTCTTTTAATCCAATTTCTGAGTTCAAAATTCTTGCATACGAATTTTATAATTATTATCCATAAACAGCTAACGCTTTTCGCGTAAAAAAAAAGATTCATTGCACCTTACCTAAATTAAACTTTTTTATAAATCAATTATTATACAATGGATGAGCTGTAGGTTTGTTGGTTTCATTTTTCGTACGACGCATACCTTCAATAATTCTGGATTTAGTCGCATTCAATGCATATGCAAGGCAAAGCCTGACCCAGTTCTACAGTCGACAAAACCGACATGATCCAGCTAGTAGATTCAGCTTCAGAGCATGAAAGGCAGCCCGAGAACCGACGCAACTCAAGTTCCTTTGATGCACCGACGTGTATCGATACACCTACAGGGTGACTTTGCCTACCGGAAATTCAATATCTCGTCCATTTCTAAGCCGCGAGGCTAACTACAATGACTGTCGACAAGTTGACTCCGATTCAACAGACATCTCGGATTAAACATTTTTCATTTAAAACGGTAAGGTAAGAATGAGAATCCTACATTTTTTGATAACATTCGAAAACGCTGTGTTTTGATTCAGAAAATCTAAGCGCTTCGTATAATAATGGTTTTTTTTTCGTTTTTATTTCGTTCGTTGCTTAATTTTTATAAAAATTATCAAGTCAATTACAGACGAAATTTTCGGGGGAAATTGTCCGATGAGTTAAGCTTCCGATTTACCGGAATGGAAAATTTTCGCTGGGTGTAACGAAACCAAAGCTCCACCCAAGTTATCGATCAATATTCGTACCTTTGTACACACATTTTGTTGGCCCACAGATTATTCACCCTACGTTCATGAGTTTTATAGCCATACAATATTGCAATGTGATTTTCTTTTGTTCGGGCTTTGGGTGTCGATTCTATCATCACCCCAATGTTATTAATTTCTCGTCTCCGCAACTGATTACGAAATAATAATGTTCAGAAGGATGATTGGAATCTCTCAATCACGTTTTAATTCATAGTAATGATTACGAGTTTAAATTTCCATTAGACACATATAATTTTTACTCACATTTTTTTTTTTTTTTTACTAGAAAATTGATCTAATTTTTCGAATTCTAACGAAAAATATATTGTTTTACGCACGAGTGAATATCTGTGACAGATTTTTAATTTTTTTTTCAGCTTCGACAAACTTATGATTCAGCAAGATACACATTGTTGCTAGTTTTCATCAGGTTCAGACACTCGTTATAAGTTTTTTGATGAAAAAATGACATCAGATGTAAGTGGATTAGCCGTGGTGAGGCTTCTTGAACCGCTTTTTTAGACGTGACTTTTTTTTTTTTCTTTTCTTTCGCCACTTTTTGACCCGATTGTACGTCCCGTGTATCCTTAATGGTGTATCAAAATGTAAACGAGATGGAGAATATTTGAGGAGCAATTTGACGAGAGAATCTCTGATGGGCCGAGGTCCTATTCCTCGGCCTCAAATATTCAGGGCAATCTAAAGCACTGACCTACGTCTTCAAAACTGAATCTGACTCTCGAACTAATCTAGAGCTCCGAAACTCTGGAGCCAGATCGCTGGCACGGCGGTAGGCAAACACTAAAGCGTGTCTGAGGAAGCACCTAATGACGATAACCTCGCCGAAATGCTGAAATTAGGTACTTTGTCTCCCATCAAACCTTGGGGGTCGGATGGCTGGAAAATCCTCAGGCAACGCGCCGACTGCGCACTTCCATTTAATTGTGAGGTGATTCTATTTGCTCGCAGAATTTTGAATTTACTCCATTTTCCATGTCTTTTTACTAATCATTTTTTATCGTGTCACTGTCAAACGCATGTCTAAGTTTTACATTCATTTGATTGTTTTCTATCTTTATATATGTATATATATATATCAATAATTAAATCACTCACCCTTAATGTTTAAACTTTCTACGTTGATGTCGAATTTCTGCCCATCCGGGAATCTTATATTATGCAACTAGTGCGTAAAATGCGGCCTTAGACATGGAGCCGCCACCTAAAATATAATATTACAATCATTAAATTGAATTAAACATGAATTTAAAATTAACCATCAAAATTTAGAGAATATTAAAATTAAAGTAACGAGAATTTTTCATTGTAATAATTTCATTTTTCATTTTCGTTGTAAACATAACGATAAACGAATATCAAAAGTGGTTTTGAATATTTCAAATCAGTGATAACATGCAATAATCATTAGCTTATATGAACATATACAATTTGACATAATTTTGTATAATTTGATGCATTCTTATATAATTTCATAATATTTTATCTCAATTTATGAAATTGCATAAAATTATGTAATTTCTGTAAAAGTTTTGTATGACATTATAAAATTTTATGAAGTTGGATAAAATTATTCAAATTCATTCAAACTTCTATAAAGTCATACAAAATTATGTAAAATTATACACGTATAATCTTATATAATTTTATCAGGTTAAATTCTAGACATGATTTCATAGAAATTTATCTGATCATATAAAACATTTTTTTCCAACCAAAACAGCCGAAATATGACCTTTGATATTTCACTTTTATCGTAAACTTTTAATGTGTATAAACTGGCACTGCTTTAAGTTGACATGTGAAAGTTTTTTTCGGGTTTTCAACGCGGAAAAAGTTTGACATTTGCACTCAGCATAATAAGAATACTCGTGAAAGTTTTCCATCTCTTCAAAATAAAGTTTTCTTCCATGAAACAATCAAGTAAAAAATAGTCAAGATCGAAAATTAAATGGTATTTCAAACGTGCTTATAAATCATGGCTTTTCGGTATTTTACCGTAACACGTTTTTAATTTGAATAATGCACAAATTCTTTCACGATCCGACAAAAATTTCTGAAAGCCTACTTCGATTGGTACTATATACAGAGTGATTATCTATCGAACGAATTGTCCGTCGTCTGTTAGAGTTTACTGCGCATGCGCTATAATAAGAGAGCAGTTGTTTGCCAAGGTGACCAACCGTCACAAATTCAGACAACAGTTCGCCGCTTGCTGTTGAACACAACTGCCAGCGACAACTCTGTCAAAATTTTTGAGGTTACGTTCATGACGGTTGGTCAACCTGGCAAACAACTGCTCTCTTATTATAGCGCATGCGCATTGAACTGCAGCAGACGACGGAATATTCCGTCGAAGGATAATCGCTCTGTATACATCCATAAAAAAAAAGTATGAAAGATCTCAAGCCATGAAGACCACGCCCTCATCGAAGTGAGTTGGAACACCCCGGCTATATAATCTAGTGCAACAATGAATTTTGCAAGCTTGCCTTTCATTACGGGATCGCGTAATGCAAGCGTGTGTCCACAAACGTGGAGGCGAGGCAGAGATGCATGGTCCTTTAACACCGCGACTAGCTTTCACCCCTTAACGCGATACGGGAGTCATTATTTTTTCACGTTACACGATATGCTCGAATTTCACGAGCTTTTAGCCCGCAATTAATGTTATCTCGTTTTCCCCCCCGCTTTATAACAGGTCTCGCAACGCCCGTATGTACGCAAAAATATGAGAGCTTGCGCTGCCCGTGCACGCGATACGATTGGCCCTTTCACGATGATCAATCCGGTCAATGATTCGTGCATACCCGACCTCAACCACGATGTTCCTTAATCATTACATTGATCCGCAAGTATCATTCTTTACGAAATATATAGTCACAGAAACAACTCAAATATCTGTCGCTTACTTCATAGAGATGCACGGGACCCCGCAGAATCCTTATGAAAATCGGCCCAAAGTCCCAAAGGACGCAAGTCCCAAAAATCAATAGTTTCACGGATGTAGGCTTGGGTACGGGAGTGCATGGATTTTTTTATATCCAAGGATTACGAAGCTTCATGGAAGACTTGAAATCAAATGTATACTAAAAAACTCAATCACAGCTAGCATCCTGCCTGTCTTTGAGAATCGACCGTGCAATTTTTTGAGTGATTCATTAGATTTCGACTATCTTCAAAGCTTTGGAATTCATGAAAATCACGGAATCCATAAGATATCAAAAAAATCTAAGCATCTTTCTTCCGAAGCCTGTATCTCGGAAACTACTGATTTTTGGGATTTGTGTCCGTAAGAACTTTTGACAGCCAATTTCCACAAGGATTCTGCGGGGTTCTTTGATGGAGTACCTTTTCGATCGTTGAAACAATGTCACTAAATTCTCGTGCAGAGCTTCTTGCCGTCTAAGAAAATTTTCACTTTCTGTCAGCAAACGGTCACGAATTCTTGAACTTTTTTTCGGAGAAAATAGCTTCCGCTTCTTTCTGATTACATGGCAGGCCTTGCTTTCAATCAACGTCGATAACATGCTGCGAGAAATTTGGTGGCAGCATGTGCTCACAACAATGTGGATATTGACACCCAATCTATGGCCAGCAGTAAACGAACCACAGCTAAATTCACCCTTAAATTGTCGGAAAACTTATTGCTCTTCACGGTGGCGATTCCATTCTTAATGTTTTTCGTACGTTGACCTTTCTTTGTTGTACGTCACGTATCTCTCGTACAATTTTTTATGAGGTGCAAGAGGTTGGTTGGTCGAAAATTGATACATTTTACTACATAACGTTACTACAAACTTATCAATAATCGTAATCGTTATTTTCGAAGATATCTTGAAAAATGTAAAATTAAAGGAACTGGAATGATAAACGAAAACACAGATATTGATAATTCATTTTAAATCTCTTGACAATGACTGAAAATTCAGTTAATTTATTCAATGTCACTCTAGGAGCTATTTTTGTGAAAATGCTATTTTCTACCAAGTCACTGAAATAGATTTCTTTCCCATCAGAAGTGGATTCGATATTGCCAGCATTCGTTAATCATAATCAATACTGTAAATTAATTAGAAAACGATTGCTCAATAATTAGTTGGCAAGTTTTTCTCGTTATTCCATCTTCTTTGTTTCGTCTTTTTCCTTCCTGTTTATTTTCAACCTGTTAACATTCAATATAAAAATCCATTTTCTATTGACTAAGTTTTTCCCCGGTACATTAATCTATTCCTAGTACTAATAAGCATTTTGAAACCCCCTACCGAATTTATTATTTAAGAAACTCGCAGCCCGATTTCAATCAAAGTGAATCTAAATCTGAGGCTATAAATGGCCAAACGAATTTGGCTGGTGTAAAAAGTGATAACGAATAAATAAGTTTTCGGATTTCATGAAAATCATATACCCGTGATACCTAAAGATATCGATTCATAATTTGTCCGAACTCAAAGTTGAAAACATTAAATTCGAAACGGCAAATCTAAATTGGCAGACTTGTAATTCAACATTGTAATCTATTTTCCAAAAACTGTGTAAATACATGTTTTTCAAAACCTTGAATTCGAGCAGAGTGTTTAAAAATCCAGAATACTATAATATCGATAATAAAAACCAAACTTCCAACTATTATCTTTTCATTGTGGTTTATCAGAGATTTTTTGTTCCAATCGCCATACAAAAACGTCTTGGAAATTTGCAGTTCGAAACTATTCAGGTCTACTTCGAATTCAGCTGTCCCATTAACCAACAAAAAATTACTTTGATCCAGATTTCCTGTCCAAAAAGAAACCACGCTTCTTTGAAAAATTTTGAAGGACAAGCAAAGCAATTTGTGGAACGCGGGAACAGAGAAAACAGGGAAAAAGTTGAAGAGCTCGGTGTTACAATATATCATCCAGCCATTCATCTGTCTCGCCAATTTTTCTTTGTCTCATCATTATCGCTATCATCATCATTATTAAGCATCCATGTATTATTGTTACTACTCTAATAATTGATGACGCTCATTCTTCTCGGTAGTGAATAACAAGTACATGCCACATAAATCTTTTTTCCTGAAGAAATTTTCAAGCGTAAAGTTATGCTTAAGTAAGATTGTGTTTTTGTTAAAGGTCGGAGTATTTAACGAGCATCAAAGTTACGACTCTCGGTCGATAAAGCACCCAAGGAATAATCTCATTACTCAGCTCTTCATATATATACATATATATACCTCCTGAAATTTTTTTCACGAAAAATTCATACTTCGCGGGGTTTTTTGGCGCAGGCAGGTTAACGAAGAGAGAGAATAGACACTCGGATAAAAAGTTGAAAGTCATCTCACGAGCCCATTGTACGTAAATTTAATTTACCGTAAGACAAGACTGCGGCGACGTCGCGATGCATCGAATTCCTACCGGTTAAAAAATCAAATTTAAATTTCTTTAAAGTGGATTTTTGTAATCGGTTATTCTTAAATTATCCAATCGTTACTTGAATATATTACCAATAAAAATATCACGAAATGCCGTAAGATCTTGACACAAATTTCGTTAAAAACTTGGTAAAATTTTCTCTATTGTAAAAGTTGTTCGAAATGAAAGGAAAAAATCGCAAGGATAATGTTCCTGGAGATGAATCGTTCAAAATTTTCTGAATGATTTTAGTTTCGGTATTGAATTAAGCTTTGGCAATTCGTGTAACGTATCGCTGAAAACTCTGATGCGAGACTGAAATTTTCTCGGTAGAAATTTTTTCCAACATTAATTATAATACATACTGTATCGCGTGTCTAATGGCATAAGATCATAAACATCAAAAATACAATACAAAAAATACAGAAACGATGGGAATAGTAATAATAATTTCTGGCGGTTATGTCCTTATACAATTACTCTGGTAGATCATACCTTCAATTTCATCAGAACCCTTTTGGTTCTGTCGTATCGATCACCATCGTATCTATCACCACATAAGACCTTTTGCCTTTAGTTTACAAATTTATACTCGAACCCAAAAAAGCATCGAAAAAATATTTTTCTCCGCTAGCAGCCTTTTGCTCTTTATTGAACTTTTATTCAATTTCAACGTTTCTAACCATATTTTCACGTTTCAAGCCTGGATACGGTAAAAAAAAAATACACGCTCTTCCGTCTTTTTCAAAACAAAAGATATAATGACGTAATATAAAAAATTTCAAATATGAAAGAAGTCCTGTGAAATACTCGATTTCAAAAATACTCGTACAAAGCGATTTTAGTATAATTTAACAAACCTAAAACTACTGGCAGAGATTTTTTCTTTTCTCGTCCATGCTTGAGATAATTGAAACACGTTGATTGTCAAATTTTTTTCCGGGTAACCGCGATAACGGATATTCGAGTTTTACTACATTCTTGTACTACACCGTAGCTTAAAAGAGCCATTAAAATAACGCAACAAAAATACGCGCATACTACATAATGAAGAAAGTGCCTTACGATCCAGCGTTATTTTTCACACAGTATGAATATTTATGCCCAACCCTAACCACCAGACATTGTGGTCGGGCTTAGTTTATTCAAGCGAATATTTACAGCTCGGTCGTGTTGGGGCTTAGCGGACAAATCAGGAGGAAATAAATGCCGGAGAAAACAGCCTTTGCGACTGCATTATGAATTCGCTCTCCCGTTACAGCTTGCTTTTCACTTTTGTAATATCGCATAACCTCACTTTCTAACCTAACCTAACCTAACCTAACTCAAAGGAATTCAAGTGATACGGAAATTAATTATATTTGAAAAGAACATTGGAATATAAAAACCCGAAGCAACGAAGTTGTGCAATGACGAGTTATTGATGCAATTGGTTTATGAACGATACGTTAAAACTTTGCTGATATTGCGCGTAAACCTTTATAGTCAATTATTCTCAATATGTGATTGAGTTGAAGTGAGCTGATAATATGCGGCACGTATAAAAAGGAATTCGTTGATTTAATTGAATCATTGATATTTTCGACGTGTGACAGATATTGATTCGATTTAAGTTAATTTTTGTACAACTAAATCTTGACCAATTCCCTTACCGATATTCAGTTACATTAATCAGTATTTTAATCAAGTTACTATTACAGAAATTGGCTAAACGATTAACGAATTAAATTATTGAGCTAATAAGTTTTTTTATCACCGACATTCATTCTCTCGAATTTTTTGTTTTCAACGAAAGTCGTGTCATGAATATGAAATAATTTATCATTCGGTTATTTCAACGTTTCTGTTTGTCTTCTAGTTTCCGTTCGGTATTGGGTTTACTTCGCGATGTAAAATTATTCAAGCAGTTTAAATTTGTGCAACTATAATTCGACCATATAAACCACTTCTCACTTCAAATCTTATCAGTCTCATGACGGCTGTTTTTATTTGGTAGTACGGCATATACGGTAACTTGAATGAACTAATCAACTTTCAAACCAATGCGAATAACAATTTAATGGAACTCGAATTTGTCCAGTTACTCACATGCCTGTAATTTGATCAACGCTAGTAATTTCATATATCTTTATATTCCAGAAGCAATATCAAATCGTCCGCAGTAATGAAAATTGGGATCGGAACAGCGGCCATAATGGTTGAAATAAGGAAAGGTACGTTTCTGAAGTAATATTCACCCCCTCTAGACGTAACGTAGTTTAAATTATTCCATTCCTGCCCGGGGCAAGATGATATGTTAATCTGTCAAATTAATGTGTCAGACAATATTGGTACACGCGAATCCAATTCGCAATCTGCGCAGATCTGTTGTTTTCTCATCCAAGCTGCAGACACGCACGTATATTATATACATGCATATACATTCTCGTATACTTATAATGTAATATATATATAAATATATATATGTGTGTATAAGACAATGCCTCTGGGGGGTCGTATTGATATTATAATACATTCATGCACTATCACATACATAGTGTATAAGCATAGTTAGCGTAAAACAAGACCACCGATGTAGAAGTTCGAGGTGCCCGTTGTTATAATTAAAAAACGGCGTTAGTGCTCGGGGGGAACTTTTTTCTGCTCAACCAGTCTGGAAAATTAATTCTATTTACGAAGCAGGGATCAGGAACGCCGGGGATGGACGGCTAAATTAAATGACACGATCACTCTGCGGCTCCGAGGTCTAGTTAATGCTTTGATTCCATTTTCTTTTCGTAACATGATATTTGGACAGTTGGAAGTGTAACTGTTACACGTGACGTTCGTCACGTAAGAACTTTCCAACCTGCAGTTAGGCTTCACTTATTTGATGAAATTTTCAGTGGATATCACCTTATATTCCTGAAGAATCGCGAACTTAGAAGAGACTATAAATTTACCGTTGTAGAAAAATGTGTTCAAAAGTTTGTAGACACAAATATATAGAAAAAAGTGTTATGTAATGGTATGAACCTGGAATTATACTGATAATTTTATGAAATGTTTGTAATAACCTGTAATGCTTATTATAGCAGTTGATATAAGTCAATGGAATTTCTTTATCACCATGGAAAAAAAGCAAATTCTACGTATTCGGGTATTCAACTTCATATTTTATCAGCTTTGCCGTGTAAGTGGGTATATGTTGCATGTATGTAGATACATACGTAAAAACACTTCAGAAACGATGTCATATGTGAATTTGCAAACAGCGCTACAAGATACGGACAACGTTTTGTATACTCACTGAATCGCTATTACCTTTGCATCCCTTTGTCAAAGTGCACTGCTGCACGATGCTGGCTCCGTGATCTCTTTGAATCGCACAACTTTTCTGCAGCATGCTCACCTCTGATCGTGCGAAAGGCGTAGTGTATGAGCAATCCCGAAAGCTCTTGTGTAAAACGCAAGCACCAGAGCTTGAATATCTCTGCCGCTCGGGAGTCCTTGAATTTCGCTGTTCGAAACGCTTTATACACGTATACAGGGTGAGTCAAAAGCATGGCAACCCCTAGAAATCTCACAGGATTTGGTGAAAAACAAATTACCAACGTTAAATCTCAAGTAATTTTTAACAAGGGATACAATGGTCACCTTTGATTTGACCTTGAACCTCATCTTCAAGATCATTTTGAGATCTACGTTGAATTTTCAAATAGGAACCCCCATTTTTGGGGCCAGAATCGGAAAGACTGGGATATTTTATGTTTTAATGTGTGTTAAGATCAAAAGTATGCTTGGTAACAATAACGCGGATAATTTTGAGGATCCGCATTCCAAGTACCTAAGATATTTCACTTCTAAAATCGAGAAAGAATGTTTCAATATTCATGGTATCACTGATTTGGATAAAAATTGCTATAAAAACATTACCGATCATCTTTGCGATGCTGATGAGTATCGGCGTCAATTCATTATTTGTATGCACTCCATTATGCTTTTATCCATTCTTTTAATGTGAAAACAGATTGTATAAAAAATAGCATCATATACATAGGCGCCGACTCCAGGGCTGCTCAATCACAAGTACCTACATTGAGTTGTATGTTTCGAAGTATTTAATATTTTCAATAGATGATTTTGTACTTGGTACTTTCGTCGTTTGTATAAAGTAACGAATCATTTTACATAAATCGGTGCACAAAAATATAGATGTCTGATTCAACTTTATAGATTTTCTATATTTTCCATTTCTTCTTTTTTTGTTTTAACACGAGTTATCAGTGTTCCGATTTACGATTTCTGTTTTTTAGGCGGCTCATGTTTTGCATAGCAACCCCTTTTCTGTAAGGAGACCGGTACACGGGTGTTTCAGATTTAAAAATGTTTTTTCTACTCAATGTACTTGATACTCAAATATCTTGATTTATCGTTATACGCTGCCATAAACGAGAACATTATCCACCCTTAAATCACCATCGTTCTACGACTGATTGAAAGTTTGGCAGATACGAACTGCACTGCCATTAGTCTCTGGTAAGGAAGTCAACGGTAAGTACACGGTACTTCCTTTTAATATCCGATGTCTCTAACTGTCTTCCCGCATTAATTGTAAGTATCACGCTCTGCTAATAGCTCATGGAGTTATAAGTTTCGAGGTAGATACAGGCGGCCTACTTGTAACCCAGGAGTAAAAACACAGCGGGAACTGCTTAGCGACTCTAGGGCCAACTGCCAAGGAAGGAACTTCCAAGCTGTAAAACTTTCGTTATAAATCAAAGAGAAGTTGGAAAGATGCTGTGTGTGGGAGGAGTTCGGGACAGGGGGGAAAGCGGCACGCGTTAAACGTTTCAAGCAGTTTGCTTTGCTGCAGGAAACATGGAATTCGTAAGTGAGAATTTTAGGATCCCCGAGAGAGATGGAACGTGGATAAATAAATAAATAACCAGAGACATGATCTCACCAGAGGTGGGAAAATAAAATCTTTTATATTTCGCGAGAGGCACACTCGCCTCTTCGCATTTTACACCCAGTAATATATATTACATGTAATTAATCACTTGGGCCATCAAAAGCTCCGTAAAATCTTTAAGGGTTTACCTTCCAGTACGTTATAAGAGTTTGTCGAAAGTTTTTCGTCCAATCGTAGTGCGAATTCTTGTCCAAAAGTCGCACATTTAATACTAAATGCAGTTCTTTGTCAAGGAATTTTCACAACCAGACATACAGGAGCGATAAGAATAATTACAGAAAGTCGTAGATCTGGCTTACGGAATTTTTTGAAATTGCATTTTCCATATCCTCAGCGCAAATCCTAATCGTTATGTGTAATTTTGCTCGTTTATCGGAAAATTCGATAATAGTACAAGGTTAAAAACCATGAGGCTAATGCTGGAATATTCTTCATCATCAGCAGTCAGATCATTTCATAATTCGACCGGTGCACTTGTGAATGATTTACTGATGTAGATCCGTTACGGATTTGTACAGTGGGATTACACATTAAACTCCCAACTCGGGATTCTGGTAGACCTATCAGGTATGTCGCGTCTCTTGGCGAATAGTTCATCCGAGAACTTTGGCCCATTGCATTTCAAAACAGTTGAACAGTTGATACACCACGAAGTAACGTCTCCAACCATGAACTATGGGCCGATTAAGCTTCGGTATGTGCGATGTCACACATTCGCGATATCATCAAAATTCCTCAACCAAACGTAAGTAGAGATCAGAGCCTCAGGGACGCTTTTCGAACGTTTTTTTCAACCCCGAAATGCCTAATTTCAAGTAAATTTATTAGACGATCCTACGAAACTTCCAGATTTGGATAATCACTCGTTCATAGATTTCAAGAAGAGTAAATCTTCCCATATTATAGATTGCAGATAAAACAGTTTCTACCTTATCGACAAATAAGTTCATCCAGAGAAGGTAGACGCACCTATCCCTCTTGTTAGTTTTATAGTTTATGACTGATCTAACGCTACATTGGCTGCATTGGCTCTCGCATGAACGTGACTAAAAGACATACGTTTGTAATCCAATGTAATCTGCAATAATGAATGCTTGTAATAACAATAGAATTTTCAACCTCATCTGAATTTCCCTGAAATTAGACTCGATGATAAAAATTTAATTAATTCGATGCACGAATGAATTCTGCTCATCTCCGTGTGGAATATAGGTATAGGAACCAGTTTGGTGTGCAACCATAATTTGAAATTGACAACGAGTTTGAACCTCTCGGGACGTACTGCTGTGCGTTAATGTAATTGGCGTAGTGAGTTACAGGGAGGTGGAGAGGAGGGTGTGAGAAGGGGTAGAGACGGACAGCCAGAGCCTCCGTCATGTGGGAAATATACGCGCGATATGAGGGTAGTAATTTAACTCGGCGGTGATCCCCTTGACGGAAAACTATGCGCGTCAGCCTTAACCTAACCCGAGGAAACCTAACCTCATACAATCTATACCTCGGACGAGAGAAACTAGGTGAAAGGTAGCGGAGCTGCACCCCGACAATCGACCCCCTATTCCCCACGTTAACTTGATTCAGCCTCCTCGATGAATATTCGATGGCTCATTAGTATCGTAACCGGGCACTATACAGCACTTTCTCGCACTTTGTCCGCGTCTCGGTGTTGCAGCGTGGCGCCGATCAATGGAACCGCAGTAAAAAAAGGCGGGAAAAAAAACAACTGCGCCCGTGAACCGAGAGAATTAAAAGTCTACCCTCCCGTAATTATGTCGCCATCAGTAACGGGTATTCGAAAATAACTGAGTGTAAGATATCCATATATGCCTTTCCCTGCACATCGTGCATATATACATATAAAATTAAACGGAGTCTGTGAACTTGTCGACCACTTTTTTACGTTCATTACGCGAAAATGTTGGCTTTTTATCTTCTTTGCCTCTTCAACTTCGCCACTTTCTAGCTCTCGTGGAACCCACCTTCTCGTTAATATATTTCGCATTTTTAAATTCAACCACTTGCACTTGGGGGATTTTCTCAATTTCTTTGGTATAAATGTTTTGGTAAAAATATGTAGCTTGCAGGAGAAGAAATATCGGGACGCTGTTGGAAAGTTGTTGATTCTATCACATCTTCAACGATATTCTAGTCTCGAGATTGATTTTTCGTTGAAAAAGGTGGAAAATATTTCTTAATTTGGAAGCGATCGTTTATACTTCGCTGATAATAAATTGACAAATAATTTCTGAAAAAAAGAATGTACGGAATCACCCTTAAGAAAAAAAATATTTTTTATACTCTTCAATGAAAAGTGAATTCCGTATAAGATCGCAAAAATTATGACAGTAAACCCGTTTAACGGTTGATATAGAACTACAACTTTAATACCGTCTTGTATTTTTACTCCCGCAACCTGTATTTTTCAAGATACGCTTACTGGAAAGAAAAATCGGAGTATTTTCCGTACGGTTGCATTTTAAAATCTGCAATAACTCACCCAAAGTCTTTTTCAACTATAAGTACTAAGAACTGGCCAAGTTTCAACAAATTCCGCGCAGTCATCGAGAAAAAGTGGCTGAGATTACAAAAAATGGTTTCCACACTGCGTGTGTTCACGCGAAAAATTTGCCGAGCCTCAAAGCCCAAGGCTTGAGGCAGCAGAGGAGCATCATTCCTTTTATCTCACAAGCAGAAAGTAATATTAGAAAGGAGACATATCTCCGCGTTACAAAAGTGGGCCACATTCTGCTCGAAAGATTGTCGTTCCAATGACGCCGCTCGCAGCGCTGGTTTCGTTTCTTGCACTACGTCTGATGGCTGGCAAAACGAAAGAAACTATCAAGCCCCTACAAACGCTATCTTAACGCTTTGCTATCGAAAAAAGCGAAATTATTGTGCAATACTAAATGTTGTTATGTGTTGGTAATTAACCTCTTCGCAGCCTTGTGTAAAAAAATGTCTCGTCAACTTTGCAGATTTGGCATATATTTACGGTTAAAATGCAAAGATAACAGGTCAGATACTTGTGTATTTTTGGCCAATATACGTATTACCGACAGTTGAGGGGTTAAGAACAACAGAAAATTCAAGTTGTTGTTGTACAACCTCCCAAACTGCTGTCGAATCGCAAGTAAATGAATCTACTAACGTCAACATTAAATTTAACCTGACAACAATTTGGCAATATATTGCGAAAGATTTGAAAGAAATTCAGTAGCAAATTGAACATAACCTCTTTACAGAAAAGATAACTTTGTGGAGTCTTATTTTCTGCCGAGGAATTTTGTTTTCTAGTCATTCTGAAACGTATTCCACCCAACACCCGGATATAAAACAATGTGTACTCATTTTTTTTATTAAAAATTGTTCACGTGTGTAGCGCGTTCAAATTTCCGAAGCAACAAACAAATCCAGCGCCGCGAGCGGCGCTATTGGTACTACAAACTTCCGATCAAAATGCGTCCCACCTTCGCCATCGAAAAGAGTACGAAGTTATGTCTCCTCCCTAATATTACTTCCTGCTCACGACAAAATTCAATCGACTTTTGTCCCCAATCCGCTCACCTCCATGAAACAGGTTGCGAACATATTTATAGGGGGGGGGTTAGATATTGTTGTTAATAATTTCACGCTCAATCTGCACATACAGTGGGTATAATTCGAGTGGTTTATCTGCACGGTTTAGGTATCGTAAGTGACGATGCATGTTACGAAATTTGCGCCAAAATATGCAGCTTTGGCAATTCTTTCCCATGACAAAACTTCGGTCGGGCCGTTAAATTTTTGCCGTCGTTCAATTTTGCGAAATATTCAATTTTGAAGTTTCGCTAATTGTCGGTTATTATTAAACAATTTGAAACTGGTATACTCATTCTGTTCTGACTTGAAGTGCGGAATTATTTTCACGAAAAAAATTGTTTTCGGTATATACGGACTCGAATACCAATATATTTTTCCCTTCACGTCGTCGAATAATGAAGCCTCCTTCAATACTACAAAAGCCCCAGTGTCGCTTGGGAAATATTACATATTTTTCATACAATTTTTATCGTTTTTTTGATCATAATATTTATTATTATATTTGAATACAACGCGAGAAAGAACACCGAAAATTTGAAAGTAGAAGATTTTCGTGTGACTTTAAAAATCCGAAACTCGCAACAAATCTAAACACGTCCAGTTGTTACGTGACAAATAAGTTTTTGAGTTATTGTTCCTAACGGAAATGTTGACGATGGAATGGAACTTGCTTTTTCTTTTCTTTTGATGCATTTCCTAATTATTTATGACTTCGGTTTAAATTTTAGTTATGTTCTTATATTTTTTATTTTTTATTTCACGTAATTTGACCTTCATCCGCGTACTTTTACTTTGCTTCTCTTGACTCTTATTTTGTTTCGCTATATACATCAGTTTATTGTTTCTCTGTTTCTATTACTTTGACTGTTTTTGTTTTGCTTCAGTTGGTTCAAGGTTTTCAATTGTATTTTATCCCTCGACTTGTATTTTTTGCTTGCTCCTCTCTTGAATTTTTGTCTTTATAATTACTGCGCTTGTTTTAAAAATATAAATCTTGGTTGTCCAACATTGCCGTGGATATTTGTAAAGATTAACAACAATAACAACAACAACAACAACAACTAGGCAGAAAAGAAATTTAAACTATTCGGATATTGATAGAATCTTGTAGGCGACGGTTTTTTTTTTTTTACTTTTGATAACGAATCGAAGCTCGGGCTTTCAAAATTTGTAATTTCGGATCCATTATGGTGGGTCAAAATTTTTGAAATTCGTCGTATTTTCACGTAATATGATACCTGAGGGCTTGTGAATCGTTAATCATAAATCTGAATCTGTAGTTGAAACCTGCAGCGTAAAAGTGGGAATTCGAAAGCTGGCTTACGGTCAGCCTGAAGCCGCTTGTTTTTCTCAAATATCTGTGTCTTGAGAGTTACTCGATCAATTTTCAGCTTAGAATATTCAAAGTTTAACGTGTTATGATTCTTTTTTACAGCAAAATGATTTTGTTTCTTTAGGATACTTTTTTTCAATGTACATCAATACTTATACAAACAATGCCGCAACAATTCAAAATTTCATATTGCTAGAAATAACTAGTTTTCTTTGAAACATCGTAGTTAAAGAGTATCCCGGAATTATTTTTAAATTGATGTAATCGATTTCTCCATTTCCACGCCATGATGTTTAATGTGATACTAGATTTATACACAGGGGGTGTGCAGCGTAAGGGTTGAAGATAAATTGGCATCGGAATTCGAGACGGGTGCATCTGTGTGGGTTCGCTTGGTTTGGCGCGAAGTCGTCCGTACGATAATCGCAGGTTGAACCGGACAATAAAACACAACGACGATGAGACTGAAATTTACGAGTTATTCGAAAATTCTCATCGTATGTCGAGGCGAATAAATATACGGATCAATTCCTGCGTTCGTCGATATTCAGAACCACTTTGCTGTGACATGGTTATTATATGACGTTCAGGCTTTCGTCGATACCACGAAGCACGAACCGGCGTCTTGGGATTCGGTAAAGTCACGAAAGCAACGCTTCTTTCGAATTATACCTGCCCGCGTTAGCAGCTAGGCGTTTCTTTTTCTCGAGAGAATGGAACTTTGAAAAGAATATACGGACACGGCTGTATTTCATATTGCTGTGACAGTTACTTTGTGCATCCGTGCAGACAGTAACGAAAAATAGTTCCGATGGTCGCGTATTTCTATGTATAGCTCTACCTTCGATGCGCAATGGGTGGTGTTGATGCGCGTGTACATTCCTGATGGAAATTTTCTATTTTTGCTAAAGATTTCACAAGAATATCAGCAAATTTTTAGACATCTACTCTGATATAGATGTCATTTTCAGGTCAAATCCAAAACGAAGTATTGCACAATTTTGTACGTGGTAAATAAGAAAAATATTGATTTTCTCCGCACCTGTCAAGCTCTCCTAAATGATTTTACCAACGTACATGAATTTTTTTCATTAGATATATTTTACTTTTGCTGAAATCTTTTAGCAATTTTCAGATATTTTCAATCTACTTTCTAAATGGCACCCGTCCTGCAAAACTTTTTCAAAATGTTTTCAAAAATTAAAGAGCAATCTCAAAAGACTTTCCTGCAGGGATGTAGATATGTTGGTACCCACTGGCTATACGTAGAAACGTTTGACATACAAAGGTGTAATTTACTTGTCGGCTTCACATGCACCTATATCCAAGTACAGTAATGCAGATTTCATCAATTTTGCACGCTACATGATAATTTCGTTGAATTCTTTCTCTTCTTTTTGCCTTTTCTGTCACGCGACTGTCTGGCATCGCAACACGAGAAACGAGTCTTCTGTTTCTCACCTTCTATGCTCGTAACTTTTGAAAGATTACTCGATGTCTGCAGCAACGATTCGTCAAATGTACGTATCATTATTGTCAGTAACGTAATACGAAGCCTAATGCAGTCATCAGCTGATCTTTTCCTGCTATTAGGTATTTCGAATGTGTCGAAAACAGTTTTCTTTAGTTTTGGGTTTCATACAGTTCAATGTAATACATTTTACCAACATATTATGAATATTCTTTGGTATTCAATAATTTATTGATTTATTTATTTTTTTGCAACATTGAGTGTATTGTAAGCATAAACACAAATTGTAGCATTATAGAATATCTCTAGGATAACTATTGTACGAATAAACGTGAAACCAGAATCACTTATCACGATTGAAATATCTATAAATCCTCCATCATCAGTATTGGAGACGGAATTATAATTCTTTGAAAGTTGAATTTTAGTAATGTAAATTGCTTTGAATGTGTCGATTCGCTTGTAATACAAACTTTAAGCATTTGATTTTATCGCTAAATCAAAATTCCGCTAAAACAATGAAAATTCCTGTTTTCTTTCTATCCAAAAAATTTTTATCGCAATTGTTTATTTTGAACAAAACCGAAATCATTCGTGTTTCAAAAACTACTTCCAACGCGCCTCGACATTTTGTAATAAAATACACGTTATACTCATTTTGAAGTATCGACGAAGTTTCATAGGCAAAAATACTGCCACAGGCCTGTTTTTCATTCTGTAGATATTAATTTTAATGCCGAAAATTTCCAGCTTGCGATCCGTGCATTCCAGTCGATCCTCGATCCAGTTGCATTCCAGGCGACGTGGTTCCGTTCTCCTGGAGTACGCCGACCTGGTGTGAGTGTCGCGTTTGATACGCGGAATTGAAAATTGGAAAAAAATTTCCACAGTCGCAGCTATGCCTACTGAGAAAACGAATTGTATGATATAAAAATTGAATTTTGCACAGCTCTCGAGATTTTATGTCGTATACAGTAGTGCTGAAAAGTATTATGACAGTATGAAATTCATTATTACTACTTTGATCGGTCGTTCTACTTGCCTTTCTTTAATTCAATATTATTTTCTAGCGACCGGGAATTCATTTTCTACAATTATTTAGAACATCGAATTTCTTCTTTGTCTTTGTCAAAATGGTTTCGAACGTTACTGTACTTATCTATCCTAAAAAGTGATACATGGGCACTTATACCGCCTACAGATTAATGAATTATTCATCGTCACCGGTGCTCTCGTACAGAAAGTATTCGGTGAAACAGAACACTAGAGTCTGTGCAAGATAGAATATATGACGTCCTTCTTGACTGTGAGTAGCCACTTTCAGTAAATATTTCCCGTGTGCGTATGTAAAAGGAGCCTCGGTAGGACCTTCATGATAACCAGAGGACAATTTACGTTGTGATGATTGATATTCGTTAGTTTAATTGTTGATTATCTTGTTACATCGGTTAGTTTTCTCGAGTATAGTAAATTTAGAACATAACCATTTTTGATTGTAATCAAGTTATTTGATGTACGAGGATGAAAAATATTGGTAAAAGTGTCAGAATTCCAGGAATTTCAGTTAGCCTTGAAAAGGCTAATAGAACAAGATTACGTTTTTATTTTTCCATTTTTGAAATTTTTTACTCTTCTTTCCGACAGGGCAAGAAAGTTCTTTCAAAATTCATTAAACGCCAGAAGGAAAATGTGTTTCATTACTACGAAAGCAATCCGAATACTCGTGTCAAAGCATTCAGCCGGATGAATATACACGTAGAGAATATCCTCGGGACGATCCCATGAATATTCTCCGCTAAAGTCATGTCACATTGTTTTTTTTTTGACGTCTGAGTAATGAAAATTTTCCTAATCCTCGTAATAAATGTCAGCTCATATTTCAGGTATTCTACTAGAACTCATTTTTCGAGGCTCGTAAAGGATCCCAGATAAATTATTGTCGACCATGTTTCTGTCCTCGAGTTGTAAAAAAGTGAACAGTGAACGTCCAGAAAACGTTGAAACATCCACTACCAAGTACCTCAGTATCATCGCTGGCTACGAATACAAAAATTCCAATTTAGCGAGCCCGATTAAATTCCCGTCTGAAGTGAGGCTAATATTGCTCTTCGATGACGGTAAGGCCTTCAGCTCGAATAATTGATGAAGTGAATCAGGGTTGAGCGTGATTACGTCGTCATTGGACAAGCTTACAATTGCAATAAAATCGTTCAAACCTCGACAAATATTGTAGTCCCTGCAGACTCGAGTGGCTTCAGGAATAAATTTCTTGGGGTAGCCGTAAAATTCAGAAGCTTTCGGACATCTCGTTTCCATTCGAGGCCGATTTCATTGATCGGTGAAATATTATTACTGGACAATTCAGACTCGTAAATTCAATTCACAAAGTTCATTGAAAATTACTTTTCGAATGGAGATAATCCGATTTTCGAACAGTGCCTATTCATTCACCTGAAAGAGTCCCTCAAATGAAACGAGATTCGGTGAAGTAATCGTGTTACGGTTCCACCTGCAACCCTTTCGATTCAAAGTTCTTTCTGTGACGGAAAAAAATTTACTCGCGTTGAAATGTTTCTCCCGTTGTATCGAAATCGTTGCAAAATTTTCATGTCTCTCTCCGTAGAAGTGAAACTAGTTTCACGCGATGCCGCTTGAGTTCACTAAAATCTGATGAATTTAATGGAAAACAGATAAGCAGCGCAGTGCAGAGGTGATCAAAAATGCCAGGAATTACGCCGAGTCACTTGAAACCAGCAATTATCTACATGTCTATGTAAACCCCTCGAACTGAACGCCCGGAAAATGTATATTCACGATTTGAAATTCAATTAATCGATGCAGCGATGTCACGATACCTCCATTCGTCATACAGAGTCCGAACAAACACAACTCTTCATCGATCGCCTAATTTATTGTGAAACTTGTTTGCGTTTCATCGTTATACGTGTACAATCTGCATCGTGACCGCCATCGACACGCGATGATCATCCGTCGTTGATCGTGATCAATGAGTCGATCAGGCGTTATACGTTCTCATGGTTTCGACTTGCGTGTCAAGCACGAATAACAATCCGGGAAAACAAATCTGCACGGCTTATCCTTAATAATAGAACGAGATATCGACGGGCGAGCGGAACGATTTATACCTATTTCAGAATTTGTCTCGAAAGCATCGTGGCCCAGAATTTCATTCAAAAAAGTTGCATTTCAGAATCTTACTCAACAAAATCGTATCTCAAATTTATACTTCAATCTCATATCGCATCTCAATGCTCGGGGATAATTGCTACCATGATTACATAACGTTAACCGAGGAGTTGATCACAATGCAAAAATGGCGTACACTGATTACAATTACAAAGATCACAAATCGATCGCAATGATTACAGGGATTGCAGAAAGTTTGAAGGGATTTCAAATAGATTACAAAATATTACAAACGATTACAGAGATTGTAAGGATATTCAAAAAATTCCAAAGATTACAAAAGATTACAGGGATTACGTGAAGATTACAAAGGTTACAGCGAGATTGCAAACGATTACAGAGGTTGCAGGAGATACAAAAATTTTTTAACCTTGCCATGATTACAGACGATTACAAAGCTTACAGGAAAATTACAAAGAGCACGACATGATTGCAAAAGGTTATAAGCGATTACAGAGATATCAAGGATTACAAAAAATTACAAATATTGCCGGAGATTACATAGAAAATTTCAAAAAGATAACAGAGCGTACACAAGATTACAAAGAATACATAATATTGCAGTAGCCTGTGTAAACCAGATTACACAGTGATTAGTCCCTCGACATTAACGCAACTATTTTGATGAATGGCTGGCAACTGATAATTTATGCAAATCATTATACGTTGAAAAAATCTGCTTAAAATACGTAATATTTTCAAGGTAACGAGTACCAACGTTTTCGCAAAAATGATACAAAGCCATCAGCGGTACAGTTTCAGGAAATTTTTTGACTAAAATCGTGACTTTAATGAAGGTCCGAGAGACAATTTTTAAATTAAATTGAAAAAAAAGTGATAGGATGTCGTTCTTCTCGGCTGCCGATATAATCGTCCGCCGTCTGACAATCAAAAGGCGCAAATTCGGGAACGGAAGAAGCGAGAGTCTGGCCACCCGGCTGAGGAGCGTGAGAATGATTGGCGTGATTCGGAGGCTGATGACCGGCTTCCGGCAGCACTCCCTCGTGCTTCGTTCTGTAGGCCTGTTTATACTCGACAAGAGCCACGGATTGCACCGGATACGAAGGTTATAACAACGCAAACAGCCGCCCCTATCCAGGCCTCGCTACCTCGAACCGCTCCAATAACTTTCTACCCATATACATGCGCGGGTCGATCTTTCATCGTGAAGAGAAATCGACAAAGGTTAAGCAAGGTCATCACTCTTCCCAATCATTGTTTACCCGTTACCGGGAAGAAAGAAGCTGAGGAGTGGATACTCGAGTCATGCAGCTCGCTAGCGAAAAGTGGGCCCGGTTTCGACTGCGAGTTATTAGTACCGATTTTCGCCACTCGCTGCGTCCGTGTTCTTCGGTCGCTCGATAATATACCTATATATTGTTGCACGAATGAATTATCAGTTATCATCTATTTAAGGTCGAGTGTATGCTTTACAAAAAAAGCTCATGTACACTTTTTTATAAGACCGGTAGTTACGCTATAATATTCAAAAAAGGTCAAATTATAGGTAACTTAACTTTTGACAGGCTGTAACTTTGACTCTGTTAGTTTTACGAAATTTTGAGAAGAGACCTGTTTTGTAGAGCGTTCAATTTTCTACAAAAATATGTCTTTAGATTTTTTGTACGATGCTTCGTTAGCTAGTTATAAAAATTAGAAGAAGCAAACAACATTTTTCCTATGTTATTCTTACGGAAAATCGAAAAGTGCGATGAGGCACCTCTAAATATTAAAATTAAAATCTAAAATTTTGACTGGTGTCTTTGTATACCTAAATGAAACTTTTGAACCTGTTTGAAAGAAAAAAAAAAACAAATCTGTCTGATCTTTGTTCTAGAGGAAAAAAATTGTCGTAATATGAAACAGTCCAATCGACATATGTACAAATGATTTTCGATTACCTGCCAAATTTAAATTTATTGAATATATTCGACGTGAAAATCACTTCTTTGATTGATTTTTTTTTGTGTGAAATAACTGTACAATAAATTATTTTAAGCCCATAATGTCGAAAAATATGTTATACGTTACTTACGATATTTGTCAGGCTGATTCAAACTCTGCACTGAAAGCAATCTGCGAAGTTAATTTTTATTATTAATTTGAATTTGAATTTGAATTTTGCACATGCGTAATATTACCTATCTTTTCACGGTATTGAATAATTTTTTAAAGATGACGTCTAATTTTATAACGTCGAAAATACTATTTGAACAAGGCTTTCTTGCCTCAAAATATCGTACGAACCTCATTGTCGGGAGGAGAAGGATTAATGTTCATTTGAAAATGGCGCACACTGGTTACAGTGACAAAGATCACAAACTGATTACAATGATAACAGGGATTTCAGCAAAATTAAAAAGATTACAGCAACATTACAAAAGATTACAAACGGTGACAGAGATTATAAAGATTTCAAAAATTTGCAAAACTTGCAATGATTACAAAAGATTATAGGAATTACGCGAAGATCACAAATATTACAGCAGGATTACAAAAGATCAGAAACGATCACATAGGTTGCAGAGATTACAAAAATTACTGGAGGCTACAAAGATTACCGGAGGTCGCAAAGATTACATGAGATTACTTAGAGATTGCAAAAAGATAACAGAATACACAAGGTTACAAGAAATATATGAGATTACAGTAACCTGTGTCACCGCATTACGACAGTTATTAACCGTCGTCAATAGGGCTTTGTTTTTAAATTTGACTGAATTCGAGCCAAGGTAACCAAGAAAAAATGAAAACGTTTGACGTGTTAAAAGTTCAATGATGTGCTAAATTTCATAATTGTAGGTACGTAATTTTCATAATGACGGTGGTCACTAACTGGCAAAAATCGTGGTCATTGATCAGTCGTCTGGTTAATAGCCATTATCTCGTTAGTTATTTATTAACAGTGTTTATCATCAAACATTGGCGCTGGTTCAGAGTCACGGATCCATTCCCATACTTTGTTACCTGGCTACCTTCGCTATGTGAAGGCGCTTGTGAGCAGCTGCAATAATTATAACTGTCCAACGTTTGTCGTGTGCCAATATTTTCACCGTACACAACACGTCGGCACGTATTTCAGCGAAGGTTGTACGACCAGAATACCTTCTGTTGAAAGGAAGATGATGGAATGACGTTTTTGATAGACGAATTTTTGATAGTTCTTTCGGTGCTGATCGTTGAGTAATATTTCGTATTGCACCGGTGACGACGTGTGATGTTAATAATTGCTTTTGAAAATCACGCGTTAAAGCTGACCTTTCTGCTTAACCAACCATTGATGGGTTTAATTAATTATATTCGGAACGATCAATGAATTATTTTCTAGATAAAACACCAAGGTTATTAATTACGGCAAGTAACGGACGCACCGAAGGTTATTATGCTGCGTAAATGTAGGTGTATCAGCCATATACAAATGAGTGGTTACCTCTTTGAGCTATGAACAAATTTGGTTTAAGGTTTAATGTTGATAACCCCGTGAGGCGCGAACGATTTATCGGTTTTTTTTTTGGCAGAGCTTCATTCTTCGATCAAGTTTCCAACAGGATTAAGGCTGACTACAACGCTTCCTGCTTAATGACCTGGATTAAAGTGCCTACTTACTCTTTCTGTAAATAATATTATAGGGAGAGAGAATAATAATCACCGACATCCTTCACTGACTGACATTAAATTTGTTAGAAAATTTTTTGCAACGATGGATTTTTTATTCAACCAGAATTGTACGGAAATTTTGACCTTGGGAATTATAAATCAGTGATTTTCCTGTTTTCCTGAAAGTGGAACGCACACAAAATTTTTTTTTTTTTTCATCTACATCTTTCCATTACTCAATGAAAATCCATACTTCAAACAAATGACTTTAATCGTAGATGTCAACGTCCATTGCTCATACTTCTAACTGGCTATATTATTTAATATTTATCTTGTTTCTTGTATCTCTGAAATCGGCTGCATGAGAAATAATAATTGTAATTTAATTCACATAAACCAGTGCGAACATTTGACTACGTCACATTACATTAAATAACATCAAGTCAATTTCACTAAAATCACTACCGTTACTTTAATTTGATACTTAAAGGTTTCATTATATTATACATGTATGTGGAACTGGAAAAGAATCCGAGTAAATGAATCGACCATCATGGATCCAACAAAAAAAATACATGCATATTTGTAAGCGTTGAAAAACCACAGTTTATAAAAAATTCGTCACTATTAGAAAACAGGGCAAGAATAATATTTTCTAAGGTGTATAAAATTTCCAAAAATCTATGAAATGAACATGAAACAATCTACAATATTTTTCGCACAGTTATTTTCTTTCAGGACCGCCACGTATGAGTTTCAATCCTGTCTCTTTGAGTGTACACGTATAATATGGAAAAAAAAACACATACATGTGTATTTAGTAATTTCTTAAAATTTATGCTTGACCGAAAGTATTAAATAACGGTTTGGATTCACCAGACTATAAGAAACAAACGATTCTTACAAAAAAGTAAAACCACTAATTTGCCGTCTTTCCACGTTTATAATTAATTATAGTATTGTACGTCTAATTTCTGAACAAATTAGTATTTCCTTAAGTAAATGGAAACTCTTCTTGTCTTGTTCCTCGCGTAACGCCATTGCAAAGGCAGCGTTAAACCTCAATCGACCATGTCGGACAGGACCCAACGTGTTTAAAACTGTTCGGAGTGCGCAATTAATAATCAATGCAATGCGCGTCGAGTCGGAGACAGGAGGAGGCTCCGACCCGCCAATTGTCCCATCGGTAACCCCGCAGGCTACTTCGTTAAGGCCAATTGACATAACCGATTGGTATGCGGTGTCGCCGCTACTCGGCCAAAGCCCCCCGGCAGCCACCCTTGCAGGACAACCTGATGCAGGGACGGCGATAACGTAGTTACCAAGCGAAACCTTATGCGTCTAGTCTACTGCAAGCACGGAATGTGGCCAATTATACGTCTGCAACGTACGAAATCTCCATTGGAGAACGGCGGTGCTTAAAAATTACGCTCGACAGAATTTCGACTTTTCATTATAGCCGCGAGGCTCCACCTTCAACCAATCGACAACGTTTTCCCCGTCAACGGTTTTCATTCGAATCGAAGAAGACTCGAGAGAAGTCACTCACGAGAAATCGTAACAAAGAAAACAATCGCCGAAACGTAACAGGCTTTTAATGACTGCTGATTTGCGATGTAATAGAATTGAACGAAAAAGTTGGAGAGATGTTTCGAAAACTTACCGCGTACCTACACATGTGCTCGACGATTGTGGGACGGTTGATTTTTTCGACAAATCGGTTGCGTCGGTAAGGCAGATTCGTATACTGCCGGCTGCTGGTACGGACTGAATCTACATTGCCGACCCAACTAACTAGTCAAAAAAGTTAGCCACATCTGAATCAGTGATCGCATGTGTATCGATGTAAAAAAATATTGTGATTGAAAAATATGAAATTCTCCTACTATCCACAGGTTTCTATGAATTCTAATGAACCGGAAAGTAATTGGGACGAAAAATTCCTTCGGGTTTAAAACTTGAAATTCATTGACTGCGTCGGCTGTATCGGTATTTGGTTAATTTTGGGAATGTTCAAGGCGAATATGCCTCCCAGGTGATATTTACATTCAAAGGATGGAAGTTTCACGGAATGTAAAATGTCTGCCTGACATCAAAAGTTTGGGAATTTCAACGGCTTCTATAGCTCTCTACAGAGGGTGCCCGGCGCGGGCGGCAAAGTTTTGTTAAAACTTCGTACAGAGGCTTGCAAAAGTTCCAAAGAGTACGAGTACTTACGTTCTTATAGATATATCCACTGTCGTTGTAATTCTCTTTAGCATGAATTGAACGAAAGGGATATGCGAATGAATTTAGGCCCAGCATTGGACAGATCTTGGCAACCACCTGATTACATTTTAAACTCTCGAAAAAATTATTACTCTAGAAGCGTGTATAAAAAGAATGTATGCCATGAATGAAAAAATACATACCGTTTCACTCTTTCATTCGAGTGAAAGGATTCACGTATCAAAAAATATTTTACTACGATTGGTGTAAAAAGTATTCAGTCGCTACGAGTAATCATCTTCCGATGTAATAAGAAAAAAAATATATATATATATACATATATATAGTCGACAGATCGGTGAAAATTTGAATGCAGCTACAAAAAGTTTTGTGCTTAATACTCACATTTCGTTTCTTTCCGATCTTTATGCCTGTAGGTCATGAAAAATTGCTGCCAGAAATTTTATGCAGCATTTCACGTAGCAGTGTACTGTAAAAATGTACTAAATTTCATTGAAGTGAACCCGCGATATTAATGACACAGTTTCGTGAAAACAATTACGAGAAACTGTATAAATAAAATCTCGTTCATATATCAACGACGAAATTTCTAAGATACATGATAGCCTTTGATCTCACTCGTCTGAGAAATATTGTGAACACGTTTCAATCCCGCCGGTCGACGGCTGATAGAAACTTTCAGGTTCTTAGCTGAATCGCAATATGTCACTACAATGATGAATCGAGGGTAAAGAACCGGAAGATGGTCCCGACGGTGGGAAGGGCCATATTCACCAATTTCCCCTATACCTATCTATTAAAGTTTCGCTAGGGAGGCTTCTATATCTACCTACTTCATATGCTCTACGCTCACGTCGAGGCGCAACCTTTCGCATCGGCACTTTCCGCTAACTTTTGACCCGGGGTAATATTGCGCTTCCGCCTTGATCCCCGTGAAAGTTTTTCATAATTACAAGTACGGCAACGCGATCCTGAATCCAGGCACCGTGATCAAAAAGACACGGTATCAGGATTAAATAGTCTCATCGTCACGCATCGTCTAATCTCGAATACATCACAGTCGTTCCCTTCGGCTATCGTGCAACAACAAGAAATTGTTAAAAAAAAGAAAGAAACGAGACGAGAGAAACAATGTGTTCCAAAAGTACTGGGACCAAATGTAAATAATGCATCATTCATCGATACTAATTTTTTACCGAAGTCTTACACTTTTTGAAGCAGAGATCTTCAGCAGTACACGAAATAAAATTATTCTCATTTTAAGGTCAAGGTTATTAGCCCTTTGAAGACCCTGATAATGAAATATTTTGAGGGAGAGGTTAAGCGCATCATTTTTCAAGAAATTTCTCAATATCTCCGTGAAATTTTTTCATTGAATTGGTTGAATATTTCATACCCTCTTAACGCAAATTAGATTCGAAAATCGCTACAGATTATTCCGCATGTACTCTAGAATTTATCCAAATGTTTTATAGTTATTTCCTATACACATTCTATATTGTAAAAATTTAGGATAAAATCGACGGTTTACTTGTAACTGTCTCAAAAAATAATCGTTTAGTTCAACGTGACTCGCTTTTACCAAATTTTCGATAAAAATTTTTTCTTTTTTTCATTCCAAACTTTTATTCAAAAGTTTCAGTGGCCGCGCTGTTCCACATGCCTTCATTAAAATTTCTCCAATTCTTTACGTCTGTGAATTTTGAAACTTTCAATTCCGATGAAATTTCCGTTCTTGAATCTGAGAGAAAAATAAAGAGAAAAAAAAAATCACGGACACACAGGGAATAAAATTCCAGGTCTTGCGAGGAAAAAGAGACGCATGTAAATCCCGCCACCTCCTTCAAATATCGAGACGTCATCCTTTGACATGGTCCACATTATCAAAGGGAAGTACCGTCGAGTGCATATGCGCCTGCAATTTCCAAGCCGAACAACCATCGTCGAGATACCGCGGACGCGTCGCGTGTCCAGATAACTACGTCGGGTGCATCGATCTCGCTGCAATTCCAGAGGGACAAGAGGTAACCGTAATTGGTTACCACCTGGTCAGCCCCGGTCCTCCTCCCCCTCCTCATACCGTCCCGCTGTTCGAGCGTTGATGAACTTTCTATATAAGTCCACGTGACCGTCGTCGAGGGACGCCCCCCGTCGTGCGGGGCAAAAGTTAGCTTGATTAAACCTGCGGACATTTTTTGCAATATATATTTAACGAATTTTACACGATTAGAGGTGTAGTAAATCAATAGAGGCAACACAGAAAAGCTTCGGTTAGCGCAGCTGCGCTACCGCGAGATCTCTATCGAGTGAATTTTCGTTCGATTTTTATTCATTTATTTATTTGTTTTTGTATTTTTTTCGTGACTGTTATTCTCCGCAGCGATAAACTTCGCAATATTATACAATTTTTGGGGACGGGATTTTCTCAATCGAGAAGCGGCAATGAAATGGTGTAAAAATATTGCGGTGAATTTCTTTGCGGAAATTTTTTGAATAGCGTTACTTACATGTTTTCAAAAAAATTCTTTACTTCTCTACATTTCTGAACTGTGTTTCAATTCAATTTTCACTCAGTTCGGTGAAATTATGAAAGTTTATATGGGATCTTTTACACATTGCTCTGTCGTATCAAAAATTCTAATTAAATCGAAGGTGACGAGTCGATTTTTTTCGTCGGTGTGAGAGTCTCTACGAAGGTAGACGGTCCAAATAAATTTACGAGATTAAATAAGAGCCTAATGCCAATGACTGAATGAATTTCACTTCAGGCTTCAGATACGATATAATCAATTTAGTATCTGTGACGAACAAAGTTTTTTTTATAAGTATATAAGATACAGATTGAAGAGCAATTCTCAAATTCTACCACGTCAAGCTAAAATCGCGCGGAACTTTCGAAAAATTAACGAAACGTCAAGTTCGTTCGGTAAACTTGTTACGTCCGGCGTATCGCCAGACGTCTCCCTAATCTCGTCACTCTCCCACGATCCTTACAGCAACCTTATCGTCTCATTCCTGTCATCCTATTTCCATTCTGGCTCACGCCACTCGCTTTTTGCCGACTCCGCTAATTCTATTTCCCACCATTTGCGCACCTTACGTCTACTCCTTTTTACCGCAGCATCATTTCTATTCCAACGTTCGACACGATCAAGTCTATTTCAACACTCAACAACCTCACGTATAACTTTTCTTACCGATATTGTGAACTACACGCTCCGTTTAAACTGTTCCACAAATTCTTCAAACAAATATATAGTTGATATCTCAAGCATCCAAACGGTTATTCAACCCTTATTCCAAGTTGTGGTTGTCCGACGTAAGAAACTTTTATACAAAATAACCAAATAGAACCGATTTCAGAAAGGTCCAAATATTTGTAGGAAAAAAATCTATAAAATTACGATAGAAAATCGCATTGAAAAATGTAGAAGTCTGAAAAAACGGATGATTTTTTATCCACATATGACTGTATGCGTACATGCTTATTTTTCGAAAAATCACTAGAAGTTTTCAAAATGATTTACAAACCGTAAATAATCCCGAAATGGTAATCGCGAAACTTCCGGCGAAATAGAAAACTGATGTTCATTCTCATTCAAAAATGCAACCAAATAATAATAATTTCTTTTTACCATTATTCTTTTCAATTATCGTTTAAAGTTTCTAAAATTTCTATCTTCTAATGGGTATCTAAAATTTTGTGATACTTTATAAGATATTTTTGAATTTTTTCAGATTTTAGAAAGTGAGTTGTATTTTCCACTTTTTAAATCATACTTTAGATACGCTGGGTTGTAAAATTCTGAAAAAAATTGTGATTGGATTTTTCGTCGTCGACTTTCATACAAAAAATTAGAAAACCAATCTAAGACATCGAATTAGAAAATCATGTATAAGTCTCACGACAAGCTTTATCGGATGTAAGTCCGAGGTGGATAGAGAAGCGATAAGGAATTCGAAAATAGAAATGGAATATGGAAGGAGTAGGATAGTTATAGATACTATTTCTACTAGTTTTTTTTTTCAGATACACTGTCGGAAAATTTACAGTGTCAATAAAAGTCCACACCGATTGGTGTAAAATTAAACATGATCGGTGTAAACCGTTCGATTATTGACACCAAATGGTTTTAAAATCAATACCAAAATGGCGTGGACTTCTGTAGAATATTTTCGGTGTTACATTCAATACCGCATTTTTAACAGTAAAGTAAATGTTGAAATCAAAATACCAGTCTCTTTTTTCTTGCGTATTAATTCGATTTGAAATATCCCATTGCAAGTTTATAAGTATGCAGAAAAGAAAATTCCAGATACTGATTTTACCGCCATATCAAGTAATTGATCCCTTCTTCAGAGCAAATTCTATAAACATCTTACATTCATACATATAATTTTCAGGCAACGTTGCTTCAACCACGGCGGTCGGAAGTTGTAAAATCTTTGGCCTCGTAGAGTAGAAATTTTTGCCGCATTTTGAAATTCTTCCTGAAAGCAGGTGGCAGATTCCTGCACTTGTAAAATCTCGAGTTCGTTGTCCATCACGTCTTCCATTAACCACTCGAATTGAAATGCATTTTAAAAACCGTCTCACTCAGCTGGCAGCATGGCTGTGAGCGAAGGGGTGGAACGTACGATTCTGGGTAAGTGAAACTCGTGTTGACAAACGAAGAATGAAGGATGATAGGGGTGGATTTGCACCGCCGTGACTGTAAATATTCATGATAACGCTGCGAGTGCTGGATCGGCGACAAAAGTAGGATAACCAACGCGAGCTCATTAGGAAAAACGGCGTTCGAGGATGTATTTCAAGTCACGGACACGGAATTGCACGATTTTCCAGTCGTGCCAAGGTCTCGCTGCTCCCACTCGACGAGGCGGAATGATATCCGCGACGAGCGGCACGTGCCGGATAGCGTTAATCACGCCAGCTCTTCTTTAAGCCCCCGTGCGGACGGCGAAACTCCGGCGTTAAATCGCTCGAGAGTAACTGGGACGCGGGATCAGACCCGACCGCGGGAACTCGCTATACTTACACCATGCATATATGGATCAAATGGCATCGCCAATCTCACTAAGTGCGTATTTCTTCGCTACTCCTCCGTGACGCGTATTGTGTGCATGGATGGATGGTGATACTGCAATGGAGGGATGAAAGTGCCAAGTTTCATACTTTTCTTCTCTTCGAGCAAATGTTAAGTTACGCGACTTTCTTCCATCGTATCGTACGAACGCACACTCGTAGCGCATTTTTTTTTTTTTTTTTTTATTTTTGACTTCCCGGCCCAATGCGATAACATATCGAAAATTAAAGCGGAGAAGTTCAGGCCGCTGGACCAAGTTTTTTCATATCGTTTTTCGGTCGGAAAATTGGTGAGTGCAAGTTTCCGTGATGTGATCGGTGATTTTCGTCAACGAATGGTTCGACTGCGGGGTGAATTATTTTGCCTTAGCTTCCCTGGCGTGCGGGTAATTTGCCGAAATGTGCCAGCAATTATCTTAATACACAAAAGAAATAAAAAATTCCAATCAAAGCTTTGGCAATTTTTACTGAAACCCAAATATTTTTATTTCCCTCCTGACCACCTTGTATGATAATACGAAATATGTAGATATTATCACGCGCTGAAAATGGACCTGTTCAATGCATTATACAAGATGGGCGAGCCGATCGGTATCGTATGGTAAGATAGTACTCTGCCAAACCTGCCGGGACGAGAGCGCGACGTTGTAGTTTCCCCGATCCACGGCAGGGAGCTGATACGCTCACAGCACTCCCGTAAGCAAATTAACCTATGATTATAAATATGTAGGTTCTGATTGCAACTCAGAGTCGCTATGATACATAGCGCCGGTAAGGCAATGATTCCGTAACGCGAGTTGTAATTGTGGTTTGAAAAACTGAAACTACTTGGATACTATGAGTTCGAAGAAAACAAATTTACGCATCCGAATCTAGTGTCGGAAAATTTCTCTCTACTTGACACTATCAGATCCTGCAACGCGCGATCACTTCAGATAATCTCTAACGTGCGACCTATGCCATGTTCTTCCTGTGTAATTACCCATAACCCAGCTATGCTATGTTCTTTGACGTAATCGTATAACTGACTTCCTTGAGACACTGGTTTATTGTTCCACGCTTATTAGTCATAAACGTAGGCTAAAATACTAGTAAACCCACGATTTATTTCCAGCGCCCTGAGAAGGACCATTGCTTTCTCGGCACTCACATAAACTGGTTCATTACTCAATCATTATTGCTAAAAGTAATTGCTACTCAACATTTATCAAAGTAAAACTTTTAAGTGTACAAAAGCCGAAGTGTAACAACATAACTCAACTTTATAGAGTACAAACCAGCTTCAACGTGTAGAAGTAATCAATTCGGTATTGAATCAAACGAAAACAAAGCTGAAATCAATGACACACCGTTTCGTTTTATCAACGTTGAGTCGAACTGCGTTTTTTTTCGCTTCGTCTATTTTAAGCATCTTTTGAAAATCGTAGTCAAACAATGAACGCTTATTCCGGTTTGAACGATTCGTGAACCATTTGCGCTTAAATGTTTATGCCAAACAGCAAATTAGGCCTTGCAAAACTCACCTTGCCGTAAATCGATAGTTACGAGACTAGTACAGGTGTCAGTGATGCTTCGCACATTCTTTTGAGTCACACACTATCACGATTAAGGTTCATTCCAATGGTTCATACAACATTATATTAATAGAAAAGTCAGTAAGAAAATTGTATTCTAAAATACAACTTAGCAATAGCAACAATTATAACGAGCTTGAATAATAGTTATAACAATAGCGATGATAATAATATAATTAGCGATAAAGATTTTCAGTCGTTTTACCTTTGTAATTACAATAATCGACCGTTTCGCAGTTCAGAAGTTGCAACAAATATTCTTAGAGTTCGTTACGTTTGTAAACACACTTTTCAGACATGCGCTGACAATTTAAACAATCGCAAATTGTCACGGTTTTATTTAAAATCTTAAATTTATTACTGACACAATCGCGAAGCCACTCGATAGTTAAACGTATTCAAAATCATGTGATACAATTACTTGTTAAGCAAATATTGATTGAATAACGTGAAAATGGTGTAAAAAAATCCCCCATAACTCTGAGCTAGTCTTCAGACTCCATGTTCTCTGCTCGGATACTCTTATCTAGGCCGGATGATGGAATTCTATATACACAGATATTTAATGTTTGCTTTAGAATATGAGAGGTTGTTGAAATACATACAATAATTACATTACTAAGCTCCGTGGACGATTTGATATAGCCTTGGAGAGGTCAATACTATGGTGGTAGCCGCCGGAAGTTGTACGCTGGAAGTAGTAACATTTCTGCCGGGAGTGATGCCGGACGAAACGCTCGACGTATACACGGTCATTTGATCTAGAACCGCGATGCTGTTTTTGACGTTGATGCTCACGCTTGATTCGGCGCAATTGACAAGAGCGACGATCGGAGTGGCCCCCGTGACCGATCGCGTAATAGCAAGGACGTTATCAGCGAGAACTTCCACGCTCAAGGACCCTCGTTTGAATATAGGCAACTTCCTGAGAGCCGTCATGGCCTGGTACACGTGGTAGTGCGAGTGGCTCACAGCCTTCTGTGCAGCAAGATTGAGGATTACGTAGTTGCGATTCACCGGAAGCCAGGTTGTCGAGCTGGTGGAGAACCCAGCGCTCGTTGTGCTGTCCCATTGGTACGGAGTCCTCTCTGGATCCCGAGAGTACTGCTCGAAGTGTTCTGCATCTGTGTTACAAGCTGCAGGATCGACAGAGTCAACCCAGGATATTTCCCCGTCGAGCATGCCGATTTCGTCTCCGTTGTATGTTACTGAGATTCCAGGTAGGATCAGACAAACGATTGACATTTGATCAGCGCGATTCGAGCCGTACCTCGACGCTACCCTGCGTTGATCATGGTTACCTGTCACCCAATTCGCCACGTAGTTTTCCGGCATGCTATCGAGCCAGCTATCGATTACACTCTTGAACTCTGCAGCGGTTGAACCGCTTCTGGTGTTGGTAATGAATCCGAAATTGAAAGGAATGTTGGAGCCGTGAGTGTAGTACTGCATCACGAGATCCGTGTTCGCGTATCCTTCGGTCATAATGACCTTCGTGTCGGTATTCGACTCCTGGGCATATTTATCCAGCAAATCTCTCCAGGACTGAAGGACATTATAGGTCTCCGGCTGGTCTTTGGAGTATATATGATTGAGAGAATCGTAGTATCCTGCTGAAACGTTCGGGTTGTTGGACGAAGGTTCATCGAGGAATCGATCATCCTCGAACATGTGGTTTATGGCGTCAATGCGGAATCCTTCAACGCCTCGTTTCAGCCAGAATGAGAGAACGTTTTCCATCTCCTTCCTCAAATTCGCATTCCTATAGTTGAGGTCAGGCTGACCTTTCACAAACTGGTGAAGATAGAACTGGCCTCTTTCTTCATTCCATTCCCAAGCAGATCCTTGAAAGGTACTAAGCCAATTGTTCGGTGGCTCATACTTCCCGGTATCATCTGGATTCTTTCCATCACGCCAAATGTAGTAGTCTGTGTACGGATCCTCGCGTCGAACGCTTTTCTTAAACCACTCGTGCTCGTCAGAGCTGTGATTTGGCACAAAGTCAAGAATAACTTTGAGGTTAAGCTGCTTTGCCCTTGCAACAAGTGCGTCGAAGTCGTCTAGGGTCCCGAACAGCGGATCGATGTCCACGAAGTTCGATATGTCGTAACCAAAGTCAGCCATTGGGCTCGGGTAAATTGGGGATATCCAAAGAGCACCAACACCTGCATCCACCAGATGATCCAGCTTACTCGTGATGCCGTTCAAATCCCCTACACCGTTCCCATCGCTGTCCTTGAAACTTCTTGGATAGATTTGATAGAAGGCGGTAGTTTTCCACCAATCTTGATTCGATACGATTTCGGTTCCAGTGCGGCAACCGAGAGCGCTTGCCAGTCCGATGAACAATATTGCTAGCTGGGACAGCATGGTGGCAACGGTGTTTTCTGATGGCTCGTACCGTATTTATATACGATTGAATTCTAAAAAAAAATACACCATTGTACAAAAATTCTCCGGTATCATTAACAGGAAACTTAGTCAACGCTATCTTATCCATTTGGGTGCAAATACTGATAATCGTAATCCACATTTCTTTAAATGAGAACTTAGTGATAGGAATCCGAGTTCACTTGAATTCATCGATTAAATAACATCCGCAAATCAGATAAAATCTGCAATCACAGCCAATCCGCTTTGATACACTATGACACTGACGCACACATTTTTCTGTTATTTTACTCTCATTTCTTCATTAAGCTTATCTATACATGATCGCGAATATTATTTTATCCTTATTCATAATTTTCTTTGCAAATTTAGTTTCATACCAATCGGGTTCCAATTTGTTTAGTGCTAGAACGGGTCCACTCTAGTGATCGTCGATTCATTTCACTGCGCAGTACTTCTAACTATATTGTAGTTCTAGACACCACCTAACTGGAACCACACTCTTTTTTCTGCACTCTAACATTTGCGAAAATTTTTTTTTTTGCAATGGTTCTAACCATCCATGTGGAAATCGAACGGTAACTCATAGATATGCAACCAATTACTCATCACGCTACAACAGAATTACGAGCGCTGATAAACTGAACTTTGAAGTTCACGTATAATTGAGTAGTCCGGAAAGGAATTTTCATATGTAACTATGTGTCATTCGAAGAAACGTACTTCTGCAGATCTGACAGTATGCTAATTTCACTTTGAGATCTATTCTCGAGGGCTCTAGTCATCGAGAAGAATGAAATATTACCAAAAATTGATATGACCGTTAATTTACGGTGCTACAAATACGTGACCGGATATTGCAGCAGCAATAACAATCATGAGCAAACACATTACTGCATCCACTGTGTTGAGTGTGTCGTGGTAGACTGAACTAAGGCGAGAAGAGTTGCAACATACTTGAAAGAGGCGATAGAGTACACACTAAAGTTGAACAATAATGAACAAGGAAGCTGGGTTGATAGGCTACGCGGCAGGAAGTCAAATAGCTGTTACGTGTTCAAATTCTGCAGAGGCACAATCAGATCCGCGTGCCGGAAACAAACCCTTGTAGCTCTTTTATCCACGGAGGTAGAATTCATAGCTTGAGCAAAGTCATGTCGCGAAGCAGTACAGAGTCGAAGGCTGCCGGAAAGGTTTAATGAGAACCAAAGAAATCTTAACGCCGTTCAAAAAGGCAATAAAAGTTACCTTCAACCGTATGAAAGCTGAAAATTATAACATCGAGCAAAACGTTCAGTGATAAAATACTGTTTCGTTAGGGATCCAAATAATAGGAAAGTAGTGGAACCAACTAGGGCAGTAAGATTAGGCATACCTTGTGAACAATTAGGATTGGAGGATTGGATTCAGTGGATGATACTCGTTGAGAGATAATGTTAAGTATATAGAATATACACGGTTCTAAAAAAAATGTCCCAGACGGTCCACCAAAACTTTTGGGTAGATTTAACAATTTTTTAGTGTACAACTATGTGAAAAAAAAGTAAAAATTATAAATTGAACGTTGATGTGACAATTTAGACGTTAAAATTACAAAAATTTTAGCCATATTCCCCAACAGAAATGTAACAAATAAAACACAGTGGACCTGCTGGGATATTATGTTTAGTTAAATTTTTCCAACCTTGTGTAAGCGAATCTGTGTCAACATATGATTTCAAAAATGTGTAACACACATATGCACACAAACCTAAGTACCGGCCGATCAATTTTTAGAATAAATACCGGTCTCGCGTGAGGAAATTTCACTCCTCTAAGTGCACCGATATTGTATTACAGTAAAATTACTCAATTCTTCCATCACCGTGATACTAAAATACTTGCGATGGAATACTATGGTTATGTAACTAGAATCTGCCCTTTGTTAGGTATATATTTACCAATTTAGTTAATATAAGCCGTTGCACAATATCTTTGATAGTATTAGGTTACCGATTTTAGTGTGCCACAAGAGCAGTGATTATAGGAATTGGTTACACAGAAAATATGTTTCCCAGAATTAAAATCTCAACACACGGCTTATTGAAACACTACTCATCTTCTGTGACACTCAAATGCTATGGTTCACAATATCCAATTCAAGTTTCAATCAATGCACGAGAATTATGGCACATGGAACGTTACGATGCACAACGAACGTAACATACATGCATGTTTCACGTTTCGTATTCAACCAGTTTTGTTACAGGTAAAAATGATAAAATCTACGAATTTTCGCGTAAATCGCATTGTTTACAGCATAGTTTACTTTTTCGTGTTCAGGTACATTACCTGAATTATTTCAGATTAGTTTCAAGTACTTTTTCATTGCGTAAAAAACAATAAACTATAGAATTTCTTTCACATTAATCGACAATGAATTGATGCTGAGAAGGTTGAAATGAATAATTTTTTTACGTCCACGGTTGAACAGGCGAAAGTACTTGTAGAGTAGCAGTTGTATTTTCTTGAATCTAAGAAGTTTCTGTAGTCATCTTATATCTGCAATAACGCAAAATATTCCACCTATACGAGACAGAGCTAGGAATCAATATACCTACGGCAATTCCAAGACCAATATTATCTTTCGGGGAATGTCAAGAAATCATTCATACTTTCAGATAAATCAAACTTATAAAAATTGCAGGTCATGTTACGCTCCATCTCACGTTTCTTTTTTTTAACATTGCTTCGTAGGTACAGTGTATTGTTCTTAAGCCGCAGTTTTTTCCTTTTTCAGAAAGAAAATCTTAATTCTGGCATTGACCTCTTACCGTATAGATTTGCGAGCGACATCCCAGAAGATATACCCTATCACATTTGACAGTCATCTCCACGAACATATGATTATTTGTTTTCATTACTTGGCATGGTACAAACAGTATTCAAGTGGTTGGTTACTTTTTTTTCTCCTAATTCCCAAGGTGCTGGTGAGCAAATTATTCGTAAGAGATTAAATGTACAAAAATTTTATACTTTATAAATTAAACATTCCAGTCCTCACATACTTGGAATACTTTTTTTTACCAACTCACGACCTTGTTGCTTCCGTTGAAAGCCATTTTTCGATCGTAGAGAAACAACCTTGAATTCCTTTCGATTTTAATTTTCCGCTATTTGCCTTTAAGCTTAGGTATAACGTTACCTATACTACAGGTAAACACACGGGCATTTCGACGCATGTACATATGCAAATAATTATTATCAACCAAGCTCTGCAGACGTATGCTAGATGTTTTCAAATTGTTCAGCACGACCCGCATTGTTTAATCAGCCGATGTGTGGATCAATGTGCACAAATGCTGCTAAAAAAATTGATTGGAGGGTAAATACAAGGGCTTTAGTGTGATAATTATCAAACTATCAGTGCAACAAACAGCTACCCTGTAATCAACCCGGTTATTTTTAATTGCCTGAATCGATGTACGCTGATAATTTCTCTAGCTCACTGATCGAAATCAATCACTTACGATTATTGTATACTATCTTTGTATAATCTATATTTGTACAGAGTGAAAAAAATGCCATAAGAATTATTTGAGTTTTTGTAAAACCGAAGCTAAGGACAACTTACATTTGCTCGTATCACTGTGTCAACTGCCAATATGTTACGCAAAGGCGTACCTAACTACTAAGAATTCAGTATCATTTTTGTTCTCTCAATTTTCTGCTATCCAAATAAAGGAGATTATTCCCACCATCGTCATTTGGAAATAAATAAGTTTCAACTACATCAATTCCGCTATATTCAAAATGGATTTACTCAACCTTAAATGGAATTTACGAAAACAGAGGTGATTGACATTTCTGCTTTAATTATGTACATATTGCTCTGCTCTTAGAATTAACAATCGTAAATTCAAAGCAAAATTCATTACTTTGAAAACATGGCTTTCTGTACCTGTTACATACCTATATTTCTGTACATATTCTGTACGCAATTAATTTAAGCCTGACGTGAATAGCTTTTGGGATAAGTGAACGAACTCCCATTTATGATGAGCGCTACTATTTCGTGTGTCCACAAACAAGCCAGCTGCAAGCCGAATGGGAATCAGTTAACAAAGCTAATAATGAGATATCAATTTCTCTGAACTGAAAAGTCTATTTCACTAAAACATATTGACCAGGCTTTGTTTCGAGGTCTTAACGATAGCGTACAATCCATTAAATGTTAGTACTACAGTAGCGGTACCATGAAGTTCAATGTTTTGAGGTTGCGACTCTGGTTCCCGGAGTAATGTTGGAGGAAACACTTGACGTATTTAAGTCAGTAATTTGTGACAAACAGCCCGTGCTTGATGAAGCATTCACAATCTCGTTAGTTTCAGCGAAATTGACAATAGCAACGATTGTCGAGGCACCGGTTACCGTCGCACAATAACGAGGACGTTACCAGCGAGCACTTTCACGTCCAAGGATCCGCTCCTGGGTATGGGTAACTTTCGGAGAGCAGTCATAGCCTGGTGGACATGATAGTGGGAGAGTTATGTAGTTCTCATTGACCGAAAGCCAGGTTTGCAGGTTGGTAAAGAACCCGGCACTCGTCGTACTGTTCCATTGATAGGGATCCTCGCTGAATCCCGAGTCTACTGCTTATAGTGTTCTGGATCGGTATTGCAGGCCGTAGGATATTTCGGTACCGACTATGCCAATTTCATCTCCATTGTAAGTTACACCGATCCCAGAAAGAATTAGACACAGAATTGACACTTGGTCCTCGCGATCGGTGCCGTACCTTGACGTGACTCTGCACTAATCATGATTGCCTATCACTCAGTTGTCCACGTAGTTGGTAGGCATATTGTTCATCCAGTTGTCAATTACGATTTTCAGTTCTTGAACGGTTGAACCACTTCTGGCGTCTGTAGAAGAATAAATTAAATGGAACATTGGAACCGTGAGTATAGTAATTCATTACGAGATCTGTGGCTGCGTAGGCTTCGGTCATGATGACTTTCGTGTCAGTTTTCGTTTCCGTGGAATATTTATCAAGAAGGTCTCTCCATGACTGGATAATGTGGTAGGTTTCAGGCTGATTCATGGTTTTTTGACAAGGGTTCATCTTTGAACTCGGCTTCCTCTATCAGAACAGGAACAGCATCTATGTAAAATCCATCGACGCCTCTTTTTAACCAAAAGGTGAGGAAATTTTTCATTTCTTTCCTCATCTCTGTAGTGGAGATCGGACTGGCCTTTTAGAAAGTGGTGAAAGTAGTACTGACCTCGCTGATCGTTCCATTCCCATACGGATCCTTGAAAGGCACTGATCCAATTATTCGGAGGTTGGTAAATGCTGGTTCCTGTTTCGCATATTGCGTCATGCCAAACGTAGTAATTCGTGTAAGGATCCTCGCGACGAATGCTTTTCTGGAACCACTCGTGCTTATCGGAGCTGTGATTTGGGGCAAAGTCAAGAATCACCTTGAGGTTAAGCTCCTTCACCTTTGCAACAAGATTGTCAAAGTCGTCCAAGGTCCCGAACTCTGGATCGATATTCACGTAGTATGCTATGTCGTAACCAAAGTCAGCCATTGGGCTCGGGTAAATTGGAGCTATCCAAATCGCGCCGACACCCGTATTAAACATGTGATCGAGTTTACTTGTGACGCCATTTAAGTCTCCAACACCATCCCCATTACTGTTCTCAAAGCTTCTAGGGTAGATTTGATAGAAGACAGTAGTTTTCCACCAATCTTTTTTTGCTCGCCAGCCCGATGGATAATATCGGTAGCTGGGACAGCATGACGTTGACAATGTTTCTTAATACTACGAATCCAACTATTATATACTCAGAAGGTGATAAAATCGTACCGTTGCAAAAAAAAAGATTTATAATCTTGTGTCCAAGAGGTGTAGTCTACGTTGTCTTATCAACTATGGCACAAATATTGATAATTGTAATCAATATCTTTCGTAAGCTCAAGAGGTAAGCAACAGAAGTCTTGGTATGGTATTTTACACCACTTCTTTGGTGTAAACGCACATATTTAGTGATCTTTTAACACGACAAACTCCTTCATGTGCATGTAGGCTGTTTCGACGATTCTTCCAACCGTGTTGACACATGCTTACATACTTATTGCTAATACGATCTCACTTCAATGATTACTGGCGACTTACTCTGCTTCACTTGTGACATGATAGGATTGCGATCCTGGACAACGACTGGAGTACGTTATAACGAGTAGTAAAACCTGGGCAATTTGCCTCCCCCGAGACACATGAGCAGAAATATTGTCTTGGATATGAAAAGATAACAAACCATACACAAACATTATCGTTAGTTTTATGGTCATTCAATACTTCCCGTTCCTCATTTACGAAAGGGCTACGAAAAATTCGTCATGACCAAATAATGCATAAAAGTGAATTACTGAGACATAGCAGCTGGCTGAAAAATATCATCACTGCAAATTACCCTGCAGAAAGAAACTTTAATAATCTGCTGCATAACAACTCTTGAAGAGGAAAAGATGGTTCTATCTTTGTAAATTTGTTAGTGTTTAATTCGAGTTGAGATTGAACATGATCTGGCTTGAATTGTTCGAGAAATATAGCACGAACAACGAAATAGATTAAATAACCGAAGAATGTATTTTTTTTTCCCTCGTTCTGCTCAACACAAGTATGGGAATAAGTAATCGTAGGTTCAAGTGGAGCATCACGAACTATATTTACCCCTTGAAATATACTGTAATCAATACGCTTTTTATTGCACAAAGAAATTTATCACTTTCAACGATAAGTGCAAATAATAAATAACAAAGTAAATAGTAAAATTGTGGGCTTCATTTCAAGGTTTTATGATATAATACAACTCTTGGGATGTCAGTACCACGATAGCGGCACCAGACAATCGAATTTCCCGTTCTAGTCATTGTCGTGCTTGGAGTAATATTGGATTAGGCTTTCATAATTTCGATTAGGTTTACCGTGCTGGCTGCGGCATTAACAACCCGATCAATTTCTCCGCAATTGATCAGAGCATGTATTGGAGAAACTCCAGTGATGGATCGCACAGCAACTAGGATGTCTCCAGTGAGAACTTTTACGTCCAAGGCTCCCCTCCTGAGTACAGGTAATTTTCGAACAACCATCAATCGCATGGTACACATGATAATGGGAGTGGCTTACTGTCTTCTGTGCGGTAAGATTTAGTATTTTGTAGTTTTCATTCGCGGATGTGACGTTGATAAATTTTAAGAGAAGCCAGCGCTCGTCGTGCCATCCCACTGATAGGGAGTCCTAGCTGGATCTCGAGAGTACGGCTTATACCGTTCCTTGGCAGTACTGTAACCGGTAGGGTCAATGGTATTTTCCCAGGACATTTAGGTGCTGATCCTGCACAGTACGTAACAGCGATTCCAGGTAGAGTGAGGCACAGAATCGATATTTGATTCACGCGACGAACGCCGCATCTTAAGGCGATCATGGGCTGATCGTGGTTACTTACAACCCAATTCGTGGCGTAGTTGTTTTGTAGATGTTTTAGCATATTATTAATCCCATTGTCAAATATATTTTTCAGTTCCTCAGCCGCTGAACCATTCCGAGCGTCGCTGATTAAATAGAAAATGAACGAGACGGCAAAGCCTTAAGTATAGTCAATCATACCGAGATTTATGCTTGCAATAGCCTCATTCATGATGATCTTCGTTCTGGTAATTCGTTTATGTAGAATATTTGTCAACAAGGTTTCTCCAACACCGCAAAACATGGTAAGTCTGAGGCTGATCCTTGATGAAAATATGATCGAGAAAGTCGTAATGGCCTTCTGGAACTCCGAGTTGTTGGACCAAGATTCATTTTCAAATTCTTCATCCTCTATCAATCCGTTAATAGCGTCAATCCGAAAACCGTCAATGTCTCGGTTCAACCAAAATGCAAAAACGTCCTCCATCTTTTCCCCCAACAAAATGTTTCTGTAGTTGAGGTCAGGCTGAGCTTTGATAAACTGATAAAAGTAGTACTGGCCCCTTTCCTCGTTCCATTCCCAATCAGATCTGTAAAAGACTCTAAGTCAGTTATTCGGACGTTTTCATTCAAATATTGAACCCACTTTCATATGTCATGTTTTGCCAGATGTAGTAATTGGTGTACGGGTCGTCCCGGAACGACTCGTGCCGATCGAAACTGTGATTTGATACAAAACCGATAATCACTTCAAGATCAAGCTGTTTCACTCTTAGAACCAGTTTTCCAAAGTCATCGAGAATACCGAATATTGGATCAATGTCTGTGAAGTTTGATATGTCATAGCCAAAGTCCACCATTGGACTCGAGTAAATTCGAGATATCCAAAAAGCGTCGATACCTGAGTCTACCGGATGCTCCAACTTACTCGTGATTCCGTTCACGTCTCCAACGCCGTCTCCATCGCTTTCCTCGAAACTTCTTGGGTATATCTGATAAAAGACAGAGGTATTCCACTAATTTTTATCCCAGACCACTTCAGTCCCTGGATTGCAAGTGAGAACACCAACCAACACAATATACATATAACGTTATAACTTCTACCTGCACGATATCAACAGTATTGCCCACTGCTCTGAATCCAGTTATATGCACTTGGACTTGAAGTAAAAAAATGTTTGTGACATGTCAAAAATTTCTCGTTGATATCAAGAAAAGTCATTCGTCTTCATATTATCCAGTACGTAGTGCAATATATACTGATAATTCATTTCTGTTTTTTCTGTTCTTAAGTAGCGATAACACGCCTTCAGACGTGCCTCGGAAATCGAAGATTACTCCAATTTATCTGTTTTATTCGTTATTTATCCAAACCATGCTATTTTTTGACAATGCCAAACGTTGTCTATGTAGCGTGTCACTGTTGACGAACCTTGTCAACTAAACAACGGTAACACACCCAATTTACTACGTGCAATGAGTATGCTCAGCAGTTGCAGAATAATTTTACTGCGTACAATTAGAATACCGTGATATCGGTCAAATCCTGAATCTAAATCACCATACGCAATTACGTCATTGAGAATTATTCCTTTCCTGCCGCAGATTACGTATTGTACACTTGAGGCAATCGGAAGTGCTTATCCAGTCAATGTCTTGCGTGCGAGTCCCCCTTTTATCACTACACACGTCATTCCAGCCCTTGACCACTCACCACTGGTGCCGCTGGAAGGGCGTCACGTCGCCATTATCGGGCTGATTGTATGCTAAGAGGTTAGGGATTCCTTTGTAATTCAAAACAATCATAATGTGCAAATCAAATAATGGATCATCCATCTCTAGAACCTTAACCTCTTTGGCGTGTATGAGTTATTAGCACAGCACACGCGTTGAGGACAACGCGTATTGTCATTTCCAAAGGTTTTGATGAATTCTGATTGCCTGTAGAAACGAGGGAAACAATAGTACTTGATTACAAATACCATTTATACCGATATTCGCCCGTATGGTCCAAAAAATGTGAAAAAAATTCCTGAAAACGAAGTATTAGAATTCATATTCAGAGATAATTTTACTAACATGATTTTCAGAAGACCTCCGTTTTTATCAATTCCACTTTTGAATATTCTGACTGTCTATATTTGAAACAAATTCAATTTGTGCTAGGTTTTTGACTCAACAGACAATCGATTATAAAATTATAGAAATATCGAAAAACTGTCCTGATTCACTTACAACATAGTGCTACATTCTAAAGAATAATGTCCTACATTACCAATTTTACGGTCTTTATGGATTATCTGAGTGTTCTCGTTTCCTCGCAATCAGCTGATATATTTATCTGACAACATAATCAGGGACGCCAATTGATTTCTGACTTCTGAACAAAATATTGATACCGTCGTAATGATTACATCACAATATGTTCTGTTGAGACTACCACCTGCACTAAAAATTCGTCACTTATATGTATACGAATATTTGAGCATATACATAGCTGAAGTTTCACTTTCGAAATGCCAGTTTTTTGAAAAACCGAACGTTTCGTAGGAAAAGAGTATTAAAAAAAAACGTCAGCGTAAGAAACTTATTCACAATAACTTGAAATAACACGTTTTGATCTTACTCGTTCGGCCAAATTCGATTTACTCTTCGTAACGTATTCGTATCAACTCAAAAGTAAATGATATTGATTAAAGAAACAGTTTGACAAAACATGTAGAAGATTGGTCAGAATTTCATGCACAGGAGAACACAAAGAAACGGCTAAATGGAAAAACCAACTTCAAAGAACAAAGCAAAAAAGTACAAGCAATAAAACAGGGGTAGAAATATAATCTACTGTAAATATATTTCGTTTAAACTGCCATGTGTAAATTTCCACCCACTCAACGTACAACTTGTGCGCCGTTTCTCAATGAAGATGTGTGCTGAGCACAGATTTCGGGCTTTATGTCAACATCAAACGCTCAGCCTATCCTCTTGTCACCGTCACACTGAAACATCTAAAAACTTGTTTTGGATTACCGAGTGATGCAGATTTTCATCTGATTCATTCTGCGCAGAAACACATTAGAAATAAGGTGCCGCCTGGCTCACTCTAATCTTGTGCATACTGATTTAGTATGTTTATCTCGTTAACAGTAAGAGGGTGACTTCTTCTCAACGAACACTTATCGTCAGTGTCAATTTTTAAAATCTTTAGTTCTTTATTTCACACTTCTTTTTCTTCTGAACCTCCGTTTTACAATGCCCTCCTGACTTTTTTGAATTCACTAATCGCGCATTCTCACTTTACGAGACTTTATCGTGCTCTATACTTTATCGCAGTTACTTTCTAATAGGTGCGAATATTTGACATTCATAATAGGATTGTTTCTTGTAACAATTTGGTGATGTATGAATCACAATTTTATGCACTCACCAAAATATCTCGTGTGATTTTAATGTCATGTATATTGGCAAAGGAAGTATGAAGATATTGTCTTCAAATTACAATCCAAAGAAAAAATTTACGGGTTTAAACACGTGTTACTTATTATATCACTGGGTTCTTCATCGTCACTGGATTATAATAAATATTCGTACCTAATCCACTGTTGATCCAATCTTACCAACCCACGTGTGTTGGCATCGATGCAGATTTCAAACCTTTTAAGAAGCTTTATGTAATTTTATTGAGTTTTTTTATTCCGAAAATGCTCCAGTGCAAAAAGCATTTTTAATATTTTGCGTTAGCCAAAATCCCTTACATTGTCGACAGAACGATGTATTCGAGGAAATTTAAACTGTCACAAAGATCGCTTCGTTGAGATGAAGTTCAGAATTAAGATGAAATGCTTGAATTTCGCTCGTGAATCATGATTACAACCAATAATAAGTCAACATATTTTTTTGTGGTATCGCAAATCAATTATATGATTTATATTTAAAAATTGATGTTTTCGCGAGGATCCATTTTGACAGCTATCTACACATCATTACGTTCATGCGAAATTGTAATGAAACGTGCTCAGCCAAGCGTTTCATCGATATACAATTTCAGTAAATCATCTCTCTCGGATCACTGGAGTGCTTGTCACGTGCTGTAAATATTGGAACTTCGGTTTTGGTTGCAATGAAACTGTTCACAGCTCACGAGAATTTAACAGTTGCAGAGGTTGGGGTTGCCATCATTATCCAAAGTGCATTGTTTGCTCGCTCCAACATTTGCGCAGAACCTCGTTTATCCGCTATTCAGTTTCAGGATCCCCGCAGTGAGTTTCCGCTAAATCAAGGAAATATTTATCGATATCGTGACATTTTTATGTTTTTTTTTTTTTTTGTCAATCCCATTTCTCGTTTTGTTCATTTTATACATTTTCTGGAGGCTTGGTAGTTCCATTTTTACGCTGTTGTTTCCCCGGTCTACGCTACGCGTATAATTGAGGCGGGGTTTAAAACGTGACGGATAAAGGAAAATAAAAAACGTGGGGGTCGCCTGGGAGCTTAAGCTCTTTTAAACAGAAAGCCGATAACATCGATGGAAAGCCGTTAACGGATAACGCCTCTATTTAACCAGACTGAAAAAGAATCTGAGAGTGCTAAAGAGATGGTGTGAAAGAAAACCGTGCTGAAAAACGACCGGATCATTAAAGAAATCCGGTACAATTCGGCTGATGGAATTTTCAACGAGACGTTCCTGTTTTTTTTTTTCTCTTGACATTTTTCATTTCTGTTAAATATCTGCAAGTTGACGCAGCAACCAACATGATCTCGGGATCTTTCGAGACTTGGTTACGCAAAGCCGCTTATTTCTGAACCCAAAAGCCTGTCAAAGGTCGTCTCAACGTCTTCGGAACTGTACACAAGTCGTACTCAAAGACAGCCTTCATGCAGCGAATAAATTGAGCGGATTCCGAAAAATCGTGAGCACACCATTGACGCTATTCAATCCATCCACTTCTTGCACCCTGATCTTACTCGTTCCCCCCACCGCGTTAGGCTTGCTATAACCCTCATATAACTATGAGGTAGGTTACATTCATCCGAATAATTCCTTGACACGTTTCAGCTTTGTATATTCACTGCAGAAAGCTGTAGAGGAGGGCTGTTACCGACTATGAATTAATTAAACGAAAGTTAAGTCGCAATTAAATATGTTCATCATTCAATCCCGAGTTTCAGTCAACTAATTGGAAACATGATTGAATACTTACTTTTCAGTAACCTGATCGTTTACTTTATGGAGAGGGGTATTTGACATTGTGGAATGCCTGTTGGAGACTGTGCTTGGAGACGCGAATCAGTCCGTGGATTTTATGCAAATCTTATAATGGTAGTTTTCTCGTTTGGTTATGTAATTAACCGTTGAAAACTTGGAAGTTTGTTCCACTTCTGCCTAAAACTCGAAAGGCAACCGAAGTCTTACATCAGTAAACAGTTGAAGTATATACCGGGCTTTAGAGGACTTAGGAGGGTGATAAATTTATCAACATTTCTGCGTTTTGTGTACCCGTCAAGGAAATGTTCGTAGTCTGAAGCGGCTCAGGTTTCTTGTATTTCACCGGATCCTGTGGGTCTGAACGAGTCTGACTCTCATACGCGATAATAATATACACCGGGATTGCCTTTGTCTCCATAACTTGCACCTCCGGAATGTTGAGGCGTATTTGCCAGGTTATAATTAACCCCTGAGGTGGTACGTTCCACGTTAAAGCAACTGCCACCCTTTCCGTGCAATCAGATGCTTTAAAAATGAAAGAAGTCTCCAACCCGCCAGAGAGAACCTCGAAGAAAACCCGGACGTCCCGGAACTGGCAATTAACCCGGTATGCTTTAATTGACGTCATAATCATAATATACATTACGATGAAGAGAGTTATTTGAATGTCAATAACTGCACCAATTTCGTTGGTTTTAATATTTGCCAGCAGTACGTCTTTCAAATTTCTTCATCGCAATGTCAATATTAATGCATTACTTTGAAGTCGATTCAATGTCAGTTCATAATTTCGATATTACAGAGTGAAATGATTCCAGTAAATGGTCAAAGTCCGTATCTACGTTAATGCAGTACGGACGTGGCATCGGGAATTCGACTTTACTCCTGCGAGAATTTTGTTTTCTGTACATGATATACACTCCGGCCCACAGTGATCCCCCGTGGCGAGTGTTCAACGAATTTTTACCCTACGGCGAACTTGGGAATAACTTCTCGTATAGAACGTGGTATTCGAGCACGATACTCAATAAGATCCCGCAAGCCTTAGCAGAGAAATTGATCGAGTGCTAACCCCAAAGAATTCGCTCCTAAGGTTCCCCAGGTGTCAGCATTCCGAGAATGAGAAAAAAAAAATAGGAAAGAGAACGAGGCGGTGGAATAGGGGCAGGAGGATGGTGAGGCGGCGGTTTCGACCGAAGGTCGAAAGGTCGTCCAGAAGAGAGCTCCTCCCTTTCTCCCTCTCGACACAGGCATGTATATAACAGTTATGACTATACGATATGTATGTGTGTAATATAGACCCATCCATCTACACATTCTCAACTTTTGCAACTAAATCTTTCACCTCTCGATTCCGTCGAAGAAATTCTTTAATCCCACGGGATAATCTTCAAGTAACCACTGAGCTGTTTTGTGGAAGAAGAATCTTTTGCTTTTATATTTTTACTAATTGAACCTTGCATTTTAATTTTTTTTTTTTTTTTCAGCAAACAAGCCACAAAATTTGACTGCCATAGTTGGTGTTAATCATGATGGCTGATTTTTACGACGGATACCATTCATCACTGACTGAAATCTCAAAAAGCCGTCCAGAAACTTGACTGATATTAATTTTTCCAAATCCTTCTTCAATTTACAATTTTTCTCTTTCGATATTTGGAGTTCAGAACGCCAGATATTCAACGGGAATCACCAAAGTATTTCCGAACTGCAGTAGTATATAAATTGAATTATAAAACTATCTTCAAACGGCCTCCAGATATCCTCAGACAGCTTAAGGATTCGATTGTACTGCCGAGTAAGATGGATATCCCGATTCTAGGTCATTAAAAAAGCAACACAGACAGTTTTCAATCCGACATAACCTGCGTTCATAGAAAAACCCGGTCCAAGGTATCGTAATGCACATCCCCATCCGTATTGTTTGTTACAGTGCATTACACATCAATTGCAAATCGGGAGTTGGTAGATGATCGGAACTAGGGACAACTTTGTCATTCAAACCAGAAGCTGTTAATTCCCGTATCCATTTACCGTGATTTTCGACTACCGTACCCAACCACAAATGCAAGCTTGCCATCGGCACATAAACCACGGCTCGGAACTCCGTCGTGTACTCCGATTTGTACAACGAGACATGCAGTTAGTATTTGAACAAGGGAATTGCTCCGCCACTTGGTATCTCTCTCTCCCTCTCTCTCTCTCTCTCTCTCTCTCTCGCCCGTTCTCGTTCCCTCTCACCATTAAACGATGCAGTCTCAATGTCTCTGTTACTACATCTCCACGCGTGGCTTATGTGCGAATTAATGTTACCGAAGGTGACATCATTCCTGGCTAAATCCCATCTCTGAAATTGAGTTGATACTGTGCTGTTTGATATTCCAAAACCATTTATGATAACAGACTTAGGCATCGGTATCATCCCCGCTTCTATATCCTTCGTCCCGCCGGGAATTGGGAAGATTTTATCATTTTCGAGCCGCAGCTCAATCTCCTCGAGAGAAGAGAGTACCCAACGCCCATTTTAACACCACATACAGATACTTCGATACATGAAACAATTTCATACTTGTGTCTATTTTATATTTATAATAGTCAGGACGACTCCTTCTCCTTCAATATCAGACTGGGTTGCTGTACCAACCACTATTCTTATGAAAACAGTCAAGCTTCAGACTTGAAATGGAGTGCACGTACTTCAACGCATTTTTCAAAGAACATCGTAAAACGCTATTTTCTGTGTTTCACTGCATTTTACTTCTTCAATTGACGAACCACTGTATCCAAAGTAATATAAAATCGTTGCGATACAGTACTTTTCCACCTAACTTTTCACACTATCATTACTTATATTTTATTTTCACTTCATTTTATACATCTTTGTTGCAGTGTAGCATGCATCACTCACTACGGTGATTACTTATAGTACCAGAACACTGTAAGTACGTAATCAGTTAATCAATCGCTCTTCCCGCAAGTTACCAATCAAATGTTATCGTACAGTTTGTTTCGGGTGATAATGATCGTCGAATGGTTCGAACCGTCATACTTAGAACGTGGCGCTTTGACTCGGAGGTTATTTGGCACGGGCACGTTCATGACTCTATTGCCATTAGCTGAAAATTGGTGAAACGGTGGCAACGCGACGTTCTCTCGCTCTCTGTAAGCACTTTCTTCGCAATCGCTACCACGGGTGAAAAGTGACGAGGCAAAGAGCACGAGTCCGGAACCTGCGGTTGCGTGATAGATATCACCGGCGATTACAGTACCTGCAAAGTAAATGTCTCGAAACGGAGAGAAACAAGCCATCAAGGTTCTGCCCGTGAGTGGGTCAGCCCATCAACTCCCAAAGGTTAGCGAATAAAATGGAGCCAGAAGGTGCGGGCATTATGGGAACCGTTAGGTGAATCGCACCCCGAGTATTTCGAGAAGAGACAAGTTTGAGGTAAAGGGGCTCGAACCCCATTAACAGAGAGGACTGCCACCTTTTCATTGCTCGCTCACCTCAGAACCGAGATCAGAGAGCAGCACTTGCGTTCAGGCTTCGACCTTATCATACCAATCTTGGAACCTTCGTCAAGGGCTCTCGCGATGGCCTTTCTTCGCTCCTCAAGAAATGGCCGATATCGCCTCCCTTTTCATCAGCGCTTTCAAAACCTCCGTCATAATTATTCGACGGCCGTCTTTTCTGCGGTCAAATTATTTCCGAGTGTAGATAATAACGTCTTCAACTCCATGAACGCAACGACTCACGAACCATTCGTATATTGAATGGTCTCACCTTTTTCCAACCCAATTCCGTAGCTTCAATGGTAGGAAAATTACTCTGCATATTACACCTCAATAAATTGTCTGAAAATTCAAGCATTGGCAAACGCACCTTTTCGATTTAGGTACGGCTTACCAAAGTTTCTTCTCAATGTTGAAAAAAACAAAACTTGATCGGTAAACCTCGATTTTGTTTGTACTTCAGGTGCAATATTATCGTACTTATTATTGTCCACTTTTCAATACAATATGGATCTGTAGTCCGAGTAACAGGACAATTGTTGCAATCACCCCGAAGATGAAAGCTTGAGTTTTCACTATACCGCGACCTTTTGAGTAGAGAATCGTCTCTGACCAGTTTCAGATATATATGTGTGTGATTGATATCTCGAGAGCAAATGAACCGTTTTTCAAGATTTTGGTCTCCCTGAATGCGACTTTTCTAACTGAGTATTGATCGCACCTCGTACGATATCGGCAAGTCTGTTTTTTAGTTATTCGCAAAAATATAATGAATTTTTTATTTCATTTCATCCATTCGTTCAGCTTCATTCAATTAATCAAACTTTGAAGAAAATTGACCAGCTGTCGTAGAGTGTTACGTGAAAATAAATTCTGTAGCCTGCATTCGTATCTAGGCAAATAACAGAAACAGTGGGCTCTCTTGGACTGATCCTTTCCAGACAATCGGTTCTTCTTGCTAGTTTCCAACAGTAGCGGTGTGTATTTAGCCGTGGAAATGCCCAAGTTATAGGTTTTTTTTGTTTTCTAAATTGAACTTGCCGATTCGAATGCAAACATCAGCAGTTTCAATTGTAACAAGTACTTGCAAATACTAGACCAAGATTATCTTTCTATTTATGGTCTGATTACTGAACTGGATTTCGAACCAGATAGAAGACGGGAGAGTGGATATTGCTTAAAACAAATAGGGTTGATATTAGTGACAACTACGTAACGATGCATATTTGGCAAAAGTGCTTTATTTTCTAATTCAGAATAGTCCTCAACTCATAACGCAATAAAAGTTTGCATGTTTTGCCAATCCAACTCTTTCAGAATCATTTGTTGTTAGTAGTGAATTATTTTTAAGGTATTCGCCATATTATTGCTATTAATTTCAACATCACGGACTTAAAATATTATTTCAAGCCTAGGATTGACAATACATTACAATAGAATACTGAACATATGATGGAATGACTTCAGGATGCGAAAAACTCGAAGTAGACATTTGACTATTCACATTAGTATAAGCATCTATCCAACTACACAACAAAAAATGTATTGAATTTATATTATCAAGTGAAACTATGAAATAAAGAAACATTTTCATCGCCATATTTTGTAAATTCAACAAATCCATTCTCTGTGTATACGAAAGTGTATCGGACAGAAAAGAATCTGTGTTTGAGTTATGGCGTTTATCGTACCACCCGCGAGAATATTTACGAGTGAAAATTATTAGCCCCCTTGAAGCCCGGATGTTCCCAATTTTTCATCATTTTGTTTAATCTTACGTCCATTTCTACCGCTTTGACAAATTTACGAATGTTCCGTACGATGATCACTCACGCCGAACGCGTGAGATAAAACCTCTAACGAATGCTCAAAATGCGCGGATAAATCTTCATCCATACATAAGTAATGAGGAGTTGCCGGCGCTGCCTCTGCTGCTTCTGCTGTTTCTGCCACCGCTTGAAAACAACGGGGGCAAACTGATAAATCCATCACTTTCACCCATCGCAAACAGAGCATGAAAAGATTGATCGATCACTCCACGGTCGGACTCGACCAAAAAACGGGCTACCCTCTAATTCCTATCCCAAAATGGCAGATAGGTCCTTCGCTCTGAGATCGTAGACTCGGAACTCAGGTTGAGCTTTCAAATCTTCTGATTTGCAAGTCCATAAAAAGCGATCGCTTAAGTCTGAATCCGTCGAAAGCTGCAAACCGTTGAAGATATTGAACTTTACTTGTTTTTTTTTTGTCAACGCTCTTCGCTAAAATCCAAACGACGATTCATTAAATTTCTTGTACCAGCTTCACCTGTAAGTCCGACCGTGTGTATTATCTTCTGAGACAATATCTCACAGATCGAACCTGACTCCGACTCGATTCTGATATTTCAAAGCAGCCGAAACCCACGCGGTTCAATCAAGACGCGTTATTTCTCGAGACATCGGAAAATTCTTTCGAAATAGCTTCTGTCAGCGTGTAAGTATGCGTAATCGAGTTTCGTCATGCTGTGTGCCTGTGGTTCAAAGTCGAATTGAATCGTGAAAATTGAAATAAAAAAGCATCCGGATGTTTCCCTTTTCCATTTCGTCTCTCCTCGTTCCATTCCGTTCACTCGCTTCTGGCTTGATAAATCGAATGTTTTAGAATTTTCAGCGCTTTCCAACTCCTCCGGGAACCGAGTCACGTATGTGATATAGACACATATAGGTACACAGATCGTGCACAGAGGTTAATGGAAGCGATCCCGTCCCCCACCCCCCAACCCCGGCAAAAGTATCCTCGGGAAGGGCTGAGTCTGACCCCCCAAACTGCAGCGCCAACTTCGAGGTTTAAGTCTTTCGATCACTTTGCACTATTGATGAAGCTGGCAAGTGCGAGCTGCTCCGACTACCCGATGGCTTGGCCTTTTCCACCGATCGCACAGTATAGGTTGAAGTGTTCCGACCGTGGGAAATGATTATTGGAGCTCCCCTCCTCCCTCGTACCCGAGCGTTAGACCAAACCTGCCCAGTTTCCTAACCACCGACTCGTTTCGAGTCCACAAGGATGAAGGACTCGCGGCTCGGCGATATCGATTCGACGTAATTTATATACCACAATTTTACCTCAATGCGATGGATAATTACACCACGGAGAGACGAATTGTTGAAAAAAATCCTATGATTGCTGGCATTTTAGCGATGTATAAGCATTTTTCGCAATATTTCTTACGGTCGTACGAAGAGCTTGTATTTTAATAACGTTTACGCCACTGGTAGACACTGTCTTTGTGTGGCCAGTTCCATTTGAGGAAGAGGATGAAAACTTGAAGTATAATTAGTTGTGTTAGTTGAAACTTGACAGAATTTTTTACAATGAAATTCCGGAGTCACGCTTATTTTTACCAAGTTCTTTATCTCTGATAACCAGTTTATATTAACCTGAATCTTGGTTAGAGTTTGAAAAGCAAGACAAGTAGAGTCGACGGTTTAAAGAATTGTCGTAGACTGAGTTGTTGGTGGGTATTTCGAAGGAAGTTTTAAAAAGAGAGTGGAGGAGTGTAAGAGTTTGGTCGTTTGTATTGATTGATGGATTTTAAAGATTGGTCGGAAAACGTGTACCGGAAACGCTTTGCGGGAGGAGGAGTATTGGTACATAGGGCTTCTTGGAAAGGGTATATGGATAGGAACAAAGAAAGGAGGAATGCTGGAAAGTCCCATAGAGGGGGTTGTAAGAATGAAGCCTGGGAAAATTGCGTTTTTTTGATAGCACGTTTGGTTGCCAAATGTGTCAGTCGAAAGCAGAGAAAAAGGTTCATCTTTTATGGCTGTTTTTTTCCATGGTTTCTTGGCCGATGTGAATTGTTCCCGGTGTCATTACAAACCGGATGTCTTGCTATTGAAACCACCAAATCGAACCTAAGAATCTATAAGTACTGCATCTCGAATAGTAATAATGTTGCAAGTAGGATTAAATTGATCTATAACCGCGTGACATGATGCGCAACAAATACTACGATCTACTAAATGACCAGAGCAACAAGTTTTATACGGGCGTCGAAGACTGTAAATCCACGAATAGTAAAAATGAGAACAGTAAACGGAGATATCCATTTTATTTAGTAATACTAAAGAAATAGGAATAATGAACTAACGAGTAAATATTTTTTTGCCACAAAATACTGGAAAAATTGTCATACTGAACCGAAGTGTAGGGTAGATGTGATATACCTTGGACTAACTGTATCGAAATATAATACAAGTCGAGAACTTGTATCGCGTATATTACCAGTGAGAATAGTGAATTCGTCGCCGAAAATTCACGAGTAGATCCGACCGCAAGTTTGTAATTCATCGTCAGTTTAAATTCCATGCCGTCCCATCCTTTTTAAGAGATTTGAGTGGCGGGGTTCACATTTTCTCACTAGGGCTGAAAATTGTCGTCACGTGGTTTACATATAAGCAATGGCAATGACACGATAGGCATGTAGTTGGAATGCGTCCAGACTTCCAAGCGTATAGTTAAGAATAAGATAGGTTAGGTTAAAGCTAAGTTGAGGTTAGAATAGGCAAGGAGGTGTGAAGTGAGAATGTAACTCTGCGTATCATGCGTTATGAATATAATATTTGTCGTATAATACCCATATATGTAAGTGATGTTGGTAAGATGGAGGAATTCAGTGAACTACGACTAGCAGGCGCCTAAAATCTATCTTTAATTATTGCTGTACAATTTTTCCTCGAGTTACCGGTAAAACTTCCAACAATAATAAGACCACTTTTCCAGGGCACAATTTTACCATAGTGACTTGGAGTTACCGATGTTCATTGTAATGTGTTCATCATCGTCTTTGGGAAAAAGTGAAAACCTTGTAGGTTAGATTCCTATAAAAATCGTAACTCTGTGAATCACTACACAACATAGAAACTTCTAATAAAATTCTAATATGTTCCCAGGCTGTGAAAAATATAGTATAATCTGATCGTCATTTTAATAAATCTTGCAATACGATGTCTACCCACGGTGCGGCGTTTCGTTGTCTTCTTGCCTTTCAGTTTGGTTCAACTGACATTTTTTTCCAACACCGGCTTTGAAATTTGATTTTTTATGTACACGAAACGCGCGTGAGGTTCCTTATTTCAAAACAGTGTGGTAAAATAACGTTGGCCCATGCACACAACTAAAGTCCTCAATTCTGCACACTAGAACTTTCTTTGGCGTACGTAAACTATTTCGAATAACTTGATTTCACTTTCGTTGCTGCTGAAATAAAACTTTCCTTCGCAACAGATGTAGGAAAAAATAGCGGGTACCACACGTGCGAATGAGCGATGTCACCCTGTCACCCTAACATTCCGTCAAAATTAACTTGTGAACGGATTCTTGGAGAAATAATCGTTTGATACCCCAAGATAAGATGAAGCTGCGAAGAAAACAAGAAAAAATCATCAAGCCCCGACATTTCTTAGGATGAATTTTTGGAGGTTGTACAGCACTTGGAAGGCTATTCGACTCTACGTTACATCACATACGATAACCACAACGAAACAACCTCACTAATGTCTCTACAGGCATTGAACATTATCTTTTTACTTGGATGAATATTCCAACAACCGTTCGACATTTGTTTCCAATTCGTAAACCCTTGAAACTGTTCGAAGCATGCAACGTCTGTACGTTCAACGACGATCTTGAAACGATTTACAATGAGACTAGTTCGTGTGATTGCTAGTAAATTGCGAATCGGCAGCAGTAGCTGCTACCGCTGTACGACAACGCAACAAAGGCTTCCAATTCGTCGTTGGGATGTTATGTACATACGTACATACCTTTCATACCCACAGGTACTACTTATACTTGGAAATTAAACTGCAAAATCGATTTTCAGCTAACAATGCGACATCTGAACTGGAAATGGTATTCGTTGTGTAGAATCGTCGAGTGGGCATGGTATATACAATCATGTAATCAGGATTTTCATTGCCAAGGGAGGTCTGGAAAGGCGTGTTTTAAATTGGCTCCAGTTTGAACGACGATTTCTTTCAATTTTTCCCCGTATTCTTCTTCTTCTTCTTCTTCTTCTTTCCGCATTTAAAAATTCATTTTTCTCTTATCAACGATCGATTTTAATCAAATTTTCGTTCGAGTATTATTTGTAATTTTTAATTTTTTTTAATCATTTTTAATTCCTTTCTTATTCGCGAAAACAAATAATGGCAAATAATAAAAACGACATTCTCTGTTCAACACAGCAAAAAAACACAAAGCTGAAAACGATAAACTTTTACCGCAGGCGCATTCAAAATTGTGGATCGTTCGCGATTATTCGATAGACAATTTAAATGGCAGAGAAAAGGTGAACTTAAGACATGCTTGCACAGAGCATTAGTCCGAGACTCGATCGATTTAAAATCCCTCTCTAACCACGCGGGCTTCCTTGAAACCACAACTCTGAAATAAAGGTAACTAATATACCATAACACAAAAGTCGTTAAATTTTTAAACACGCACAAAAACTGAGGTGAATTATTTTCACGCGTTAATTATTCATGTAAATGATGAAAAGAAGACAAAAATTGAAAAAAAGACGCAACTATTGTTGGGTTCCATCCGCTTTGTTTTCTTCTCATCGTGGAAAACGGTTCGGGGTGTAGGATAATGAAATAACGAACAAAATAAAATTATAAAATACAAAGAGGATCAAATTTTTATTCTTTCATACCCTCTGTCTTCTCTTCTTGTTTTTTTTCCCCCTCTTTGTACAAACATGCTACGATACCGATCGATAAAACGAATAATGGGATTGCTTAATGACGTCCGCAGACTCCTGGCATCTCACTTTAAACTTTCAATCATCGTTCCATCTCTCTCTCTCTCTGTTCATTTATTTTCAGTGATATTATTATAATATTTTTTCACCGGATTTATTTCCAAATGTCTAACTGCTCAACACTAAAAATAATGTCGATTCCTTTGTCCTCCGATATGGTACATTTTTTTACGCACCTACATAATTTTGGGACATTAATTAGGTACTTGCACAACTTGATTCCAACACATCTTTCATTTACAAATTCATCAATATTGTCTAAATACATGGAGAGAAATCTTTAATTGTGATAGCTATACTATGAAGTCCATAACCATTTTAATTCTTTTACCGTAATCGGAATACATAAAGCTGGGTACAAAATGCAAATTAGTTTTGTAGCTGTATTCGGAAATCTGGTATACAGATATATTAACATTCTTTTTATTATCATTATTATTATTGTTGTTGTTGTTGTTATTATTATTATTATAGTCACTCATACTATATCTGGTTATATCTTTTTGGCGATATAATTTAATACCGGAGTCACAATAAATTAATATTGCAGCCGTATTGAGTTAAAAAAGTGTAGTTAACCGAACATACAAATTGAATATTGTAATGACAACTGTAATCACGAGAAATAAGTATTTTTATTAATCACATTTTCTTGTATGATTCTAGTAATTCTTGTATTTTTCGACTAGGATCTTCTAGAAACTATAAATAATAAAATTTACCTCAAAGTATTATACTTTATTATAAGGCCACTTTCTAAAATGAGCATTCGATTTATTGCCGAATGAAGTTTACAAATTTGTCAACGTCGCGTATTACCGTCATCTGAATCATAAATTTTTCTCATCACCCCGTCGAGCGCTGCCTCAATTTCTGTGCCTCGTTATTATATCGACCCCATTCTCGTAACGAGTTTTTACTAGAATTTCACTTTTCCTGAAACAATGATCCGCCTGTATCTGCATGTCGATCCACCCAAGTACGTCGGCCTTGTTTTTTATAATCCGTATATTCGGGGTATTCACCCTTTTAAATTTCAATAATTTTTTGGTATAATTCTTATACCGACCCAATAAAGATCTCGGAATTTTTTTCAGAGTTATTCAGTCACCGGTGAAATTTGAAAAAAATCGAAAAACCAATTCCGAAAACGTCATTTTTAAGACTTCAAAGAAATTCACACAGATTCTATTCTTTGAAATGTGCCTTTGAACAAATTTTTTACAACAGTTTTTCCTTGTTGTGATTGAAATTCTTTTTTTTATTTTTTTTTTTATCTATTGCCCGATCTAACTATATCGCGGAATTATAAAAATAATGTAATTCTATAGTCTACTTAGATCGAAGCGTATGAAAAAAAAAAAAACTATTTCGACAAAGAAAAACTAAAAACTTGCAAAAGGAAATAGTAAATATTGAGATCCCATTATCGTGTAGTGCTCAAAAATCAAATTTTGAATAATAGAATCGTTGTGAATTTTTGAAGATTTTTTATAAACTGCGTTTTCGTAATCGGTTTTGCGATTTTGTATAAATTTCACCATTGGCTAAAGAAAATCTGAAAAAATTCCCGAGACCCTTTTGGTTCGGTGAGAACATGGTACTAAAAAATTATCACAATCGAAGGGGTTGAGATACATGGGCTGCTAATTTGACGTGGAATGCCCCATTTACATCCTCGGAAAAGATCCTCGGTGACGATAACGCGCAGCGTAAACGACCCTCCGTGAAAAGTTCGACTTCAAAAGAAGAAACCAAGCGCAAAGGACCTGAACTAGGTCCAAGCCGGCGGCGACTGCTGGTGCTGTTCCCTTCGAGCGTAAAATATCTCTGTGACGAGTGCGTGCCTGGACTGCGCGGTGTAGTGGCGGAAAGTGCTTCAAGCTCCACGTAGATGAAAATATGTGTGAGACATTCGACGCCGGCTCGACGAACCCCTGAAGAACACCACCTCGGATTTAACCCATAATTTAACGCATTATCGCCGTGGATCTAAACACCTTGGAAAAATTTTTACAGTATTTTTTTTTACATCGACAAATTTATAGTTGAGAAATTTGTAATTCGCAAGGGTGATAATCAACCGAGGGAATAAACTCCGACTTTATTCCCTTGTTGCGTAATGTAATACTTTTATCACACTAGCAAGAGAGTTTCCAGTTTTGGTTATTATAGATTCCTTGACTGTTTTCATTTTTACCGTAATAGAAAAATTCCTTAATGTTGATTATGTCTTACCATTCTTTTCGATTAGGTCACTCGTACTATATTTGCTTGTAACTATTGAGATAAGTTTACATTGGTCCGACAATAAATTGATGTTATGACGTTATTTAGTTGAAAAAATGTAGTAGAGTTGAAAGATTCGTAATTCGTAAGAGCGGTAATTACCCGAAGGAATAATCTCCGACTTTATTCCCTTGATACGTAATGTAATATTTTTATCACACTGGCAAGAGAATTTCCAGTTTTTGTTACTGTCGAGTCCTTAACTGTTTTCATTTTTACCGTAGCAGAAAAATTTCTTAATGTTGATTATGTCGTACTATTCTTTTCGATTAGGTCGCTCGTACTATATTTGCTTGTAACTATTGAGATAAGTTTACATTGGTCCGACAATAAATTGATGTTATGACCTCATTTAGTTCAAAAATGTAGTAAGTTGAATAGATCAATATTTCATGTTGCAATTACTGAGAAACCAATTGAAGTCTAGTTAGACCAAATAATTGCTTGTACCGTATTTTTTTATTTTTCCAACAATATTCAAACCTCTGTTCTAATAATACCCATTTTGCTATAGTTTTTTAATAATTGTAACAAATAATATTTTTCCAAGCGCGTATTGGAAAGTCATCATCTAAAATCATTAGTTGTGGGTATAATTTTTTATCAATGTAATCTTTCACAATCGTTTCAGTAAACAGCATTAATACTGTCGAACAGTTTTCCGGACATGAGAAAGTAGTATCAGTATTACAAGATTCTGAAAAATATTCAATGTAAAAATTTGAAATTTTCGAGTATCATTCAGAAAAATTCGAAATTCACCGTCCTCCGGATTTCCCTCTAAAAACTGTAAAACTAATAATTTGGGTGCACGATTAGCAAAAAACGAAAATGTTTAATATTGTAAAAATAAAATTGGACCAAGAAAGTCTTCCATAATCATCCTTATTTGGAAAATTATCGAAATCAGTAAAGTTTGAAATGTTGCAGAAAAATCTTTCAAAAATTCGTTTGGGAATAAAAATGAAGTCAGGTTTGCAAGGAACGCCCCATAGGTGAGGGAAAAGAGCTAAGCATTTGTACACTCGCCACTTGCTTTTGAGTCTGCACATTTTTTGCTGAAATACCCGGTTAGTTGGGAAGCATGGTACAGGGTTTAATTATAGTCCCATCCCTGCCACCGGCGGTGCAACCCTTAAGCGAGGCAGGCCATTAGGGTTACACCGAGATTATTCTTACTAATAATTATTTTAATTACATACCGCCGGTACGACTGCCGTTTTACTCTTCAAAAATCTCCCTTTTCAAAATCTCACCCCCTCCACGCCTTGTTCCTGTTATTTATACCCACCAATGTCTCCAGGACGGAATTCGCTTTGGAGGCGCATTGTCAATCGGGTTGGGTTAAAGGATCCGAGTCTGAGGAGAGTGCGAGAAAGAGAGTCGGAGTTTGCGGAGCGGAAATGGCGAAAACAGCCCCGCTCGATCTCTTCGCACTCGGCTGAGCTCATTTTCTTTATTACGTATACATCATGGTGGAAATCCGAAATCAGCTCTCTCTCTCTCTCTCTCTCTCGCTCTTTTTCTACGTCATGTTTTTTTATAATCATTATATAATTTCGTTACTTTGCGTGGGCGGAACGTTTCAAGCTCTTGAACTCCGGTGCCTTGAGTCTGGGCTCCTAATCAGCCAATTTTCTACTCCCTAATTATGATGTGACTAGTATTTACCTGTATTTATATTCTACATACTGTTACTTACTCTATTATTATGTTATCTTATTTTGCCAAAGTATAAAATTAAATTCATCTATCTATCTATATCTATCTATCTATCTATATATGTATCTATTTATCTATCTCCCTCCTGTTACAACCATGGATACTGTTCACTAGCCCAAGATCTGATTTCATTGCTACTCGTCACAATCTTTGTTTTTGTATGTTGCAAAGTGTTATCATTGTGAATAATGTTCACAAATTTTCTAACTCAACTCTACATATTGCTAATTTATTTCTTGTTGTTCCAATCTGGAATCATATACTGTCTAATGTATAACCTTCTTCTGATTGGTCAAAAAGGCCGTGGCTTGAATAATCATCTTTCTTAGACACCTTTTTTCTCTTCTCTTTTAGAACAATATTTTGAAGCAAAATCCTATAAAGCTTTGCGATATGATTATTCCGTACGTTTCGTGAAATTATAGGGTTACAGTTTTTCGTTTATTCAAACATTACGTTACTTGTAAATATGAAAGAGTATCGAGATTACATAGAAGATTTATTGCAGTTCAGAAAATAGTTCTCCATGCTTGCACGTCAAATGGATATGATTATGAGATTCTTAGCTAGTGTGGAAGATTGCATAATAATCTCAATTCATGCATCGTAAGAACTAGTTTTTCTAACTACCAGCAAAAGTCAAAACGTTCGTAATATCAATGATAAAAATTACTGAAACTGTGCAGGATGATCTTGAGTTTCGTTCACTGCCGTGACGAAAAGCAAGTTCGTTCACATTTTTCAATTAGAACATTAAATATACAGATGATAATCAACTTGACGGGAATTAAATATTTTTCGACTTGGTCACGATAGTATTACAAATAAAACTGGCGTTTAATATCGACAGGTAACGGTAAATATTTGATAAAATCAGACGGACTGTATAAAATATTTAGAAAAAAATTCTGCGGCTAGATATTTTCGCATCATTTTTAACCTTCGGTCATTTCTATTTAAAAAAAAAAAAATCCTCCTGTACGCAATTTTTATTTGCTGTTTTAAATTGGCGACTTTCTGATTCGTATTAAAGAAATTCTTACCGATTCGTATTGTTACTATTTAAAGTATTTTTACAATATCACTACGAGAAGTAAAGTTCCGAAGGTCAAATGATTCGTACAGCCTCGGTAATTGGCAAATACACCTGACGTAAAAAAATGTAATTCATCCAAATATATGCAAGAGTGAGTACATACTTTCACAGATAGAAATAAGCTTTTGTGATTGATGAGATTTTTGACAATTATCTCGAATTATTCACGTGCCGTTGTACTTGCGTCAGCCGAGCTTTTACGTAACCCAGATTTATTACATAACATGCAATATCCATGCCATGTTTTGTATGTTTTTGACATCGTTAGGTACCGAAATATTAAACAAATTAAAATATCGACAGCAGCTATATTTCTGCGAAAGGAAAACCGTGCGGAAACAGATATTATAGCTCTACGTTTCGCACCTCGGGTGGATAATTACGAAAACATGTGGAATAAGCGTCGCAATAAATTGAGTAATTAGCATAACTAATGACTTACGTGCAACTGTTCATAGCGCTGACTTGGAATCATTAAATTAACGTTAAGGCGCGGTATAACGCCGGGTGCCGGTGGCGTTTAAAAACCTGAAAGTCAGCCTGATGTATTTAAGCCTGCAAATGAGCGCGCGGTGCTGTAATTTAAAAACAACTTATGCAAGCGCTGATATTTTCCGTTCAGCTCGAGACGTTTTAATTGCATAAAAAATTATTCACACCTGCAAAATCATCGATAAATTTCCATCATATGTTGCGCGAACGCAGTGAAATCGTATATTAACTTTAAATTGGTTGAAATTCGATTAAGGTAGTTGCATCGGAGGATCGACGAAGTCAATCAGCGGAATTTACAGCGAGGAAATATTTGCATCCAATCCAAATCAGTACGGAAAAAAGTCATCCCAACATCCGGTCAGGATTATGATCGACGAGCGAATGTAAAAACGCGCGAAAATCACCCGACTTTGAATATTTCACCGACTCGATGACAGCCATGCGTAGAAGCCTGCATCTATTCGTCTTCAGATGCTACAATGTATCATCACACCCCGTACAATATCAGCCGCACAACTCTATCGCCTGTTGTACAGTCGGAGGAAGAATATCCCAAGATTGAGTTAGAGAATGACAGAGACAAATCGTGAGCTCAGTTTCAAAACTCGTCCTTTTTTCCTGGAATGAGTTTTAAATCTCCATATAATATGTGACAAAAATCAATCCATGTCACTACCACTCTTTCTCCCTCTCTCTCTCTCTCTCTCTCTGTGAAAAGAACTTTATACGATCCATAGGAGTTGAATATTTTCTTGCGTCGCGTCTTCTTTAGTGATCACGCTCGAAATTTTCGGTGAATAGAAACCGATAAGTGTAAGGCTGCGATAAGTCTCCGAGCAACAATTGACACCGTGTCCTGGAATTGTATGGATGAGGTTGATACCACTTTGGACGTGATAAAAAAAATTACCAAACATTGAAACTACACTGAGTGAAATTTTTAGTTCCGGTTACCGCTCGGTCCTTAACTATTTTCATTTTTTACCACAATCGAAAAATATAGTTCTAGGTAGAAAATGAAAATTAGTTTTCTAGCTGTTACCGGAAAGTCTGGTGTCTCTTAGTATTCTTTCTCATTACGATCACCGTTACTATATTTTCTTGTAACTGTTGCGAAAATTTAATGCTAGCGCAACAATAAATTGATGTTAACTAAAAAAGTAGAGTAAACCGAACGAACTGATTTTACGTTGCAATTACCAAAAAAGGATCGACAACAGCGCAAAATGATTACGTGTACCTCGTTTTTCGTAATTCCAACAATATTGAAATAGTTTTTTTAACGATACCTGTTTTACGGAATTTTTCGAGTTACTACAACAAATAAAATTTTACTCAGTGTACAAAATAAAAAAAGTTCCGCCACTTTTGGTGAGTCACATTTTCCCGTTATCATAATCTCGCCAACTATAATTTGCTATTTTGTGCAAGGTGTAACGTAATTCGCTTGTTTCAGTCATGGGATGACTTTTCAGAAGTATTTGAAACTTGACGTTGAATCAAAAAAATGTCCTACGAGGTTTCGACGAAAAACGGAAGAAAACGTCACTTTTGAATTCATGCTATCCAATTTTTTCAAATTCATTTGTTTATTCTCACCTTTTTCGTTTAAAAAGTTTGAAAAACGAAATCATAACGCGTAAGAAAAAAGGTGACTCGAAATGTTTGTAAAGACACAACGACGCGAAAAAAGGTGGATAAATTTGCATACTTGACAGTTTATTATTAATGCTTCGCCCCAGGGATGAACGCTGCTCTAATATTTCGAAAATCCGTCACATAAAAATGGCTACCGCAGCAGATTTGTGGCGATATTACTCAGGGTCGAGTTTCGATTCATGGTGGTAAATTTCACACTCAGCACGCGTGTTCTACATGCATCGTAAATATATAATGCGCATATTCTTTTCAATAAACTGAACGTAAAACGTATCGCTGGATGATTTGATTAGCCGCGAAAGTTCGAAGAGCCGTAAATTTGCGGTTATAACCGTTGGTAAAATACGAAAAGCACTCTCGACTCTCGCTTTCCTCAAAAGACCAAAGCATCCCATATCCCACAGACCGTGAATGAAGCGAACCTATTAATTTTCATTTATTGCCAAAGGGTACGTAGAAGTTTTCAATTCTCCGATGTCGAAAATTTGCATTTAAATGAAAAAGTTCGGTTATTAGATTCTGCCTGAAGAATCTATACCAATTCATACTCTCCACTATACATGTACTTTTGAAGTTGGCAATCTGTGCTTGCACTAATCTGCCTGTATAATTATTTGTAAAATGCATAATTCTGTATCCTACTTACATCTAACAAAACTTTCCTTTTTTACTCACGAGTTATCGGCCTGCATGAAAAATTTTCAACGAGTCGCGGTAATTTAAGGTCATGTGCCACTCCTACCTTTACCGCCCGAGCAAACTCACCATTCTTCTTCCTGTATTAAATAAACAAACGAACGGTAAGGGTTGAGTCTGCTCGGTCGGTAAAGGTAGGAGTAGCGCACGACCTTAAATGGGGTGAAATATATATCAACATATCACTCTCCGAGAAAATCGTGATGTACTTTCCACAGATTAGTTCTATCTACTTGTAGTTATAGTTATAGAAGATTTCGGGATTCGAAGATACAGAAATCTAATTTCACTAGAATTGATTAATTTCTTTTCTCCTAGTTTATTAGTCTCATTTTCGGGTTTAATGGCATGATAATTTGAAACAAAACGTTAAATATAATATATTAAAAGTATCAAGATTTCAAAACTCGAAGCTGTTTGTGTCATCATGTGTAAATCAGCGTTTGTATATTCATTATAAAATCGTTCGATTTGTCCGTCGATAAACGAATATAATTTCATTCCCTGCTGATTATATGCAATTCCTCGTGTTCTTATACTCTAAACATTCATCTTTACCGCTTTTGCAGCATTGATTACACGAGATACAAAATTCTGGCAAAATATTGGACAAGTATAATTCTAAACCTGTGAGTGTTTTTTTTAATTATACTCTTGTATCTAAAACACCGATGTAATCCCTTTTTTCTTCATTCCCCAGCACATGATATCAATACTTCATTACGTAACAGAGCACTTCAGGGATGTAGTTTGGTATAAAAAAAAAAAAACAACAAAAACCAAAGTGAAAAAACAACGTCATTCATCGATCTCCGCTTGTTTCACGATTCCCAAGAATTCCGTATCTCTTCGGCTCTAACTCTGAGCTGATAGATGGCTAGTTCGCCTGCGATTAAATGCCGTCATATCAGCGTTTAATCAAATCGTCACAAGTACATAACCACGGCAATGCATATGGCGTGGATCCAATCAATCGATAAGCGCGCATTGCCTGTGTGATGTACACGATTTCATCTTGAATCTATTTGATTCCCTCCGTTCGTACGTATCCGAACACAAATCGAACCACCCGAGCTTCTGGTTTTTTTTTTTTTTTTTTTTTTTTTTTTTACACCAAAAATAACGCTTTCTGTGGGTAGATTCGTGCAACTCTTGCAAAATTATTTGTACGACGTATAACCGCAGTAATAACTTAATGTAACAAAATTTACCAATTAAAAGAAGATACGAAAAGTATTTCAATAAGTCGACTCAGTTCGATATCAGCAGGTACAGTCAAGAAGTACGTACAAGTGGCCAATTTTTCCGTGTATTTCATGAACGAACGAAATTTTTTTATAAACTTCATACCTGAGGACTAGGTAAACTTGTACATGAATTTCCAATAATTTCTCTTTGACGAAACAACTTTAATTTCAGTTTATAAAAATTTTCATTACTCAGGATCAAAATAGCACAACATGTAATAAATCTACTTCATTTATATACAAAACCAAAGCTTTTGAAATTTAAACTTGAATTATTATCAAAAATCAATTATACACAAGCTCGCAAACATTTGACCGTGGTTTGAATTGAAATGAAACTACCTTGAATAGCGTCATTTATTATTATGTGCAATATTAAACGATAAAAGCTTGCCAATATCACAGACGGAAATGAGTTCCACACGTCGAGAGTCATACTTTCAATTTGAAAATTCGAAAAATCGTTATACACACTGCATACATAACTATTTGACATGTTACGTATTGGATAGGCACTGCGAAGAGATATTTTATACAAGGTTTGTACGCACAGGGAAAATCGGGAAAACTTAGAGAATTTCTTACAGCAGGAAAACGTCTGGGAATTTAGTAAATAAGATTGGAATTTTGAGTCGGTCGAAGAGATAAAATCGTCTTTACACAAATACTATCGATCTAGAGAAAAAAATTGTACTTCAAATTTTGTTTCGTCGCACCGCTTCATACATTCTATGTATATTACTCAATACTAAACCTGCTTTCGTTTTTTTTTTTTTTTTTTAATTGTAAGTCACAGGCTATTTTTTGTAAATTGATAGTCAGATAGTAAGATATTTACTTAGTAATACTGAAAGTATTAGTATTAGTGTGCAAAAAAATTTTCAATATTCAGCGGTATATTTTTGAAAGGTTATTGGAAAATTTTTATTTTTAGACCGGAGTACCCGGAAAAGTTGGTGAATTTCAGATTCCAAAAAGCGTACGAATCATGCTTGTATGAACGCTATTCATATTTGAATATATCTACCGAATAACTGTATAGCTACAGGTATATATCACAAGTTCAGTGTAATTTAAAATCTGTGTATCTTGTACAAACGATCGTTTCATTGCTAGTTGTAAAACAAATATGTTTCGAAGTCTCTGAATATGTTCGTCAATATTCGTATCCAGCATCGAAATAGTCGTGTTTGCTTTTTTTTCGAGAAAGGCGTACAGAAATATTGACACGGTTTTAGCGACCACAAATAACAGGTACACGACATTAATTACACAATCGGAATTGGAACCGAAGCAGATTCAGGTGCAATAAAAATTGTCGTCATTTTCCCAGCTAGCAGCACTCGTCTCGTTATCTACGTTCGGACGGGCTTAAACGAAAAATACATACGAATAAAGGTACGTATACAGATTTAAATTGTTTCAAATGACATATTTTCGCCTGTGTAATCGGCTTTCAAACTGGTCGTTACGTCGCTACAGAGCGCCCGATGGTTGAAGCTGGCTTCGTATAAAACTGGATATTTTTCTGAACTGTGATAATTTGAAACTCCCGCACGGTTACGATCAACCTTACCCGAAACTCGAATTTCAATAGCGATTAAATTTGAAATATTATAAACCCTAGTCACTGATACGGTCCAGTTGACCCCAGAATCACCTTTCACGAACAATCTCAAAGTCAGCATGCTTGAATCAGGGTTGTTTGTGCAAGTAAAATGTAGAATGATTGAAAAAAACTTTGGGGTTTCAGAGGCCTCATTTATTTTTTGCTTCAAGAATTTCTCCTTTATCCCTAATCGTTTTTTGCTAAAACGAAGATTGGAGTCTATCTCCATTCTGAATTGTTAAATTTTGTTCAAGTCGTAACTGGTGCATAACGTAATGTTGTGTACATTAATGACGTTGTAAAGTTGGCTGGGGTTTGAGTAAGTCTGTGTACGTAATGTCGAAGTTTCCATCGGTATAAGTGACTGGGTTGAAAAAAAAAAAATGGGTTCAACCTAGATAAAGAATGTTTTTAATTAAAGCTGACAGAACTAATTACGTTGAAAGCTTTTCTGTCAAACCATATTTCCGAAAATTATCGTTTTATTTTGCGCCGTTTAGCGTATAAATCTTCATAGGCTTATTAATAGGATAATCCCGCAGTAACAACGAATCTAAGAACTTGCATATTTTCTTCTTCTTTTTCAATGGTTGCGAGCTTCTTCTTCAGATAAAATTATTCGCTGACAATGACGTTGAAATGAAAAAAAAAATCCGAGATGTAGTAGCAGGGCATAAGTAGGAATATATGGCAGTTTCTGGATACAAAATCGCTACATTACCGACACAACCCCGGACGCGAACCTTTTTCTAGGAGCGGGAGACGGACGCGTGTTATCACTAAAGCTGAATTTATCAATGAAGATGAAAAAAAGTTACGCAAATCTAGATAATTTTATCCGATGATGACCAAACCGATTGTAACATAGAGCGCAAAGCGGATTATTTTTTTGATGCAGAAATGAATAAGCGGAACGTATTCTCAGACATCGCTATGGTAAGTTCGTCGAGTTCATGCCATTTCTTTATTTCTGCGTCAGACAAAAATGTGTTTGAATGTTTTTGATAAGAATTGCGTACGGAGTCGGACTGTTGAGCCCATTTTCGCGTTTGAGCTACGCGGACTTTTATATTTAGAGATATATACTCCAAGGTCGAAATCGAAAAAGGCACCACCTTAAATCTAGTAAGTTTTCACGGTATTTAATATACATCAGTACGCTTTCGTGATGTAAGTACGTTTTTCAAATTCAGTACCAGGATTCAGGGATACCAAAGATATTCAAAAACGCATAAAACCCCTAGGTAGTTCATCTTCAATGGCTCAATTAAACAAGTAAACCCCTGACTCTCGCGCCACCTAAAGACTGGAGATTATTGCGTCGTTGTTGTTAAGAAAAAATAAAGCGTCGAATAACAAAACCAAACAAACCAAGTCGTCAAATGACAATTTAGTGTGTTGGGTTGTTCTGGATTCGTGTTTATTTCGGTTGTGTTGAATTCAACGAACTGTTTGTCGACGAATTGTCTTTCGATGAATTGATCTGGACGATTTTCTCGCAAATCGACTTTAAAATATATAAGAAAATATAAAAAATATTCTTTTGCTACATAGTTTTATAAATCGAAGCTGTGACTTATTATCAGCCGGTCCGTTATAAATAGAAACTGTGATGTTCGTACGAGATTTAAAAAAAAAACAACAACAATCAAACGCTAAAACTTCCAAATATGTATTATGCACTCTGTATGATTTGCAGTGGTCGCCAATCTAGTACGAAAATTTAATATCTGTTACGGTGTGGCGCTGGCGTCTAGTAACAAACTGTCCTTTTAAGGATTTGTTCTTTTCTTCTGTACCCGCTGTCTTCCTTTCTCCTACCACACATCATATATCTCCCGCCTTTTCCCCTATTTTTTCTTCCTCCCTTACTACACCTCCCCGCCCCCGCACCACCTCTACAAACAGTCACGTTAATCCTAGCGTTAACGAGGCGAGCGTGAGCGTATTGATTGAAATATCTACGATTCGAGGGTTGAAATAACCAGTGGAATAAAATATGAGTACTGGGATCAAAATCCCTCCAAGTTTCAGGGAACCGTGCACGATTGTCGGGTTTTCCGCATATGCGAATAAAGGAGAAAATAAGAGAAGGGAACAGAAGGGATGCGAATGGAAGTGAGGATTTCTCATGAATTTAACATTCCCGTTGACAAGCTATTATCGGAATCTACTTTAAAGCTAAGAAATGAAACCATCGCGTAGCAGCAAAATCTGGATGTACGGAATTTTTTTCCACTGAAACAAGAATAAAATGAGGAAGAAGAAATTGTTTCACGAGGAATTGCAAAAACTTCGTGTAAGATTATACAGTAATGAATCCAACCTCAAAAATGATGTGAATAATGCACTAATAAAAGACAATATTACCGTTCTTTCATTCCACATAACAATTTGCATCTATCCGTTACGGAGAAATGTTCCATTAGCTTCCCAAAGAAGTCAAAAACTTCTTCCAATCTATTGGAGTTTTATTGCAGATCTTATGAAGTTATTATCTGTGATGTTATTCTTTTGATGGCACTTAATGTGAAATAATTTAATGAAATCGGTAAAACTCTCTTGAATCTGGTGAAGTGATGCAAGCCAACGTAATTATTAATCGCAAAATAGACACGAATTCTCTGCGGATAAAATTGTCGCGAAAAAAATCTTTGACAACTAGGTATATCGAAGATGAAAAAAATTGAAAGAGAAGATATTCAGTATCGAAATTATCTCGGTTAGGAAGCGCAGTTATATTATTTTCACATTATATTGGACGAAAGAAACGGAAAGCGAGTTTAAAGATGAATTCAGAGAAATGAGAACTTTTTATATATATATATATATATATATATACATGTAATTGTTTTGCTACGTTCTCTTTGAGTTTCTATTTTTTTCACGTTAGGTTATGCACGTGTTTTTTGTCTCTCAACCTAAATGAAAATTTTTCCTATTGTTATAAAATTGGCAACTTTGAAACGGTATAATATTCTTTTGATATAACTGTAATTTGAGGCAATGAATAAACACGAAATTCGAGATGAAAGGATAGAAACATAGAGAAGGAAAAAAATTCCTTGGTGATAATCATAATTTTACAAAAAATTTTATCCTAAATTGTTTTTCATTCACCAATTTTCAAACGAGAGCTCGAAAAGAGATATTGAAAAAAATTGAAACATATTCTTTCCCATCTTGAATCGTAGATTCATAAAAAAAATGGGAATAAATTTCTATTTCCCCAAAATCGGCAGCTCTAAATCAATAAATTAGGGTGAGCAAAGTCAGAAAGGTGGCAAATAAGTAAGTGAAAATGCGTTGTGTAAAAAAAGAAAAAGGTGCCGGTGAAAGTGAATTATCAGCAGTAAAATGAGTGAGTGAATGAATACAAAAAATGTTGAAAACAAGTTAAAGCATATGAAAGTTTTGAAAAATTGATAAATACAGAGGTTGATAGTGAAAAGAGTAAATAAAACTGTGTATTGCTCCATAAAAAGTAACACTAACAACCAGTAAATAATTGCCGGGCAAATAACTGAGAAAATTCTCTAAATAAGTGAACAAACAAGGGATAAAAGCAAATCTCATGAAGTAAGCGCAGAAAATTGAGTTATCAAGTTGGCAAGTGATTGAAAAAAAAAAACAACTAATTTTGAGATGAGTAAATAAACGAGGGTTAAAAAGTAAGCAAATTTGTAAAATAAATGTGTCAGATTGATTGAAATTATAAAAAAGCTGGCACATTGCGGTTTTCTCATTAATAAGCAATTAATTTCCCATTCCACAAATGCAATACGATTTTTTGATCAATCCGTGTTTTTGTACACTACAGCGTACAATCTTGATTTTCGTTTTTTACGATTTTTTCGAAGTATGCTGCATATTCAATAATTGTCAACTGTATGAAAGAGGGGTAAAATTTCCTGACAAATCGATCGCCGTTATTAATTTTGTGGAAATATCCTGACATTGCAATGCAAATTTTGCATAAAGAAATCAATTTCTGAAACATGTCCAAAATATCTAAAAATCATCCAAAGAGTGTTTTTTTATTCAAATTAAGGCATTTTGAGCCAACCCTTACTTGACACACTTCTCTGAAATTACATGGATTCCATATGAGACTGTAACCCAGTATGTCAAATAAGGGTGAATATTTTTATTCTAAAGTGAACGGGTTAATGTGACAAAAGAATGCAAAGATCGTTTGGCGTCTTTTAACTAGTAGACTCGCAGTTCAATCATTTGACTCGTCACCATTGAACTGCCGAGGTTTATTACGTATACACAGGCTGTCGAAACATTCAGTGAAGTATTATTTGTATGAAAAAGGAAACCAGTGATTGGTTTTACAGTATTTGGATAGGCGACGGTGAATCGTGCGGTTTGAAAATAGGGCAAGAAAATAAGCGCGTTTCATTCACCCTCCGAAAACGCGAATGGAATGGAAGGGTGGCTTCCCAAGGTATACACGAAGTTTCTTTATTGGTGGAATCAATTTCCTTGACACGCACCGTGCGCCGTATATACCCATTGAGTTTAAAAAAAGGTTCTTTGGCATGCATCCGCCCTGCTGCTACAGACACGTACCTACATACGTGATACATGAATACACACATGTACGTTATACGCGTATGCAAGCTGGCTCGCAACCGTCGCATAGCAGGAAAGTGAACCGCACCTTCGAGTCGCCCTGTCCCTCAACTCCACGCACGTACATTCGGGGACAATGAATCTGAGAGGGCTAATTTTTTCCACTAGACAGTTATGTTGGCAACACAGAAAAACCTACAGCGCCACAGTCAGCCGAGCGCGAAACTAACTCAATCTCAATAAACGTAACATAACCCATGACCGTCGAATCTAACCTTAAAATACCGCGGGGATAATGATTTGTTAGATTGACAGATATTCTAAGGTTAGATTCAACGGTCATGGGTTATGTTGTTGGAAAATGAGGTTTGAGGTAACATGAATAATTGTTTTTAACGCTTCATTTATTCTCTAGGGTTACTAATAAATGATATTTTTTTTCTTCTCATTAGCTGATTGCTTCTTTACACTGAGATTACTTTCACAGATTTTCGATTACTTTTACAGGAGCTTTCTTCTACTCTCTTCTTCTCTTTCCCTTTCTCACCTTTCTCGTTGCGCGCGCAGCCTTTTCACACCCATACGCACACGTCGTACAGTTAAGCTCGATGTAGCGTACAAAATTACGCATATTTCAACACGTAACATAACCCATGACCGTCGAATCTAACCTTAGAATACCGCGGGGATAATGATTTGTTGGATTGACACGTATTCTAAGGTTAGATTCGACGGTCATGGGTTATGTTACGTTTGTTGAGATTGAGTTAATTTCGCGCTCGGCCTACTATGGCGCTGTAGGTTTCCCTGTATTGCCAACTGTCAAGTGTAAAAAATGAGCTGTCTCATAGTCAGATTCATTGTCCCCGAGTCTACCTTTACACGTTTTCGCGAATCGTGCCACAATCCTTAGACTCAACCAGCATTGCCGACCCTGAAGAAATTAGAGTCCGTTCAAGGAAAACAGAAAAGTTGTTTTCTTATTAAGAAATAAAGTCGTTTGCCCGGGATCTAAAAAAAATCTGAAGATCTGTGGCGAAATCTCTGAATATGGGCTGTGAAATCGAAACAACAGACTAAAAATGAGACTAATTGTGAGGTTACTGAGAAAATATGCATCAATTACGTATTAATTTATTTCACAAATTGGTGGTCCTAAATATTATAAATAAAAACATATTATACAAGTAGAAGTTCCTCATATAACTGTACTTATTGTTAGTAAAATATATTATGTATTCCTGTATCTACTGAGTTTCAGTACCGTCAAACATCACTCTTGAAAATGAGAAATCTAAAGAATTGTTTTGGCGCCAATTAAAGAAATATGCGTCTGATAGGTTGGCAACGCTGGAATCAACAGCGAGGTCCATTAACCCACATAACCTGGAAACCGGAGGCTGAAGTCTTTGGGGCTCAGCTTGACACCCAGCTAGCCAAATGACTCATGACTTTAATCGCTCTGAGGAAAAACTAGAGTGCGAAATTAAAAGACTGTGCCTGCTTGGAGAAAATATTTTGTACCTGAAACAGCAAAGGTGAAAATGATAACGATTATTGTCGTCATGATCAATTTACAGCTGTCGATGCAATGAAACGTTGTTTTCCTTTTCAAACGGGAACATGACCTGGATGATGATGCAGCGAATATTGACAATAACAATTTTTTGCAAATCTTCAACTCATTGAATTACGCTGAAAAAATTCACCAGAGATATTCCCGATTCACACAAATTTCTGTCGCGTTATTTTTTTTTGTATTCCCGTCATAAAAAAAAAATTATACCTGAGCCATTTCTTGCAATAGCATTTTAAACGTACACTGAAATAAAAATAGTTGGATACAAGATAATATTTATTCGAATTTTCCTTAGTATAAAATTTATCCACTTGAAAAATTGTACGACTGTTGCGATAAAAATAATTCTGTTGTGAATAAACTTTTCTTATTAGACGTAAATAACGATTTTAAATAATTAAATGTCCGCTAAGATTTGTTGGAATAAATGTTCTCTCGAATTCAACAATTCTTTTCTTTCAGTATAGTCCCAACGTACTACGTACCAACGAAAGAATTTCAACGTTGATTGTACTACTTCCGGAAACTCGGCTCCGGCCAAAGCACCAAGAAAAGTTCAAAATTGCGTGCTTCTTCTACCGAGGTAGAGCATTGTAACAGATACCAGAGAACTATGTATACCAGATCCACGTCACTCAGGTGGTTGTAATTTCCGCAAAATACAATTTCCGGATTTGCTGAACCGGGCACAGAGTTTCTCGGCTTTTTCTCTGGCAAATAAAACTCGTTATTGCGTCTTGCACTGTACCAACCTCTAGACGGCCACCTAATTGTATCGCGTCATCTGCACGGTGCGCTCCACCTCAATTCCGAACACCATAAAACAGTCGGTAGTATAGTTTTCTGCGACGAAGACGCGCAGTTGGCAAAGCAAATCTGTATTATATATGTCGTGTTGATTGAAATGTTGAAAAACACGATGAAAACGGGTTTAACGAGGTGAAATCCGCCTCACCGTAATCCCTTGGGCTCAGCTTTAATCCGACGGTCAAACAAGTGGGACACAGAAAACACTTTACAAACAGCTGAAAAAAATATTAATAAAGCTCACTGAGTCTGAAGGTGTACCGAGCACTCGGGATTACGTGCAGGAACCAGAAATCAAGTAAGGAGGATATTTTTAATTCTCCCCGAGTAGTGCTTGGAAGATGAATACTTCAGAGCACTTGAACGTTATGTGTCAACCAAAATCACAGGATAAAAATAATTATTCAAGTATAACATTTTTTTTCTTCAATTTACCACGTTTTTAAAACGGACTAAAAAGTATTAAATAATGTTATAAAACGAAAAACGTAGGTTGATAAGATCTGTTTGCTGAGTTTTCTCAACGACAGCTACTTTCTACACTCCTTAGTATTATCTATCGCATGCGCCTCACGTTTTTCGTTTTATAACATTATTTAATACTTTTTATTCTGTTTTTCTCTCGCATTTCGACCAGCTGTCCATCCAAATATATATATATGTTTGAAATCAATTGCAAAATTTGTACCGAACATAATTTAATATTGCATTGTCATCGAGTTCTGAGAGTTATATTTAAAGTTTCAAGTATCCAGCTTATCGAGAAGTTAGTTTCAAATCGATTGCAAAATCTTTACCGAACAGACAAGCAAACGACAAGAAACAGACAGACAAGAAAGCGAGTTAATAAAAACGTGACAATTCGTACCGATATTTACGTCAAACTTCGTTTTTGAACGTCTTTATATGAAGATCAATCGAATTCGGATATATGTGATACGTGCTCTTTATATACACACCTTTTCGACTCGTGACACAAATGAGGCAACGGCACTTTGCTCGGTGAAGAATTTTTACATAAATAAAATGGGCTGGAATAAGAAATTTAGTAAACAAGCATTGGCCATTTAGGAGCCTTATGAGGCATCTCTCCGACCACAGCTGTTAGGGGGCTTATGGGGCCTTTGGACCCCCGTAGAATTACGCCGTTACCTCCCAGCAACCAACGTCTACGGACACCCAACTACCTCACCCGTTTTTATTATTATATAACATAAAAAATACTTTTTGTCGAACCATTCCCTTTCAGCCACCCTCGTTTACGGAAATCCTACCATTCATCCCGTTTTTACCGCCTTCATCATCTTAAATAAAACTCTTTGTTAAACAATTTCCACACAAATTCGACCCACAGTTTCTTTCATCACCCTTGAAATTTGGGGTTAGCATATATTCTTTCAAACACGAAATATTTTGGTAATTTGTAAACTAACAGGCAGCTATCACGAAATAGAACAATTTATTTCGTTGTACGGCCAGAAAAACCGTTTTTATGTAAGCATATTTATAGGAAATAAAAAGAATAAAACGGATTATAAACTAAAAACTATATTATTTTACAAACAATTGGTACAGACCCAATTGAATTTGTATGGGTTGTGTAAAAATAATTGATTTGTTATACGACCTATCGCTTTACGGCCAAGTTTTGCGAAACGTATCTAGGACGTAAAGCGAAGTATGGGTGTACTTGGTTCTCTTCACCCTCAGATTGTCGATAAGCGAATAACAAATCTTCGCTGCGAGGCTGCGGATTACGTATAACTTACACTTGAGAATGTCGATACCTAATTATATTCCTACATGAATACATTTATATGAGCAGATGGAATTTACGGTAAGTCAACTCTGACCTTCGATCAGACGTCTCGCGATTATTTTAAGGGTTTTAGAATTAATTGAAGAGTTCACGATTTCTCGAGTACCTGTTTAATATTTTCATCGAGTGTCGGTTGAAGAATTTGAATTATTAATATTATAGAAGACATTCTGCCACGGAGTGTTCCACCGTAGACTTAAACTGACGTCACACCGTTACAAGTAACTTACATAAAACACTTTAAGCTTAGACGAAATAATAATTTTCTTCGACTTTAAACTCAAATAACTTCACTCGCGACGACGCGATAAACGACTTGCTTTGATTCCAAGCTGCTCCACACGATCTATAACAAATTTACTTTGACTAGCTTCACATGACCTTCAATTGGAACATGCTTAAATTTTGCTTCAGTTATGATGGTAAACCAATAACGCCAGTGATCAGTGCAAAGTGTTCATGCCAAACTGCTTGTCTGGCATTCACAGAGTTTCACCAACCATGCAAGCATAGAGTTGATGAAATAATCGAACTGCTGAAGCTCACATAAGTAGGTACGCCGGTACCATCAAACCGCAAAGGATCCATAAGTCATATTAGAAGAGGTGGAAGACGTGACCACAGTGTAAATATCCGACACTCTATCGTAGTAGGTATAAGGGCTTGACTCTGACAACTCCAAGGCCCTTTATCATCTCTTAACAACAATTAACACGAGACGGGGTTCTCCGTGTAATTTTTATGCCACGGTCGTATCACCTTGCGGATAATTTGACGACCGGGCTACCGTTTGTCGGTGGCATCCAAGTCACCGTGCTTATACGCCAAACTTTCTTGTTCGCGAAGGATACAAATTTTTCTAACTTTATAACGATCTCCTTCTCCGTTAGGTACTGGTTGCATCAAACAAAAACTTTTCCCAACTTTTCTCGACCAAGTATAACGGAAGCAATCCCTCCACTTTACCATATTCCGGGACATGTCTACCTTATTCTTTCACCTTCTCAAAAGTAAGAAAAGTCGTTCGATGTAATAAGTATGGGTTCTCAGTTTACTCCAAGTAAGACCTCCCGTGAAGTCCGTAACACTTGCCGTCCATAACTAGCGGAAATTGGTCCCAGTCATTTTCGCAATCTCATTACTGTTAGTAATGACTTATATGTTCTTTTGTTCTTTCTACCGAAACTTTGATTCCACTCCGCCAATTACCACTGAACAAATTTCAACGGGACCCAGAACCTGGTGTGTAAGCACTTTGTGTAAGTATTGATGTGGCTTAAAAGGAACCATCCCTTTCGGGGAATTGGATTTTCTGTTCCACTGTCCTTTCTACCGGCCACTTTTTCAAACGGAAACCCGTAGATATATTGTCTACAGAGAAACTCACGGACACCGACACCCACATTACCTACGTATATATGTAGCATCCTTCAACATCCAAAATAACGAAACGACAATTTTTGACGTCAACTTGCTTAGATGTGTGGTCATTTCTGTACCTCAATTCTGTAACACTCTCCAATTAGTACCTAATCCAATCGCGTTGGATCAGAACAACATTTCCATTAGCGTAGGAAACGTGAATAAAAGTAGATATATATATACAATTAGAAAATTTAGTTGCATGAAGAGCAATTTCGTATCTTTGCATTTTTGGTTATTTCTAATATATTATCTATAAATTTATTTAGTAAAACCGATTGATTCGGATTCTAGACCCTTTAAACTTTTTATTTACGAATTTTGAAGTATCCCTCGGTTATACATGTTTATAATATGGCAATAAGTTGAATACAGAATTGTTTCGGAAAATATTTATCTGTATCAAATTCAGTCGCCTCTTCGAACCCCAAACTGACAGGTCCTTATTTATAGTCTTCGGCACGGTTATTTTAGCAATTACATCTGCCGGCAAGGTGTAATTTTACTATTTCTGCCTGTGACCTGGTTGTTTACGGACCAGTTATGGTTTTCAATTATACACCTGTTATGGTGGTACTGCGAATTGAAAAAAATTCGAGTATATTTCGAAGACTTCAAGAACCTAAGTAAACTGCTGTATGAGTCTCATCTTTGTTTTTTTTTATCTTTTTTTTTTATGTGAAAGTTGGGGTAATGTCAAAAAAACTTTGGTAAACTTTGAAGTATATTACTCTTGGATATCATACTTCAATCGTAACTCTGTAATCCCATTTTCTAAAATAAGAGCCTGTAGACCGATATAGTTGAAGGTGCGTAATTCAGCGAAAAACATACTTCGATGGCGTTCACTTCGAAAAGTTGAATTATATCAGCATTTGAAAATCAATAATATCGCTTATAGAGGATTCATTTTGACGAAAAACACTACGCGAAAGAACTTTTACTATGAATATTCATTTTATTACAGTGAAAAAACTAAAGTATTTACAAAATACAGGATATTGAAATGTTCAGGTGACCCAGTCTTTGCAGTATTGCGTGTTATACTTTCGGTAGTTGACTTCGTGCGTGACCTCTCTGTTATCGACTACCTTTTCGGACATTTCGCCGTGAAATAAGTCATAAGAAAGTTTGCGTAAAAAGTAGCGCACCTTTCCTCCATCTTTCTCACAATCAGTCACATTTTCAACTTCCCGTTTCTCTGTTTCTTTTTCCAACCTAGGAATTAGCTAACAATAAGTTTACAGATTTGTTCGACTTTCGACATTAGATAATAAAGATTGATTTCCATCGGCAACGGCCATACCACGTTGAAAGCACCGGTTCTCGTCCGATCACCGAAGTTAAGCAACGTTGGGCGCGGTCAGTACTTGGATGGGTGACCGCTTGGGAACACCGCGTGCCGTTGGCATCTTTTTTTTTGTCTTGAAACGTTTCAAAGAAGTTTGCATATTTTGATGGTTTTAACAATGATTGTTTTCGCGATTTTACCTACTGGCAGTTTTTTTCTTAATGTTAGACATTCACTGGGTGTCAAATTGGTGTAAGTCAGTGGATCGGAAAAAGCTCTGGAATTTCACACGTTGACGGTTCTCACTTCCGCGTAATCTTGCTGCGCATCATTTTGTCCGCAAGCACTGGGTCAATCAATTGAGAGACATCTCGAGATCCTGACACGCCGAAATTCTTCCAACGTACGCGCTTGCAAACCCTACAGATTTGTTTGACTTTCGAGATGAGATGATACAGATTCTTCTCCATCGGCAACGGCCATACCACGTTGAAAGCACCGGTTCTCGTCCGATCACCGAAGTTAAGCAACGTTGGGCGCGGTCAGTACTTGGATGGGTGACCGCTTGGGAACACCGCGTGCCGTTGGCATCTTTTTTTGTCTTCAAAACGTATCAAAGAAGTTGGCATATCTTTATGATTTTACCAATGATGATTTTCGCGATTTTTACCTACCGGCAGTATTTTTTCGTAGAGATTCACTGAGTTTCAAACTAGTGTAAGTCGGTGAATCAGAAAAAGCTCTTAAATTTCACACACTGTCGGGTCTCACTTCCACGTAATCCCACTGCGCATCATTTTGTCCGCAAGTACTGGGTCAATCAATTGAGACACATCTCGAGATCTTGAGATGCCGAGTCTTCTTCAACCTCACGTTTGCAAACTCTACAGATTTGTTCGACTCCCGAGATGAGATTGTAGAGATTCTTGTCCATCGGCAACGGCCATACCACGTTGAAAGCACCGGTTCTCGTCCGATCACCGAAGTTAAGCAACGTTGGGTGCGGTCAGTACTTGGATGGGTGACCGCTTGGGAACACCGCGTGCCGTTGGCATCTTTTTTTTCTTGAAAACATTTCAAAGAAGTTTGTATATTTCAACGGTTTTTCCAATGAGTCTTTCCGCGATTTCACTTCCTGATAATTTTTTTTCTTATTTTCAGAGATTCTCTGAGTGTCAAATTGGTGTAAGTCAGTGCATCGGAAAAAGCTCTGAAATTTCACACACTGACGGTTCTCACTCCCGCGTAATCTTGCTGCGCGTCATTATGTTTGTAAGCACTCCATCACTCAATGCAGAGACATCCTAATTCCTGAAACACCGAATTCTCCTCAGCCTACATGTTCACAAATCCTACTGTATATTTGTTTGACTTTTGAGATGAGATGATAAAGATTCATTTTCTTCGGCAACGGCCATACCACGTTGAAAGCACCGGTTCTCGTCCGATCACCGAAGTTAAGCAACGTTGGGCGCGGTCAGTACTTGGATGGGTGACCGCTTGGGAACACCGCGTGCCGTTGGCATCTTTTTTTTCCTTGAAAACGATTCGAAGAAGTCTGCAGTTTCGGACGGTCTTTTTTAACGAGTCTTACCGTGATTTCACTTACTGGCAGTTTTTTTCTTAGATATTTACTAGGTGTGAAGTTGGTGCGAGTTAGCGGCTCCAAAAAATTTCTAGCATTTCACACATTAACAGTTCTCACTTTCACGTAATCTTACTGCCCATCATTTTGTCCGCAAGTACTGGGTCAATCAATTGAGACACATCTCGAGATATTGAGATGACGAGTTTTCTTCAACCTACACGTTTGCAAACTCTACAGATTTGTTCGACTTTTGAGATGAGATGATACAGATTCCTTTCCATCGGCAACGGCCATACCACGTTGAAAGCACCGGTTCTCGTCCGATCACCGAAGTTAAGCAACGTTGGGCGCGGTCAGTACTTGGATGGGTGACCGCTTGGGAACACCGCGTGCCGTTGGCATCTTTTTTCCCCAAAAGTTCTCTAGAATTTGCTTATTGCCAATGTTTTCCTTCTGAAAGTTTTCCTCGTTTATGTGAAGTTTTTTTAGAGGGTCTGAGGGGGAGGAGGGGAGGAGTCACGAGGTTTCGTCACATAACTCTTTATTACTTTTTTTCGGCTTTTCTTAAGAATTATGAGCTTTCGATCTTTAATTTCGTGCATACACAGGCATATTTCTTTCCAACTCTCCATTTCTCTGCATTCAAAGAAAAAAGGAAGTTATGTAATCACCCCGAAACCTAGACATTTCAAGTTTTGGAGGATAACCTCCGACCATTTCGGATGGACGATTGTGTGCGTGTGTATGAATGTATGTATTATGTGGGACAAACTGTTTTGTCCGATGGTATCTCGAGAACGATATACCAGTGATTTCAATGATTTTCATTTCAATTGACGCAGCTTTTTCAAACTCAGAACTGATTAGATTTTGACTCTAATCGGTTCAGTACTTTTTGCATTATTTAAATAACAACATCCAAAAATGAAATGAAATGACATCTTGAGAAGGTATGAATGGATTCGTATGAAAATTTATACCACAGGATTTTTGGGTTGTTGATCACGAATATAAAGTCAGATTTGGTGGAAATGGTGGAAAAAATTTGAAATCATTTAGATCTTGAGAGAAATTAGTAGGTGGAGCTTTTCTGAGACAGATCAATCCAAGGTCACACTTCGAAAATTTATAATGATGAATCCATTATAGCGGTTCAGAATAAAAAAATTATCATATTTTCATGTAACACGGCACCTAAGGGCATTTAAACCATCAGGTTCGAGGCTTGATTTACATCTACCCTAAAGCCGTTTGTTACGAAAGTTATTGACTAAAAAAAAATCTCGATGTGTTATTAAAATCAGTGCAAAAAACACCCGTAACTTTGAAACCATTAAATAACTTACTAAAAAAGAGCCGCAAGGACAGTTTCGCATACAATACACACTCTGTATTACTGTCGAAATATACCAACATCGTCTGTCATCTGAGTCGGTAAAAGCTCACGTACGACTAATTTCCTTCTGCATATTAAAGCTAACAGTTGGATCTTGGCATCCGCGCCATTAACTTGATAAATACTCTACGTGCAGCTATCTCCTTATAAGATTGATGGAATGTACCGATTTCAAATGATCACCTCCCAAGCGTTTCAGCGCTTCGCTGAACGCCTGAATCGTTCCGACGCTACGCGATTCACTGACTTGCGAATAACGATTCGCTACTCGCTCAAGTATCCATAATAATTCTCAGTATTTTTCACTTAATCCAAAACTGGGTGACAAACATCGTCGAAATTGTTCTCTACTTCAACTTCAAGTTGAAGAAAATTTCATATTCAACCCTGAAAAAGCACATCTCTTCGAAATGCAACGTACACCTGATTTCGAAAACTTCGTTTTTCAGTTGTTCACCTCACTTGTAGTTACTTATGAATTGACTTGAATCAAGGTCATGCAGCATTCCTAACTTTACCGACGGAGCATCTTTTATTTACGAAATTACAGTAATTCCTATTAATTCTCGTCTAGCGACCTCAATATTTTATGAAAACAGTCTCACAATGGCTCATTTTACTCCGCATTATGTCCGGAATTAAGCAAAGTATCTCAGGTACGCACTTTTTTGCCCCTGAAATGCAAGAAATGTAAGAATAGTAAAGAATCTGCACATTTTTTTAAACGATTTTTAGGATATGACTAACTTTCTCGAATTGTTTTATAAAAGAGCGACGTACCGTCGAAATTTGAACCCTTGCCGTTCGTTTGTTCGTTTAATATATGAAGAAAAGGGGTGGGTTTGCTCGGTCGGTAAAGGTAGAAGTACTACGTAACCTTGACTCACTGCCGAGACTCTCGTGACGGACAATTCGAGGAATAAATAGGTGTAATCGTTCTCGCATGCATTACCCCGTGAGTGAGGGTGCTTTGCTAGGGTTCGGGTCGAGACTTGGGATGACGGAGGTTACACATTGGCCGCGTTTGCCCGAGACGTTTGCCGAGGTTAGCTTAACCGAATGAGCACCAATCGAGCTAATCTCTCCATCTTATGGTTGTCGAGTAACCTGAGCTGATAACTAACCTCGCCCTCTCTCGCGCCCTTATCCTATCACCTCGGCCTGCCACCTTAAACCTCGAGACGGAATCCGCGTTACAGTTTCGGCCTAACTGTGAACCCGACATTCCCTTACGCGGAATACAAACTCGATCTTCGTTGTTTGCGTGAATCCCAGAGTCCACGCAACGCGCAATTATCGGTTACGTGCCTGCTAGTCCTCCTCTGCAAACTTCGAATTATCTTAAACAATGGTGATGTCTGGTTCTGTTAGAGAACGGGAATCTTCTAGTATCATTCTGAAATTCGTACAGGTTTGTCACGCTCAAGAAACGCAAATTTTTGTCGTTTTTTAACTTCAAACGTATCGTAAGTTAGTGATGTATATATAATATATATACAATTGTTTATATCAAATCAAGGATCATTTTTTCCAATTTGTTTAAGAAAAATGATTGAATATGTTCTAATTCTGATTTTCGTACATGTTAATTTTTTTTTTTTTTAATTCTTTTTTCAATCATTTGTAAATGAAAAGAAACTTCTTTTTTGCGGATAATCTTCACGGGCTACCGCCTGCAGGTCGCAATTTTCAATCTAGGACAAAAAAAGGTAAAAGATTCTGGAAGAAGATGCCAAAATCTTGTGAAGATTTTTCAGAAATATTGATATTTACAAAAATGGCGTCAATTCGAAAGCGATAGTTAATTTTTTTCTGAAAAGAATCAGTCACGAATCGATGATAAAATCCTTAAATTTCTGTTGATCGAAAAAATCTGACGTGCTTCACTAGAAAATATCGTTATAAGGCTAGAGTTAAAATTTGGAGTTGATCGGTTGAAAATTGAAGGCGCTCGTTCGTAACCCGCCTTGAAAAACACAGATTTATGAAAAATGCATTTAAAAGACGCGCATTTGAAGCTCGCTCTCAAATTACCTACAAATTTGCAGAGATATTTAAGATGACTCAATGTTTATAGGTGAATATCTATTAATCGATCAGACTTAAGAAAATTCTGTCACAGTATTTGTTTATAGAATATGAAATTTCTTACCAGAATCTGTATTTAGATAGTTTATAAGTCAAGTCGTTTACGAGAAAAAAAAAATCAAATATTTTCGCATTTTTTTTTTTTTGTATGTTATTTAAGTGGAAAACGGAAAAAATAAAATAGGCATCTGTAAATATCAATATCAAAAGCTCATATTTGGTCGAGATATTTTATTCGAGATGCTCTACCGAAACTTTGAACCGGGTTTGAAAAAAAAAGAATGAATTTTTTTGGAACACCTTGTTACGCATTGTTCATATTTTTTAATTGTTGTTCCCTTATCTCTTTGTCCCGTTTCTTGAACCATTAATGCTCATTTCTTGAATTCAACCAACCACTGATCCAATTCCCTGTCACCGAATAGGCAAAAGTGGCGTGCGCTGTTTTGTTTTCGTCCGGAAATACACGGGGTGCCGAGTGAGTTATCCTCGCCGGTTTCCTTCTTTATTGAGGGATTTCCCTTACACAGCATGTCGCGGATATACAACGCACATAAACGCGTGCGTAGCCGGAAAAGGCGTCGACTCGAAGGTTCCCTTGCTTCCGTAATCCGGACGGTCCTAGTTTCTCTCATATCGGACTCCGGGGGGATGGATGGCGGCGTCTTTCGGCTAACATGGGGCAAAAAAGTTCGTGTGTTGAAAGTTCAAAACTCGTCAACTTTTTTTTTTCTTTTTTTTTATGGAAGAAACGGTAATAAGATAATAATATTTAAAGAAGTTATTAGGCGCATATTCAAGTATAATACAAAAAATTACGATCCACAAATATTTTGAAAATGCCGACACTGAATTAAATATATGCCTGATAACGTAACTTCCTGACAAATTATTATTTCATTACCTTTTCTTCCATCAAAAAAAGAAAATGGTCAAAAAAAAAGCTCTGTTTTAGGTTTTTACAGCGGTGTTACCACTTAATCAACATACTTTATTTCCAGGGACTTCTTTCATCTTTTTGTATAAATTTATACCCCAAAAAACGTATTACGGAGCATCGAGGCACCGGACACAAGCCTGTAACAAAGTGAAGAACTACGAATAATATTTTTGAAATTATCGATTTATCATACTTGCTGTAAACTGTCGCCGCGATTCTCAACGAAGAATAAAGATTATCACTGATTAATTATTCCCGATAAAATATTTGACGCTAGAACATTGAAAGTTCTCTTCAGTGTACAAAACTTTATTCATTAATTGACTAATTTCAATTTCAACATACTTTTCGCATATTTAACTGCGTATAACTAGTCCTTTGAAATTCCTGTTCAACTCAATCGCGTTTGCCGTGTAGCCATATTGATTAAATCTTTCCTCTGTTGTCCCGTCGTGAATCAAAAATCTCAGCAAACCTTTCTAAATTCAAGCCTTATTGTTTGACTTCTCAATTAATTGGATTAGTTATCACTCGAACTTGATACAAGGTTTCTAAAATATTTCAAAATTAATATCTTGTATCATTGACGTTTTATTTTAATTTTCTTCCTCTTTATTTGCATAATTTTTCGTTCAGACTTTGCTCAACAGACGTGACAAGATTTTGTTTTTCATAAAAGTGGGACAATCGCGAGTATAAGACTTGCCTCAATCATCGTATAAAGTACGCAAACATGTGAAAAGCATTTTTGGCACATGAAGGATTCCGCTGAAAATTTGTAACACACACATTGAATGGAAGGAACCCGTCGGAAGTAACAATGTTGTAAATTTTATTTTTTTTTATTTATATTTTTTTTATTTCTATTCAATTTTGTGACAGGGCCAAAATTGCAAAATCGAGGCAAATGTCTCGTCGGCTTTGTTGTGGGATTAAACGAAGCAGGGTATATTCGTCTAAACGAAATTATTCTCCGCTTATACAATACCCTGGGACTTCCAGAGAGCGGCGGTCAGACGCGGGTGACACGCTTTGCCCTCGGCTAATTTATGCCGAAAGTTCAAAGTAGTCACGTAATTTGTTGGACGTTGAGAAATAAAATGCCGGGCGCACCCTGAGTTGAAAGAACGCAAAATGAGTCGGAGCTGCTTTGGTTGCATGTTAATTTGAAGTTCACGCCGCTGTACAAGACTTCTTGAAATTAGAATGGAGCCAGGATTTTATTTAATAATTTTTTTCAACGTTATTTTATTTTTTTTTTTTTTTCACTTGTCCTCGTTTTCCCTGCTAAAGTCCTCCGTACTCCTAATTATTTCACCCTCTCCTCGGAAAGATGTCACCCTTCTGTTCCCTTGCGATAAACCTCCGTCGCACCTTGTACGAATTAATTATTCACGCACAGCTTTTTCAAAGCTTCAAATATCCTCTTTCCGCTTTCCCTTGCCTGTATAATAAGAGTATTGTTCTGTTATTTTTTATCTCTTCTTCTCAACCACGAATTGTTCCTTCATTCTGCATCACGCGTTCATCGACGTGATCGATCGGAAGGTGAAGGAGATCGAAATAAAATGTGGACGATGAGAAAGCTGACTCTAGAATTCCACGAAAAAAATTAATGATAGATGACTCGTAAATCATTTACATTCGTTTTTAATACAATTATAGTGAACATAAAATTAAAGTTTGTACCGTATTAGTCTAGATTGATACACAATAACGCAATACTCGCTACTAATTTGAATCAAGCAGTGCAAATCATGGAGATGTAAAGTAAAAACAAATCACATAATAGTTATTCTTGTAATTTTATTCCGAACAACAATTTTTCACTACTACCTTTCCATGAATACAAATTTTATTGTCGTTCACAAAAATTCAGTTTGCTGCATGAACAATAATTTTAAACCCCCCAGAAAGATATCTGATGTAATTGCGAGATATCACGCCAAGTAAACGATAGGAGAAAAAAATGTTATTCTTCACATATCTTGCACTGAATTGGCAAATCACAATTTTTCCTAACAATAAGGCTTTTTTCTGAGTCCTTATACTTTCCAGGCATAGTCAAGTTGTACCGTTTTATTCGAGTTTTACAATTCAAGCCTATAAAAAAAATCCTCGATATTATTTTTCGCAGAATAATTAATAATGGCACTAACAACAAACCATATTGCTTTTATATTAATGCACCCCGTAGTTCCGTCAAACCTTTCATTTATTCGACTCTATTTTATTGACTGATAAATACAACAGAAATGTATAACTGGCTTTCACTTGAATTGCGGCAACGCCACTGTCTAATGACAAGACTGTTCACAAGACATCTTCTTGGCACAAAATACGCGCGCCTTATCAGAAGAATTACAGTTTGCAAATTTTGTATTAAATTTCTGTCGTGGAATTTCAATGGGTATTATTAAAAATTTATAAATTCCAGAACGTTGTATGCAATGGAAACTACGGTTTTGTACGGTATTCTAATTAGAATGATGCAAGTACGTACCATTGAAGGAACATAAAAATAACAATGTGACACACGTATATATAAATATATATATATATATATATTTATCACATACGATGTATATCTAGCAATAACTACGTAACTAAATCGTGAGCTTTACGTAAAGTCGTAACGATATCATTTTCAGTACGTACTGGAAATGAAGACCAAGAAACGTCCGAAATAAATCATTTGCATCGAACTGTGAGGTAGCCTTAAGGTTCCGTTAGGAGGGCACGATTTTTGCTACATACCAGAAGCATATACATATGCGCAAAGTGATGTTCAAAATACGTGTCAAATACGCGGATAACCGTAACGTAACAATGAAATTACGACAGGAGAATATGATTTTTCGCACATACCCGATCGTAGCCAGAGTATCGTCCGAAGTACAGATTTCACATACAACCACAAGGTAGTCGCAATTATTCATGTTATAAAAAGTTACTGTCACATGAACGATAAGATCACGTTGAATACGAGACTGTCGATTTTTTTTACCAAATTATATTGATTTGATACATCGTGAGTAAAAAATTGCATAATAATTTTCGTGAAAATACGAATAAGCAAACTCCTGAAGAGCATTTATAGAAAAAGTTACCTCACGCAGGAACCAAACAAATCTGTGAATTGCCAAATTCGAAAACTGACACAAAATCGGTTTCTTGGGATTTCGAGACACCTCTGAACTGAGTGATGCAATGCTTATGGACAAAATGATGCGTAGCAAGATTACGCAGAAGTGAAAACTGTCAATGTATGAAATTTTGAAAATTTTTTGGATCCGTTGAGTTGCACTAATTTGACACCCAGTGAATGTCTAGCAATGAGAAAAAAACTACCAGGAAGTAAAATCGCGGAAAGACTCATTGGAAAAACCATTAAAATATACAAACTTCTTTGAAATGTTTTCAAGAAAAAAAAGATGCCAACGGCACGCGGTGTTCCCAAGCGGTCACCCATCCAAGTACTGACCGCGCCCGACGATGCTTAACTTCGGTGATCGGACGAGAACCATTTTTTTAATTTTATAAATTATGTTTATTTATTAGATGAAACAATAAATGTACAATATTTACAATGTTGCACTTATAATTATCTTAGTTTATGTAACTCCGGCTTAGATTTTAAGCTTAATCTAACATTTTGTTTTACATTAAGTGGTTAACTTATTTTCTAAATGTTTTGTTTAAGACTTGAATGCAGTATTGTAGCAAATGCAGTAGTAATTGACTTAAATACAGGAAAAGTTCGCGCAAAAACCTGTGATTGAGAATTGTTCCAGGCATGTGCCTGTATGCTGTTTATCAGGTAGCATTTATTTCAGTTGCTTAGGTTTTTATGTTATTAAATATTTCTAGTTTTTGGTAAGGTAGTTTGTGTTTAAACGTGTGTGGTATATTATACTTTCTTATATTTGTAATGTTTTTTGTTAAATTATTGTTATTTAATTGTTGGTCATAAAAGTTATTTGCTAGTCTATATATATACTCTTTTATGTACATTAAGTCAGTTGTCTCATGCATTTTTTTAATTTTCGCGTATCTGTTTTCTGAGAGAATGAGTCTAAGACATTTATTTTGATATCTTTGGAGAAGTAGTAAGTTGGTTGGGGATGCACCACACCACACCGGGGCTGCATATGTCAGGATAGGTCTTAAGATCATCGTGTATATGAGTTTTTTATTTTTAATTGTCAGTGTTGAGCCTTTAACCATCAGAGGATACACTTTTTTTTGTACTATAAAGGCTTTTCTGATTGCTTGTTTGATGTGAGTGTGGTATGTTAGTCTGGGATCTAAGTAGACGCCTAAGTATTTGACTGTCTTTGCTGGTTCTATGTTGTGATTGTATACTTTTATGGGTTGAATTATTCTTGTGTTGCTCGTCTTCTTGGCAAATGTTATGACTTCAGTCTTAGATGCGTTTAGTGAAATTTTCCACATGGTGTAGAATTTTTCGAGTATGTTTATGTGTACTTGTAACTGTTTGGCAGCGGTGATGGCACTGAAAGAGTGTGCATAGATGGCTGTATCATCTGCAAATAGTGCTGTGCTCGTTTTAAGAAAGGTAGGAATATCGTTAAGATAGATATTGAAAAGTATAGGACCAATAACTGAGCCTTGTGGAACACCAGCTTTGATTTTTCTTCTAGTTGATATCGTTCCATTGAGAGATACGACGAAGTGTCTGTCAGATAAATATGAATAGATGAGTTTGATAATTGTCGGTGGATAATTGTAATTTATCAGTTTAAAAGTTAAGCCATCTATCCACACTCTGTCAAATGCTTTTTCTATATCAAGTAATAATAATGTTGTGACTAGATTTTTGTTGAAGTTAATTGAGATGTCGTTTACTATTCTTGTTACCTGTTGTACTGTGTTATGCTTGCTTCTGAACCCAAACTGATGATCTACTAGTATGTTGTTTTTTTCATCATGTTGTATGAGTCTCTTGAGAATCACCTTTTCGTAGACTTTACTCATCGTCGGAAGAAGACTAATTGGGCGATGACTACTAGGATCTGTGCTTACTTTACCAGGTTTTTTGATTGGTACAATTTGTCCTGTCTTCCAGTGCTGCGGAAAGTAGGATAGCTTGATTGAGTTATTTATTATATATGTGAGTTGTACAAGTGCCTTTCGTGAAAAATTTTTAAGAACTATATTCTGTATGGTGTCTTGTCCTGGTGCTTTTTTAGAAGGTAGCTTTTTGATTATAGATGACAGTTCGCGTGGCGATGTTATAGACTTATCCCAGTTTTCATTATCAGTTTCTTCTAGATATTTCTTTACCTGTTTTATTATGTTGTCCTGATCGGATGTATTATTAACTAGATCTATATTGTGAACCTGTTCAAATTGGTCTGCCAGCATGTTGGCTTTATCGTAGTCAGTGAAGGCTTCAACACCATTCTTTACTAGCGATGGGATGTTGTTGTCCTCCATTTTTAGTATTTTAGTCATTCTCCACAACGAGTTGTCGTTAGGATTCAACTTTTCCAATTTATTGGACCACTCCTTGTTTCTGTGGTTGATTATAGCTGTTCTTATTTGATGAGTGAGTTTTGTTACTTCAACTTTGTCTTTATTTTGTCTAGAGCGCTGCCAGATTTTTCTGAGGTGGTTTCTTTGCTTGATCATTCGCAGTATACTATGTGGCAGTTTATCATGTAGGTTTTTAAATGTTGTTTTGGGGATAGTTTTATCGATACTATTGCGGATGTCGATGGTGAATTTCAGTATTGTTTGATCAAGCTCATCTTTTGTTTTAATTGTTGGTGTGAGAATTGTTTTCTGATCAAGGTGTTTTCTAAAGTTAACCCAGTCAGCTTTTTTGTAGTCATAGACGGTTTTCTGAGCACAGCTTCTTTCTTGTGATCCTAGTTCGATTATAACCGGTGTGTGATCTGAGTTGAGTTCATGTAGGGCTTTCATGTCTGAAACTTGACTGATGTTTTTGTTTATAGCAATGTCTATGGTGGTAGGAGTGGAGTTATTAGTGGGATAATGTGTTGGTTCGTCTGGAAAAATGATACTGCAATTATTAGCAAGGGTGTAGTTAAATAACGTTAATCCTCTGTTATTATTGATATGGTTGTTCCAGCTGAGGTGTCTGGCGTTAAGATCCCCAACCAACAGTACTTTATCTCCAATACCTAGAACAGAATCTAATTCTTGAGTTGTAAAATCATTAGCTGGGCTATTGTAAGCTGCAATTATACAAATGTTACTTGCTAATTTGATAGAAATATATTCTATAGTAATATTATTGTCTATACTAAGTTCCTTATATGCTAAATCTTTTTTAATTAACACTGCAACTCCACCTGCTGCATAACCTTTATCTTTACGTACACAATTATAATTTTTGATTTTAAGTTTGTCTTTATCACTTAGCCTAGTTTCATTAATTAAAAATATATCAATTTTATAACTATTTAAAAATTGGATAACTTCTCCTAATTTATTTTTTAAGCCGTTTGCGTTCCAACTACATATTTTTATGTTATCTATGGTGTTTCTAATTTAGCTGTAAAATCAGCGAATACGCTAAATTTTTCTGTCTGTGTTGAGCACTTTTGTAAATTTGTGTGGAGTTCTTTTGCTAGTCTTAACATTTTTTTAATATCGGCAAGTTTATTAATGCTTTTAATTACATTAGTGAGCTCTAGGAAGTCAGTCATTTCATTACTTACGTGATAGTTATTATTAATGTTAGTGTTAAGTTTTTCTTGATGTAACCTATTGCTTAAATTACTTTGTACTCCGCTGTTAAACCAGAAGTTGGCGTTTGGCTCTGCAGTCCTAACTCGAAGTGATGGAAAGTGCTGCTGGTCATTTAGATTTGGTGTCACGTTCGGTGGCTGTGTTTTTGCTTGCTTCGCGTTAGCTGATCTACTCGCTATTTGTTGTATCCTTTTGCGATAGGCGTCGCAGATGGTGGCGTTTGCCGGGTGTTCACCACCACAGTTGACACATTTTGCTGGTGTCGTTTTGGGTTTTTGGCAGTCTTTAGTTAAATGTGCCTCACTACATTTTAGGCATGCTGGTTCTGCGAAGCAGTTGACAGTTGCATGGCCCCACTCTTGACACCTGTGACACTGTGAGGCTCTTCTTTTAGTTTCGTAATTTTCCCAAGTGACTACGGTATTACACAATAGTTGTGCTTTTTGCTTGACATGTTTGAGGTGAGTGTCAGCTGAAACTGCTACCATAAATATTGGATACTTAGTGCCTTTCATTAGACTGACCTGTGTGCCATCAAAACCAATTTCTTGGAGTTCAGTTTGTATTTGTTCCGGTTTGGTTACCTCGTGCAGTCCTTTAATTACAAAAGTTTTCTTTTTTTCATTTTTTAGGGAATAAGTGTGAAACTTAACCCCCGTGGCTTTCAGATGCGCCACTAGGTTATCATAATCAGTTTTTGATGTTGTGAAGATCTCGGTGTGATATTGATGATATTTTATGTAAAATTTTTCTTTCACTAAGCATTTTATGAGTTCTGTTATCTTTGAGTGGTCTTGAACCTTACCGTGGATGGCAATTGGTGGAGGTTTCTTTTCTTTTTTTGGTGGTGTATTCTGCGTGTGGGTTGCAGTTGGTGGTGTTTGATTATTAATCTGTTGGTGAGTGCTTTCCTCGTGTATTTCCATGTCGTCATTTGCGAGTGGATCAAATCTGTTTGACAATGGAATAGCGGGTCCATTTCCTTGTTGGTTAATCATTTTGGTGATTTTACTTTTAGCATTAGTTGTATTTGCATTTGCACTGCGTTTTCTGTTATTGATTGGTGTGATTACCGTGCTGAGATCCACTGCCGGAGGCATTTGTGGGGACTCTGTGAGGTTATGTTTACCTTTTGTGTCACTAATCGTATTTATGTAGCGCCGATACGTTTGGAACGTGAGACGGAACGCGACTGGGACGAGAACCGGTGCTTTCAACGTGGTATGGCCGTTGCCGATGGAAATGAATCTCTATCATCTCATCTCGAAAGTCGAACAAATATACAGTAGGATTTGTGAACATGTAGGCTGAGGAGAATTCAGTGTTTCAGGAATTAGGATGTCTCTGCATTGAGTGATGGAGTGCTTACAAACATAATGACGCGCAGCAAGATTACGCGGGAGTGAGAACCGTCAGTGTGTGAAATTTCAGAGCTTTTGCTGATGCACTGACTTACACCAATCTGACACCCAGTGAATCTCTGAAAATGAGAAAAAAAACTATCAGGAAGTGAAATCGCGGAAAGACTCATTGGAAAAACCATTAAAATATACAAACTTCTTTGAAATGTTTTCAAGAAGAAAAAGATGCCAACGGCACGCGGTGTTCCCAAGCGGTCACCCATCCAAGTACTGACCGCGCCCAACGTTGCTTAACTTCGGTGATCGGACGAGAACCGGTGCTTTCAACGTGGTATGGCCGTTGCCGATGGAAAGGAATCTCTGTCATCTAATCTTGAAAGTCAAACAAATATACAGTAAGATTTGTAAACATGTAGACTGAGGAGAATTCGTTGTTTCAGGAATTAGGATGTCTCTGCATTGAGTGATGGAGTGCTTACAGACATAATGACGCGCAGCAAGATTACGCGGAAGTGAGAACCGTCAATGTGTGAAATTCCAGAGCTTTTTCTGATCCACTGACTTCGCCAATTTGTAACCCAGTGAATTTCTCTAGAAAAATAATGAGCGTAGGTAAAATCGCGAAAATAATCATTGGTAAAATCATAAAGATATGCAAACTTCTTTGATACGTTTTGAAGACAAAAAAAGATGCCAACGGCACGCGGTGTTCCCAAGCGGTCACCCATCCAAGTACTGACCGCGCCCAACGTTGCTTAACTTCGGTGATCGGACGAGAACCGGTGCTTTCAACGTGGTATGGCCGTTGCCGTTGGAATAGAATCTGTATCATCTCATCTCGAAAGTCAAACAAATCTGTAGGGTTTGCAAACGTGTACGTTGGAAGAATTTCGGCGTGTCAGAATCCAGAGATGTCTCTCAATTGATTGACCCAGTGCTTGCGGACAAAATGATGCGCAGCAAGATTACGCGGGAGTGAGAACCGTCAACGTGTGGAATTGCAGAGCTTTTTCTGATCCACTGACTGTCACTAATTTGAAACCCAGTGAATGTTTGGGAAAAAAAACTACCAGTAAGTGAAATCGCGGTAAGACTTGTTAAAAAAGATCGTCCCAAAGTCCAAACTTCTTCGAATCGTTTTGAAGAAAAAAAAAGATGCCAACGGCACGCGGTGTTCCCAAGCGGTCACCCATCCAAGTACTGACCGCGCCCAACGTTGCTTGACTTCGGTGATCGGACGAGAACCGGTGCTTTCAACGTGGTATGGCCGTTGCCGATTGCCATGAATCTCTACAATCTCATCTCGATAAACAAATGAATCTTTCGAGTGCAAACGCGTAGGTTGGAAGAAATTCGAAATGCCTCTCTATTGAGTGATGGAGTGCTTACGGACAAAATGATGCGCAGCAAGATTCCGCGGAAGTGAGAACCGTCAATGTGTGAAATTCCAGAGCTTTTTCTGATCCACTGACTTACGCCAATTTGTAACCCAGTGAATTTCTCTAGAAAAATAATGAGCGTAGGTAAAATCGCGAAAATAATCATTGGTAAAATCATAAAGATATGCAAACTTCTTTGATACGTTTTGAAGACAAAAAAAGATGCCAACGGCACGTGGTGTTCCCAAGCGTTCACCCATCCAAGTACTGACCCCGCGCCCTATGTTGCTTGACTTCGGTAATCGGATGAGGACCGGTGCTTTTTTTACTTCGAAGAAAAGTTTATTTTAACCCATAATTAAAACACAGTGATAGATTTGGAATAGACAAGAAAAACTTACAAACATGTTAACTCTAATCGTATCAGTTTGAAGTTCGTGACTGTTTTTATTCTATGAGTTAATTTTCGTTGGGTGAAACCGTCAATGATGACAAGATGCAATTCACAATGGATTGAATATTATTAATGAGTCGTCGTATGAAAATAAAATATTACAAACTTACATTTTTAGACATTCCTTAGCCTTAACGATGCTGCTTACATGGTGTTTCAGAAGGAAGTGACTATCCATCTGTCATTTTGACACTCCTAATGTTAATTATAACAACAATGTTTGAATTTCGTACATTTGTCTACGCGATTGTTGATATACTGGCACTTTGTTTATATGACCTTCAACACGTATTCTTTTTGCGACTTATAAAATTTCTGCCTAGAGGTGACTTAAATTATCAATATCAGTTCTTTTGTAAACGGTTGTAAGATATTGCCGAATTATTCATTAGCGTAAGTAAGTTATATTTGTAAATCAGTACAAAGTTACATAGCGTCGCAAGCAACGAGTGATGACGAGCTCGAGATGACGATGTTGTTCGTTTGCAATCCTATCGAGAAGTGATCGTCGCCTTCGAAGCGTCGATCCCTTAGCGATTCGTGGGACTCACCAGCCCCTTTGTCCTAGCCACTTATCGCCTCAGATAAACAGCGAGACGTTGGTCTCAAGTGGGCCCCTTTCGTCAACACGAGCATCGAGAGAAACTGATGCGTTCGTTGCGTTCATGGTATTATTTCTCGATATGTGTATGATTTCTTTTATAATCCTTTTGTGCCAGTTTGTCTCTTTTTCCTAAGATTTTTACATTTTCAAAATTGAACTTATGCCCTTCAACTAATGCGTGATATGGCTAATGCCGATCTGTCTGGATCACGTGTTTTGATATCATATTTATGATTAGCGATCATTTTTTTTTAATGTTGCGAAGATTGACCCATGTAGCATTCATCACAATCTATACAGTTAATCTTATAGTTAATATTAGTTTGTTCAAGCGCGGGCGTTTTTGATTTTAAACATGTAAATGAATTATTTAACGTGTTGGTGATTTTGTATGACACGTTGATGTTTTCTTTGCGCAGTGTATTTTTTATGTTTTGCGACAAACCCTCGATAAAGGGATTTGATCCTAGACATTTTTCATTGTTGTTACCACAATTATCATCATTACAACTATTGTAATGTTCATATATTCTTTGTTCCTGTAAATGTCTAATCAATTTGTCAGGATAGCCGTTTTTCTTTAATGTTTTACGTACTAGTTTTAGATTTCTTTTTCTAAACTGCCCATTCGAGAGTATAATGCTTCTATTAAATAAACCGATCGCAACACTTTTTTTATATTGTAGCAGATGGTGTAAGTTGAAATTAATACATCTAGCAGACCAGGTTTGTTTATGATACCAATCTGTTTGCAATATTTCCTCATGATTAATTATCCACGTATCCAGAAAGCTAATTCTATTATTTTCTCCTAATTCATGCGTGAATTTCATACGTGGTTGATATACATACATTAAATGCATTCACTGATCGCTGAATATCGTTATTGTGTACACATGTAATTATGTCATCCACATATCTTTTGTAAAACATTAATTCAAAGGGCAAGGCGTTTATGACAGACTGTTCTAAAGTTTCCATAACAAGATTAGCTACAACCGGGCTGATGAGTGACCCCATGGCTACTCCATAAATTTGCCTGTAAAAACTGTTACCATGTGCGAAATAAGTAGAATTTAAGCATATATCCACGACCTTTATAAACTCTATTTTTGGAATGGCTGTATGTTTCGATATATGCGCCCAGTTTTTCTTTACAATGGCTATAACTAAATTGGTAGAAATGTTGGTGTATAGAGATGACACATCTAACAATATAAGTGAGTAATCTTTAGGAACGGTAATTCCTCTTATCTCTTTAGCAAAGGACCAAGAATCCAATCATATGACTAGTGAGTTTTAGCCTTCGATGCGAGCACTACGCGCTTGCAACATTCTCTCATAGTAGCTCTACCAAGAGATTCAGCTTCAATACGTTTAGTACGACCAATCGGGAATAATTGAAGTACCCTCAGTGGTTGCGATTTTCAGTGTTAGACTGTATCATGATCAGAAACGAGGCTCAAAAACTTACCCTCCGGTTGCTTAAATTCTAATACCTCACATCAATACGTACCTAGACGAGATGCAGGAAATAAATAAAAGGAGGCGGTGGAAAAGAACAAGGCCGAAAGATTATTTTACGTAAACACTTTGTTATAAATAATTGAATGACAACGGAACTGGAGGTACTCAAACTATACAGGTCCGCGGGATCCGATAATTCCAACTCTTCAAAGAACCTGCCGATCTCAGGGACAAATTATGAATAAGTTAGAACAGTTATTGAATTTTAGTTTCACGACCGAAGTTTCCAAGACTTTTGGGCCTGACAAACATACCGGTGCAATCTGCTCAAATTCCGTTGGGTTCTTTATCAGGATTGCCGTTCCGCCGCCCTGCGTGGAATTCGGTCTGTCGTTTCTGATCATTGAATAATCCTCGATAGATATTTTGAACCGACTGCTAAGCTTTGTTTCACCTAAAAGGACAAAGTCCGGTTTATACTTGGCTACTAACTCCGACAGGTTAGTCCTACGTTGTATAGTGATAATCGAATTCACATTAATCGCGATAATATTGAGTTATTCGAACCTGAGCTTGTTTACTGCCATTACGTGTCATCCGTTGAAAAAAGGTTATCAAGATGGAAGTATAAATTTTGAATACTGAGCGAATTCTGAGCCACAGCTTCTTGTATCTTTAGTAACTGGTTATTGAGAAATTCAAAGAAATTTTTATTACCGTCGCTACCTTCATACTTTTGCGCTTCCGGCTTTTCAGGCCTAATCTCGACGATTGAATCTGCTCCCGGATCCGATTTCGGGTCTGGTTGGCGCTCTTTATTTCTGGTGCCTGCTACGATTGCACTATAAGTGGACTTGAAATCTACCGCTTTGCTGATTTTTTGTAAAGCAATCTGTTTATGTTGGCTGGCTTCTTCAGTTTCTTTTCTAATAATCTTATTATACTCGACTAGTTTTGGGCAGCCTCGGTACGATGCCGGATGGCCGTACGCTTTGCAATCCACACAGTAAATTATGGATCTATCGTTCAACGTGTCTGCACTCTGCGGCTTGATGCTACATTTCCCAGGTTCGTGAGAAATTTCGCATTTAACGCATCGAAAGTCAAGATTACAATTACTGGCCACGTGGCCTATCCTTTGGCAACGTTTGCATTGTATTCTGCTAGTTTTTTTCAGCGCTTCCCACGTCACTGCTTGATACAAATTTTTTTTTACGCTTCCTAATTTCAACACATTACTATCCGTTGACATTTTTACTATGAATATAGGTAAGACTCTCTTAATTTTTTTCAAGTTTGCTGTTGAAAAACTTGAGACCTGTATGAATTCTAAGCCATCAACCTTTTGTGCTTGCAAATATTCCAAGATGTTCTCAGGGTCAAAGTCACCCTCGATACCCTTGAGTAAAATTTTTTTGGGTTTATCCTCGCTAGGGGTAAAGGTGTAGAAGTTAATTTTCCGTTCTTTCAGGCGTTCGCAAGTCTGTTTGTACTCCTGCTTGTTGCTAACTTGAATCAAATGTTTATTATGTCTGATTCTTTTCATGTGAAAATTTCGAGTATTCATTGTGACTGACATGAAATTTAGGATGACTTTAGCTGTTTGACCTAATGTTACAATCGGAGGAGGTTTCATTTGGTTTATTTGGAATTGCGAGGACATCGCGGTACCGGTCGGCTGGCGTGACGTCTGTTGTCGTTGTAGAGAAGATCTTGCCGCATCTTGGCGCTGGTCGTCGAAGGAAACACAAGAAACGTCCGGGTGGGAGTTGTTTGGAAACGCAGCTGGATCGTTGGTCGACGGACGTTGTTGATGATCATCACATCGTAATCCGCTCACCTCAGGGATATTGTTCTGTTTACGGTTAGCGTAAACATCTTTCACTGGTCTGAATTCCGACTGTGGTACCGCGTGCATCGTAGCGGAATGATTCATCCTCTTTTTGAGCGACTCGATTTGCGAAGCTAATTCCTGGTTCGATTTTTTCAGCTCTTCGATTTGATGCAGCGCGTCAGTTAGTTTCAATTCTAGTTCCGAAGGTTCATGAGCTACTCATCCCATTAAGTTTGGAACAGCTGTCTCAGGAATCCAACTGTCCTTTGGTGCCCCGGCATCCCGGTTGCCGGTGTTTTTTTCCGTAGTTTTGCTAATTTTTGGAATTTCGCAAAATTTTTATGGTCCAGATTCCACTGCAATTTCAGGCTTCATCTTTTTCCTTACTACGAGGTTGGGTTTAGGCATGTATTTTGCACCTTTGCCACGTTCTTCTGATGTTAAAATCATCGTCGAAACAGTCGGTATTTTTCCGGACGCGCTAGTATTTTTTTTTAGCACTGCTGAGCAAATCCTTATCGTCCATGTGCTTTGATATTGGTTTATCATCGATGTTTACCTCCGAAATGATTATTGAATCATTTGTTGGATTCGCGGCTTTTCTTTTCACCTACGACCTAGTCGGTACCTGGAGATTGCTTGGAGGCGGCGCGGTTTCCATAACTTTTTGATGGTGACAACTTAAAGTTTAGTGGCAGGGGGTAAGGCCCTCTGCCAACACGTTATCAACTTCACTTGCGAAGATGCGTTGGTGTTCGTTCACTAAAGAATAAGCGATTTTATCCGTATCCCACACTTCTCGTGCTAAGATTTCACCACCAGGCAAATACTTTGGCCAATAACATGAATATGTCGTAATCGGTCAATAGCACCGCGATGACTGACGAGAACCGGTGCTTTCAACGTGGTATGGCCGTTGCCGATGGACATGAATCTCCTCCACTATCTGAGTGATGCAGTTTTTACGGAGAAAATGATGCGCAGCAAGATTACGCGGAAGTCACAACTGTCAATGTGTCAAATTTTAGAACTTTTCTTGACCCACTGACTTCCACTAATTTCACACCCAGTGAACGTCTAACAATGAGAGAAAAACTACCAGTAAGTGAAATCACGGTAGGACTCGTTAAAAAAGACCGTCCGAAAGTCCAGATTTCTTCGAATCATTTTCAAGAAAAAAAAAGGTGCCAACGGCACGCGGTGTTCCCAAGCGGTCACCCATCCAAGTACTGACCGCGCCCAACGTTGCTTAACTTCGGTGATCGGACGAGAACCGGTGCTTTCAACGTGGTATGGCCGTTGCCGAAGAAAATGAATCTCTATCATCTCATCTCAAAAGTCGAACAAATCTGTAGAGTTTGCAAGCGCGTACGTTGGAAGAATTTCGGCGTGTCAGGATCTCGAGATGTCTCTCAATTGATTGACCCAGTGCTTGCGGACAAAATGATGCGCAGCAAGATTACGCGGAAGTGAGAACCGTCAACGTGTGAAATTCCAGAGCTTTTGCCGATGCACTGACTTACACCAATTTGAAACCCAGTGAATCTCTGAAAATGAGAAAAAAAACTATCAGGAAGTGAAATCGCGGAAAGACTCATTGGAAAAACCATTAAAATATACAAACTTCTTTGAAATGTTTTCAAGAAAAAAAAGATGCCAACGGCACGCGGTCTTCCCAAGCGGTCACCCATCCAAGTACTGACCGCGCCCAATGTTGCTTAACTTCGGTGATCGGACGAGAACCTTTTTTTTTTTTTTTTTTTTTTTTTTTTTTAGTTCAGTTTATTTATTAGATGAAACAATAAATGTACAATATTTACAATGTTGCACTTATAATTATCTTAGTTTATGTAACTCCGGCTTAAATTTTAAGCTTAATCTAACATTTTGTTTTACATTAAGTGGTTAACTTATTTTCTAAATGTTTTGTTTAAGTCTTGAATGCAGTATTGTAGCAAATGCAGTAGTAGTTGACTTAAATACAGGAAAAGTTCGCGCAAAAACCTGTGATTGAGAATTGTTCCAGGCATGTGCCTGTATGCTGTTTATCAGGTAGCATTTATTTCAGTTGCTTAGGTTTTTATGTTATTAAATATATCTAGTTTTTGGTAAGGTAGTTTGTGTTTAAACGTGTGTGGTATATTATACTTTCTTATATTTGTAATGTTTTTTGTTAAATTATTGTTATTTAATTGTTGGTCATAAAAGTTATTTGCTAGTCTATATATATACTCTTTTATGTACATTAAGTCAGTTGTCTCATGCATTTTTTTAATTTTCGCGTATCTGTTTTCTGAGAGAATGAGTCCAAGACATTTATTTTGATATCTTTGGAGAAGTAGTAAGTTGGTTGGGGATGCGCCACACCACACCGGAGCTGCATATGTCAGGATAGGTCTTAAGATCATCGTGTATATGAGTTTTTTATTTTTAGTTGTCAGTGTTGAGCCTTTAACCATCAGAGGATACACTTTTTTTTGTACTATAAAGGCTTTTCTGATTGCTTGTTTGATGTGAGTGTGGTATGTTAGTCTGGGATCTAAGTAGACGCCTAAGTATTTGACTGTGTTTGCTGGTTCTATGTTGTGATTGTATACTTTTATGGGTTGAATTATTCTTGTGTTGCTCGTCTTCTTGGCAAATGTTATGACTTCAGTCTTAGATGCGTTTAGTGAAATTTTCCACATGGTGTAAAATTTTTCGAGTATGTTTATGTGTACTTGTAACTGTTTGGCAGCGGTGATGGCACTGAAAGAGTGTGCATAGATGGCTGTATCATCTGCAAATAGTGCTGTGCTCGTTTTAAGAAAGGTAGGAATATCGTTAAGATAGATATTGAAAAGTATAGGACCAATAACTGAGCCTTGTGGAACACCAGCTTTGGTTTTTCTTCTAGTTGATATCGTTCCATTGAGAGATACGACGAAGTGTCTGTCAGATAAATATGAATAGATGAGTTTGATAATTGTCGGTGGATAATTGTAATTTATCAGTTTAAAAGTTAAGCCATCTATCCACACTCTGTCAAATGCTTTTTCTATATCAAGTAATAATAATGTTGTGACTAGATTTTTGTTGAAGTTAATTGAGATGTCGTTTACTATTCTTGTTACCTGTTGTACTGTGTTATGCTTGCTTCTGAACCCAAACTGATGATCTACTAGTATGTTGTTTTTTTCATCATGTTGTATGAGTCTCTTGAGAATCACCTTTTCGTAGACTTTACTCATCGTCGGAAGAAGACTAATTGGGCGATGACTACTAGGATCTGTGCTTACTTTACCAGGTTTTTTGATTGGTACAATTTGTCCTGTCTTCCAGTGCTGCGGAAAGTAGGATAGCTTGATTGAGTTATTTATTATATATGTGAGTTGTACAAGTGCCTTTCGAGAAAAATTTTTAAGAACTATATTCTGTATGGTGTCTTGTCCTGGTGCTTTTTTAGAAGGTAGCTTTTTGATTATAGATGACAGTTCGCGTGGCGATGTTATAGACTTATCCCAGTTTTCATTATCAGTTTCTTCTAGATATTTCTTTACCTGTTTTATTATGTTGTCCTGATCGGATGTATTATTAACTAGATCTATATTGTGAACCTGTTCAAATTGGTCTGCCAGCATGTTGGCTTTATCGTAGTCAGTGAAGGCTTCAACACCATTCTTTACTAGCGATGGGATGTTGTTGTCCTCCATTTTTAGTCAATCTCTGTCATCTAATCTTGAAAGTCAAACAAATATACAGTAGGATTTGTAAACATGTAGACTGAGGACTTATTATAGTTGTGAGACTTCATCGTGTTTTTTAAGGCTAGTTTTCTATCTCTTTTTAGATCGTCATCTGTACACTTTGATTTTAATTCCTGTGGTAGAATATTTACATTTTCGCCTTCCAGTAGGTATTTTGGAGCGAATTCTGTGATTGTGTGTTCTGTTTTGTTATATGCCTCTACACACTTTTGTGCGATGGTTGTCCACGCGATTTTTTCTCACTTTCGTTTATTTTGCATCGTATTTTAATAATCAGGGTTTGATTTAATCTTTCATTGAGACCATTAGAAAATGGTGCATCAACAGCAGTGAAGACCATTTTGATGCTTTTCTCTTTTAGAAATTCCTTAAATTCTTTCGAATTTATGCCAGGATATTGATCTGTTAATATCATGTTGATGTTATAACTTTGTGTCACATTCTTGGTTAATTTTATAAAGTCATTGGAGTTTTGATTTGTTGATGTTAGAATAAAAGCGTATCTCGTAAAATGGTCAACGAGAAGATGTAGGTATTTTTTTGTTGAACGAGATCCACCAAAACCTCCAATGGTGTCGATAGATATAATTTCAAAAGGATATGACGCTGGCCCCAAGTGTGACATCAAACCATATTTAGATTTTTTTCTTGATTTGTTTTTTTTGCAAGTTTCACAAGTATCACAGATTTTTTTTATGTTCTCAATGAGATTTTTCGCTGTATAAAATGGTGTTATTTCGAGTTTTTTGGATTTTTTTCATTCAGTTCTATTTCTAACTCTGAATTATTGACATTTTTTATTAGTTCCGTCCTTTTATTCTTTTCATTTTTTTCCCTAAACCAGCAAGTTGATTCAGGATGATGACGTTTACCTCTTTTCTCATCTTCACAGATTTGGCATGGTTTCTTTTCTTCAACTTTTTTGAATTTTCTATCAGCGTATTTTTCTTTTTTTTCAATTCTAATTCTGTCCACAAGATGTTTTAATTTACCAATTTCGTTGTAGAGATCTTCCGTTCCATGCAAAGTTTCTCTGTCAATTTTGTCGGACACGTGGTTTGGTAAGCCGACCGCTATAATGTCTACTAGTGTCTCAGTATCTATCGATTTTCTTATTTCTAGTAACAATTTTTCTTTTTTCAGAGCATAATCGAGCAAAGAGCCTGCTTGATATTTAAAAGCCATAGCGTATCTAATTGGAGACCACCCTTTATTTGCAAAAGTTTCACAAAAGTTTTTTTTCCACTTGCTCCATTCTGATTCCACTGTGAATTTCAGAATCATACAGCTATACCAATCTGCACTAGCTTTTTCAAGGAAAAATTTTAAAATTTCAATTATTTTCCTGTCTTCCGTTACCATACAGCGTTCGCACTCTTTCTCAAATTCCTGTATCCATTGATGGGCATTTGAACTTTTTCCATCAAATTTTCCGATCATAAAATCTTTTGCTATTTTCCCAAGTTCTGAATTTCTGATTTTAGCTGTTTCTCTTCGAGCACTTTTTCCAATAATTTTTTTATTGTTTCATCCGTAGTATTTTGTGCAGTTTCAACTACTACTTTTTCTGTAAAATCCTCTAAATAGTAATCTCCAAATTGTAAATTTTCTTCGTCATCCAAATATACTTTAGATAAATCTTCTGTTAAGCTGATCCACACTTTTCTATATTGGTGTCTCTTTGTTAGTGTCTTTTTTACCTTAGCGAATGTTTGTGTTGTTATCAGCTCTTTGTGTAAATGTGTTGGTTGGTATTCATCTGGCACGTCAAACGTGCGACCATCTGGTGTGCCTATTGAGGTTAGGCATAATATTGTTGCCTTTCCATCTGCCGACCCCCTCATCTTGAAATCAAATCTTAGTTTTTCCATTTTCTTGAAATATTTGCAGAAATGTTGTTTTGTAATAAGTCTTTCCGCGTCCAGTTTAGGTTAGAATCAAAACTCAATTGCGTTTCTGTAAAAGTAAGAGATTTATTTACACTATGTATTTACACTATGTACATAACTCACTAATAACCTTAGTTCTTACCTGTAAAAGTAAGAGAAACAACATTTAAAGCTTCTAATTCCTATATTTTATTTCTATATAAAATTCCCGTGATAACCGTCATCTCATTCGTTCAACGTTGTTGAATATTTTCTTTTTGAATTTTACTCTCTCAAAATTTACTGGTCGTCTCCCCAAGCCCGTGCTCTACCGCGCCATCGGTCGGTGACCTTCGTCGGTAATGCGGCAGAATCAAAACTTGAGAGAAGCACGACACAAGTACACGAGTGTCGTGATTTTCTTTACATACATAAATATTTTTACATATAATACATTTATGTACACTGTTTCGCTGTTAATCCTACTCCGAAAGAGTCGGTAGTCATAATATCTATAAACTAGATGATAGTCAGTCTTTACATATTCTTTTATATACAAAAATTTATACATCTAACCACCAATATTCATTTACATTTTGTCTGTGTTTATCTTCTATATCTCGTTTAGATATATTTTTATTAAATCGCCACTTGATATTTGGATCATTTTGTACAGTTTTGGGGTCAAACAGAAACTTTTTGTTAGAAACGGCTCTATGTATGTGATAAAAGTATGGAATGTTATTGTTATCTTGTATGTAATTATTTTGATCTGAGTAAAGGAAAGCTTCAGGGGGAATAAATCCTGTTTCTAGTGTGCTATTGAAATATAGTGGGTTGGGGTATGTTGATCCAAATATCAAGCTATTTTCGAGAACTTTTGCGGTATTGGCGAAGTGATTTCTGATTAATTTGAGCATGTGACAATCTATACGGTGCACTTTAGCCATGTCATAAATTCTTTTGTTGCTTATCAATTTTTGAGAATTTGACGATTCAGACCGGTAAGTACCCAGACATGCTCGCAAAATTTTTCTTTCAAGAACTCTGATTTTTTCCATATTCACTGCTGAAACATTATACCAAATAGGGCAGCCATAGGTAATTACGGGTCTGATCAAAGCTTGATAACAGAGAATTTTTATTCTAGAATTTAATTGCTTTGAGTAGAATAGTTTTTTCAACTTAAAGAAGGCGTTTTTTGCTTTTTGTAGTTGGATTGTCACATGCTTATTAAAACAGAGCGTCTCATCTAATTGGAGACCGAGATATTTAACATCCGTTTGATGTGGTATAAGTTCTCCTTCGTTCAATTTTTCGTAGATTTGAAAGTTTTTTGCTCTTTCTCTTTCTGATTTGCTGAGCTTACTAAGCATGGGTCTAAATAATATCGTTTCGCATTTATTCGCATTTGTTTTCAATTTCCACGTACAATAATAAGAGTGAACTTTTTCAAATAAATCTTGAAGTAAGCTTTGCAAGTCAGATATTTTTTTTCCTATGACATAAATTATTAAATCATCCGCGAATGCTATTGCGCGCCTATTACCTGCAGTTCCAAGATCGAAAAGACTAAGAATATCACTGTTATATATATTAAATAAGATAGGTGCGTTAACCGTTCCTTGTGGCATGCCGTTTGTGACTATAAAATCGAGACTAGATAAGAGACCGCCTAAAGAGGTAACAAACGATTTATTGCTTATCATGTTCCAGATCATTTTAATGAGATATTTGGGAAACTTTTTTTTAATAAGTTTATAAATAAGACCCTCGATCCAAACGGTATCAAATGCTTTTTCGAGATCGATAAGCATTGCCGCAACTTTTTGTTTTTGGTTTAATGCGTAATTAATATCTGAAGTTAGTTTATTAATAGCATGAATGGTAGAGTGTTTGTATCTAAATCCGAATTGATTTTCAGGAATCACGTTATTTTTATTACAGAACGTAAGTAGAGGATTATTAACTATAACTTCAAACACTTTACTAATATTTGGAAGTAAACTAACCGGTCTGAGATTCGACGGTGATGAGCCGTCTTTATTTTTTTTCACTAGTGGAATGACTTTTGCTTTTTTCCATTCTTTTGGAAAATAAGTATTGTTTAAGCAGTTATTAAAAATTATAGTGTAGAGATGAATGACTTTAATTGGCAATTTTTTTAAAACAATATTAGGTATTTCATCTAAGCCTGAAGATTTTTTGTTATTTAGTTTCATAAATACTTTTTTTACTGATAAAGAGTTAGTGAAATAGTCCAATGATTCATCCGGTTGTTTAGGGTTAGTTGATGGATTGCTATCGGAGAAAATCGATATAGTATTGTGCTCGGCTAAGTCTTTGTTTATTTCGTCTTTTATTTTGCCAGTTTCTCTTAGAACGATTCGAGTAAGCCGTTCACGACCGAGAGTTTCGTTTTGTTTATGAATCTCAGCAAAGTGAGCACCTATTATATTGAGTTTATCTATCTCGTTCGAAACAACACATTTACCCGAATGATCTTTCGGAATCGAATTTGCATCGATATTTACCTCCCGAAAAAGTTTACTGTCTGGATCGAGTTTCAAATCCGGTACTGTACACGAGCCTTTTGGTCTATAAATTTGATTGACTTGCGGAAACATATTGCACGAATCATTTGTTGGAATATTTTTTATTTTTTCATTCCAGTAGGAATTTACTGACCTTGAAAATTCGATTTTCAAGCTACTTTTTATTTCTTCAAGAATTTCTTTGAGATACTCGAGTTCAGCGCTTTTCTCAGCTGTATAGTTTCTTTTGATTTTGTTTATACGACTTAGAATAAAACTTTTATCTTTTTTTATTTTTTCTATTTTATCATTGATATAAATTTCGCAAGAATTTTTCTCTACAATCTTCGGGATGATTTGATTCATTGACTGTTTTATTAGCAAATTAAGATCGTCTATATATTTATCAATTTCATTGTTGGTTAAATTCACATTATCGGCAATTTTTATATTACATTTGTTATTTAAGTGTTTTTTAAAATTATCCCAGTTGCATTTTCTAAAATTAAAACTTTTACCCGGCATGTTTTCCTCAAACTCCCAGCTATCGAAAGAGTTCGGCTTGATTTGGATAAGTAATGCATTATGATCGCTATCGTAATTTAAAGTTCTTAACCAAGTATTTTGTATTAAGTTTAAAAAGTCTAATCTGGCATCCGAAAGCGCGATATCAAGGTATGAGTTACCATTCGGATACGAAGGCATGTCCGAAGACCGCAGACTCACCTTGTACGTGATACTGTTGTTTTCAAACCAACTCTTTAGCGCCGTTCCTCGAGGATTATTATTTGAGTTCTTCCAGCTGGTGTGTTTCGCGTTCAAATCTCCTGCGATTAGGTAGTAGTTATCTTCCTTCTGTAGTTCAAGTTTTTGAAATAAAGCGTTGATATCTCGTATGAATGTAGATTCGTCTCCTTTTGGTGCGTAGGCGGCAATAACATGGAGCTTTTTCTCTTGATTTATCGTAATTTCAATTACTGTCGTCTCCAATAGAGCGTTGTTTTTGCTATTTATATTTATCTTCTTGAATTTAATATTTTTTTTTATCAGAATAGCCGTGCCTCCTCCTTGCGTCGAATTCGGTCTGTCATTCCTTATTACATAGTATTTCTCAAAGTGCACTTTATGGCGTTCATTCAGTTTTGTTTCCGACAAAAGCACTATATCTGGATTGTTGTTTTTTAACAAAGTTAATAGGTTTGTTCTACGTTGATTACTAATGATAGAATTAACATTAACCGATATAATTTTTAATACTGTTTTTGAGATTTTATTGCAAGCTGTTTCTGGAAAGTTTGTTTGCGAGTTTGCATTATCCATTGCAATTATTTTCATCGGTAATTGAAAGAATAGCCTCTATCCGTTCCTCTGCTGATTGAATCATCGATTTCAATTCGTTTATTTGGTTTTGCTGATTTTTAATCATCTGTAGTATGTTGTTGTTAAAGTTTTCCATCATCTTTGTCAGCGACGTGAAATCGTTCGCACCGTGTGTCGTTGGATTAGGGTTGTCGGTCTCGGGTCGATTCGTCGTGTTGGCTGTCGGTGTTGTTGTTGTGCTCAGCGCAGCTGCGAACCAGAGGTCGGTAGTATACCTTTTGCTTATTTTGTTGATTTTCGCGTTTGCTTTATTATATAGGTCTCTCTTGCGTGTCGCGAGTTTTTCTCGTAGCAGTTTAAGTTTTGGGCATCCTTTGTACGATGCGGGGTGTCCGTACTCTCGACAGTTGACGCAGTAGATGTTTTTCTTTTCATTGTTTTCATCTTTCTTTATTGCGCATTTTCCAGGCTCGTGATTTTCACAGCACCTAACGCATCTGTAATTCATGTTACAGTTTTGCGATGTATGACCTATAAGCTGGCAATTGTAACATTGTGTGATTTCTTTTTTTTGCAATTTTTCCCACGTTACTACATGGTGCAAAAGTCGCGTAACTTTGAATAAGTTTTTTGATAAACTTTCTGGGGATATCTGAACGTGATATATTGGCAAGATAACTTTTTTATCGATCGAAAGTTTCGTTTGGAAGCGAGACACTTTTACTACTTGAACATCGGGAATTTTCATCTCTTTAAGTTCAGTGAGAACTTCAGTCGGTTCAAAAGTGTTGCTTAAGCCTTTGATTAAAAAATTCTGCATTTTTTCATTTTTATTCGTGAATGTGTAGAAAGGAGCGTTTGCTGCGTGCAAAAGTTTTTTCGCGACGCCGAAATCAGCCGAGTTGTTTACATACAAAATGTGCTTACCATTGTGTATACGTTTGATGTGAAACGAGCCGTTTTTCAGTTTCTCGTTCAAAAGCTTTATTGTGTCTTTTGGATCTTGACTTACTATGTAGATCGGCGGTGGCTTCTCTCTCTTTGTATTGGTACCGGCTTGGGGCTCGTTGCTGTGTCCGTTTTCATTTTGAATTCGCTGTCGTTTAGGCGTTGGTTCTTCTGCTTCGGAGTTTTGTTCAACACTCGTCGTTCGATTGATACTTTTTTGTTTACGAGCGAGATCGTTTTTTTGTTTGATTTCTTGTATAATTTCTGACTCGCCATCGTCTGTTTTATTATCCTCGTTTAGCGATGCTAACACAGCAAATTTGTTGTTTGGGTCTACGAAAGTGGCCTGCTTGGTGTTCTTTGACCCGCCACTTTCTGTTTCCATTTTATCTGTTTTTTTATTGGTTTGTGGAGCAACCGTGTTTTGCTTTCTGGGAACTAAATTCGGTTTTGGATTATAACGACGTACTCGCTGGTTAGTAGGTAGTGTTACTACTTTTGTTGTTCTAGTCGTTATTTTTGATGAGCTTTTCACTGACTCGTTATCAAGTTTTTGTTCCTCTCGTGCTCTCTTCATTGATCTGGTGATATTTTGTTGAAGCACGCCTCTGACGGCTTTGTCATTTTCTTTTTCAAGATTTGCGGAGCGATAATTTGAAACACTAGTAACTCACTAATCAGCACAAAACACTTGCACTTTTTGCACTTTTGTCAGTTGCGTAGTACACAATATTGATAAAAAAAACAGATCACATTTCACATAAAATCAGTGTGTGTAACACCTCGTATACATTATAAATAATAATTTGTCAAACGATTAAAGTTTGTAGTTTGTCGTGTTTACAAAATGGGACTTACCGCGCGGGCAGTCAAAGCTAGTCGAGAGACGAGAACCGGTGCTTTCAACGTGGTATGGCCGTTGCCGATGGAAAGGAATCTTCATCACCTCATCTCAAAAGTCGAACAAATATACAATAGGATTTCTAAACATGTAGGCTGAGGAGAATTCGGTGTTTCAGGAATTAGGATGTCTCTGCATTGAGTGATGGAGTGTTTACAGACATAATGACGCGCAGCAAGATTACGCGGGAGTGATAACCGTCAGTTTGTGAAATTTCAGAGCTTTTTCTGATACACTGACTTACACCAGTTTGAAACTTAGTGAATGTCTAAGAAAAAAAACTGCTAATAAGTGAAATCGCGGTAAGACTCGTTAAAAAAGACCGTCCGAAACTGCAAACTTCTTCGAATCGTTTTCGAGAAAAAAAAAAAAATGCCAACGGCACGCGGTGTTCCCAAGCGGTCACCCATCCAAGTACTGACCGCGCCCAACGTTGCTTAACTTCGGTGATCGGACGAGAACCGGTGCTTTCAACGTGGTATGGCCGTTGCCGAATGGAAGGAATCTTCTCCACTACGTGACTGATGCAATGTTTACAGACAAAATGATGCGCAGCAAGATTACGCGGAAGTGAGAACTGTCAACGTGTGAAATTTCAGAGCTTTTTCTTATCGACCGACTCACGCCAATTTAAAACCTAGTGAATGATTTTATAAAAAAAAATCTGACAGTCGGTAAAATCGCGAAAATAATTATTGGTAAAATCATAGAGATATGCAAACTTCTTTGAAACGTTTTCAAGAAAAAAAAAATGCCAACGGCACGCGGTGTTCCCAAGCTGTCACCCATCCAAGTACTAAGGAAATATTCACAATTTGGCACGTTAACATAATTTGATGAATCACAACGGAAGTTCTAGAATTTCGAGCATCGATGGTTTTCGTTTCAGCGTGTTGCGCGTAGCGTGTGGCTGCACACGTTTCTTGTATTAGATAAACCACAAATTCTGTGATCGAATCTACTTTCACAAACTGATCCAAGTCAGGCGGGTTTCACCCCAATAAAACTGCTAATTCCAAAAGTTTAACGACTTGGAAAAAACCTTCTACGAAGTGGATGCAATGGTCAAAAACCACGAATCAAAATTCAGTCTCCAATGACCGTTACGCCACGCACTATGCATCGGCTGAAAATATAAATTCCATCATACTAAAATTTTTAACATTCTAACTAAACAAAAACAACTCAAGCACGTATTTCACTCACTTTCGTCTCCTACCACTGTATCATATTCTTTCCTATAATTACTTGCGTTAATAACAACTACCATTTTAGCGTAGAGCAATCAGTTTTCATCCAATCTTCAACGAATTAATAATTATACATTTGTCCAACCGTTAAATATATTGAATATCTCTGTATCAAGTCAAACCAGCCGGCGAAACAGTTATTTTCAAGGTACTTTTCAACACAAAAAAAACAGTATATGTTTATCGGTAGGAAGAAGGAAATTATTTCAATAATGAGTTACAAGTGACGAAGAAAAAAAAATTCCCAAGCGTACGAGAGCAAATAAAAACATCAAAAAATATAAACATTTTTTTTGCTTCGAAACAAAAGATTAATCAAATTTTTTTTTTCTTGCACAACACAATAGTCAGGAAAATATATAAACGTGACAATTTTTGATGCCCATCATATGGTTGTGAAATCGTGTAAGTTTCAAATTTTTGTTTGGAGCTGTTTCCGAGATTTTTACGAGAGTTTGTTGGACAGACCAACGTTTCTCTGAAAACCTGTTTTCGAATTCTAGGGCTCTGGAAACGTAAAGATTCCTTGGAGTAGAAGACATCAATTTGTGAATGAAACCAATACTTTTCACATAACATTACAGGTGATGAAAAAAAGAAGTCGATTCAAAACTCTATCTAACAATCCACACAAGAACCACCTATTGATAAAGACAACTATTCTAACGAATCAACACTGTTAACGATTCGCCACCCAGATTGATGATACCGAATACATGATAACACCATCGAAATTTCGTGATCTAGTGAAAAAAGTGCCAAACTTCTTCAGGACTCTGGACGATAATGCCTGCGGCTCTACTCGAAGAAATCTTCCAGCTCTGCGCATTAGTGCGATTCCTGTGATGAAAAGGCAAAGACCCACCTTTGTCGGCAACGGCCATACCACGTTGAAAGCACCGGTTCTCGTCCGATCACCGAAGTTAAGCAACGTTGGGCGCGGTCAGTACTTGGATGGGTGACCGCTTGGGAACACCGCGTGCCGTTGGCATCTTTTTTTTCTTGAAAACATTTCAAAGAAGTTTGTATATTTTAATGGTTTTTCCAATGAGTCTTTCCGCGATTTCACTTCCTGATAATTTTTTTTCTTATTTTCAGAGATTCTCTGAGTGTCAAATTGGTGTAAGTCAGTGCATCGGAAAAAGCTCTGAAATTTCACACACTGACGGTTCTCACTCCCGCGTAATCTTGCTGCGCGTCATTATGTTTGTAAGCACTCCATCACTCAATGCAGAGACATCCTAATTCCTGAAACACCGAATTCTCCTCAGCCTACATGTTCACAAATCCTACTGTATATTTGTTTGACTTTTGAGATGAGATGATAAAGATTCCTTTCCATCGGCAACGGCCATACCACGTTGAAAGCACCGGTTCTCGTCCGATCACCGAAGTTAAGCAACGTTGGGCGCGGTCAGTACTTGGATGGGTGACCGCTTGGGAACACCGCGTGCCGTTGGCATCTTTTTTTTCTCAATACGCTTCAAGATTATTCTCATTTTTACCGTTCAAGATTTTTGAAGCCGTCTCCTTGGTTTTGCACAGTTTTTTTATCAATGAGACATTCACAATGTCCCAAAAACATATTTAATAAATCAACGGAAGCTAGTAATCTCAAAAATTACGTATGCAAGGAGCTATACTCAAAATGAAATCCTATTGAACGTCATGTAATATTAATTAATCTCGAAGAAGATAACGAACTGAAAAGAATAAAAGGAAAAAACTGCGGTTCTTTACAATTTCAAACGGAGTACAATCTTCAAGAAATTTTTTCAATGCTTTTCAGGAAAATTCATACTTTTGCATATGGAATTTAAGGATGATTTTGTTATCGAAGGTCAACGGAGTTCAAGGACTCATATTCCACAAATCATCAGCCGTGTTCGTGTATGCTATGAGATCAGTAGACACATCAACTTTTTGATGCGATAAACATTAGGCTGGTCTTTATTTAGGGCTCGGATGAATTTTTCATCAGACGTCCCCAAATCGGCTCTAAATACTTCAAAAACAATTCTCTAATTTTTTTCATATTTCCAGCTCAACTCTACTAACCCCTGCCTGTAAACAGGGTGGATTTCCACACTTCAAATCATATAAACACACGTCTTTCAGCTATATACTCAGTATATATATTTTATTGTCAGAGTAACAATTTGGATGAAAAAATTCGTCACTGCGAGATTTCAGCAGGCATTGGTGCTGCATCTAAAAAAAAATTCACATCATCACACCAGACATTTGAGATGAATTGCACACCCGCTGAATAAAAAAAGAGTTGGAAGGATCACCGTAATAAATATTTCACATAAGCTGATTATAAATTCGATAACTGTATTCTAAAGTTACATGTTTGTATTGCATGCACCGTATTTGTTTTTTTTTTCAATTTATTTATTTATTTGTCTATTTTATTTGTTATAAAAATAAAAAGTAGCCGGAAAGTAGGGGAGGCGGATCCTCGTCACAAAGCTTATATCTTCACCGCTGTATAGATATCGGAACGAGCGATGCTACAGATTAAAGTTGCAATTCAATGTTTGAAACGAATGAATTTTGTTAACTAGAATATCGCATCATATGTGGCCCTGCAGTAAATGAAAAATTAAAATTGGACCTAATAAGTAATATGTTTTTCTCATTTTCTTGGCTTCATTGAAATATGTCGTTATTACATAATGGGAAAGGTGATTCTTGTCGCTTTCATTTGATATATGTGTTTTTAATATTTGAATAACATGTCAGCAAGATATGCGCATTTTTAAACAAAATCGCGGGTTGGAAAATTATTGACACATGTGACAACTTGCCCCATTTCGAGTTTTCCGTCGTTCTCTGAGTCCGGGTCAAGTTTTTAGAATTTTCGGAGACTGAGTCGAATTCTTCATAGTTTTTGGGGTCTTCGGATTTTAGGTCGACTGTTTTGTGGTTTCCAGGAAAAAGTAAAATGGAGGAAATAATTACTGCTTAAAAATGTACATTGAAAACCCAAGTTTCTTACGTCAAAACGAAAACAAAAGCGCGAAAAAAAATTATTCACAGTTATTTATCATTTTTTGTCATTTGAAATACTTGGGATAACTTACCCCGCCTCCAGGGTAATTTGTCACACTTTGCAATTTTTTTTTTTTTTTTGAAAATTTGGACAACCCTATTCAGACTTGCTCTGGATCAACCACGCATTTTCTATAGATGCGCAAAGGATGCGTCTACAGTACCCATATATGAATTAAATGAAATGTTTATTCAAATTCTAGATATCAAAGAATAAAAAGTGTGACTGCTAATGTGCTAAGTACCAACGGATGTCAATTATCATGATTTAAAATCAACTTCAATTCATTTTTCATACTAAACACTGAATCATTCAAAAATTTTCACCTACAAACTTTCAAGAGCAAATCCGTATCAATCAGCATTTCGAATTCTGAGGATTTTTCACGCCTGAGTATAAAGAAAATAAATCAAACGCTGCTTGCTGATGCAGATTATCCTTATTTACCGGAGTATGGTAGAATTGAATGGAATTGACGAGGGGCATCAAAGGAAAATATACTACTTAGAAATAACGAAAAAAAAAAAGAACTTAAACCCATAAATTTTTCAATATCGTGCATATCGCATGAGAAGCTCTTCAACTAATGATCTACGAAAACAATACGTGACGATTATAAAAAAGTGAAGACTTGAATCCACGACGTAGTCGTTCTTAACAAAAACATGATAACAACATAAGTTTTAGTGGATCAAAAAACTGTACTGTAACGGTTCGAGAACGATTGAACGTGAAATAATATAGATCAATAAAGAAAAATACACAAAATAATTTAAGATAGTGTCAAAAACAGATTATTCATCTATTTATGTGGTTTTTAACTAGTCATACCATAAGTTTATGATACAGCATAAAATAAATCCTCCCTATTCGTCGCAAGCCAACAAACTTTTCTTGATAGTTTTCAGCGTTTGACACGAATAAGCTGCAGAAAGTGTATAAAATAAAAACGTAATTCAATTACGAACAAATCACAAAGTAGTGTAATGATTCAAATATAACCGCGCAATGAACACGGCACGAGCGGATTAGGTTAGACCCAGGGAGTGGGGAACCTGGTCACAAATTTGAGAAGGAAGGTTGCTTGGTCTACGTCTCTCCAGGAGGAACGAGGTGGGGAGGTTCCCCTCTCTGAAACGAAATCGTAACTGATCGAAAGTCGACGAACTGAGAATAATAAAGTAAATCTAAACTACGAGGACAAACATTTCAAATTAATAATTAAACACTCCAAAAGCCAAGCCAAATTTCAAAGAGAGACGATATAAAACGAAGAAACAATAAAAGTGCAATCAAAAAATATAGTGCCTCGACGAAAGACAGTTAGTGACAATTATTTATAATTTCAACAATATCCACCAGTTTTAACAATATACACTATTTTAAACAATATATATACGGAATGAATGAATGAATGAATTTTAAACATAATGACGGCTCATGTTTGATATACTTATATATGAATTAAAATTTCACTCTACTATTCAGACTTCATAAAAGATTTTTAATATTGATTTAGCATAATTTTTAATTTTCAAAATTGTATTACAGTAGTATAATGAGGAATTGAGAACAGAATATTCGGTCGATCACAGTGAGAACACATACTTCTGAGATATTAGAACGTATCGACGATATTATCCGTTGAAGGGAAAGCAATGATAAATAGTTTCGGTGTGTTTATGATTTAATAAAGAAACTCTCAATTTATTTACGATATCTGTCATCGAGATTTAATTTGGGAATTATACCCTTATATTACATTACCTGATCAAGCTTCAGTCCGTGCCATAGACTTGACACCATTTGATTTTATAGAAACTCAAAGATCACTCCTCTCCTTCAAGTCCTGCAGGCTTACGATCAGTCAACTGTTCAAAGACATATTCTATGTGACCAGGATCGAAATTTAACGAGCTACCGTCCTTCGTCGTCAAGTATGCAGACACTAGAAACTGTTTAACGCTAGGAGGCTCAACGGGGCCAAATCCTAGCTCTACGGGGCTTCGTGGTAGTTTCCGAAACTTCGCTCACCGAATGCCACTTGCGAATAATTAAGGATTTGGAATATCAGCAAGCTTATATTTCTTGAAATTTTAAAAAGGTTACAATTTTATGAGGGATCAGAAATGTGTTTTCTATTTATCCTCGTTTCGATTATTCACAGTGTACGAGAGATTTGAAGTTAGGCAGAGAATGCGCCTAGCTACTCCATATAATGTATGAATTGGAGTGGGATTGAAGTTCCGAAAGTGCCTAATTCCGAATAATTTGGTGTCGAAACTTGAAGTAAAGAAAACAAACTTTAACAAAACAACAAAGTTTGGAATGATCGGAAACCCGACGGCTCAAAGTGCCGAAATACAAGATTCCGAAAATTCGAGTTACGATAGAGCAAAAGTCCGAAAACTAAAGTTTCGATCGAGTGAAATTCCGAGAATTTAAATATAATCACACAGCGTAGTTTACTCAACGAGTGGGTGTAAAGAATCGAACTGACTAGGATTCCGAACGTAAAAATATCGAAAATATAAAATAAAGAAAGATCAAAGTGGTGAAATTCCACCAAGCCAGAAATTCACGGTAACGAAAATCTTGGATCGTTCAGAATTTGTATGCTTCAAATTTTTTAATTTGTCATTTTCGCACTTTCAGAACTTTGACTTGGCGGAGTGACGCCCTTTCAGCATTTTGTCTTTTCGGAATTTTGCCCTTTCGGAACTTTGCAAATTCGGAATTTCAATCCCGCCCCGCTGGCATGAAGTCAACAGAAGTAAAGAAATCGACACAGATTGAAGAAAAGGTTAGAAACACGTCGGCCTGAAAATTACGGTGAATAAGTCCAAGGGTGACGTTATGATAACCATTGATCCACGAATGTCCTCAAAAACATTGAGAATTCGAAATAAACTTTCGTACTATCGATTGTAATTGTACAATCTGTAAGACACTCGTGAATTTAGATCTAGTATATAGTAACTAGTCAACTATTGTCTTTAAATACGTCTTTTTCGTGTGACTTCATTCAGCTGACTATGTATAAGATCTTCTTCCGGTAACAAATGAAATATAATTATCACTGCAGATAAATATTGATTGAAGGAATCACGTGGCGGACCTCTCAAGTTTTTTGGCATTCGATTGCTAGCTGACTTCGAATAGCAAAGTTTCTGTCTAACGAAACAATGATTTAAAATTTTTGAAGTATTCAGAGATTGTTCCTATCATTAAAAGCTATAACTCAACAATATACGAAAGTCGTACAAAACGAAATAACTGGTTGTAAAAACTGCATTTATTTTACATTTAAAACTTTCGGAACTTAGAGGCACATGTTCCGATTGACGTAGAGGCTTAAAACGTTATACAGATTTTCCGACGCCGAAATAAGAACCACCCTAGTAGATAGACTTGAATATATGTACATAACGAAAATGAAATTTAACAAAAAATCAATGTTTGGCAAATCCTGACTAAGTTCAACCCCTTATCAAAAGGCACGCTAATTTCACAGGTTAGACAACCCGAAATGAAAGCGGCGACAATCACGTGATGAAATTCTGCAACCACCTGTACAAGCAAGGAAAACCGTGATTCCATTTTATTTCATTTCATTTGGCGGGGTGGCGGTTGGCTGCTGCAGAACATAAGTGGTAGCGTGTGGAAAGCTCAGTTGTCGCGTGGGTCCATTTGCATTCTCATTATACCATCGACGGTGGTCTTATTTAAATATGACCACTATACGCACGGGGTAGATCCCCGTTTTACTGTTTGCACGTGTGCGTTAACGGTCCGTATCCATGTTTCTGTGTCGTTATTCTGTACTGCAATATACGTACGTATATTACCCTGCAGGTCACCCGTCGTATACCTCCAGCTCCACTCTCAGACTAAGCTTTTAAATTTAGGGAGGTGCACTTCATTGGCCAATGAACCAATGCGCACACAAACGTACCTACGTAGACCAACGACGTCGAGAATACGTGCCTGTGTGACCTGCGCTTCGCCAGAGACCGAAACGATTTAAACATAATTACGGTGTGTAGCTGCAGGTTTACGCGCCCGCTGCCTGCGCCCACATTCCTATATCTATGCAGCAGGATCCGTTTAATTGTACCGGAGCTGAGTAGCGAGCCGAGCTACAATACGTACTACGTACCTACTCGTAGTCGCAAGCTCTGCCGTGCCATTGTTAACTCCGTTTTCGCGACACGGTTGACTTAGGTCGTGGTATATAGCTGCCTGTACATACTAACCGCAAAATTGGCTCCTCTAACTCCGCCGGTTTCGCCCTCACTTTACCAGAATTATTGGTATCTCGTCTCAACGGTCGGAAAACCTCAAGAGCTGGTAGCTGCCGATTAAATGGAGAACTCACTAATTAGTATCTGTGATAGGAAGCGAGGGGAACGCACGCACGTCCTACTTTGCGCAAATCAAGTTGATCACTTTTCGCTTTTCATACTGTAGAAGACTTTGGACTTTGAATTGGTGAACGTTCTTCTTCTGTGTAGATGGGATTTGTTTTAATGTGGAAGATCATTACGCAATGCAAATGTTTTATGTTTCAATCCACTTTATTATAAGTAATATCTGCGGTACAAGCAATTTGACTTAACTATGTACCTTACTATCCACATTTTTCATGTGCACATATTTTTCGCAAGCATCGGGACATTCTGCAACGAAGGCTTCTTCTTTCACCTTCTGACGACAATCAACTCCTACATCACAGCCTTGTCAATATGGTGGTGAAAAGTGATAAGGTCGGGGAAGGTTTTGAATTGACAGAGTACAGAAAGATTACGTTGTTGTAACAAGATTTTATGAAAACATGTGTTTCGAATCATTTTCCTCAAACCAAATAATAAAATCATCAGTACATATTGATTGGAATGTATATGTATCTTTCCAGTCGCATCAACACCAAATTCCCTGAGGTTAGGGAAATGAGATCGTGGCTACGACTCACAGGACGATAATAAGATGTGGACGTCACGGCTACGTACGAGGCGGAAGTGGCATCACCCACCATCCGGGAGCGGAGGGACGTTACCAGAGTCCCGGACGAGGAGTCGAATAAATTTTGTATGGTCAATCCTTGCCATGCTGCTGGTAACTGCCACGAGAAAAATTGAAAGTGCGGAGTGTCCACCCCCCGAGACCATCCCCGGCTGTCCCTGCTATAACTTCGAAGACGGACTCTTCCTCGAGTGCGCTGGCGCTACCGAGGAGTCCTTGAAGGTCGCCCTGCTCGGAGTACTCATCACGTCCGGTGGTGAAGGTGACTGACTTGAGTACATACTTGCCAACTCTGCCCGCGCAGTTAGAAACACTTATTATGCACCGGATTTCGTCCAGAATGGCCCATTTTGATGTCTTGTGGTATCACTGTCAGATGCATGATGATCTGTCTTTTTTACGTTCACTGTTGCAAAAAATGAAGATAAGGAAGAGTTAGCCTTGGGCAAGTCGCGCACTTGATGAATAATTCACGACGACGCAATTATTATTCATTTATTCCGCCCACTGACGTGCGACTACTTCGCAATACCGGGTTACAGGGTACTGTTTAACTTCATGCTCGCCAAGTGCACTTTACTTTCTGTCTGGGGTGATTAAGTGATCCGCAGAATGTACGGAGAACAACCCGAATAGTGTACACGGTATTCTAAGAGCAGGTACGGTTCTTGATGGAGGCTTGTGATCTTACTTTTCTAGGAGCAGTCGTCCAATCGTTGAGCGTCTACGAGCTAGACCGCAACGTCGAGGAGCTAAGAGAAGTCGCCTTCCCGATCGGCACCCAGATCCGGCATCTGCAGGTATCGCATTCGCGGATAAAGGAAATTAGCGAGAATGCTTTCGAGCGGCTCGGCCAGAGCCTCGAGTCCCTCGCCCTTGTTTCGGGGCGTCTTCCACACGTGCCGCAGAAGGCCTTGGCGCCTCTGCTGCGTCTAACGGTCCTGGACCTGGAGGGGAATCTCGTTCACGATCTTCCCAGCTACAGCTTTTACGGATTATCTTTGATAAAACTGAACGTGAAGGGAAACCAAATTGCAAAGATATCGGAATACGCTTTCACGGGGCTTGAGGACACGCTGACAGATTTGGACCTCGCCGAAAATAAGATTAGGGTGTTCCCCATGACGGGACTGAGACGATTGGAGCGTCTCACGTCTCTGCGGTTGGCTTGGAACGAGATATCCGAGCTGCCCGAGGATGGATACTCGAAGCTGAAGGCTTTGAATTTTTTAGACCTTAGTAGTAACAATTTTGAAGTTATAACACTTAACTGCTTTAGATGTTGCCCGTCCTTACGAACTCTCTCGCTATATTACAACGCGGTGGAGTCGGTTGACAAGGACGCCTTCATATCGCTAAGTTTCCTCGAATCCATCGACTTGAGTCACAACAAGATAGTATTCCTAGACATTTCTACATTCCGTGCCAATCAGAGGCTGAGGTCGATTGATCTCAGTCACAACCACATCCACTATATACGAGGCGTATTCTCGAAGCTGCCGGACCTCAAGGAGCTCTTCCTAGCGGAGAACAACATCCTTGAGATACCGCCCGAGGCCTTCGCCGGTAGCACCAGCCTTTCGGTCGTCTATCTTCAGCAGAACGCGATCAGAAGGATAGACCCTCAGGGTCTAGCTACCTTGAATCAGCTGGCCCAGCTACACCTGAGTGGAAACTATATAGAGAAAATTCCCCGAGACTTCCTTGGACATTGTGAGAACCTCTCTACGCTTTCACTTGACGGCAACAACATCCGCGAGCTCGAAGTCGGGACATTTGCCAAAGTTAAACAGCTCCGGGAACTCCGGCTGCAGGACAACCAGATCACCGAGGTGAAGAGAGACGTTTTTACCCCGCTTCCTTCCCTCCTTGAACTTCATCTTCAGAACAACGCCATCACCGACATGGAGACCGGAGCTCTGAGGTCTCTGCACAGCCTGCAGCACGTCAACTTGCAGGGGAATCTGCTCGCCGTTCTCGGAGACGTGTTCCAGGTATCGAACGACGTTGGCCAGAATGGGAACGGCGGCAGCTCACTAGTCTCTATTCAGCTGGACAATAACGGACTTGGCGTTTTACACAATGACTCGCTCCGGGGTCAGGCATCCGTACGGATAATGTGGTTGGGACACAACAGGCTGACCCGTCTTCAAGCACCGCTGTTTCGCGACTTGCTGCTCGTCGAACGACTCTATCTGACAAATAATTCGATATCCAGAATAGAGGACGCGGCCTTTCAGCCGATGCAGGCGCTCAAGTTTCTCGAGCTTAGTATGAACCGACTCAGCCACGTTACGGTCAAGACTTTCTCGGAACTTCACGAACTTGAAGAACTATATCTCCAGGACAACGGACTGCGAAGACTCGACCCGTACTCTTTGACGGCTCTGAAAAGACTCCGGGTTCTTGACCTGGCCAACAACCATCTCAACGTTCTCCACGATACCATATTTCAAGAGGGACTGCCCATCCGGACATTGAATCTCCGCAATTGCACCGTCAGTGTCATAGAGCGCGGGGCTTTCAGAGGATTGAATAACCTCTACGAGTTGAACCTGGAACACAATCATCTAACGGCCGCTGCCTTGGATAGGCTTGACATACCCGGACTCAGAGTTCTCAGGGTGTCTCACAACAACTTCAGTCAAATAAACGGCGAATCACTGGATGGCCTTCCTTCGCTTCAACAGCTCACCATGGACTCGGTCCAGCTTCATCGTATTCCTCCGGAAATATTTTCGAAGAATAAAAACCTCGGTAAGTTGATGCTGAGCAATAATATCCTACGAAGTCTTCCCGGGCTGTTGTTAATCGGTCTGGAATCGCTGAAGGAAGTTAAACTCGACGGTAACAGGTTTCAAGACATTCCTTACGACGCTTTCGCTAATGCCACATCGATAGAGATATTGTCATTGGCTAAAAACGTGATACTGAATGTGGACGTGTCGAAACTCAACGGCATGACAAACCTCAGGGAACTTGACCTTCGTGGAAATTATATTTCTTCTCTTTACGGATTTGCCGCGGCTAACTTGTCCCGTCTCAACGCAGTCGATTTGAGCCATAACCGCTTGACTGCTCTGCCCGCGAACTTCTTCATCCGCTCGCACTCGTTACGACGTGTGGACCTCGCGGTTAACAACTTTCGTCAAATACCCGGGGTCGCCCTATCATCCCAAAATATACCCGCACTCAGCTGGCTCAACATGACCGCTAATCCTCTGATGAGAATTCACGAAATCAGCTCGGAAGCAAAGTACCCGGCCCTTCAGGAGATTCACATCTCTGCCACCAACCTCACCATCGTAACCAGCCAGGATTTCGAAGCGTTTCCGGCACTGATGCACCTCTTCATGGGAAACAATGTTATATCCAGGGTGTCTCCAAGCGCTTTCCGAAACCTACCGAATTTACTAACCCTCGACATGAGCTCGAACGAACTCGAGCTCCTGCCCCAGGAGAGGCTAAGGAGACTGGAGCATCTAAAGCTGCTCAACTTGACGCACAACAAACTGAAAGAACTCGAAAATTTCCCACCGGACTTAAAAGCCTTACAGATTCTCGATTTATCTCATAATCAGATCAGCGGTGTCGGAAAGAACACCTTCCAACACCTAGAGAAACTCGAGGAACTGCATTTGTATGGAAACTGGATATCCTTTATATCCCCGGACGCCTTCCGACCTCTGAAAAAACTCCGTATTCTTGATCTTAGCAAAAATTATCTCGAAAATCTACCTCTCAACGCGTTTCGACCCCTGGAAACTCAAATCCGGAGTCTTCGAGCCGAAGGTAATTAATTATTCTACAAGTACCTTCAAGTAAATCAAACGACAAGTTTTTCTATCGAGTGAGTAGACAATGAATAGAAGCACAGCTACCATCGTGGTCGAAAAAATTCTGTTTGTTAAATGAATCGGGGAAATACGCGTTGCCAATACGGTTAAAAACAAATCCATTTTGCAGAAAATCCCCTCAACTGCGGATGCGAATCTCAAGAACTTTGGGAATGGCTGAGGGACCATCAAAAGCTTGTGGGTGGCGTTGGCCGAAATAGAGGTGGAATGGGAGTCAATGAGATGGAAAGTGGATTGCTGAGATGCGAAAAACCTCCCGAACTTCGGGGCCAGGTATTCCTGGACCTCGACCCCCACGCCTTTTGTTCGGCTCCGCTCATCCCTAAGCTCGCTATCCAGGACATTCAACCGTTTTCGGTTCTAGTTTCTTGGCAGAGCAGAAACCATTCAAGGCTTCAAGGATACCAAGTGGCGTATCACGCGATGGACAACGTCGATGAGGTTAGTAAATATGTGTTTTCACTGATGTATGTCTTAATTCAAGAAAAATGAACATTCTCCCAACGAATTTGGAGTAAGAAATTTTTGCTGAAATTATTTTTTCTTCGTGGGTCCAAAAAACGGTTGCCTACTTTTTTGTTGACATTCTTTTCTCTTTGTGATTCACCAAACTCGATAAACTGTAAAGGTGACGTTTTTTCGTTGAAGAACCCGGTTCAGTTTAAACTCACATACTGACAGGTATTCCATGATTAAAATTTTTATCTCATTTTACTGATGCATTCAGGAAAATGAGTCTCCTTACCCATAAATTATGAGCAGTTTTTGGTATTATTTAATTTTTTTAATGAAATTGAATATTCATAAGCAAATATTTTCGATACAGATAATTTGTAGCTGAAAGTCAACACGACTTCTTCTCGAGTATTTTAAAGGAGCGATGCTATTAACTCTTTCAACACCGTTGTCCATTCCAGTCGACATAGATTTAAAAAGTTCATAACAAAAATCTTGTTTGTAAAGTGAATCAGGGAAATACGCGCGTAGCCAATACGGTAAAAAACTCATCAGACTTTTCATCGTGGATGGGTTTTGTTAACAGTTTGGACACCATTCTGAAAAAAAAATTTTTTTTCAAGATTGTCTCTGTATACTATCTGATCGAGAAAAGTACAGTTGAAGTAGTTGAAAAAAATGCGTCTAGTTTTCGTCCTCATTTCTAATTTTATAGGCTATTTGAAATAAAATTTTTGTCAGGAAAAAACGTATTTATATTCCTAGAATAATCTCAAATGTTACGAAAAATATATATAATCTCGGCACCTAATCTTTCATAGTTATATCTGATCGTAATACAGTACAATAATTTCAATAAATTATATTCCTACAGACGAAAATATTCCGTAGCATTGTATTTTCTTCTGGCTTATTCATGAATATAACAAGAGTTTCAAAATTTTTCAAATTATTTCGTCTTTTTAGGTGCGTCTCCTGAACTCACGACGAACGGTTTCTCGAAAACCAACGCAAATTCGAAACAAAATGATCCCCCGTTTGTTTCAGGTGCGAGGAAAGGTGTTGGAGCCAAGCGCCCGTTCGGTGAAACTTCCAAAATTGTTCTCAAACACGCGTTACCGGATCTGCGTATTCGGCCTGGGTAACTGGGGTGACCTTGAAGAGCAGAGAAACATGATTGGTCAGTTCAACGCGTCGCACGGTGATATTTTCGAGATGATGATGCTGCCGGAAATGATCGACTCTCGGACGAGTCGATGCACGGAAGTGAAGACCCTGGAGGCCGTGGAAACGGAAATCACCAGTATCGGCTCCGTCGGGGAAGTCGAAGGAGTGACGAGCATACTAACCCGAAGATTAGGTCTGATAGTCGGGTGCTGCATGGGCTTTATCGTGTTCATAGTCCTGGTTTCCGTGCTCGGTTATCTCAAAGTGAAGAAACAGAGGGAAGCTGTGAAGCGAGACCAGCAGGCCATTCCGTCGGAGTGCATCTCCTACCGGCACTTCAGCATCCAAAGTGGAGAAGCCGGACACGGGGCCAGAGTTACGAACCAGGATTCACAGCAGCAGCATCCAAGCTTCATCACCAACGTTGGTAACACTTCTCTGAACGTTTAGGCGTTCGCCAAAAACGATTGGACGACATAATCTCGGGATGGAAATGGAAGGGACAGCTCTTCTCACGGTTGAAACAAAACTGAACCAGTGAAGGGCATCCTGCTCAAACTCCGAAGAAAAATAGTAACTCGATATTGAGAGTGTGTGACGAATGATTTATCGATCGCCTCGACGTTCCAAGTTGCAGGAAATGATAATAATTATGATTGTTTTAAAAGTGAATGTCATTGTCGATTCTATAACCTTGAAAACAATTAAAGTTTATATAAAAGTGACTGACCAAAATCGATCGCCAACGAGACATTGATAACCAATTTTAACAATAATTAATATAGGCAAAGTGATGTAAATAATTACATCTACGTAGGTATGTATCAGGTACACAGTCACGTACGCTCATATGAAACCCAAAACACTAAGCTTCTGTCCAACGAATTGTTATCCTAAGTCGAAAATAGAAGGAATAGGAGAAAAGTCAGTTTATTCGACGATTAGAAGAGAGTGGGGCTAGTTGTCAGAAGTCAGTTTCGGCTTTTTACCTGTACTGCCGTTCGAATTTTTATTCCTGCCTAAACTTCAACGTAAACGGAAAGAGATTCGCTGAAAATTCGAATTTTACTTTCCGACATCATTTTTTCTTTATCAAAAGATTCCAGCTGCCACAAATAGACAAAGTATTTCCCAATAAAAAAAAAATTGGTAGATAAGTTTTTGGTAAATTGTTTTCTTGCAAAAACATTGTATTAATAGTTGCATATGAAAGGGTTATAAAACGTGCACGCTTAAATGGAAGAAGTAAACGAAAATTGATAAGTGTTAATTCTCTTGCCTGCGACTAGCTCCAAGATTATTGGTTCATTAGATAAATCAAAAGACTGCTCCAGGGCCTATACAAGCGTAACGCGATGAGCACGCATGTATAAAACATACCTATACGTATACACAATAGGACCTTCTACCAGAAATCTCCGTACACCAGCTATAAAACCTGATTAAAATAGTTGAACAAATTAGCAATAAGATGGGGGGGAAGTGACGCATTTTGTAAAGAAGAGAGTCTAAAAACAAAAGTGAAAATAAAAAAAAAAAATAAAATAAAATAAAAATAGGGAAAAACTAACAATTTTGTACGAGCTTTAATTTATCGTAATTTTAAGACGGTGAGATTAAAATAAATGGTTCTCGAGGCGCAAGGTGTTTTGATGGTAGCAAATATTAAAGGCGAGCTTTGACGTACGTTTAAGTAAATCAACTGCCTCTTTAATGCCCATTTAAACTGCACCCGGTACTCGATTATCATATAGGTATACCTTGTTATATTGAATTTTGACAAAGCTGCATTGCATTTTACAGTTTCAACGGGCCATTATATGGAATCAGAATCTTAAACAACCGAATATTTCGTAAAGTGCATTCAACTTTGATGAAATTGGTCTTTTTTTTTTGTTATGTAAATTAAACGTCCGACTATGTCTTCTTCGCCGTGTTGCATCTAAGTGCATGTACAGAGTGAATTTCCAATGACCGCATGGTCCGTCATCTATTGAAATTCAATGCGCATATGCTACAATCCGAGAGCACCTGTTTGCCAGGCCGACCAACTGCCGTAATGTAACCTCCAAAATTCTGCCAGTTTTCGGTGGCAATTCTGCCCATGACTCAATTGTCAAAATTTATGTAATATATAATAATGTTTTAATTCACGCTAGGACGCTCGGCGTCTCACCTGCTTTTTTTTTTTTTTTTGCAGCTTTCTATTTGTTAAACTACTTTTTTGATAACAACTGCCGAGTTTTTTGGTCCACATGGCCCCCGAAATATTTCCAAGTCTAAAAACAAAACATAAAATTTATTTGTTTATTTATTGTAAAAATAGCACATGTAAACAAATGGTCGAAATTCGTACCAATTTTTACACAAACACCAAAATATTTTACACGATATGTTCAACACTTTTCTTGTTTTTTTTTTTTTGTCCGCCATATTGGATCCGTCATTTTGAATTTTCGAATATCGAAACAAGATTCGTGATCAACGAACCCAAAAGCCCGTGTAAACAAAATTTCAAGTGAATCGCATATAAGAAAAAATATATGCTTGAAGGGGTGAACATTTTTACAATTCTAGAGCGACTTTCAAGGAGTTAGCTTTTCAAAGTATGAACATGTTCTCTTTGTTATGATTTACTAGCTGAATTTCAAAAAATCCTAAGGGTCGAAGTAACGATTCTTCCTGAACATGGATGATTATAGTAATGTCACTAACCTCAAACTCATGAAATTTTTAAGGTAACGTACATCGCGGCGAACTATCGTCTAATAAGGGTTAGTTTCCCTGGCAAACAAACGCTCTCGAATCGTTGCGCGCGCGCATTAAATTTCAGCAGACGACGGACTATGCAGTCGTTAGAAATTCACTCCGTATACACAGTATATATTGTGCATGTGTAATATATTTATAAACTGGAACAATTAATCGCAATTTCTATAAGCGCGACTTAAATGACGAGGTGCTGCGTCTCGTAGAGAATACTGGTAGATTGTTATTAACCATACAAATAGCGTATGCATAATATTATTACAAAATGTCGTACGTATACCTGTAGGTACTATCTGATCACAATTGAAAATTTGAGTTGGATCAATCGGCGCAATAATGAGCGAAAAAAGCGTATGAACCACAAATGATTGCATAAAAATATTTTTCATATATCGCGTCGGGTATGTATTATAATGTGTATATAATAATGCATCTCGTTGCGTCCGTACGGCTATATGTATATTGTATAAAACGAATAATGTGTCGCCGCAGCTCTATTACATATTGAATTATACATGGTATGTAACTAATACTAGGTTACTCTCTAATAAAAGAAATTTTTTATAATAACCACAGTCGCCTACGCGCGTTACGAGTTTTTCGTATTCGAACCTCGAAAAATTAACTATCATACACTCAAGCAGCGGAGAGAAAACGTCGAAGCAGCACGTAATCGATGTAAGTATACCTACAGCTACAATTACGCAATCGGTAATGTATGTTAATTCGTTTCGCTTGTTTCCTCGAATTAAAAGAGGAACGAGGTTTCAAGCGAACCTTCGCATGTTTCGAGCTGGGAAATAGAAAAACTGAAATCTTGTAGAAAAGGTTTCGTCAGAAAAATTTTGGGCTTATACCAGTGAATATTTTCTCTACGTAATCTCTCGTGACAATTTTCCGAGGGATTTTTATTTTCGTCGTGAAAAACGCTGGAAAACTGCGTTACTACGACATATTTTTTCCACATTATTTTCATTTCACCTTGTAGAAATTTCGTCACTTTTCTCTGAAAATTTCACCATTACTCAGGTATTGTTGTTTAGTCACTTCTTTGGGGAATGCGTTTATTTATCTATGTAAATTATTTTCTGTTCGATTACAGGATTTGGATTCGGTTTTGCGATATTGACACTTTTGCGCGTTATATTTCACACGATACTTCAGCATAATAATAGACTTTCAAATTCACTATTTCAGAAATTAAAAACTATACAAATTACTTCTCCGCCAGACGTTTCACGTGCAAGAAGATACAATATACTCACAATAAGACAAAAAAAAAGATGATTACACTTAAACCATCTACTTGATTTGATTCAACGACACGTCTCCGACGACAATTTTCAGTATCCCAGATGGAATATCTCTTTTATGTAATGAAAAACAAAACACTTGTACCATTTTCGATCACCCTCGGTATCAGTTCAAATTTTTAATTCAAAATGAAATAAAGAAATCCAATGTGCGCAAGAGATTTGAAACTAATCGCAAAAAAACTTTCCAAACGATTGCTTATTAAATCGCGAGTAAAACGAATAATGTTTGTTATTAACGAATGATAGACTTTTACATTTCTTTACATTGAGCGTTTCATTACGAACTGACGACGATTGGGTTTGTTATTTAAAGAGGCGTTTCATACACGTGTCTGTCTAACTTCTCCACCGGACCTTAGTCTAACTATTTTTCATTCAGGTTACAACAGATTATTGTAATTACGGCACAAGCAAATGCGAATCAGAGAACCTACACGAACCAAAGTAGATAGTCCGTTGATCGTATGCGAGGCTTGAATTTCTCCGACTCCTCCGAGAAACGTGTATGAGATAAAAAGTAATGGCAAGAGCAGAGTGAAGCACGATGATCTTGAAAGTGGCGAATCCGAGGATTCAGAATCCGCTATCCAGCACGTAAACTCCCAGCAGGACTGCACGCGATCGAAGAATCCCCAAAGTGCTCTCCTGAGGTTGGGAACGTGACACGCGGCGGGATTCGGTTCTATATTCTGGAAGATTCAAGTGCTCGGTGAATTCGACCACTGCGTGGGTCGGCACTCTGATCGTTCTTGCTGGTTTTAGATATCAGCCAGTGGCGTGAAATTCTAAAGCACTCCTCGCCTCGTAGCGAAGCAAACGTACGAACAAAAATACGATGCTTGTAACGAAGGTTTGAAAGCGCAACTGAAATTAAACGAGTTCAATTTAACTGAAACAATATTGCTTTGACACAAGAAAATGACTGAAAAACTTTAAATTTCAGGAACAGTAGCACAATTATCGATCTCATTATCAAATCGCGGGTTTTCAATGAACTTTGGCTCGATTTGTTCGTAAATAAATTCTTTACAGATCTAGGAAAGTGGATTTTTGGATAACGGTGGAATGCTTTTTACAAAGTCATTGGTTTACTATACTTGACTCGTTATGTTTTTTTAATCAACTGTGAAGCCATGTAGAAGATGTGATTTTTTTGATATGCAGGGAATTCATTTGTTACTGAAATCTATTCAAAGTCATAAATAATTCGGCTATTGAAGCTGAAATTTATGGTTTTTCACATTTTTTCTGCCCTTGGGGAATATCGCTTCAACTAAGTTGAATTATACGAACTTCAGTTGCACTTTCCAACCATCGTTACATGAGATTTCCTTCTTCACAGCTCTGACCTAACCGTACATTTGCTGTATCCTTAAAGGGATGCCTTAGTCGATTTCTAAGTTGGTTTACACATCTCCAAATATCGAAGTCCACGTATCTCAAACGCGAACAAGGGCTTAACAACCCCATTCTATTACGATATTCTGAACAAAAACATTCCAACATATTTTCATTTCGTAGAATCCGTCCCATTTCTTTATTTCTAACTCAAATAAAAATGTGCTCAAGTGTTTTTGTTCAGAATTGTATATACAATGGGGCTGTGAAGCCCTTTTTTGAGATACGTGGACTCCGATATTTGGAAATATATATATCACAGTTGAAATCGACCAGGACTCCATTGCACCACCTTAAAGAGGCCGGTCAGTTAATAATAAATAATTTTTCGCTTGTTAGATTGCGAGATATTATTTTATTGAAAATTCATAGAATTCGCATGCTCTTGAGCTACGAAGATTTTCCTAAATATGCAACAAGAAAAATTAAATTATCAACCAAAACTTATCATTTCAAATCGCTTTGAGATGTTTGAAGATTGATTAGATTCGTTCGATTTCAATCCAGGGTAATTTATTTTGTCCAGAATAGTATTTTCTATGATCCTACTGACAGCGAAACATTTTTTTTTAGTTTCTTAAAATTCGAATGCGGAAATTAATCTGTTGAAAATTAAAAAATTGATTAACGTGTTTCTCCAGAACCGGGAAAGCTAGGGGCTTGAAACTTGCTGGATTTTCGTATCTTCGCATACGCTACAAGACATCAAAATTGCATAAATATCATATTTTTGATCCAGATCGTTTGCCGATAATTAGTGGAATGAGCAATATAAATTTGATAAATTCTCAATGTTCGACTATCTTGTAATCAATTTAAGGAAAAAAATACTAACGCAATGCCAAAATTTGATTCTACGCTGTTGATATCGATGGTATGCGTACTAAAGATTTTTCTCTGATCATTTTGTATAAATACAGAAGAATACTTGTCGCAACCAGTTCATATAATCGTATAATATATAATATACGACAATAAAAATATTTACATAAAATTATTTAATGTATAAAAATTGAACAAATAATTTATAATGTTGTTACCGTACTGTATTGAAATAAATTTACGTCGTCGAATTTAACTCGTATAATGATTTGCAATTATAAGAACAATCGAATTATGACTTTACACTTGTCTGTAACACGTAGTTAGTGCACTGATTGTGAGAGAAATTATTAGTTCCGGTCACTCCTCGATCCTTAACTATTTTCATTTTTTACCACAATCGAAAAATATACTTCTAGGTAGAAAATGAAAATTAGTTTGCTAGCCGTTACGAGAAAGTCTAATATCCGTTACTATATTTTCTTGTAACTGTTGCCAAAATTTAACGCTTGTGCAACAATAAATTGATGTTAAAGCTTTATTTAACTAAAAAAGTAAAGTAAACCGAACAAACTGATTTTGCGTCGCAATTACCGAAAAAGGATCGACATTAGCACAAAACAGTTACGCGTACATCGTTTTTCGTAATTCCAACAATATTCGAACAGTTTTTTTAAACGACATCTGTTTTACTGAATTTTTTTAGTTACTATGACAAATGAAATTTTTCTCAGTGTGCCGGTAGACGACACTCGTAAAATAAGTAAAACGAACACGCTGAACCTTACGAGCCCGTGAAATTTCGAATTGTAAAAATAGCTGCAGCATTGTCGTTTTTCCTTACAATTACCACTCGGCACACCCTCAACTCCGTTGCGAATTCAATTCAGTAGATATTTCACGCCTCGAGGCCTTTGTTCTTTCCCCGGCATCTGCTCACCTCCACTCCATAATTGCGCATCCCTACTTTTCAATATCTTCGCCACTGATTATTGCGCAAGAATTGACCTCGTGATTTTCGAACCGGGCGAAATTTTTTTTATGCAAAGTATACGTACGAAGAAAATTTACTCATTGTTTCATCGTTTAAAATATTCATCTTTTCTGGGATGAAATTTCAGAATATTCTATTTTGTTGAAAAGTGGGCGTGCCGACTAACCTAACAATTAATATCTCCAGTTCCGCTAATCGTAGTGACCGAACGTGACTTACGTTAAGAAGAAAGCAAGTTACTGAAAAAGTGATAAATTTTAGTCGTTATAAACGTATAAACTGCTTGGGCATATTTTTACATAAAATGTACAATATTTCTGAAATTGGAACGAAAAATTCCTAAAACGCTAACACAAAACTACAAGACATATATTTTTCTCAGGATGGCATCTCGATGAATTCAGTTTTATTTTGTTTTTCAATCAGGAGATATAAACAAAACAATTGGATGCATCGACATTCCAACTCCGCAAAAATATACATCTTACAGACTAGCGAGTGAATATTTCAATAGCACATTCATTTACCGTTTGAAAAAATGCCGAAAATAGTGACAAAATATTTCAAGTTTTTAATTGCTAATTTAACAATGCGAATTTCTTAAATTTTACGTAACTTAAATTTTTTTACGAAATTTGCCACCCCGCTTCGGAAACACTTGTTATTTTTACATTTGCTCTGCGTATAAAGTTATTTTCGATCAATGTAAAACATACAAGATCACAAAAACTTGAAAATCCGTCCAGTTTGGCATGGAATTGCCCGTATACGAGTACATACCCATCCGCATTTCTGGCTCAGTACAAGAGGCTGAAGTGACCGCGGTTTTTTTTCGCCCTAGATATAACCATTTAATACCTGTGCCGGCTATGAGTCTAGAATCTTCCCCCAGAAAACCCCCGAAGCTAAGGGGCTTTTCTTCTCATTATTATTCTTGTTCCTCTTCGAATTTTCTTCATTCTTATTTCACTGGGTCTATCGATATTCCACTCAGCAGTTCACAGTCCTCGACGGTTTTATAAGACTTTAGATGGGTATATATATAGATATATATATAACTGCAATATCCAGGCCATTCGGTTATACCGTAAAAATTTCACCTCCCGAGGTGTCGCACAAAGCTGGACTGTCACATTCATTTCTTAAAAACGTGTTTCCGTGGTGAAATTTGGATTCTTCATTGCTTCATTGAAAAATTATACTCTCGGCACATGACGAGTTATAACTTGTCATTTTTGCAAATTTTAGTACTCCCAGAGATTTGAGACAGAATATTTATCTCCTGCTATTATTGTGTAAAAGATAAAAACAGAAAATAAAGATCAATTATTTGAATCAAGCAGTCTCAATACTACTTCGTTTTCCCCGTTGCAATTCGGTTGTTTTCAGTCACTCTAAAATTTATCTTTATTCGTTGTGAAAATTATGCGAAATCCTAGCGAAGAAAAAAATAACGTCATCACAGATGTGGAGAATACAAAAAACCATTGCTTCAAATATTTTTATTACATTGCAAAAGGATCGAAAAACATGCTGAGCAAAAGCAAAGTCTCGTGTGTATTTTAGAAATTGTCACCAATAACGAGCTGAATCCTCTGATTTGACAATTTTCTAAAACGTAATAAGGATGACATTTTCAAATTGATTATTGTTACTTTATTCGCGATCTACGAGTAAATTTTTTCTAGGTTCGAGCGAAATTACTAAAGCCAATAATTTTAACAGGCCCAACCAAACATGACTTAAGTAATATTACCAAAAATCACATTTAGTTCGACAAATCTCAGAGCAATGTTATTTATCCATTTTCTCGAACGAAGTTGCAATTGTCTCGATTTTTCTGTCAGAGGATGGAATGAAAAGAAATTAAAATACAATTGTTCGACTGGCAAAGTTTAATGTGCGAACAATTTTCCACTCAAGCCCACGTCAAAATGCGAGAAAAAATTTCACTTCTGAAAATCAACGTTCAAATATTCCAACATCTAACAATAAAACTGTTTTATAAAATCCACTTGACAGTCAAGCGCGCCAGTTAATTAGTGTGAATAATTTTCGACTAATTTGGAAAAAATGTTTCAAGCCTGCAGACCGTACTTGCCAATCTGCAAGAATGATAATAACAACTGAAAAATTCTATGACATTCTCCAGCTGCACGGAATTAGACAAGTTCCGGTTAGGAAGCTCCGAAGTTGGGGTGGCAGTTCAAAGTTTCCAACATCGAGCAGATATATATCGCGTCTCTCAGTCATTCCGGTAATTCAGTAACAAGGGAATATTACTTCCCTTTTAGTTTAGTAAGACTGTCTGAGCGAGAAGTAATCAAGTGGCTTTGTTTAAAATAGTTCAGTACCACTGTGTCGCATTCTCGATGCACAGTGCCCTAAAATATTAGACTCATTTCGCATTATTTGCCTCATATTATGGTTTGATATCATTCAACGAATCTTTTATTATTATACATAAATATATATGGGACATTCCACGAAAAAATCAAAGAGTCATCGACCTGACCTCCTCGGCTTCCGATGGTGAATGTATGTTTTATTATGTTTTGATCAAAAACGATGCCTCTAATTTTTCTACATTTTTCCGCCATTTTATAAAAATGTGGCGATGCGAAATATCATTGGCAAAAGGGTGGACATTTTTAAAATCTATGAAACTTTTTTGTAAAATCAGGTACTTGAAAACACATCTTTTCATCATGAATATACGTATATTTTGATTTTGTGTTTAAAAAAAAAAAAAAAAAAAACGAAACAATTCTTAGAATTTATTTTTAACGATAGTTTCTTGTAGTAAAAAATAAAATAAAAAATAACCCCGTTCTGATAAAATTCGATTTTCTTTTTTTCGTTTAAAACATTCGTTTGAATAAACTTTGATTATCGCGTTCAATCCAAATTGCAAGTCAAATCGATTAATAACCTTTTAAATATCACTTATTATTCTAACGATGTTGTATTAAAAGCAGAGGAATTATTAAGCAGTTCATCGCCGTCCACTGTCCGAAACATTAAAGGTAAGTGACAAAACTTTTTCCAGAAATTCATCACCGCTCAAGATGAGTGGTAAATTCGAAAAACTTTCAAAGAAGGAAAATTCAACATTGATCTAAGATAAATCGTGTTTAAGGATTCGTCTTAAAATTTAGCGTTAAATTGTGTTGCGAGTTGGTTTTTCTTCAAATAACAAATATTTGTATCCAATTTGTAAACAACCACCATCGATCGAATTTTCCAAATGTCGATCGTTGTGAACATCAGGCGTTCGTTTCAATTGTTAATCGTAATAACAAAGATGATGATAACGATCATGATGAAACCATTCCACAGATTGGCATGGATCGGATTTTAATAACATTAGCTACTCGCAGATTGGTGCATTTTTAGGCAGAATCGTAAAACGTCATTCCAATTATAGGAGAGAGCAGGTTTATGCCGGACAGTTTTACATTTCCAATATCCACGCTAATGTTACGGCGTGGATGATTGTGATCATGACGAGCGACTATCGATGACCGCATCCACACCCAGGCGTGATGTTATTACGGCCTGTTTCGGGTTCCTAACCCGTCGACTACGCACACTGAGAAAAATTTAATTTGTTATAGTAGCTAGAAAAATTCAGTAAAACAGGTATCGTTAAAAGAACTCTTTGAATATTTTTTGAATTACGAAAAACAGGGTACACGTAACCATTTTGCACTATTGTCGATCCTTTATTGGTAATTGCAACACAAAATCAGTTTGTTCGGCTTACTCTACTTCTTTAGTTAAATAATGCTTCAACATCAATTTATTCTTGCACAAGCGTTAAATTTTTGCAACAGTTGCAAGAACATATAGTAACAATGATGATAATGAGAAAGGATAGTAGGAGATACTAGACTTTCTGGTAACAGCTACAAAACTAATTTTCATTTTCTACCTAGAAATATATTTTTCGATTGTGGTAAAAAATGAAAATGGTTAAGGACTGAGCGGTAACAGGAACTAAAAATTTATCTCAGTACACACGTACAAAAAATAATGAGAAGTAAGAGGAACTTGTATTCAGGAGTTGAATGATTGCGTGTATCATTGATTTATTGCAAATGATGTTCAGAGTAGAATTAAAAAAAAAAATGTGAAGCAAGAAAAAGGGAAGAGAAGTAAATTTAGATGTCGGTGGAATGAAAGATGACTTTCAGAGAGTTTTTATGTGGGACGAAGGATACAAAGAATTGGCTGCAGTTTAGCGGTAGTGGAAGCATTCTGCTGATGCGGTATGGAAACCGAGGCAGCGAGGTGATGATAAGAAGAGGATGCAGGGTAAAAGGCAGCTGTAAGAGTGTGGAAAAGAATCCGAGGTCTGAAGGACGTAACACGACAACGCTTCAATGAAGAAAAAAACTAAAATGCATTTTCAAAGAACGCACTTCGATCTGTATGAATCTGTGGGAAAAGCGACAGTAATGTAAATGGTTAACGAAGTATAAGTAATATAAATTCTTACACCGAAAGAGGTAATTCCGAAGATACGTAAAGTTCCAGATTGTTCTAGAATTGTACTACATTGTTTCCAAACGATATTTGGCTTCAGTTAGACCCACGCTCTTTTTGATCGCTTTTCTGCGTTCCTGGGAGTCCAATTGGTCCAGAAAAGATCATACAAAACGATTCAGAGACTTGAGATTTTTCGCTCAAAGAAAAGTAAGGCTAAGAAAAGCCCTTTGGATTTTTGTTTTAGTGCATTTTCCGAGTTCATAGGGGTCCAGTTATTCAAAAATGGGTCATAGAAGTTGATTCCGAGGCGAAATGCTTTTTTGGTTAAAAAAGTTAAGCTAAAAGTAAGGAATTGTTTTGTTTTTTATTTATCCTTGATTATCATATGTAGTTGGATAAGTTTAGGGTCAGTTTGATCCCAGTGTGGCAGCAGTGTGATTCCAGATTGATGTGAAAGCGAAAGGTCAAGTTTCAATGATACTTTTATTGTGAATTAAGAGACATGTGCTTGACAGTAATATGTGATTTGAATCTTTTTTTGTATGAAGTGATTATATGCATGCATTTTTGATCAGAAGAGGTATACCACATTTTTAATGTTCTTAAAAAATTTTGCACCAAAGCTGCTGCTTCGAGGAATTATCATTATACTTCCATAATTTCCAAAAAAAAATAAATAAATAATTCTGCGACACAGCGGCCCCCTCCAAAAAATTATAAAAAAAATATTGTATTTCTTTTTTTTTTCAATGACTCTGCATCCTTTAATTCTACCTGTATTGAATGAATCATTGATTATCTATCAATATATATGACAAGAAATCCTGTCCCATAATCATCCTTGCAACGGTATAATGATGTCCTTAACCCATTCCCATTTTTCCTTGCAGTCAAATTCCTTGAAAATGGGTAAATAAGGGTCCTCGAGGTCGTTGATTTCAAAAATGGAGTCAGATTTGAGATATTCAAATAATTCAAAATGGTGGATCTAATATGGCAGACCGAAAGTGGCAAAGTAATCGGAATAGTTCGAAAATGCATACCCAGGAGTTTCTTAGATCACTAAATACGTTTTCATCGACCCCGAAAACCCCCGAATGACAAATTACCATCGATTTGTATCAATTTTGATATTTTCAGTCCATCGTATTGGATCTGCCATCTTGAATTTTGAAATTTTCACGTCGGATTAGTCTTCAGCAGCCTCGAAAACCCAAAATTACCGAGTTCCACTTTGCTGTCCCCATAACCTTCCCACAATTACATTTATTATGTAAAAACAGGCATTTTCGACGCGTTGCTTATTTAAAGCACTGACTATATTCGCGGAATCATCATAATCCCTCTTAAAACATCAACATTCACATCTTAAAAGTCCAATTATGCAAAAAAAAATGACAGACATATATACAAAAATGTCAAAAATTGATTTGTAAATCTTGAAGTAACCGATTCAAAGAAGGTGTCTCATGTACGAAACGTTGTGCGGCAAAGGTTTAAGACCCCATTCCGACCGTTGGTTCACCGCGCCGAAAGTGATCGAGAAAAACTGAAGTAACAGTAATCTCTTCACCGTTAACGCGTAGCCACGTCGACGACTTGAAGAGGAGGCAGAGAAGCGATTGTTCCGAGTGCACGACTGTGCCTACGACGTTAACAAAGTACCGTGCGGAACATCCGGCGAATCAACGAAGAAAGAGACACTTCATTCAAAGCGAGTGGCGGCGAGCTGAAGAGGTCGGTACTAACCGCTTCGGGATTTCCTCACCTACTCGGATCGAGTGTATACGCATGTAACCGCGGAGCTTTTCACGACTGTGATAAATGTGCGCGACTAAAGGCGGGGCAACTGATCTCAGAAGAGTGAAAAAAGTGCCTCCTTGATTTGATAAGTGACTGTGAAACAGCGCTGCTGAAATTCGTCCTTGCACCATCGCCGTAACGAATAAGACTCGTACCATTATTATCTATTTCAATTCAACTCACCGGCTGCAACATACGAGTATATGAAAGAAAAACTAGCGGGACGGACAAAAAAAAAAAAAAGAAGGCATTGTGACGTCGTCGAGAATTTTAATTTTGAAATCGGAAGTTACATTAAAGATTTAAAAAGTCTCCGTTCTCTTCTAATTGAGCAGATACGTATTTAACATTTCTTTAGTTACTCAACGTACCGCAAAAACAAATAAAGTGTAAAAGAATTTAGATTGACAGTAATTAAGTCGCGTAACGAATGCGATGAAACTTTATCAATAGGCATTATCAATTTTATACCCATGTCAATTTACAAACGGATACCGTAGAAGATCGAAAAAGTTTGCGGGACAACTTCGATAAAACTTGATTTTTCACCCCACTTACCCGAATCGATTGAAATAGTTATTCCGGAATTTAGGATACGACACGTTTCACACAAATACATGGATGAGTTATAAAACGTGTTTTTTAGTTGAATACAATTATGTCCGATGAATAAATGTGAACTGTAGATATGTTTATTTATATGGACGTAATACTTGAACATAATTTTTGTAGTGAAATAATATTGAGATTTTGGGGGAAGGAACGGAAATTGTAAGAGATAAATTCAACGTTGAAACGCACCGCAAACAGAAATTGGCTACCAGCTAGCCCTACGCTTGAAAATTCGAACGGAGCTGAGAATCGGTGAAGAATTGAAAAACAAAATGTGTGAAGAATAGAATTTCAGAATGGTGGATGAAGTAGCGGTAGGACATATAATAATGTCCCGGAAGATTATACTCTCTCTCCAACACTTTTTACATTTCACTCTATTCCAAGAGCACAGAAGAGCAGAGCGGAGAGGAGGGATGCTGCTCACAATCAACCAGAATAGGGAAGACTTGACAGCCAACAGTCGAAAGTTGGGAACAGCAATTCTCATTCGTGATTTCTCCTTTAAATTTAATCCCCGATGATCTCCGCGCAGGTGGCATTATTTTCATTACAAATCACCAGGGCTCGGATTAATATGTAAATACATATTTTTTATTTAAATCATTTTCATTCCTTATTTGGTTTTCGACGTAAAGTATGATGTTTGGAACCAGAAGTGCAGTTTCTATTTTGCATATTTTAGTTTTTTAAGTCTACATTGTATGAATATGTTTTGTAATTTTTAATACATATTTATCAGAGCCCTACAATTGACCAAAAAAGTTGGCTTTTTCCTTTTCGACCTTGACCCATCCACGTTTGTCCGTACCTGTCGAGCGAAAGTAGGATATTCAGGATGTGCGAAGTTTTCGCAGCTGAAATTCAATTCTGACGCTCAAAATCCCATATGAAAATAAAGAACTGTGTTTGATTTTTAGTTTGTCAATTTGGTGTAAATTGATGGGGTTTTAAATCAAGTTGTACGTCACTACGAAAATAAGGTCAAGATTCATCCTATTTCTAATTCACGATATAGAAGCTACTGAAAATTCAGGATTTTCCCAACTTTCGCAATCTGTGAACGAATAATTTATCTGTACTCGAACGGTTGATTTAAACGAATCCGTTCCGATAACGGTGACGGGTTGATAGCTACTCTCCATTAAAGTTCCAAAATTGGAATAACGTATTCGTGATTCTGGCATCATCGCGGAGCACCTTTACAGACCTACCACTTATTCTCAGCAAGGGAAACAAATTCATTGATTTGCTTCGAAAATACTTTGCGTGTAAAAAGGTAGGTAACGTATTCCAAGCTGGTAAATAATTCAACAATGGTATGTATGGTGGGATGAGAGAATGAAAAAAAGGCTGAGGTCGAAGGGGCGCAGAGCAAGGGGAAGGAGGAAGAGAGTCTAATCTCAGTATCGGTATAATGGAGCCAAGCGAATGAAAGAGGAGGCGAAGAGTGCTGCATCGTTGAAATGATACGAGAGCAAAGAGCAAAAAAAAAAAAAAAACGAAAGAAAAAGAAAACTGGTGAGTGGGTGAGAAGAACGATGTTCGAGTTTAAAGCGAGAAGAGGAGAATGGCAGGGACCACCTATCGCCTGGCATCAGGCCTTTAGTCTTTTTGCAAGAATTCCCCCCCCCCCCCTGGCACCACCGCGTCTACCATTGTTGCTCCTGTCACTTTCGCTGCGAAAACTGCAAACGGTGATAAAGTGAAAAAATCAACCCCGGACTTTTTTGTATACATATATAAGAGGAATAGATTGAATATATCGGCATATCTCAGTCGGTAAGTAGCACGATTTAGGTTTTAGTAACTTACTGGAACTGGGAAAATTTTAGGGAAATCGGGTCTCAGATCCTGGTGAAAATTCGTGGCCAGCCTGATAAGAGGTAAATGTGAAATCTAGCGCGCTGGTTGTGAGTAACCTACTGCGCAGATCCAAAACAATTGATTTCTATTGGTCAGCCAAATCGTACCACGCGCAATATTTTCGCCTGCGAAGAAGTGGTGCCAACTTACTCGGAACGGGGTACGAGATGTTGAACTCTCTCGTATCAATTAGTGATGAATTGAAATTATCTTGGTATGATGACGCCTTGCGAGCGTCAGTCATCAGTCCGTTAGCAGTAAAAGTTTGACAAACCCTTTTCCTAATCAAAAGTCACTGTAAAAAGCTCGAAAAGTTGTCAAGGACTCTACGAATAAACTTGAGTTTTTAAACCTTGAGTTAATTATGCAAGCTACTAACATCGGAAACCCATATTTTTCGTACCAATAATTCAATTTTCCGAAACCTTCTGAGCAGCCCCTTTCTTTACTTTCTGCGTAAATCCCATGATTTCCCGAAGTTTCAGGCGTTTCTGTCGCACAGAAAAAGAGAATAACTGTAGAATAAGATACGTAAAATTTTTCCACAAAATTTGAATGTTGGAAACTCCCCTTAAATTTCTTATTATCGAAACGTGTGAAGGGCTGCCACTAGATATCCCCGATCACGAGACGTTCCAGCGAAAAAGCAAAGCTTGCAACTGTAAGTTCGAATACGAATCGAAGTCTGGATAATCCAGCGTTCGTTTAAAATTACGCAGATCTATGGTATTCTACAACTCTTAGCAATTATTTGCCAAAAAGAAGGCTGATTTTTTCTGCAAATGCCTTGAACCGGTATTTCTGAGACACCGGCTTGTCCATCGATCTACGCGACTCACCCAATAAAGCGCATGGATGATATTCGCATTTCAGAAAGCACCCTGGTTAGGTATACAAAGAGAAACTCGTCTGCGCGATGGGATGTATAGCGAAGGAAGGAAACGGTGGACCGTTGGACCCGCCTTGGAACATAAGGGTAAAATTATGCCAAAGTGGTAAAAGGGTACGGAATTCTATTAGGCTTGTCTCGTTCCGGTACCTACATTAAATCCACGTAAATTGGTATATGAACGAAGCATCTATCCCACGGCGTGTACCTCCTACCTTCTACGACCATGTAACCGTCCTGCGATTCACGTACAACCCCCATGCATACGCCTGCAAAATTACGCAGGTACGTATGGGGCATTCCACGCCAACTCAGGAAACGGTTGACCGTAACATTTTTTCATTAGTACGACCCCTGAAAAGCTTCTAAAAAAATTATTTTCATTTTTTTAGTCACTCGTCTGTAACCTTACGATTTTTTAAACCCAAATTGACTTTTATGAAACAAGAAGAAAACATATTTTGTTTTCCGAAATGAATGGGACCTCGTTTTTTACTGTTTCTTTTTTTTTTTCTTTACAACATTTCTTATATTTTTTTTTTTTTTGAATCGTTTCTTCTATTTTCATACCTGTTAAAAGTCTATCACGATACATAACGCATCGCCGATTTGATTGCTGATTTTTTTTTAATTGCTTCAAGATTATACAAGATTTTTATCAGGTACGAGAATAGAAGAAACGGTTAAAAAGATAGAAAAAAACCAGGTCCCACTCCGAATCTTGCGTGGAAACGTTTCATTTCGGGAAACAAATATACTTTAATATTTTTGATTCATAAAAATCAATTTCAGTGTTTTTAAGATAGATTTAAAAAATCACAGGGTAAAGACGAGCGATTGAAAAAATGTGGAAATTCTTGAGTAGCCTTTAGAGGTTGTACTGTCGCAGGAAAAATCCTTCGTGAAGTTAAAAAACGTCGTGATCGACCGTTTACTGAGTTGTCATGGAATGCCCCCTATACATGTGTTCGTGGGTCGTTGTACACACGCTACGTGGATGATACCAACTCTTGAATAAACGTGTTTTGTGGTACGTGTATATTATATGGGGAATTGAATGCGGTTTCACTCGGCACTGGAGTTTATGAATTCACTCTAGATTATGAGTTGATTAATTATTTCACCTACGAGTCATTCTATGTCAAACGGTACACTCTCGAAGCCGTAAACTTTTCAGATTCTATTAATGAACGTGAATAATATATTGTCTTTGATCCCAGAGAATTTCCTTAATTTTCTCTACAATTTGAGTGTCAGTATTTCGGGGTCGAAAATTTCGGCAAAACAGTCGCGCACAATGGTCTTCAAGTGCTCATATTTCCGGACCTATTCATCGTAGAGGGTCCGGACGGGACTAATTTTAAAGCTAATAAAAATTCACTCCAGAACAGGTATATCAATCATACTTTCCCTCGGAATGGAACATGCTTTTCAATTGCTATAAATATTCAAATGGATTTTTCAACATAATCACCGCGACCTAAAATTCGGAAAAAATATTATCTTATTCCTCGGCCAGTTTTCAACGGAACCTAAAATTTTTATCATGGAGTACAATGTCATGTATATGAACAAATGTGGAACCCGAAAATACGTGCTGCACGCCTTTACATGGTTGTGAGTATTGAAGTGAGAAAACTATACGTCTCGTTTTTTATTTTTTTGTTTTTGTTTTTCAATTTTATACAAAAACTGTAATCGTGTCAGGTTTTTGGTCGTTGAAATGGATCTATTCAGCTTCAATACTCTGCCATCATGAATGTGCTACGCAGTTGGAAAAGAATTATAAGCAATTTGACAGTTTTATTGTAATTGCAAAGAGTATTCCTCCTCAACGTCATTGAAAACATTTTTTTTATTTGGCTAAGTACTCAACGCTACGCAACTTCCGTTTTATTTTCAAGCAACTAGACCGAAACGAAAGGGAATGTTTAAGTAATTTCCAAAAATTGCTTCAAATATTTGTCAGTTTTTACGTATCTCCTACCATTTCCAAGAATTATCTGTAAATTTTCAAAAATTCAGTTTACCTGATTTTAGAATAATTACTTTACTCAATCAAGCAACAAGGTTACTTGTGGCATAAACTATAATTCGTTTTTCTCACTGGCAATCCTTGAAGTGCTAAGGTGAACCATAAAATTGCAATAAAATTGGGAGTGGTGATCGTCTCAGGCTCGATGCAACCGCACGGAATCTCTTACAGTATAATATTATATATCTATGAGAGAGTCCTAGAATTGTAAGCACGTCGATTCGCGTGTGTTTGGTTTCTGTTATAATTCCCCCAGAGATCTAGTCCCGCCGGAATGCCAAGTACAAATTGTTCTCAATTGTATCAATTTTCCACTTCAATTTTGAGTACGGTGCGAACGAGAAGAAGAAATCCATAACTTCGGTACTTTCACCGATTTACTGTCGGGAAGAAACGGAGAAAATTGACTGGCCTGAATTGAGCTGCCCTAGAACTTTCCAATATTCCTGTATTCTTTGCGAAAATAAGAATTTTTAGACAAAAACAAATACGATTTTACAAACAATACATTTTGCTCAAAATCTGATCAGTTCTAAGTCAAACGAAACCAGGGCGATGGATCAAGTTTCATCTACATAATTCCATCCGTTTCCGAATTATTTTTAGTCTAAGAATTTTATACAGTGTTTCAAATAATATCGCAGCAGTTGGTGCAATATAGAGACGCGAGAAGTTAAAAATATGATAATTCCAACAATTCGACGGTGCATTGAACAGAACAAATAGTTTGCTTAAAGTTTTTGATAAAACGCCTGATTCTTGTCCACTTGGAACATAACTCTATCCATAAATATGGTTTATCTGGTATGCAATTTGGTGAATAAAAAAATTCACAGCGAATTTAGTTGAAAAGAACAAAATAAACTTTATTTATTTATATTTTATATAATATATTTTTACAAAAATTGATACTTACGAGGCCAAGTTTACTTAATTACTGATCTAGCTCCGCGGTAAATGCAGTAAAACATTCAAGGCTATATACAGACACCGACTAAGATACGAACTGAAATATTTTAAAAAATTCAAACGATTTGAAAGTGTGCCACTAAAAATTTCCTCTCGACTCGATTCGCTGTTCTACCAGAATTCGGGATCCGTATAGTAATTGTTTCAAAATGTGAACACTAACTATCGCGTTGCAATCGCAAGTGTTTAGACATTTTTAACGGTTTCTAGGAATATCACCATTGTATTATCCGTATACTCGCTTTCCTACTCACAACCGATTTTCATCCGAATCACTCAAGCAGTATTCCGAAAAAATCCATAAAAAATTTATGTTTAAATAATTAAAGTTGAAAAATTAACTCGACAACGCAACATGCTATTCTAATCACTTTTTTGTGAATCTATTGATATTTTTTTCAACCACATTCGAACACTACATTTGAATAGGTTAAAAAATTCTTTCTCTGTATGTATAACAATATCCTTTTGTCGTGTCACAATTACACTCACAAATTTACACACATGTTTGAAAATTCTCGGAAAAGTGTTTAGGGGGTGCCCTGGTCGATTTCGACGTTGACGTATATATCTCAAACGCAAAAAATGGGTTCAACAGCCCCATTCTATACGCAATTGTGAACAAAAACACTCTAACACAGTTTCATTTGATGCATAAATAAAGAAATGGCATGGATTCTACAAAAGCGCGATAGTAAATTCGTAGAATTAAGGCCGTTGCTTTGTTTTTGCGACAAATGAAAATGCTTTGGAGTACTTTTGTTCAGAATTGAGTATGAAAATGGGGCTATCAAGCTCTTTTTTGCGTTTGAGTTACGTGGACTTCGATGTCTGGAGATCTGTACGTTAACGTCGAAATCGACCGGAGCACCCCCTTGAAAAGACGTTGCCAGGTTGAAAAGAAATTATTTTTTTCCTTCGACGGCAAATTCAATGTACACTTCGCTTTGCGATCTGTATTATATGAAAACGATAAAGAATAGCAATGTGGCAATGTCACAGTGTTCGCAGAGTTTGCATATAGCAAAAAAATACCGTGAAAAGTAAAGCGAAAACGACAAAGAGGATAAAAAGTGAAGCTCAGTTTTATCGCGCAGATATCCCAACCGTATATACGTATATAGCAGGTAGGAATATGTAAATAAAGCTGGGAAGTGTAAGGGCGAATCTGCGCGCGTGAAAAGATGGGAGGAGCAGGGTGTCGGTGGATCGGTGTGGAAAGAACGAAGGAAAGGAATTGGATAAAGGAGACAGGGTTTCGCAGTAGAGGAAAGCGAATATTGAGGAAGGTCCTTGCTACTCGCAGTGACTTTATCCTTGCCGTTTATAGAGCAACGCCTCATGGACTGACGGGTCGGTGCCATGGTGCAGTCATTTACGAGGACATTCGATGGGTCGTAAAGTTGGGTCGGGCGGAGAGTCACTGAAACACGACGAAGACGTATTCCGTTATATCTTTGCCGCAGCGCTCCGGGGCGAAGAAGTAAAGATAAAAAGAAAGCAAAGAAGAATAAAGAAAAGCGCCGCTGACGATTTGCATTCGAATCAACGAATCATGCGATTGGATTGGATTTCCGCAGTCGAGGGATTCCCCGCGTTCAAACGAGGCTCGAGCGAACTGTTTCCCGCTACAACTTCGATCCTTTCGAAACGGCCGGTCTTGAGACGACAAATCGATTCGAGCCACTCCGCCCTTCATGACCAGGCCTCAAAACGGCGATGGGACCGTTTCTGCTGTACGGAGACGTATATATTTTCGAATTCTGCCCATGAGAACAAGCGAGTTGGAAACGAAGAGGGATCCGGTTTAGGATAATCTGGCTGTGCATAGAAATCAAGGTAAGAATGTGGAACGCCAGTTCTGGAGAGACTCGAGGCTGCATGTTTCTTTACCGACGTTCACATGTGCTGTTCAAACGACCTGGTCTTATCCCATTTCAGATAATATCGACAGTTGTATTTATGTAAGCTTTGAACATGACGAGGTAAAAGAGTTCCAGCGTCACATCGATTGAGAGATTGTTAACGGAAAAAATGCAATAGCGATAGAAAGCTTGTGAAAGATGCGTCTTTTTCATATTTTTTGGCACTTCGTTTTCGAAATATTACAAACTAAATGATCAAGCGAATTGAATGACTTTGTATTATTTAAAATTATTATGAATTGTTATTGACATTTTGAAATACCAAAGGATTTATAATCATAGAGAAGGCATTTAGCGATAACTATCGTATCGAATGTTTATGACAATTAAGTTACTGTGACTAAACAATAAAAAAATTTAATAATTACGTTACAAACTGGTATTAAGGAATTCAATATACAACCGCAGCACTTTGATATTTTCAAAAACTGTTTCACAGCATGTAGAGAAAACATTTTTTGATTTAGAAAAATTTGATTTGCTTAACCATTTTGTAGTTGAATCAAACTATTGTGGCAATTACTAATTAAAATACTAATTACTATTATTTGTTTTGGAAGTTATTGAATTGATCGTGGTGTTTTTATTTATTTTCTTTTTCATTGGATCAAAAGTTTTTCATTAAATGAGACACACATTTTTCCTCTGTTAGCTGAAATACTTATCCATCAGTTCAGGTATAACCTGTTCTTGGACACGCATGCGAATTTGCTGCGCACGTTGATAATCCATCAACATCACGCAAAAATCCTGTCTTCTGCATCCCGCGTGTTGTGTCTAGTGGCTCAATCGTCCCGAACAACACGAGTGTTGAAATCCAATTATTGAGGTAGAGTGAAAAAATACCGTTAAAACCTCTGCCGAGAACATTTACGAATATTGTTCGAAAAATTCTAAGAATAACTCTACAGCCGAAGGAATGGTCTCAACGAGATTGATCCAACGATGAGTTAATTACCGTTACTGTACCTTAATTTTTCAAAGGAAAATTGATAAGCAGTTATATTTTATTTTGATGATATAGGCGTGTAGACTCCAATAAGAAGTCAGTAAATAACGCATACGCATAAATTCGCGATGGGGAAATGATTCATTACAGCCATCTGAGCAGATTTGGTTAATTCGACCTCAGGTAAATAATTACCACACGAGCTCAGTAGAAACGTTTTCATGCCTGCCAAATCGCAGATCATGCAGCCTTTAATTCTGCCATGCCGTTATGTGTGTCGGTCGAGTAATTAATTTTCCATTTCTCTTCTACCTCGGTATATTTTCACCGTCACGTTCACATCGGAGCGATGAAACTTTATATTCAAAACAAATTAACCCGGCGTGGGTCGCTTGAAATTCGGCCAACTGAATTATACGAATAATTCTTGCCCTGCGCACACTCTGTAATCAAATAAACTCTACCTTCCCACCGCAACGCAATCGCAGGGTCAATTCATAATTCACTATTCTGCATCTGAGAGACGGCATTGATTATTTACCTTCGTTATACGTGTGGTCAAGTACACCATCTATTTGGATTGACGTGAAATGAGTTGAGAAGAAAGGAATCGATCAAACCAAAGTAAACCGTGTATTCTTTTCTCTTTTATTATAGTTTTTATACTTAGCGGTATGATTAAAATACATTACACGTTTCTCTGCATCGTATTATGCCTATTACTACTAATCACAATAACCAGTTATGATTATTTTTTACCTTCTATCCAATATTCTACATGTAACATTGTAACAAGAAACAACGAGGCTAAAAAAAAAATCGCCATCATACAGCAGCTCAAGTTTGTAAAAAATAAAAGGCCTCTGTTTACATATTTTCCTTTTCTTTATTCTGACAGTCAGAAACCACTGCGCATCGTTATAATAAATCCTCGTGAATCGCCATATTTTTTCAATTCCCAGACACGATTTTTCTCTCCTCGTCCTGTAGCGGGTAGAAACCATTTTTATTTTCTTCTCCTAAGCTCTCCGGGCGTATATGCCACATACATTCATACCTATATTATGTAGGCACTTGCGTACCTCTGCACATACAATATCCAAAAAGGTTCACAGCGCGATTCAACTCTACACTCTTCTTTTTATTCTTAATTCCCCTGTACTTCCGTCACACCTCGCATTGCTGGTAACTAACGATAATTTGTAGCAAGCACTTGACTACGAATGTGTTCATCAACAAGAGTTTAGAGCCAATGAGATAAGGAGAGGTATACACTTGGTTCGATAAATCTGTGACAAGAAGCAATGTTTCTTCATTCACATTAACAAACTAAACAAGACTCAGACTCCTTACAGAATTTTGTAAGATTCTTTGCCAGTTTTTCCAGAGTAATTCCACTTTTTTTTCGATACATTCAAATGCTCGTGGATTAATTTTGAACTTATGATATTATAATATCCACAAATAGTGAAAGTATAGGTAGCCTGTGATAATACATAGCTAGCATATGATATGATACGTTTCTCGTAACTTGAAATAGCCTGTAGCATAAGTACACCAACACAGAATGTGCTTTTAACGAGTGCAATAAGCTGGACTACGTTTTTTTTGCTTTTATAATCGTGCCTTTTATAAAATAATGACGCCGCTTACTGTTCCGAGGAATCTCGTCTCATTAGTAGCATCCTTATCAGCCCGTACAGTGTATTGGCTGGATACTATAATATACATAACCTAACCTAACATCCTACGCTTTGCTGAAAAGATGAGAAAACATGCGACGTGTGTAATTATAAAAATCGAAAAATTTTGAAAATAATGGAACGAGGCTATTACGTGTAAGTCTAAGCGATCTTCTGCACAGTGGCGGACTGGAGGGGGGGGCCTAAGAGGCCACCAAATCTCGAGAAATCCTTTCTCATTAAATGAGAAGGATGGCCAAAATATGTTCGGCAAGTAAAAGGCAGTTTGGAATTGGAGGCACCAATGCAAAATATAAACGTAGATAGGTACATTTGGGGACAATGAATCTGAGACGGCTAATTTTTTACACTAGACAGTCATGTTGGCAACACAGAAAAACCTACAGCGCCATAGTGGGCCGAGCTCGAAACTAACTCAATCTTAACAAACGTAACATAACCCATGACCGTCGAATCTTTTGACACGCTTGGCGTTTCATATCATCTCTAAAATTATTCCCAGGTATCACTGATCATCGAACGCTGTTTGACGTCAAACAAAATGACGGCAAGACGTGTCAAAAACGGTTCAATCTACACGATTTCACTTTGGAGGAGTCAATATTCAGTCAATTGAGATGTTCCTACTTAGAAGGTTATGCGCACGGCTCACTTCAAAATGAATGAGGATTGAAATGCAGCTGATTCACGGTACCAGTGTAACGAGGAATCCCAAGAGAGAGTTGCAGTTCGCATTCATGCAATTCAATTACTCAATCGGCATGGGATTTATTACTATGCATGTGCAGCCGAGGCGTGAAAGGCGCTCGGGATCACAGGCGATAAATATAATCTAAAGGTAGAGTCTGGAAGCGTCTTGGCATTGCACAAAGTCGCCGCAGCTAACGCGTAAATATCGCCTGCAATATGGTTACTTATTAAAACCGTGACTAACTCGACTCGTGGGAGACGTTCAGCCTTTCTAGACCCGAGAAAACGCTACACTAGATCCTAGGAAATTTATCGAAAACGAACACCTGCTACAGCAATGCAGGGTATTCTTTATAGCCCGTAATCCAATGGACGTTGTAAATGTATAATTCTAATTTACGAAGTCATTAGAGCAATTACATGGTTGCATGCCGAGAAAAAAGGAATTCTTTAAAGATCATAAACTAATAATTCCGTTTACTTATACGAAACGAACATGGTGTATGTTATTCTAAAATAAATTCATTTAGATCGGTGAATTCTCAACAAGTTCCAATGCATCGGGCTGTTTTCTCAACGCAAAGAACTTGATATTTATTTAACTGCAAATAGATAAACACTTTGTTTGATATTTGCTTACTAATTGTTGCAATTTTAATCCCCCCTCCCCCTTATAGTCTTTTTTTCGTTTCTTGACACGCGATTGGATGTACATACTTGTAAGACGGAACAATTATTGGCCGTTTGAGCCACCCTGACACATGTTGTTGAGAACTATTAAATGAGAACCTGAATCAGTTTACTTCGACAAACTAAAATGGAATTCAGAATCAGATATGAATCCAATATTTTTTCAATAAACAGAAAAAATCCGTATTGCGCTACCCCCAACAACTTCAGAATCAATCATCAAGTTCAAATATCATCAAATCTGAGCAATTTTGTCTCGAATAAAAATCTAAAACTATCGAAGAAGCGTCCAGCGGGCCTTGGCAACTTGAAGAAAACGTCAAAAAGTTCTCTGATGTTTTTTACTGTGATTGCTAATTTCATAGCTCAATTCATACGTCGACGATTAATGGTTTAGAATCGGCTTCAATATTCAAGGCCTTATTCCTACACCTAATTCCATATAATAGATATACTATCGTTCACACGATGCCTTCGGTAAACATAGAAGCAGTGATTAGCGATAACGAAAACGGGATGGGAAACAAGGCTCTTGCGATGATGGTGGAAGCCTGGATCCTCTGATTAGTGCAGCAGGTACGTCTGCTCATCGCCAAAAACGGTAAGTGAAATCACAAGCCGAGATAATCCAGTCAAAAAAGGTCTAAATTAAACATACGCATGATATTTGGGAACTCGAATCTGAAGTCATTTTTGAGCTGCATAGCCGGCGTTTCGAGAAAACAACAAAATATAACGTTTTTTGCGTTTTCCTCAAAAACTGCAATCGATTGTAACAGAAAAATAGGATAATCGTATCTAACTCAACGTCAGAGTCGAAATCCCTAATTATAAGGTATCCGCGGTTAATAAATAGCTTCCGAGTCACTTAAAGTCATTCAAATATTACGCGCCATTACGCCATATTGACTCGAGACGAATAGGGTACAGACATTCAAATTCAGACTAGCGCGCAGGCGTCAAATTGTCGAGCGAATTATCGATCCAAGCCACGTGCGGCAGGAGCCGGCACAACCACTCTTGCATCAACCCCCGTATATAGTACATAGTTTTGTAGTTTGACTCTTGTGTCAACTTTCGCTCGTAATATTTCGTTATAATAATTTGGCTTCTATGTCAGCCTCAGTGGGTAGCGTTCGCGTGATTTGACTCTTGTGTCAACCCCGTGCCTATTACACGATTTTGTAATTCGACTTTTGTGTCGACCTTTGTCCGTGACAATTACATAGTTTGACTCTTGTGTCAACTAGTGCGTAGTATTTTCTTGTAATTTGACTGTGGAATCAATTCCATCGTTATTGCGAGAGTCGGATTTCGACAACGATTTGTAAGTACAAATAAACTTGTATATTCTGTCCAATTCTTTCTTCTATGCTCTTGGAAATTTGGATTCTCCCTTCCTCGGGTCCCCGAATGAACTCCCTTGCGAATAGAGTCTATAAATAAAACTATTATTGTTATTTGTTAGCCAACTGAGCTTAGCCGTTATTCCGTTTTCGTTAATTTTGATAATTAACTGGCGCCCAACATAATATAATAAAATTGTCTGAGCCTCGACAGCACTTGACCCAGGCCGCGTCGAGTAGAAGCAATTCAAAATAAAATATAGTTCAGTATAAATCGTCAATAATCTTGATAAATTGTTAAACAAATAGAAGGGAGTGAGTTGCTTCTGTCTCACGATAGATGAAAAATGACTCGACGATCGCGTGGAGCGGAAAATTCTACACAAATTATGTCCTCATATGTCGAAACGGGAGTAGGATTAACAAATTAAGAAAACAGAAATTCTACTTATCGACGGTATCTGGGGAATTTTAGTGAAATAGTTTCTTTTTTTTTTAATATGTTAATCCGACTCCGTTTCTGTCACGCGGGAACATAATTCGATGTAGAATTTTCTACTCTGCACGATGGGCAAGTTATGCTTCATCAATCGGTAGCAGTTTTTGAAGAAAATGCAAGAAACGTCAAATTTTGCTGTTTTCTGAGAACGCTGGCTACGCGAATCAAAAATAACTCCACATTCGAGTTCCCGATAGAAAAAATCCCGAAACACAAAAATGCAGCCATGTCCCGAACATTTTTAATTCAGACCTACATATTTTGACTGAACGAAAAAAAACCGTAATGGGACTGCCTTCTGCACCCGTTGACCCAGCTGCAGACAATGCGATAAAGCAACGGCGGTGGTTTTGCCGCAGTATCAACATGTATATCTAAACCAAGCGTAAACAGGAACTGATATTTTACGGGGGTATGAATCACCGACGCCCAACTCTTGTGTGTTCCGCACGGAGGCTGACGGTGCTCGGTAACGGATACACAGCAGTCAGACACAATGGCGATGCGCGTTTCTAGATTTTCCCGTTGTCCGCGTTATTACAGTTGTACAGTGTCGACGCTGTTGTTACAGTTCTGCGCGGCAATTTGTCTTCGTTGTCACGTATAGAAAACTCTGTAAAACCCGGGTATTCCGGTCCACTGTGACTTGTTCCATTGAGACAAATCGACCATTCAGCGTCGTAGATACCTTTTTTATGCACGCGTACTTCGCATTTGGGAGAATAGTAACAGTCACGATAGTGAGCGGTAGAACGCGATAAGACACGGCTAAACCGATTGAAAGTAAATTAGGCTCTAATTGTACCGATCGATTGAACCTCTACCTTCCGATAGAGAACGATCACCTAGGAATTAATGGCCCATAGTTTACTTTTACTCTTATCGGATTCTATCGCACTTGCATTATTATACCGTGGATCGGCTTCTACAGAAGCGGTAACCTCATAACACGAAAGAATCGTAACGGATGCATATTGAAAATGACGTAGATGACGTCTAAAAATAACGTACGCATCTGAACATTGTTATTTTTACCATTTTCTCAGTTTACCTTTCAAGTATATAACGATAGCTCCTAATAAAATTCACCTAAGTTTAAAGAGACTGATTATAAAAGACTTAACTTTGGGGTGACGACTATAATTCAAGTAACTCTAAGGACCCCGATGATAAAACAGTTAACTCATGTGTGCAATCATAGAAGATAATTGTTTTATCATCGGGGTTCGTGGCGTTACTTGGATTATAATTGTCACGCCAAGGTTAGGTCTTTTATAATCAACCCCTCTAAAGTTGAGTGAAGTTTATTAGAGACCATCGATTAGTGACTGGAAAAAGAAGCTCCCAGAGTAGTGAAATTCTGGCCTGATTCAAAGGTTTTTCTCCATTGATCAACGGACTTAAAATCAACGATTAGAAGATTCGCACATCAAAACTAGAAACAAATGATAGTTATAGGTACAGTTGTCGTAGCTTTAGTGTAGGCTTATTTTCCGTTCATCACAACGCAAGAATCTGGTGTGAGAAACAATTTATCGACATTGAAAAGTACCCTCGCACGAAAAATATCGCAAGCACGATATGCTCCGCGTAACGAAGTGAATTCAATAGATTGCAGGTCGGTATAGAATGTTGTAGAGATTTGCACGCTGACAATGATCCATCGGCGCCCCGTGACCTGGTCGACCCCACAATCTTCTCCAGGTGTCATAATGCCTCCGACAATTCTCTTGCTCCCAACGCTGCTCCTCCTGGAACAATCGTCGATGCATGAAGGATTGTCAGCTCATAGTATTAATGCTTAACCCTTTCAGTCACACATTTTTTCGCTAAACATTTTGGCCTGAATTTTATTACTCGGGGGAATTTTGGGGCCGCTGATCACGAATCTGAAGTCAGAGTTTGGATATATCGCTATATTGGATCCGCCATTTTGGATTTAGACATTATCAAATTCTGAATTCAGATTTGTGATCAGCGACCCCAAAATCCCACCGTGTAACAAATTTCAGGCCAAAATATTGAGTAAACAAAATGTATGACTTTTACATCATGTGTAACTTATGTCCCTTCAAATTGGTCTAACATTTTCAACGCAAATTTCGTTCGTCTTTTACCATTGTATGCAACTCGGTGAACAACATAACCTAAATTGAAAAGGAGTAACTCTTAAGAATTGCATAGCTATTATTTTTTTAAATCTTTTTCTACATGGTCGACATTTAACATCAATTGAGAAGGTTGGTGAGTCAGGAGTTGATACTTTTTCGATTAGATTATTACGAGATAGTCGCACACATCGAAGCTTCATCAAATTTCCATGCTCGTAAGCTTCAAATATTGTAAGTATCGAATTTAGCCTATTCTTTCGCGAGTTTTGCGTTGAAAAAAATATGAATACTTCAAAAAAAACAAACTCCAATATCAAGATAAAGAATGGCGTGAAGAAAGTTGTGTCCGAATTCAAGGCGAATAACTTGAAAGCTCCTCCTTTGAGAATGTACACCGTTTTGTAACACCAGATTCCGAGAAAACCGTTAAAAAAAATTTTCTTCAATAAAAATAACGTTTCAAAATTTATTTTCAGTTCTTTACGAGTGCTTTGATTTTACATAAAAATATCAGACCGACTAGCGTATTTTAACCATTGAAAAGAAAATCGCGAAAATCAGATGGTTTTCGTCCCGTTACAATAGCATGGTCCGTTAACCCTGATTGGTCACTTGGGGTGAATATCACCCCTCACATTTTTCAAAATCCTCGTACAGTCCCTTAGTACCATAACTTCACCGCTGTTTTACAATATTTAAACAGTAAATTTTCGTTAGGGAAACTGAAAGAACTTTTCGTACGATCCTTAAACAATACCCAAATATTTTTTTTAGATTTATAAAACTCATTGTTGAAGCAGGATATCACATTTTTAGAACTGGGGTGATCTTCACCCTCTGTGACCGTTATGCGATTCTACTGAGGTTTGACCAATTAGGGTTAAGGGTATATGAAATAAAAAATCGATATCTAACCTATCTTGTCGAGAACTTTAGTATATTTATTCTTGAATTTTTAGAAAAATCATTGTAGCTTACTGGTATACGAATTTGATAAATTCCTCATATTATCGTAATCAAATTGACGACAAGGTATTGAATTTCAACTCACTTCTAGCATTCGCTTGCGGGAGAATTTCACGCAATACACTTACCACGACACGTTCTCGTTTCCTGTGGATTTGCTGAGCTAAATCAGCGACGTACTCGCGACTTCCAGTGCCAAAAGACCTCAAAGCTCTCAAACTGAAACAGCAAGAATGTCGTGTAAGGATTTCAGGATTTCACGAACAGTTACGGCCATTATACAACGCAGAATGTAAATGTGCCGATTAAACGTGAAAGGGGATCAATTAATGATTCCACGAGTACTTATTACATACAGGTATAAACGTGCTGTCCACGATCATTCCACTAACTGGTCACAAAATCAAAAGACTCGCTGCATTTCCGGGTGTCCTTTCCGATCGCCACGGTAACAAATACAAAAAGCTCTGCATCGCGCTATAACTTTTTTTCAACAGGTGCATTGAGAAAAATTTCATTTTTTATAGTAACTAGAAACATTCGGTAAAGCAGGTATCATTGAAAAACTCTGTTTGGATATTGTTGGAATTACGAAAAACGAGGTACACGTAACCATTTTGAGCTATTGTCGATACTTTTTTGGTAATTGCAACGCAAAATCAATTTTTTTTGGTTTACTCTACTTTTTTTTAGTTAGATAAGGCTTTAACATCAATTTATTGTTGCACAAGCATTAAATTTTCGCAACAGTTACAAGAAAATATAGTAACGGTGAGAGTAATGAGAGAGAATAATAACGGATACTAGACTTTCCGGTAACAGCTAGAAAACTAATTTTCATTTTACACCTAGAACTATATTTTTCGATTGTGGTACAAAATGAAAATAGTTGAGGACCGAGCGGTAACCGAAACTAAAAGTTACTCTCAGTGTGCTTGAAATAGGCTCTTATTCTTGCATGTTAAGTGGATGGAAAATTTATTTTTGCCTCTTATGGAAGTAACAAGCAATAAAATGACACCGAATGAATTCGATTATCAATCATTGTTCTTATTATGATTACTTCGCATAAATAAAATCAATTATGAAACGTAATTATTTTATTTTGCCCTAAAATGCACAAAAAAAGGTATATACATGCACTCATTGAAAAAAGCGCGATGCGACAGGGGGGGGGAGGGCAATTACGAACAGCCCCCCTCCACCTCCCTTCGTTGCACATTGTACCATTACTGCTCAATTGACGCGAAGTGGAACTGCTGCAGTCGAGGGCGATGTGTGCCGGAGAAATTGAGAAACTCAATAACTTCCGCTGGTATACCTGTATGATCATTGCGGAACGGTTTCAGTTACTGCAAAACTGAATTATCCAATTTTCCATGTACGGAATACGATATCCAGCCGCGGGCTCTCAACGTCAGCTCGTGTAACAACGTATTTTGAATGTCCTTTTTATGCACATTCTATCTCTTCTCGTTTTGTTCGTTATATGCGGTATATGACGCAGTTGCAGATCCATTCTGCATTGTGAAAAATTACCGCTGACATTTATTACCGCGGCTCGTGGTGTTATGCAGATAGGGCAGAGACGAAATAGAGTATATTGTATTACACGTGCAGAAAGTGGGCGATTTCTGACGAGTGTAAAGTTTTGAGCGTGAGCCGCAAAGGCGAGTGCTGCAATCATATGAGTAATAGTGTGAACGCAGCAAGAGCCAAGGCAAGCGTTGTAAATTAACAGACGAAACAGATATCTTCCGTTCCCACACGTGACGCACGCTATTTTCTCCAACATCTGTGAAAGAAAGTTTAATTTGAGACGTGCCGAAGGTGCCATTGACACCGCTTGAATTAGCGCTCGTTAACTTACGCTCGATGAGACAATGCGCAAAATTAAGTTATCAGAAATTGCGCATGCGCTGAGAAAGCCCTAGTGCGTAAAGTTGAGAAATTCACTCAAGCGCATGCGTCAGCGTCGTTTTACCGTACTGTTCGGAAATGGAAAACTTTACGCACGCTTCACAGCTTCCCAAGCTTGTGTTGGAAAAAGATTGTTCTTAGACCACTCCGGTTCTATTTGAATAGATGAATCTGCAGTTGGACAATGTTTTTTGCTCATGACTAGGCTACAAGAAAATATCGCCACAAACAACTTGAGGATGTATCCGTCAGCGGTTTGATTCATATTTTTAATTTATCAAACAGATGTCTTTTACAAACAAAGAAGGACAAATGTTTTCACTGAAAAATCGTTCTTGAAATGAAATTCTTAAATACTATTATTGCTTCGTAGTTTCTGGTATTTCCACTGCTTGGGATCAAAACGTGAATAATCTTTTTCTTACTTGGTCATAGGAAATGCATAATTACCCTAAATGTTTCGAAATTAGAACTGAAAAACTACCCTTTCTACAAACATCAAATAATTCGGTATAAAAACGTTGATACACCCATTCTGTACGAGAAACTTTGAAACTCGCTGAGAGAAATGTATTAATTAATTAGAATGGGTAAAGATTTGTAAGAAACGAGATCTAAGTACAGTAATTCAAAAAGTCTGAGAATAAGGATATGGATGGATTTTTGCAATGCAAGAAATATGCCATTTGCAATTGCCGAATGGCCTGTTCGAAACAAAGAAAGAACGTAAAATTAAAACCAGTAGTTGCAAAAGAAAGCGCGCACTGTCAGCTATTGAAAATAACGTAAAGAATTTGATATCGAATTTTCTATACGTATCTGGTAAAAGTAGACGAATTCTTATTCTCTTGTAAATCTGCGTTGCGGTGTGTGCGGTAAATAAGCGTTAAATCGTTTGAAAAATGTGCGAAACAAGGCATCGGACGGAAGGAAGACGACAGAAGCAAGGGAAAAAGGATAGTAAAAAAAGACGACGGGACGGAAATCGTTCGCAAATCCGTAAACTTGGCTACTTTGCAATTCCAATCGAAATGGCGTCGGACCGTCGTCAAGTTGGCGCAAGGCCCCCAGCGTGATAAGATTACTTATTTATGAGGACGACTATTGGCTCTTCTTCCTTGATGGTCTAATCCGATTTGGATGATGTGATTTGTCGGATTGAGAATACCTCGGGAAGAGCGATCGCCTCGCGTTTATTCGCCAACTTCCCATCCTCGCCGTCACCCGACCCCTCGGCCACCGCCTCGTAAATCGTAGCCACTTCCGTTCGCTGTAATTAATTATAAGCCTCGCCGCAAACTCGGCACAAGTAGCGCCTCGACAGCCGGCGGCCCGAATCGTCGCGCCATGCACTTCCGGAATCCGGGGAAAATTTGTTAATTTTCGCCATGGTTGGGGTAAAGCGGACTCCCGACTCTCCGTAACTTCCTGCCCTCGGGTTGCTGACGACTCGGAGCTTCGCTCGCTACGACTGTGGTTCCCCGATAAATATCCCAAAATTGCTAAGCCATAGAAAATTGCGTATTGTGTTCTAAAAATTTTCAGGTATTAATACGATCGGGAAAAATCCTAAAACCACGACGCGGATCGATTGAATATACCATCAAAAGCGATTAAAGATCAAATCTCGTATCCGAAGGCTAAGATATCGGCATAGTTAGATCATTTGAATTAGACAAATAATCTGTATCAACTATACTTTGATAAATTAAAGCCGACGTACCGTCAAGTCGAAAAGTCGAGGAATATTCGCCTCGGAAAATGACAAACTCCCGTGACGATCTCGGAAATGGTTCGATAAAAAACTCTGAAACTCGCATGATTTAACAACCGATGAACATGAAAAAATCCCATGTCCCATTTCATCTAAACTTCCGGTTCAACTCTAAATAAATCGCTTTTCAATGTTTTACCGACAAATTTATAACGTTTCCTCTTTAGTACTTTTTCTAAGTGAATGATTAAGTTTTTTCAACTTCAATTTTTTTTTCACCCATTTTATTATTAGTTCCTGTCTACCGATGAACCTACACTTTTTCTTATTTGATGAAAAGTATCGCGAAAAAAACTTTTCTTAACGGTTTGTTTTCGAATAAATCCATTTCAATGTTTCGGGATCTACTTACTGTAGAGCTCGGCAACTACTCAGTTAATTATAACAACGAATAATCGTTCTTTTTATTAATTGACGAATCGTTTAATCAAAAGGAGAATTTATTGAAAGGGGCGATTGCTCGATTGATTGAAAAAAAAAAATTTGATTTAGTCGAGGATTAGCCGATTGATCGCGTTGCCCTAGAATGTAGGGTGTCGGAACGAATATAAATTGGCCTAAGAGAATCCTCAAATTTTATTACAAACAGGGGAAGTGTTACTCGACCAATTTATTTTTACTGCAAAGTTTACAAAATAAGCTCCTAAAAATCATAAATAAACATCAACTCATAACTAATAAAAGGCCATTGGACTGTAAACAAATGTATGCTTACGAGTCGCTTAAATACCATTATGATATTTTAAGAATACTTTTATCAATTTCAGTATTACCAGAAATAGAAGTATTATTATGCCAAAGATGTGCAAAATTGATACTAGTAGATGCAGTTATGTCAAGGCTGTTGCCGAATGAACTTAAAACGACAAACAAAAACATATACATGTCATAAAAATAAAATAAAGTCATGGATCTTAGAGAATCTCTAAGTCTAACCTTTGTTATTACATTGTTAATTTGTATTACTAAAAAAATTCGATAAAAATTTAGAACTATGTTCTCTGGATGATCACTATTATATACGTTTCGAAACTGTTATTTTTTTTCGTACAAATTTATTCTATCAGATTATAAGAGTTATATCAGAACTGCGAACAAGTATAACTAGCATAAGTATACTTCTGCAACGGTTTGCATTTGATGTTTTATACGCGAAAATGTAAACAATCCGATGAAAATAAATAAATAAATATTCTAAAATCGAAGAAAGAAGTTCAATTTACCGCTCCGAAGGGTGAAAAGTAAGCGAGGAATTAGCGCGGAAGAATTTTTTGCGAGTGCGGGAACGACCTACTTTGCGCACTCGTATCGTAATGTACTATTATATATAACGGGGAATTCATTGTCGCCACGGCGCGACGCTGGGATACTTTTTGGATTAGTCCTACGAACATGCAAACCGGACTGGAGGATTAAACCCGCGGTAAACGGGGGCGGCTTCCGTCCGGCGGGTCACGGAGTTGATTATCTCATGCAACACCCGCCTCCTCCCTCGAGTCCCATGGACGTCCTAATCACTCCCGCGTTGTTCGCTAACTCGGTACCAACCCACGAACCTACCGACTCTGGAACGAGGAAGGCACTGCCCCGAAGCCTCATGTGTCCGCATGCGACGTGCCGATTGCCCGATATCACCGGGATGACACGGGTTTCCCATTCCATTTTCTTATTTTTAAAAGGGAAAGGGAAATTGACCGGTAAGAATGGCAGCGTTGACGATAACGATAACGAACGATGGAAATTTGTTTGCTCTTTTGTCTCGAGAGTTCGCTCTGCGAAAGAAATTTGTTGTCAAGAAACGTGGGGGAAAACTTGAAAGTTCTAGTAACCTTTGGTTACCTCATCAATGGATTCTCGAATAAGGGTGCTTTACGTAATTTTGCATCGAGTGTCGCCCCGATGCTCAATATTACGTAAATTTTATTATGCCGCATGCTAAAAAAGCATGCCGAATATCGTTTCACTGTCTAAAGTCGATACGTGTGAAGTAGGAATGTGCGATTATAGTCTGTTTAAAGGGGATGGGTGGGGAAGGGTCCGGTATAAGTTTCATCCCTTGCAAGATTGATGCTAGAAAATGAATGATGTTTTCAATCAAATCATTTTCAAAGGCCTTTTGATATTATTATTTTTGGTAAGATTGAGAAAAACAATTCTCCAAACGTTTGATCGTTCCACCAAATTCAGCTACGGAAAAATGACTAGTCTGTAAAGTTGAACTGTATTCTAGGAAGGATTGCATTTTCAGTGTGAATTGCGACGGCAAATTGATCTTGGAATAGTTTCTTCTTATTTTTTTTTTTTTTTTTTGTTACGAATATTCTTTGTAAGTATAGAGTAGCTGTTTTTATTGTGAACAGAGGTTCAATTTGTTATTTTCATCATCATCAATTCGTCTTGTTATTGTCGGAAACCATATCATATAATTACTTGTGTCCATAATTCTTCGACGGATTCTTCTTAATTAACGAACTATTTATTAGGGCTTCAAATTTTCGATAAAACTGTTTGCGATGCATGTTTCTACCACAGACGAATATTATATGTTTATCAATACCATAACATTACGTGTTTGGAAAATGCTTAAACGAGTTTTTAACTCGGGTTTTTAATATTGAATTTCTTGTATCGTAATATTCGATGTTACATGCATCGTATTTTTAATACGGTCACGATTAATATTCCAAACTGTATCGTATTGTCAATGCTCTGTTGGTTATGAATAGGTTATTATACAATTATTGTAATTTTCAGTAAATAATGTATAATTACAATGCATGAGTGGAAAATTTCGCAGCGTGTTTTCATTTCCAATATCGTGTATATTAAACTTTACATTAAAATTAATGTGCGAGTGTGAATTTAGCTATCCAAGGGTATGAATGGTCGTTTCGTATACCTAATTTACAAATTTCATATGACTGCGCTGTGAATTTTTTCTTAACTTTGAAATCTTTTTTAGTAGTGAGGTAAAATGAAATAAATTCCAAGGAATGCAGAAAAAATATTTGAAAATATATATTCTTTAGAAATATGAGATCGCGCATAAAAATCCATGAGACAGCGGATAAACTAAAACACACTAAAAACTGAGAAAAATAAATAAATTCAAAAATAAACCAAAGTATTGAAGCAGCTAGAAAACGTTACTGTTCAGCAACGCTGTGAAAAAACTTTTTCACATATTTCTGTATCCACTTCAGTTCCGGACGAAATACTGGTAAAAGCTGCGTCGATCGCAACCAAAATGATTAATAACCGGTAACTCCTTCTCGAAATATCGTTGGACAAAAAACTTTATCACACACATACGCACATGCATGCATATGTACACACATACACAGGATTCCAACCGAAAATGGTGCAAGGCGATTCTCTAGATCGAGAAACAACAAGATATAGTGAGAACTCAACTTTTCATTTTCGTGGTGATGACAACAACTTCCTTTTTTCTCTGAAAACAGAGAAACGGGAAATCGAAAAGCAGTACGACTGTGTACGCGCGAAATTAGAAATTGAAAATTCATAATTCTTGAGAAAAGCCGAAAAAAGTACTAGAGACCGTTATGTAACGAAACCTTCGACCCCTCTTTCCGGACTTCCTTAAATGGATTGCAAAGTTCATGGACGGCTCCCAACTTGACGCATCATGCATAAAAAACTGGAAACAATCAAGACAACTTTTAGAAGGAAAACATAGAAACTGAGCAAATTCTGGAGAGCCTTTCGAAAAAAAGATGCCAACGGCACGCGGTGTTTCCAAGCGGTGCTTTGAAAGTGGTATGGCCGTTGCCGATAGAAAGAAATCTCCTTTACTTCATCTAGATGATTAAATAAATCTGTAGAATGCAAGCGCGCAGGTTGGAAGAAATTGGGAATGCATCTGTATTGAGTGATGGAGTGCTTACAGACAAAACGATGCGCGGCAAGATTACTGGAAATGAGAACCGTCAATGTGTTAAATTTCAGAGCTTTTTCTGATCCACTGACTGTCACTAATTTAAAACCCAGTGAATGTTTGGGAAAAAAAACTACCAGTAAGTGAAATCGCGGTAAGACTTGTTAAAAAAGACCGTCCGAAAGTCCAAACTTCTTTGAATCGTTTTCAAGAAAAAAAAAGATGCCAACGGCACGCGGTGTTCCCAAGCGGTCACCCATCCAAGTACTGACCGCGCCCAACGTTGCTTAAGGGAGTTTATCTGATGATCGAATTAACAGATAGATTTCAATGAAAAAATTCGAGTCAACTTGAAAGTATGTAAAAAGTCACCTGTTTGAATTTCAATCTCTCCGGATATCTTGTTCGCGAGCAATTAATAAATAAAAATTGTCTGAATTAACATGGTCTCTTATGGATAGTCTTGTTTTTTTCGCCTATAAACGTGAAATTTACAATCATTGACAGACAGTTTCGAATCAAACTTTTGTAATAGATAAAAAAATATGTAAAGAACATTTAGACTGCTTTCTAAAATCCATTGGATACTTACGAACTTCAGAATAAATTAATTTGTCTCGCGAAGTGCTAATTTTTTGGAGGTTAACCTCCATTTTACTATGGCCGCATATGAAGCCGGCAACGTTGCAACCGCGCGCTTTTTGAAATGAATACTAACACATGGCTGCTGCTGCGGTACGCCGTCGGGCGTTGCCGCCGTCGGGCGTCGCGCCTGGTTGCAGCGTTGCCAAACTTATCGAAGGGACTACGCTAGTCGTAATAATTTTTCTTTTGATTAACTCGGTACCAGATGAACTTCCTTAACTTCGGTGATCGGACGAGAACCGGTGCCTTCAACGTGGTATGGCCGTTGCCGATGGACATGAATCTGTATCATCTGATCTCGGAAGTCAAACAAATCTGTAGGGTTTGCAAGCGCGTAGGTTGGAAGAATTTCGGCGTGTCAGGATCTCGAGATGTCTCTCAATTGATTGACCCACTGCTTGCGGACAAAATGATGCGCAGCAAGATTACGTGGAAGTGAGAACCGTCAATGTGTGAAATTTCAGAGCTTTTTCTGATCCACTGACTGTCACTAATTTGAAACCCAGTGAATGTTTGGGAAAAAAAACTACCAGTAAGTGAAATCGCGGTAAGACTTGTTAAAAAAGATCGTCCCAAAGTCCAAACTTCTTCGAATCGTTTTCAAGAAAAAAAAAGATGCCAACGGCACGCGGTGTTCCCAAGCGGTCACCCATCCAAGTACTGACCGCGCCCAACGTTGCTTAACTTCGGTGATCGGACGAGAACCGGTGCTTTCAACGTGGTATGGCCGTTGCCGATGAGAACGAATCTGTATCATCTCATCTCGGAAGTCAAACAAATCTGTAGGGTTTGCAAGCGCGTAGGTTGGAAGAATTTCGGCGTGTCAGGATCTCGAGATGTCTCTCAATTGATTGACCCACTGCTTGCGGACAAAATGATGCGCAGTAAGATTACGCGGAAGTGAGAACCGTCAACGTGTGGAATTGCAGAGCTTTTTCTGATCCACTGACTTACACCAATTTGACACCCAGTGAATGTCTAACAATAAGAAAAAAACTGCCAGTAGGTAAAATCGCGAAAACAATCATTGTTAAAACCATCAAAATATGCAAACTTTTTTGAATCGTTTTCAAGAAAAAAAAAGATGCCAACGGCACGCGGTGTTCCCAAGCGGTCACCCATCCAAGTACTGACCGCGCCCAACGTTGCTTAACTTCGGTGATCGGACGAGAACCGGTGCTTTCAACGTGGTATGGCCGTTGCCGATGGAAAGGAATCTCTGTCATCTCATCTCAAAAGTCGAACAAATATACAGTAGGATTTGTGAACATGTAGGCTGACGAGAATTCAGTGTTTCAGGAATTAGGATGTCTCTGCATTGAGTGATGGAGTGCTTACAGGCATAATGACGCGCAGCAAGATTACGCGGGAGTGAGAACCGTCAGTGTGTGAAAGTTCAGAGCTTTTTCCGATGCACTGACTTACACCAATTTGACACCCAGAGAATCTCTGAAAATAAGAAAAAAAACTATCAGGAAGTGAAATCGCGGAAAGACTCATTGGAAAAACCATTAAAATATACAAACTTCTTTGAAATGTTTTCAAGAAAAAAAAGATGCCAACGGCACGCGGTGTTCCCAAGCGGTCACCCATCCAAGTACTGACCGCGCCCAACGTTGCTTAACTTCGGTGATCGGACGAGAACCGGTGCTTTCAACGTGGTATGGCCGTTGCCGACAAAGGTGGGTCTTTGCCTTTTCATCACAGGAATCGCACTAATGCGCAGAGCTGGAAGATTTCTTCGAGTAGAGCCGCAGGCATTATCGTCCAGAGTCCTGAAGAAGTTTGGCACTTTTTTCACTAGATCACGAAATTTCGATGGTGTTATCATGTATTCGGTATTATCAATCTGGGTGGCGAATCGTTAACAGTGTTGATTCGTTAGAATAGTTGTCTTTATCAATAGGTGGTTCTTGTGTGGATTGTTAGATAGAGTTTTGAATCGACTTCTTTTTTTCATCACCTGTAATGTTATGTGAAAAGTATTGGTTTCATTCACAAATTGATGTCTTCTACTCCAAGGAATCTTTACGTTTCCAGAGCTCTAGAATTCGAAAACAGGTTTTCAGAGAAACGTTGGTCTGTCCAACAAACTCTCGTAAAAATCTCGGAAACAGCTCCAAACAAAAATTTGAAACTTACACGATTTCACAACCATATGATGGGCATCAAAAATTGTCACGTTTATATATTTTCCTGACTATTGTGTTGTGCAAGAAAAAAAAAAATTTGATTAATCTTTTGTTTTGAAGCAAAAAAAATGTTTATATTTTTTCATGTTTTTATTTACTCTCGTACGCTTGGGAATTTTTTTTTCTTCGTCACTTGTAACTCATTATTGAAATAATTTCCGTCTTCCTACCGATAAACATATACTGTTTTTTTTGTGTTGAAAAGTACCTTGAAAATAACTGTTTCTCCGGCTGGTTTGACTTGATACAGAGATATTCAATATATTTAACGGTTGGACAAATGTATAATTATTAATTCGTTGAAGATTGGATGAAAACTGATTGCTCTACGCTAAAATGGTAGTTGTTATTAACGCAAGTAATTATAGGAAAGAATATGATACAGTGGTAGGAGACGAAAGTGAGTGAAATACGTGCTTGAGTTGTTTTTGTTTAGTTAGAATGTTAAAAATTTTAGTATGATGGAATTTATATTTTCAGCCGATGCATAGTGCGTGGCGTAACGGTCATTGGAGACTGAATTTTGATTCGTGGTTTTTGACCATTGCATCCACTTCGTAGAAGGTTTTTTCCAAGTCGTTAAACTTTTGGAATTAGCAGTTTTATTGGGGTGAAACCCGCCTGACTTGGATCAGTTTGTGAAAGTAGATTCGATCACAGAATTTGTGGTTTATCTAATACAAGAAACGTGTGCAGCCACACGCTACGCGCAACACGCTGAAACGAAAACCATCGATGCTCGAAATTCTAGAACTTCCGTTGTGATTCATCAAATTATGTTAACGTGCCAAATTGTGAATATTTCCTTAGTACTTGGATGGGTGACCGCTTGGGAACACCGCGTGCCGTTGGCATCTTCTTTTTTTCTTGAAAACGATTCGAAGAAGTTTGCAGTTTCGGACGGTCTGTTTTGACGAGTCTTACCGTGATTTCACTTACTGGCAGTTTTTTTCTTAGATATTTACTAGGTGTGAAGTTGGTGCGAGTCAGCGGCTCCAAAAAATTTCTAGCATTTCACACATTAACAGTTCTCACTTCCACGTAATCTTTACTGCCCATCATTTTGTCCGCAAGTACTGGGTCAATCAAAGAGACACATCTCGAGATCTTGAGATGACGAATTTTCTTCAATCTACACGTTTGCACACTCTACAGATTTGTTTGACTTTCAAGATCAGATGAAAGAGATTCATTTCCATCGGCAACGGCCATACCACGTTGAAAGCACCGGTTCTCGTCCGATCACCGAAGTTAAGCAACGTTGGGCGCGGTCAGTACTTGGATGGGTGACCGCTTGGGAACACCGCGTGCCGTTGGTACCTTTTTTTTTTCTCCAAAACGATTTAACAAATACTGCATATTATATCACCTTTGGGATAGGTACCACAATCGAAAACTTTAACAGCGACAGCACCATTGCCGGCGCGAGGAACAAGTTTAGAAAATAGGCAGTCAGTGAATTGACCAGATCCTTTGAAGCTTGAAAGCCTGTATCGGGAAGTTATCAGGTCGGTATCACGATCGAGTGGTAAGCCAGTGCACTATTGATACACTTATCATGAAATCTCATTAGGCAAAGCAGTCCGTAGCTTTCTGCTTTTTACTTTTGTTTTTTGTAAAAATATTCCATCCCACACCAAAAAGACTGCGCACCACCGATGGTGTCAGACCGCTTCTCTGTAAAGGCAGTCTTGAAAGCTCTCAACGCAGGCTTTAGGTCTGTAAAATACACGAGATATTCAGTATACAAATCTGCACTACGACATCTCTTCAAGAACCGATAACAGGCGCTCTGCTTTTTCATCAGGCCTCTGATATCTGGCGATATCCAATACACGGAACAATCCAGTACCTCATTCATGAAATTATTGAAAACTGATAACCCTTCATTCACCAGAGACAGAGAGAGAGCGAGGCAAAATGGTACAACTCAAACGCAGATAAGACTATAAAGGCAGCATCAAGGTTGGCACGATTCCACGGTCAGTAGTGAATAACGCGTGACTGCTGCCTAAACACACCGTACTTCGTGAGAGTATACATAAGATAATGCCCTGAGATAAAGGACCGCAAAACCCCAAAACTCCGGGAGATTAATGTTACTGACAGCACAAATATTGAGCCAAGTGTCAGAGGTGGACGCGTGGTAAGTAGGCTGCATTGACGCGATATGATAACCCTGTGAAGCAAATAACTGACTAACAAGGAACCTCAAGTCGGTCGACCCCTCCGATTTTTATCTAGTTCATGTATGTTGTAGTGCATCAAAATGTAAGAAATACTTATTTTTTTTTTTTATTTTATCTGCTAATAAACCGTTTAAAAGGGTGAAAACAACCTCAAAAATGGGCACCTAACGGGGTGGTTTCTTGATGCGCTTAATGTATTTGAAAGAAAACCACGCTAAAAAGTTGCTATTGACGAATGGAATATTTGAGCGTTGATCTTACTTCAATCCCAAACGCTTCTATGCGAAACTGAGAAACTACCCCGTTCGGTGCCCATCTTTCAGGGTCATTTTCACCGGTTTATACCGTTTATTAATCGATTCAAAAAAGTGCGTGCCTCTCTTAGTTTTCGATGCACTAGAACATGTATGAATTATGTACGTCGAAATCGGAGAGGTAGACCTACCAAGGGATCCTTGTAAGGTAAGCCGAGTCGTAAGTTGTAGACGACAGATCTGGGTTGAAATCACCGAGGACGCACGAGAACTTATAACGAGATTGCTGCGGAATAAGTTCACTTTAAGGTTATGTGGTACTCCTTCCTTTGCCGACTGAGCAAACTCACCCTTTTTCTTCCTATATTAAATAAACAAACAAACGGTAGGGGTTCAAATTTCGACACGAGTAAATCAAAAAAGTTACTCGTATCCCGAAAATCGTCTAAAAAATGTGTGGAGCGTTGGAGTACAATTATTTTATGGGTAAATTGTGAAGAATACGGCTGTCCAGCGTCGTAACATTAACGTTGTGCAAGAATCGTGGAATGTAAAAAAATTATCCAGAAGGAAATCGACGAAGCCAATCAGGAAAACACACAAATGTAGTAAAAAAATCACAAAAGTCGTGGATCCCGAATCCTCCTACAGCACCGTCACAGCAGGTAACCTCACCTTTTTGTTCTATTCAGTATCCAACTGTAGAAAATCCAAGAAGCCGTAACTCAAAAGAAGTCTGGCATTCGGATGTTTCGAATTCTTTCTAAATATTTGGTAAGTGAAATTGGATGAATTCTTCGTGTGTTTCGTGCCCCGTAAAACGTATTAAAAGTTTTTCAAAATCAACAGGACAAACAATACCCAAAAATCCTGCACCTTAGAAATTTTATACTGACATTTATTCCTTTCACCGCTAAACTACATTTGCAACCCAGAAAACACAAATGTAATCACCAGTCTCGTTTACCACATGTGCAGACTAGTTTCATCCACAATGGGTGCGAAGGTTAAACTACTAATTTGTTCGGTGAGAGTTTCTGAATCCAACCGTAGGCACACAACATGCCAAACCAGTAATCTGCATTCTTCCGTATCTATATGTATACTTGCGAATGGGAATTGCCACAGAGCCAGTATCGAGGCAATTAGAGGTGGACTTCAGTTCGTATGTATAACGTACATAGTACGATCAGATAGAATTACCGGGGAATCACTCACCGCATTTGTGATTCGCTCTACCGTATTATCGTTTGCGAATTCTAATGCACATCAATGAATTATATTTTCCACTGTATTAACTACCTTATTAGTAGCAGGATTGTAACACAAGCGAACATATGGGGCAGTCCATACCATTTAGACCTGGGTCTGATCTTTGATCTCTCGGATTGGGCCCGCGATTTTTTATATGATTTTTCTCACTTCGAAAGGTACTCGTTTTTTTTTTTTTTTAGATTTTTTGAACTCGCTTCGAATTTTCTACAATTTTTTAAAACGATTTTATTGATCAACATAATTTAAAAATCTGAAAAAATTCTGATAAATCATGCCTCGGGTAGCAAAATTTTTAAGCTTACAGCCGGAGCGGGGAGATTCTTTCTTCTTACTGATTCAAGCCTTTTCCGAAAAAAAGAACGCTCAAAAAAAATTAGAAGCGGGAGTCATTTTACTACGAATGATTGCTGACAAGTTTTCGTATGGCAGACTGGATTTTTGAAATTTTTTATAGATTTTTCTCAAGAGATTTTTTTTCTTCTTTATTTTGCTGATAAAACAAAATTGCAAATGGTAAAATGGTTCCGAACAATTTAAAAAAATTTTCAAAAATACGACGTGATGTACGAAAATGTTTCAGCAAGCATCCGTGGTGAAATAACTCCCACTTCTAAATTTAGAAAAAAAGTTTTTTTCGGAAAAAGCTTGAAAACAGTAAGAAGAAAAAAACGTCTCCCTAATCTCGTCACTCTCCCACGATCCTTACAGCAACCTGATCGTCTCATTCCTGTCATCCTATTTCCATTCTGGCCCACGCCACTCGCTTTTTGCCGACTCCGCTAATTCTATTCCCCGACGAATAAACGACCTCCACGGACGTAACAGTGAGAACAATCACATAAAAAATCGCGGGCCCAATCCGAGAGGTCAAGGATCAAACCCAGGTCAATACGGTACGTACTGCCCTGTATACAGTTCAGCTGCAATATTTACCCAATGTAGACAATGTTTTTGCAAACTAACCGATAAAACTTTTGGCTTAATTCTACGTCTCTTGATTGTTCACTCATTCATGCAATACCCATGACTGATCATCCAAAAATGTAACCATGTTTCACAAAGCACAGGAATACATCTTTAAAAAACGAGATGACAGCACTCACCGCTTTCTCAAACGTCATTTGTGAATCGAGGAAATAATTTTACAATTTTTGGTTTAGGAAATATAAAAACATTCATAAAAATGTACCAGAGTTGAAAAGAACAACATCAAAAACAATTTCAAACATCACATTCAAATTCGAAGATCGTGTAATCTGGGACCTGTAAGGTGAATTGAAGTGCAAATGTCGGCCCATAAGAAAAATCGCGTTCCACAAACAATCAATGACTATTTTAAAAACATATACATTAAATGTAAAAATTCAAAATAACTTAAACACGTGAAAAAAAATTAACATAAAAACTTGAAATATTAATTGCCATATTGAAAAAATAGAACTAGTTTTAATCTGTTCGATCACGGATAAAGTCAAAAACGGTGAAGTCTGAGTCAGAAATATTCATTAAATATATTCGAAAATCCGAGAGCGCGCGAATCCTTCTTATCGTTAGTCTTGAAGAAATCAGTTGAAAGCAGTAACCGATTTTTCAAACGTCATTTGTGACTGGCGGAAACAATTTTCTTTTTATTCAATTCATACGACCGGCTTCAAAGAAATTAGTATCAACCGTGCAGAGCAAAGGTGTACGTATCATGTGCTGTAAATAATTCGGAATAATTAATTGATTTCACGGTACTGCTATACTCACGATTCGAGGGTGTAACCCGGCCTCGTGGCGTCTGTCGCGAGGTAACGAATGGCTTGAGGATGCGATTGGTACCTACTGCTTGTGAGCAATGGTACCAATTCAACGCCGCCGGTAAGTTTGTAAACCTCGACGTCCTCGTTGTATCTACTCTTCGGATCCAAAGGCGGCATTGGTCCCGGATAAGGATCGGGACTTATCCCTGCAACGGAAAAAAAGAATGAACGATGGAAACATGGTGACTGATATATTCGGTAAAACAGGTATCGTTGAAAAAACTGTTTGAATATTGTTGGAATGACGGAAAACGAGGTACGCGTAACCATTTTGCGCCATTGTCGATCATTTTGGTAATCGCAACGCAAAATCAGTTTCTGACGTTTACTCTACTTTTTTAGTTAAACAAGGCTTTAACGTCAATTTATTCTTGCACAGGCATTAGATTTTCGCAACAGTTACAAGAAAATATAGTAACAGTGATGGTAATGAGAAAGAATGGTAAGAGATACTAGACTTTCTGGTAACAGCTAGAAAAGTAATTTTCGCTTTGTACCTAGAAATATATTTTTCGAGCGTGGTAAAAAATGTAAATAGTTAAGGACTGAGCGGTAACCGGAACTAAAAATTTCTCTCAGTGATGTAACGGTCCCAAGTGGAGAAAGTTGTCATACTTGCGATGGAAGATTTGCTGTTTTTCTAAGCTACGTCAATGGCTCTACATTTTTAGTATCATGAACGTAATACCGTAAGTCGCTTTTGCGTCGTAGAATTTATTCATATCCGTAATAGCCAGCGGGTCGATGTCACTTCGATCAATACGCGGCGATCGGATCGTCCAACCCTGAAAAACAATTATAACATAATCGCAAGTTTGACAATGAGGAAAATTCTTGGGCGGGACAGGAATTGGACTGTAAATAACCGTGGGAAAAAATTATCGAACGATACTTGTCAGCGAACCAAAAATTGTAAAATCGTATAATCGTAGTGAATACAACCACATGTATGTAAGCTGTGAAGAATAAATTGTATCTACTAACAATGAGTGAATATTGCAACGCGTGGTAAATTGGAGTTGCGAAGTTGTAAAGAAATAAGGTTCGTTCCAGATTTCCAAGATTTTATTTCAAAGACCTTAATCGTATAAGCCAGACGGTGCGGAACAACATGCTTTACAATTTCTGAAAATTATCATTCTCGAGCGCCACTATGTTGATATAACAAGGCTTATTTAATTACATTGTCATTCGCATATGGAAAATGCATCCAAAAACAAATATCAAAATAACATTTTTTGATACATATTTCAATTTTATAGATTCACTGAAGTTTTTAGATCGCAATTGAATAATTTTTGTACGTGAAATGAGGTAATTTTTACCTGTTTACACGACTGTCGCGAATGATTTACGAGCTATCAATAAATTAAAATATTGTTTACTGGACTGAAAATATGAAAAATAATTCCAACGTGACCGAATCCATTCTACATCGAAAATCGGAAAACTGAAAATAGTATTTTCCCAGGCTAACGAATTTCTGAAATTGCGAAAAATAAAAGCATGGATAACAATAAACGCGTACAAAATTGACGGAGATAAACTTTATGCAGTCATAGAACAGAATGCAGTGGAACAGATTTTTTTTTTTGTCACTAAATTTTAATTTAATCAAGTAATTCTTTTTCGCGCAGGCGAAGTAAAAGACCTAATTGTATCATGTATTTTTTTTTTTTAATCCGTTTGTTTCAAACAAACCGAGAACAAAGATTTCTCTCAGTGACAAGTGACAACTTAACGAAGCGCATGTTGCGCCATGCCTCACCCCTATTTTGACTGAGGTGGTCGAATATTTGGGGAAAAAATAAGTTTTACAAAAAATGATTTTCTCAATGATTGTAGTAAGTGGATGTCAAGTTCGCTTTAGATGTCTCGATAGAACACCCAAAATATCGTTGTCATTAGAAAACTACTTACACAAAGAAATTTTTCCCCGTAAATTAAACAATTTCGATTGAAGAAAACCCGCACCGATATTCCAAAAACAAATTGACCAGTTAATCTACTCAACTATAAGCGATCAATCAGTAACTAAAATACCAGCCCTACTCGAGAGCAAGGGGGGGAGAAATAAGAGAAATGGCCGGTATGAATAAATCGTGTTCAAAGCGAAGGGCGGAAAACGTGGCTCGTCGATAAAACTCCACGGTCGCAAATGTTGAAAATACAACCAGGTACCGGTTGTTTAATTTAAGAGGCGATGACGCTCCTCGCGTTGCTCGAGAGGGTGTATACCACGTATACCGTGTATACAGTACCTGCAAGGCTCGTATAAGTTCTGCATTTTACGACCGAGTTACACGGCCATTGGTACAAGCATTGAGTCGATAGCCGTCTTAAAAAAATCTCAATCAATTGAAAATGCGATTCGAACGGTCAAGGCCGTATAAAAACGCAATTTCATCGTTTATATTCCGGTGTAAAAATACTTTAACGCTTATTGTCAGTGTATCCGTGTTATATAAACTAATATCCGCAGGCAGGTGGTAAATGCACGATATATTATGTGCTTATGTAACCGATGGAAGATTTTACGAGAATACCGCTCTCGTAAACTGCACGTGAACAAAACTGAAAATTCCGCGGTACGGTATAACTTCTTCTTTATACCGAGCGTAAAACCTCCTTTACTTCGATCATGCTCGTTCCGCATCGCTGTTCGTCTTTCATCATTATCCTAGTTCTACCCTCTTCATCGAGTGGCTTATACACCCGGACTTTGCTTCGATACTTCACTCCGTGCTCATGGGAATTCTACGTCCCCTTCATCGACCATTTCCGAAGAATATCGTACGGTGTTAGCGATTTTCCGATTCGGATGATTTTCTTATTCTAAAACTGTATACGTGAAGTTGAAGAGATCAAAAAAATTCACTATTAAAAACGGTACGGGTTGAATAATACAAAACGCGGATTTTTTTCGTCAGCATTGTTACAGATTATTGAGAATACAAATGCATGCAATCTATATAAAAAGATCAAACGTTGTCGATGTTTTGTCACTCTCTTGATCAAGATCACTTGACTGCTTGTAGAAATCTATTTCTTAAATTTTTTTCCATCTTCATGGATTGAGAAAAATTTTTATTAATATTTACTTTCTGAGACTGATTTTCCGTTACCTTTGACACGATTGTAATTGTATTTAATTTCGGTTTTCTATTCTTCAAAAAAATATCATCTATTATATCGTTCCGTACAACTTCTCGTACGGAATGAGCAGAGAAATCTTTTATCCTCATTTTCTGTATCAATGTTCATCAATGTATTTTTTAAATTTGAACGACATAAATTAGCAATCGCAGCTTATCGATGAATCAGAGACTAAAATGTTACAAAACCCAATCCATCGATTGGTCCGATTTCTCGTGACAACACCGCTTTCGCTTTGAAAGCACATTTAACTCTTAAAGGGGATGTATCTCAGAGGTTTCGTAACTCAAAAATCAAAGTCCTGTATACGTTCACAAGATTCCCATGTGTTATAACTTCTCAGTCTCCGCATATATTGACACTAACACGTGTATTCCAACACAGAGAATATTTATACCAATTTTAGTCAAGTAACGACGACGTTTTCTAGACAAATGTCGACAAAACAAAGATATGTGTTACACAATTTACTCCATTTTCGTCTGCCAATATCCCCTACAGAAAAATCTTTTTCGCATAAATCTATATCTTCGTAGCTTTATGCCTGTGCCTAAATTTTCATAAAAAAAATTTATACCAACTGCAAATATTTGAAGAAAAAAAAAAAAAAAACACCTCGATTTTTTCTGCGAATGTCTTCAACAAACGGAGTTCCTTCAGGGCTAATGTGGGGATACGTCAAACCGATCATCACCCGATAGAATCTCTACGTAATTCATTAACACCGTCTCATAAAACGATCTCGATAATTATTAGAAATGCAATTTGACGTGAGAAATTTTAGAAACAGATGAATTTTCGCTGCCTGTGTAGTTGATTTTGTTTCTTAGAAATCTCGAAATTTTACAGCAAAAAAAAAAAAAAAAATTAGATGCTTCTTCTTAGTTCTTTTGAAATTGCAGTCATTATAAAAATAGAGAATAGTAGATTTTTCCCCGAAAAATATCGTTACCTACGAATTAAGAAAGTTAAAAATAGAATAAGGAGGAATAATCGAGTCGGAAAACTCGATATTGGTGCAGCGTGTAGTTTGTGCGCGTGGTTACAGCTGTGAAAGTTTAATTACCAATTTCTCGTTAAAATCACGTGTTCTCGGCAATTTCTCTTCCTTCGTCATGCGTCGTTCTGTCTCGAGAGTATCTAATTATATTGAAATAGAAAAAATTCTGAATTAAAACTACGAAGAATTTTCATCCCCATTTTTTTTTTTAAATTTTTTTTTCATCTTCTTTGTTTTGTACTTTTCTCAACTCTCCATACAGTAACTATTGCACATTACGGGACAGCTAATACGAGTCTCTGGAGAGAAATTATAAAAAGGCAACAAAGAAGCCTCATCATTCATACTCGGATTCTTGAAACTTTCTTCCTTATAAATGAGATAAGGATATAATGTACAATTTGAAGAACTGAATAACAGTAAAATAAATTTAACCCGTCTACGTCGCTTGGATTCGCTCATTAATTTCTACAGACTGTATGTATATATATATAATATAATACTTGAAACGTTGGCATAGAAAATACGAAATTCCTGAAATTGCCTTCATTTTTTTTAACGATAAGACACAGCTACTGTGTATATGTCTGTGTACAGGGTTTATCTCTAAGAGGCAGCTCCGGCAATTTCACAGAACAAAAAAAAAACATTTTCACCAAACTCTCGTTCCTCGAAAACTCGCGTGGACAGTCAGATAAGCTCGGTGACTCGATAGCGGGTTTTATTTGAAAAGGGAATAATAAAAATTAAAGAAGAATGAAAAAGAGTCGCACATTGTCAAGCTCTGGACTCGTCCCCGAGATTTTATTACGCAGTGTACGCGACACGTAGCTACATATTCAAGTTCAAGCAAATGTGAATGTTTGATTGAGGCAAGACCCGAACAATTTCATAATTACATTCGAAAACTTTTTCTAAGTAAAAAATCAAGAAAACACGAAGTTATCTCGAAATTTTCACAGAACAAAAATCTTAGGAACTGCTTAATTGATTTGTATGAAAATCGATGTCCACGAATTTTCGAATTGAAGTTTTTTCAACTTACCAGTCGAGTAAGTAAATTAAACCGTTATTACAAAAGATTTCATGAAATTTTCAACCTTCCAAAAAACTTTCACGTGACCGTGAAAATCTTCAATTACTTTAGGAGATTTTGGCAAATTTTAAACAATTTCTTAAAAATATTTCCGTAGACATGGACGGTTTTCAATGATTTCAAAAACATGTGATTACGAACTATTACGAATTTCAAAAATAGTAGGGTGGTCCTTACTTAGGGTGTTGATGATTTTTTTCAGACCACCCTCCAAATCAACTATAAATAATTCAAAAATAATTTCCTAATTCTTTCAGATTTTTATATCAATTCTAACCCGTGCCTGTAAATGGATGGATATCACCATTTAAAATACACCCGTTTCAGATACATTCTCAGCATATAATTTATTGTAAGAGTGACGATGTTCGAATCAATCTGTAATTGCAAAGATTAAGTGAGTATTAGTGCTACTATCTGAGAAAAAATTCACATCATCGTACCAACCAATCTCGACGAATTGCACACCCTACAAATTTGACTTTTTCTTTCTATTTATAAAAAATGCAATTGTCTATATTACCTGGTGCGATGATGTGAATTTTTTCGCAGATAGTAGCGCTAATGCTCATTAGAACCTCACATTCGTGGATTTTTTCGAACATTATTACTCTTAGAGTAAAATATATACTAAGAACATGTCCGAAACACGTATATTTTAAATTAGGAAATCCTTCTTCTTACAGTAACGGGTTACAGTTGATATAAAAATCTGAAAAAAATTGTGAATTGTTTCTGAATTATTTACAGTTGATTCGGTGGGGTGATCCGGAATAAATTCGTCACCATTCTAAACGAGGACCACCCTAGAATGTAGTAAAGAAAGTTGTTCGTGAAATGAAAATCTCTGACAGTGCTGGTGTACCCGGACTTTTTCTCTAAGTGTAAAAAAACACTTCACCAAGATGTCTGCGATATCGGTGCTTTTGCTGTCTTTCCGGCCTCCTGCGGTACGATTCCTCAGCCAATTGATCCAGAGGTTGATTTTTGGGGTAACTGGAGCTCGCTTCCCGGCGAGGAGCCGTCGCAGGAACCTCGCCATCAGGGAAAATCCTCGTGCGATCGTTCGTGCCCTGGGGTTTCGATTCCTTCGCAAAACATATTTCAAGATATCGTCGGCGAAACGAGAACGTAGCTGGCGATATGTCGGTGGGTTGTGCAATTTTGATTCCTGTTACGTACCGGGTCATGTCATGGAAATGTCACATGGACGATTTGACGTATGTGTAAATTCGCCTGCAATTATGCAATTCAGGTTACACGGAGTCGGCCAATCTTGAATTGCATAAATGCAGGTAGGCTTATGATGCGTGTTGATGACATTCATTGACCGCGAAATGGTTTTGCGCTTACAATTCGCCCGGTTCAATTGAAATATTCGATCCAACCACGCCAGAAAATGTCTCCAACGAAGAAGCCGACGTATCTTAGTCGAGAAAATCGATTCAACTGATCGGTTGGTAACAAAAAATTATGTAATCAGTAAAAAGTGGTGATAAGATTCCCCAAAAAACCAGAGCAAATGTGACGAGTATCATAAAATTACTGCAAAAAGTTCAAAGAATTTATCAAATCGAACTTTTGACTTTCGACAAACTTATTTTTATCGGGGACGAGCTTCTGCGACTACGATACGATGTACCGTGAAATAGATTCACTCGCAAACCAACACCCTAATGTTTATGACATTTTAACATCAACTTGTTTTCACTGGAACTAACGAACAAATTTTATTTGAGAATTTTGCTATCATTTTCAGCCAAAGCGTGGAACCTCCTCAAACCGCCTATATACGACATTTCCACGAAATATTCTGGTTTATACCTATATCATGTAACACACACTGCATGTATCTTGGTTGGCAACGGATGTGAGATTTGAAAAAACATTTATTTCGTGTTACCCACATCTCCCGCTTTCGCAACGTGCGGAAACATTCGTCAAGTGCTTTCGGAGGACGTCGCTCTACAAGCACTTTCAAGATATGAAACGTAGGAATTGCGAGCTATCTCCTCTCGAGATGAGCTATAGCTGACTCTACTCACTCCTCGGTTCTCGTTCGACCCGCCCCAGATCCCGAGTTTCTACTTCAATTACACCCTGCACCGTGGTTTTCTCACAGGTTAAAGGAAATATTTGACACTACTATTATTCCTATTTCGGTCGAATTGAAGGAAATTCTCGCTTATCGAAATTTGCTGGTTATTATATAATCGTAAATTTAAACGACAAAGAATATCGAATCGCTCGATCGCTGTGAAAAAATAAGCTTATACCTACCATTGCATTTATTTCATACTAATACCAGCAAATGAAACAGTTTTGATATTATTAATTTACTTGTGTACAAAATAATAACCCTACATCGGATTATTAATTCAGACTTGACAAACACTTGAACGGGATTCTTTTCGCTCGTTCATATTCATATATTACATGTACAGGTAATATACAGCAATATTTCTTCTATAACAACAAAATAGAGATTCAAATTATTCTTGTTTTTCTCAGCCAAGGATGAAGTCCTGATTTACAACCTCATTTCTAACATTGAAAAAAAATTTAAATTTTGCACTTTCTATGGGTCGCACTTTTTTATGTCTCAACATAACAATTATAAAGTACGACAGGTTTGTTTGCGTAGACGCTCAGAGTCTGAACACAACAAAATATAAAATGATTCAAGATATTTTGGATAGTCATTGAAAAAAGTGTCTCGAAATATTTCTCATGAAAACGCTGATCCGATGACCGTAAGTAACGTTCAGACGAAAATATTTGCAAGAGAGTACACGGATCGATATAACACCATAACGCGCATAGATTTCACTGTTTCTGGATAATTTCACTTCAGTCTCGTCGAATATATCGACTCGCGGCAGGAAATAAAATTGCACCGTACCTTAACAGTTTACGAAATTCTAGAAAGAAGAACATCAAAATATTAGGAATTTCTAAAATAATCGCAAACCTTTCGAATATCCTTAATTGCACGGGGTAATTTCATTACACGAGAAACATACTTATTCAAGACTTGACTCCACTGATTTCACTCTGACCAAAACTAGAATTCATCGAAGTCGGCTTGACTGTAAGGTTCCATAAAATTAGTCGAACGTAGTAACGAACCATTCAGCCCTGATTAGTGATCATCGAGTTCCACTGTAATTAACGACATTGCGTGATCGACTGTACATCATCAATCTATCTCTGTCCGCATAATTTCCTACCTGCAAAAAAGTCTGATATTTTTCGAATTTCTACATTGGAAATTTGAATGCTCTTAGAGATCCCCAAAAGATTTCGTCAAGGGTTTCGAAAGAAGGTATAAAAATGATAAATTACCGAATACTCCCCAGAAATATTTTCAAGTTAAACTACTGACTTTTTGAAAGATCTCATCAAAATTGCTTGAATAAAGTTTTTTGCTTTCACCGATAGAATCGCTTATTTTTATACACGTATCTAAACTTCGTTCGCATAATTACCTAGATTTTATTTGCTGATAGCTATGCGATTCTAACGTAAATTCAATAGAAGTAACGCCTTTTAATACTCGATACATATTTCACACTAAAGCTGTGCGATTAATTGATAATCGTAGACTTCGATTTTTTTTCGATGAATCAATTAATCGTTGCTCCAATTATATTAATCAGGAATTCCGGATAATTCTTTTGCCGATCAATAAAATAATCGCATTTCCCTAATTTGTAGAACAAATGTTTTCTCTAAAATTTCCTGTGATTATCAGCTTATATATGTGCTGATCAAACTAATCAGTGTCAATATCGATTACACAGCCCTGAAAAATTTTGTCGAGAAACCGTCTAATGAACGATTTAGTATATTTCCGACATTTCCGTATTCTGGTGGGTTCAATGCAATGGCGTTACCCATTTTTTTCAATCACGTTAGGATCGCGAAATATTCGATCGAAAAATGGCATTTTTGATGAAAATTACACTTGTTGACTCGCATTATCTGTCAAAGCCGCTTCATAAAGTACGGTGAAAAAATTTATGTTATGTGTTATAACCTATAGAATGATACACTTTATTGTTTATTTTATCACCGTAAGAAATAGCCATAAAAATATATTTTAAACCCAAAAATTTCATATTTCTCACGTTTATCAAGATGTACGCATTTCTCCCTATTTTAAACGCTTCTTCAATGTGACAAGATTACTTTCATTCGACTCAAATAACAACTTAAGTGTATACTTCCACATAAGAAACTAACATTTTTAACCTCTGGTATTATTGCAACGGATATGAGTGCTGCAATAGGGTGAAGAGCATAACAGGTCAGCCCACCACCATACGTTGGAAATACATAAACTCGTTCATTTAGCAATTCCTTGAAAAAATTTTACAGGGCTCTGATTATTTACGTATATAACGATTGATCTAAGTAGATACGACATTCCTTTTTGACTACGTGTCGTGCTTTTACAGGCTCCTAAAAATGCGGAGTGATGCTGCAGAGATGTAGTCAGTCATTGGTTGCACTAAAAAGTAATATTAGGGAAGAGACATATCTCCACGTTACAAAAGTGCACCACATTTTGCTGAAAAGCTTTTAGTACCAATAGCGCTGTTCGCGGCGCTGCCATCGTTTGTTGCACTGCGCCTAATGGCTGGCAACACTAATAACATCGCGTTTTATTCCCGATGCAACAAACGAAACCAGCGCTGCGGGCGGTGCTATCGGTACTACGAACTTTGTACACAAATCTGTTCCACTTTTGCCATCCGACATAACAGGGAGATATGTCTGCTCCCTAATATGACTTCCTGGGTTGCACACACGGACTTCTACGCAGGTTTGGGCACTCCGAGCCCCTTACTATAGAACGTCGCGCGACCGTATCGAAGCCTGTGTTTCTTAGTTTGTGCACCAAAGACCGGAGCACTGCAATCTCGGAGGCCGCGGTTTGCAACAAAGAGGATACAATAAGTAGACCTCCTCCTCACCAGCGCCAGCGTCTAAAATTCAGAACAGTGGCTTCACCGTGATCACGGTTTTAGAAACGAAGTTCGCAGACCTGTGTCGAAGACCATATATGATTGCACGTAATATCTACATGGGGAATAACTATGGAAAATATGAATAGAACAGTTTGAAAGCAAGTACGTACCCTGAATGAACTGTGAATTCTGCGAGGAGGTTCTGGCGAATACAATCGAACGTTCTTTTTGCGGAGGGTTGCCGCACAGGGAGCGCCACCCCCCGGCTTTCCCCAAGGATGATACTGCGCCAGCATTTTTTTCAGCTGAAAAGCACCAATTCCGCGGTTAGATAATGACAAATGATCGGAAAAGGCGAAAGAAGAAACAGCCGGAGATCGATAAATCGTGGGATAATCACAAGATCGTAGGAATTAAGTAATTTGCCCTGTCACAGAGACTCTTTTCTAATTCGACTGTTCCAATTTTCAACCCAGAGCGGGGGTACTAACATCCAGTGATATAGAAATAGAATACCTGCTGTTGGTCTCGACGCCTTTGACGCGAAAGCTCCTCTTTGCGCTGTTCCCACACCGCATTTCCTTCTTCGACGAGTCGACGTTCTCGCGATTTGCGCGCAGCCTCTTCAACTTCCGGTACGTACGAAGTCCCCGGATATTCCGGTGCCTCTTTCATCGCTGCTGTCAATGTTGAAACCCAAAATGTGTTTTGAAATTAATAAATAAGAAACTCATATTTTGTATGCAGATGTGCCAATTTTTTTTTTTTTCTCCGTGAAGTCCTCCTCGCAAACTGAACACATTCAGATATGTTTTGTTGCACACTGTATTTCAATGGCGTTTACGGAAACTAATTTTAATTACTTCACGTTTTTTTAACGAAGTCGTCTCGAAGATGGACGTACGGTTTTCCTACTTGGTATATCGTCAAATTTGAGGATAAAACAAGTGGTTAACTTGGCTGAACTGATTAGGGTCAGCTTAAGAACTTCCTGCCAGGATACATTTCCAGCTCATAAGACATTAACAAATAAAATTAATTTTTTTTCTCATTCTCCTATTCAAATAAATCTACAACTACAAAACCGTATTTTGTCACTTCTAAGGTCACAAAAGTCCCGTCGGTTGAGACCAAAATCATCCACATTCGTCTACTGGTTAGAACCAGATGTTGAACAAAAAATTGATCCCATAGCACACCCACGCACACACATACACAGCATGCGTCCGAAAGTAGTCGGAGGTAATTCTTTAGACCTTGAAGTGTCGGAATCTTGTGAAAAATCAGCTTTTATTTTTGGGCTGATTATAATGGTATCTCGATGGTAGCTGAACGTTTCTCTTTCTTCAAAAAAAATAGTAATGAGAAGTTAAAAGTCAGTTTCCTACGAACTTTCCTGTATAATTTTAGCTGGTTGTTACAAGTTAGCCACTGTTTCTAGCCTAAAATAATTGAGAAAGTAATTTTTTTCGTACAATCTACAATTGCGCAATTGTTCTACAAAATTTCAATGCTTTCAAAATGGAAAATTGAAAGTGACACGAATACATACACAAAATCTTAACGGTGTGCATAAGCTTCTAGCTAATGAATGTTTAGTTTATTTATTTACTTCGAACGCCTCAGAAGTGTCATCGCACAAGTGCTTATCATGAGAAAGGTATTTTTGGCCGAGAAATTTTTTTTATAATCTCACGATTATTTCAATCATTTATCTCAAAAACAGTGAAGTTACCACTTTATAACTTTTTCCACTAACATTGCAGGCGGTCCAATGTATCCGGGTTTTTTTCAAGTCTACTCGATGGAAAAAATAATTCTCTCCTGTTATTTCTAATTGAAATTGCTTCAGCGAAATGACGGCTAGAATCGCATAAAAAAGCTCATAGAAATCCGAACTTGTCTATCTCATAATATATCAGTTGAACAAAAAAAATTTCCAAATTATCTAGTGAAAGTTTTCTTAGCTTGGAAACTTCACGACAACTTCAATCAAATTATAATAATACTAGTTATAGAACCGAAAATCTGGTCCAGTTAATCGCAAAAGCCTTATTACACGCGTTATATTGAAACAGCGACATTTGCAAATTTATTTATATACCGTCGTCTTACTACGAATTCATAGCCTCACAATAGGTTGTATAGGACATTTGTCAGATATAACCTACCCTGTATAGAAACACATTATATCTTATTGTACATCATTCGGATGTTACGGCCTCTAAATCTTTGGGAATTATACGAAGTGAGCCCTTAGGTATGCGTAATGTCGGCCATCAACCGCTAGATTCACTGATTAAATTAGATACGGCAGCGTTGATGGTAAATTTATTCATTATTTTAGATTATCAGCTCTACTTGGTCCCCGTATTTTTTCATATTGCATTACCAATTTTGCGGAAGATATATGGATATACTTGGTCCCCGTATTTTTTCATATTGCATTACCAATTTCGCGAAAGATATATGGATAGATTACCCTACCAATAGGCGAGTGGCAACTGCGTTGCTTCTATATAATTACAAATATTTACACGCATCAATCCTATAAGTTCAATCTACCGGGCTATTTCATGGAACCGATGGACAATATGACATACGGTAAACCCGCCTGCATTTATACAACTCCGAGTACGTTTAACCTATCGGAATTTGTATCGTGGTCCGTGATTGGAGAGAATGATGAGTCGGCCAATCATGAACAATGATATCAATATCGATCGATAGATGTACTTACAATTGCCGAAACGCAGGCGGATGTCAGTAAAATGTACGCCGAATTGCATCAATGCAGGCGCATTTGCCCTACATTAAATTGATCGTGGAACATTCCCACGGAATATCGCGGTATAAAGCGAAACGTGCGTAAATCAACGATTAGAAATAAAACGGAAATCCGGAAAATGACTAATCGTCTCAGCCCTTTGAATCAAGAAACCCCACGAGCTATCAGCGGAAAATCTTATTACACCATGCAGAAATAGACTTCATATGAGACTCGTGAGGAGCATGTACATGGGGACACCACATGCCTCGCAAAGGACAAAATTATTGACTTTCCCTTGCCAACGACTCAAAAATTGATTCTATTTTCTCAACACCTTGACTATAAATTCTAACTTAATCGCTGCAACCATTTTGTAAAATATCTTTTTAATCTAATTATTTTCTAACAACTTAAAATCTAATATTTGGCAAAAATTTTTCCGGTCAAAATTTTGTTCCTGTACTCTGTACAATATCTTCAAATATTGTATTTAATATGAATTAATTGATCTATTTCTTAGAGGTGAATCATTGGTCTAAGAACACCTCGTAAGATTGTGCTAATATCGAAAACTTTTGAAGTAAGGGCACCACGATTTTGTCCACTCGGGGCCTTATTCGTTTTCACAATTAGATACTAATAATGATGATAAGTTTATTTATCTTTCATCGTACACATTTGACAAAGGGGGTACCTGCCGTATCTGTGTGACCTTTTTATAGACATTACATTACTAGTTTTGTGTTTTTAGAGAGAAAACAAAATATATGCCAATAGAATAAAAGATAACAGAAGTAGAATCTGTTAATGAATTATTAGATACTATAATATACTAATGAATTAGAATTTCGAAAACCTGGTTTTTTGAAACACTTTATTTCGAATGAATTTTTGCATAGCTCTGCCACTATTTTTTCGTACAATCTACCACTAAAGCATAAATCGTACAAACCAGTTAAAAGCCTGGACCGTCGAAGGTTGCGGAATGCATGATTCTTCGAAGCCGTTGAAACGTAGGAGCACAATACTCTAAAGACGCAATACTTACCTGATTATCAAATTCTCGAATCGCAATCCAAAGATCTGCAATGAAACCGTCCTGCTCGGACTTCGTAACTTGACAACTTTTGCTTCGACTGCATCTACTGAAAATGAGGTCAAATATGAAATTCGCACTGTATACGAAACGTTCATAGAGATAATAATCACCGGATATGTCCAGCAAAGACTCGGCTACATTCTGCAATTTTTGATTCCACTGCTCACCGGGCGTCTTGAACACGCGACTGCCGAACCCGTAGCTTCAGGACGACGTCGACAACCCCGAGACTGGCTCGGCGACGTCGCCTGCCGTCGCACTAGCAGCCTTTGCCTCTGTGTAGATCTTCACAGTTGAACGAACACCATCATACCCCCGGGTCTTTTCAACGATCAAGAGGGTTAATAATATGCTTAGGTACGACATACCTATACGTTTCGTCACCGACCTTCAACGTCCCACCATCGTGACCAGAAATCGAGTAAAGGTAACACGATCACGAAATCATTGAAAACGATACATGTTAACACTCAAATATATCAAAATTTACGACTCTACTATATTTTCGTTCCTGTAAACCTTTAGACCAAGTCACCGACCAAATAATACAGAGAAAAATATTGATATTCTGATTTTAACTCGAGATCCAATGGAGAACTATTCTCGACGGAATTATGTTAAATAACGAACATATTTTTGAATACTGGTAGGTATCACCGAAAACAAGGCTCTCGTTGTGTGTTTGATAAAGATTATAAATTTCACAACAAAATAATATCAGTACACTGAGTGGTATGAAAATATATTCAATCTTGAAACTGAAAAGTGAGGTTATGTTTGTGTGATTTGTGCACAATTTCAGCGACAGGGGATTACAACATTAATTCGCTGATTAGTTGAAACCATCATTACTATAAGAATCATTGGTAGCGTTACTTACGTATTTTCACACTAATAAAATGCTTAGAATTTTATACAGAGAAATATTGTTGACTTGACTTGGTGTATATGTATTACAATTTTCATCTAACGATATCGATTGACGGTGAGAAAGAACTTTTTATTTTATATTTACAACCTCCCTATTTTTTCAATTTGTTCGATACTGCGATACTTTGTTGATTTTTAAGAATAGAGTGTTATCTTTCATGCGTCTTCTAACGCTGTACGAATTTAAGATTCAAATTATTAATCACCTACGTATGTTGTGAGTTGAGAATAACGAATCAAAGAAATAATAATAATAAAGTACAATTTTGTAAAAAGTCTGTTTAGAAATTTTTGTAATCTATTAGCGATCGTTATTAGGCTACAATTTCATGCAGTGCAGCTGCCGATAAAATTTGAAAAAATATATCTAAAATTAAAGAGTAAAAATTGCCGAGCAAGGTTGATCTACGTTGGACGTTATAATGAAACCAGACGATGCACCACGACTAACTAAACGGGTCATAAAAACTCAAGAGAAGAAGTAAAATAATTTTCCACTGTTTAATGTGAGAAATAATTTATTTCTATACATCGCGATATTGCCAGAGTGAAATATATTTTGTAATTGTAATATTCGGCGCGTGAATTCGCCTCGAGGTACAAATAGAGGTAGCGAGATGCTATTTCGACGTGGTTGAATCCGTTTCGTGCGCAGGCAATTAAATGGTAATTTAAGGACGGATGAGGGCTGCAGACTCATCTCGCCGAGATTGTATTCCCCCATTGCAACCGAGCCCTGGAGCAGGAATTCCTGGCTATTAGCACTCTGTGACAATTTATAATTACTATATAGGTATACCTTCATAATGGAGGTACACAACGAAAAAGGCGCGCCGCATAACAATTTTATTAATTTTCATACTTCCAGTTGGTAAACATATTGTGTATGTTACTTCATGTTTTATAATCATTTGTGATTATAACTAATTCGTTCAATTATTGACAAAATTGGTGTACATATTAAATAACTGGTTTTCGTAGATCTTCTAAATTCCGAGCAAATATTCAAAAATCAGATGGCATTCTTTCTTTGGTGTAATATGTCATTATGCCTAATTATAATCTCTGTAAACACAGAATAACATCATTAAGCTGCAGCCTTTCAATCCCTCGATCCAGGGCCGCTTTTAGATTTATTTAAAAAAATAGCCTCTTAAATAGGCAGAGCACACAAGAGTCCAACATGAAGCTCAAACCCAACCCTGTAAAAGCCCAATAAGTGAATAACCTAGGAAGGCTATCCAGGTCATTCTCGGCGTATTACAAATCCTACTAGGATATATGAGCCTGCGGAAAAGAAGAAATTAGGTGCAAATCCCCAAAGTGTCGAGAAGTACCTGAATAGCAGCTTGCAACAATTGTAAGACGGGTCACGTCGTTCAGGCGCGAAACCGGTTATCTGAGGTTTGTACCCATCCTCAGTCCGGATAGACCTAGGCAAGGTTTTCTGCAGTTTGCCTGTCCCCTGTGCGAATAGAGGTGTTTCTGTTGAATGTCTTAAGACAACTACAGACGTATAACAACGGTAACCAACTCAACTCTCACTTACCCCGTAAAAGCTATCCACTTATGGATACATACCCGATAGGGTATGGAGGGACTGGTTGTGATTGTTGTTGTGATTATTATTATTATTACTATTAGGTATACATAGGTATATAAACACGTTCCTAATGCTTCAAGTGACAAGAATATAAGAAAGGCACGTATCGACATGTATTGATTATTCGGCGATTAATTATAGCTTGCATGACTGGAAGGAACCCTGCATTATAAAACTGGGCCGGAAGATGAGCCAAAGTCGCGAATTGTAACAAATGAATAATTCAGAAATATATACGTCACGCCTATACACAGAGTTAAATGTACCTTCAGTCAACGTCCACAAATATAAGGTATTTTTGATAAGCGCACATTCACACCATTAATTAATACATACACTCGAAAAAAACCTTCAAACATGAGTTTTTTTTTTTTATTCAACATTCTACTACAACTCACATGTAAAATTTGAGTCGCATTCAAAAATATCCTATATACTGCGAATGTATGTACAATATTTAATAAGCAAAACTTCGTTAAAGATGTTGAACAATGCGATACATAACAATGCGGAAATTTTTATCTCCGTGATACACTCTATATAACATCAAACTAATATCCAAACGTGACACAATCTTGTCTGGAAATTTCTCTTCAAGTGGAGGTCTAGTGAAGTGACTAACGGTCCACGCGAATACCATAATTTATGTGTGGCTTCACTGTAGTGCAATTTATGCACGGATACTTATCGTTTTTCCAAAGAAATCAATGCATCCAAATTTTTATACCCTACTTTATGGCAATGGATTGAAAAATTGTCAAGTCCATTTTATTTCTGTTTAATCTAAAATTTACAAATTCCTCACAGTTTATGTATACAGTACGCAAATACCTATACATCCGCTTTTCATATGAGCTCTCCAACGTTATCTACATACGTGCAAATTTGGTTTTAATTTGAAGCTATCTCATAACCAGCCGTGTATACTTATTTGGAAGCTCGAGCCCGATGAAATTGATTGCAGTATTGAAAAACGTACATCTCATATATGAACAAGTTTCACTTGCAATTAATGTGGGTCAGGTATTCAATTAAATACGTATGTGTAAACGAGACAAATTTGAATCATGTATTATTTTATCTGAGAATTGTTATAATTAAAGAACGAATTTACCGCACCGTTTGATAAACTTAATCTCAAAAAAGTAATCTGCTAAAGAGCTTAAACTCTCAGGTCATATGAGACTAACTGCAGTCGCGTCAAAAATGTGACAAAATAGTCGTTTATGAAGAGCAATCAGGCTTATTGTGAATCTTATTCTAAAAAACTCCCGGTGACTCTGTTTCTTTCTGATGTAAAATCAGTGTTTTAAAATTCCTTGTATGCCGCGAGCACTTTTTTAGTTACCTAGATGTAACTATATTGGTTTCAGGATTGTTTTTAGAAATTTATCCTGAAGTTAAATCATGTCAATCGTAGAGAAATTACTAAATCTTGTGTTCTCTATGCTTCGTGGGGGTAATGGCACTGCTCTACAGTTACCGACTCGCTAATGCGCTCACAATTTAAAGAGGATGGGATAGAAGAGAGACTAAGGGCATGTTCCTTTTTCACTTCCAGTCCTGGCAGCACTGCAAGCACGTTCCTTTATACGAGCACGACAGAGTTGCCACTATTGAAGAAATTGGTTCAGATTTTAAAAATTTCGATCTGTCGCTAAGAGATAAGGAAAAGAAAAGTATCGTTAAGAAATTTTCAAAGTGGCAAAGAAAATGTCACGTATCTTAACAACTTTTGATATGTGACTATCTTATCGCTCGGTATGCAGCATTTGATGGGACCACTGTCCCGTACAGATCTGTACAATATAGGCTGGGACCTTAAGCCAACACTCCGTGATTGCGTTGAGCTCCGGCAAACGCATGCGGAAGGCGACTCCATGCACGCGGCAGACTTTAGCGCCACGCCGCGTACGGAAATCGAAGATGCGTCGTAAAAATGTATATAAACGATAGCTACATAACCTAAAAGAAAGGAATACTCTATCGCATAATTCCGGGCGGTTTCTCACGTAATGAATTACAAGTTCATTCGCGTCATCAGAATTATATTCCATAGTGGAATCTTTTGTTGATGTTATTGATGGTTTGTTTTCATAAACTGTTTTATACGACATAACCTACGTCGCATTGACTATTATTTGAGCCATGATTTGAGCTTTCCCAGATTCCGAATGGCCCCAAAGGTTCTCGACTTTAGCCGAATGAAGTGCGGTACTGCGGAAAAATTAAAATATTTTGATTTCAACGCAGTGCGGTGCGGCATGCCGGAGGTTGTCGCTGCCGGACTTGCGCCGGGCACCTGATTGGTCACCGCAGCATTTGCCGGAGCTCAACGCATACATGGAGTCTTAGCTTAAGGGTGGAACTAATTTGGTGAATGCGACGGAAATGTGTCACCGGAAATAGGAAGTAGCGGACGCTATTCAATTTTTGATGTGTAACATGTTAACGCTCGGTATATTTTATGAACTTAATTTTTTTTTCAAATTTGCGCGTTCGCCAGGTTAGATGTTACACATCATTGGCGACTACAGTAAGACTCGCGCAATTTTTTTCTTCTTGTTTATGCACTTTTATATAATTATTTGTACATCTAGATTATATTGCACAGGACAAATGTATACATGGATGTACAACATACCATCCATGGGCATCAAATTTAATCACGAAGTAGGTCCTGATACTTAAGAAATTTCGTGGGCCCGTACTGAGAAATTAATATTCACAGAATGGCAACACTGGCGTCACAGTTCCCTGTGAAACTCTTAGGAACGTCATGAAATCTGCCCACTACATGACGTAAACGTACTGTAGTTACTAAGGAAGTGAGAGAGAAAGAGATGAAACTCCGGAAAACAAAGTTGGCCCAGATTTCAGCGCAGAATTAATAGTACTGATTTTCGACACTCGGTACCGCAGTGTTCTTTGGTCCTTCAAATGTTATGATCATTGAGTGTTAACCAGGTTTTGCTGAGAGCTGATAACTAACTAAATGGCCGTACGCTAGCATCTACTATGTAAACGTTGTTTTGGTTGATATTCTTCAAAATCATCAACAATTTCGTTCTTAAAATACAGTCGAGACATCGGCGTACAGCCGGATGACTGTTAGACAAAAATACATATAGTTGTCGGTACACCGACCTATTCAAAACGGGGTTATCATTGCCGGGTATCACAAGAAGACGATTAAGAGAAGGCTCATTAGCACCATCGGAGCCACAGATCGGAACTATGCAACTCACGAATCGCAAGCAAACATCAACAGAAATAAAATCCACTGTGAACCACTCGATCAACTCTCGGCTGCGCTTGTCGGGCAGCGTTTGGTCTGGTCTAATAAACAATATATTTCAAGCATTTTTATTGGTTACCACTTAATCACGCTCATGTAAACTTAGGTTTTTGCTGCCACTGCTCCTGAAATATAGTAATACTGGAGCGTACACCGTGCACAAAAGACGTGTCGCCACTCTATGCCCATTATCAGTAAGCCCACACGCAAAGATTGAACAAAAATATAAATATGCTCTTCCAGTGGCGAAAGAGAAATGGTGTCCTCCCCCGTATAACTCTTTCTTTGCCGATCAAACACGAATATCTGTGAAAGACAGTATCCTCTCAATGTTCTATTATGTATCTATTAAATATATATATTCATATCAATGATTCGTAAGCTTTGATAATAGTCAAAGTAACTTACTTTAAGTAAGTGATACTCCACATGGTCGGTAAGGTCGGATTATAGCAACCTCTAAGGGTTGCTATTTCATGAGCAGTAAAAAGCAGCAGCAGCAGCAGTTTTCCCCTGTCACTTCTGGCGCAAGTTTCTGCTGCTCGCAGTTCAGTTTCTCGAGTGACAAGCCACAAGATCACAAGAAGCCACGACCTATTTCATGAGCAGCGCTGCTGCTGCGTAAAATTACCAGACTGATACTAGTGAAAACTACTAAACCTGCTGCTCTGTCTTCTAAAGCTGCTTTTTACTGCTCATGAAATAGCACCCTAAGGCTGAGATTTCATGGGCAGCAAAAAGTAGATGCAGCAGCAGCAACCACTGAAAGTTACTAGCATTTCCTGCGCAAGTTTTTGCTGCTTGAAGTTCATTCATCCGAACAGCATAGCAGCAAACGTAAGACATTGTATGAGCAGCGTTGCCAGTGCGTCAAATCACGAAACAGATGCTAATAACATTTAGTAAATTACTAAACTGCTGCTGCTTTTTGCTGCCCATGAAATGCCAGCTTTAAGCTGGGTTCACCTAGGCGCGGCGGTACAGTTGAAGGGTAACCAATCAAACTGCCTAAAATATAGTGTTCACTAGATTTCATGCATTTCAATTGGTTAACGCTCAACCGCGCTCCGTGACACCGCGCCTATGTAAACCCAGCTCCAAAAGACCTGGGGTATGTTCCGATATACACTGCGAGCACTGTAAGGTGTGACGTCAATTTAGGCCATGTTCGAAAATTGACTGACAGTACCGTCAGTAATCTTTCATCTCTTTTGCGCTTCTAAGTTCGTGAATAGCTCCGACTCTGTCCTAGGGAATTTTCAGTACCGTCAGTCAATTTACTAACACGGCCTTAGTATACTGCGAAGCCGTTCCTTTATAGTTAGCTATACTGGTTACTGTTTAAAACGGAACGCAGTACAGTATACTGTGATCGACATTTTTTGGCGTTACTTTCATTTCATACATAATATTTGTTTCACACTGCAAAAACACAATTTCTTCAAATTTTCCCTTTTTGTTTTTAACGGCCGATATTTTTAAATGACAATATTCAATAATAATAATTATCAATCGTGGAAGCTGTTAAATTTTTGAACGCTGTTGATCACGTGATCAAAGCACTGAGAGCATCTTATCTCGAAAACACCAGTGTTCACAGTAGAAAAATGGCGACAATTTATGACGTCATATATTTCCCTAGAATACTGCGACTGTAAACTGTCAGTCTATAACGGAACGAATTTATCCCCAGTAGAGCACTGAACAGTGCTCGCAGTATATATCGAAACATACCCCTGGTCCCTTCATTTTTCAACACTGATCTCTTTTTCAATCATTTTCATTTGACCCAGAGGTAAGGAAATGTCATGAATTCTACGAACTCCCAATAGTTTCGTACAATCCATGCTCTTTCTTCATTTACGTATTAAATGAAAATGTATTGGGGTGTTATTATCCAGAATAGTGTATAGAATGGGGTGGTTAATCCCTTTCTTGTGTTTGAGATACGCGGACTTCGATATTTGGAGATCAACGTCGAAATCGACCAGGATACCCTGTTTCTCATTTTCTCGTTAAATGACTCGTAGATCACAGCATTGAAGTTTACTAAAAACAGCCAGTCAGCTACGAATAGTCTTCTAAAGCAACTAAAAGGGCACAACTAGTGCGAGGGTAATGGCAGTGCCCTACGCTTACCAATTCGCTTATGGGACTTACCCGAGCTCATGAACGTCCGTTAAACCGGACGTTCTTGAATTCGAGGATTACAATGTTATTTGAGTCGGTAACTGTAAGAACTTTCTATACTTAAGTATTCCCTTAGCATCCCTCGTCTAGTTGCTTCGAGCTATGCTCCAGTTCAAAATACTCCATTCAGCTGACTGTCCTTAGCAGTCTTCAGCAACAATCTTCACTCAACGATTACAGTGAAACAAATTGAAACATGTGACTACGTATATATTTAAAATGATTAACTATATTTCTCACCCCGTGGTGACATATATGTTATAACTGCGGCAGCAAATTTTTACTTATTAATTTATTTGAATTTCAGGATACAAATCAACGATATGATACAAAAATAATAATATGATTACAGTAAATAACAATATAATTTGAGAAATATTTAGAAATCACTTTGCCGAGGTTCATCGTGCTATAATTTGAATCAGAAATCATACGACAAACGGCAAAAGTCTTCGTAATCCGGATCTTTTTCCACTTAATCGCAACCTTTTCCATTCTGAGCAGCTATTACTTTGTTCAGCAGATTTGTACAGTTCACATTACTTGGTCAGATGGCGAGCGCGGGCATGTGTCGAATTTCAAAAATAGTTAAACTGCTTCCATGTGTATGTGCCGCGTGATTACGTACACCGCTACAACCAGCACTAAGCGCTAGGGGGTAAGGTTAGCTGTTCTTCGATTCGTTTCAGCACACACCGTTGCTGTACATACCTATCCTATAACTGCATCATACGAAGAAAATCGGTGTCGTAAGTTGTTGGGAGTCGTGAAGTAAAGTAGGAAATCACGAAATCTCGCCACCACATCCGCCCACAGATTATCCATACATACATATACATCTTTAAAAGGATAGAGTTAATTCGCCGTCGTCTCATTGGCTGAATGGGTAGAACGGAAAATAATTATTTTTACTGAATTGGGCGTGTAAGCTTCTCCAGTCTTCGCTAATGACAACGAATTAATCGTTACTATAAGTTGTCTGTTTGTATACTATCTACTAGGTAAGTAACCCAATATCTATATACCGCTTATAGGTATAACCTGTAGTGTACAAACATATTTGTAAGCCAGATATTTTTCGTGGATTACGTAGTTTCACAAATATTTCTTTGAATACGCAAATCGCGATTGTTGCTAGATGATAAGAATGGCAGTGTACGTTTATGTAAAACGACTGGGTGGGACACGTACCGCAGTGTATAATACGTATAATGTGAGATCATGTGCGAGAAGTAAAAATCGTCTGAGCAGTTTTGTGTATCCGTGAATCCCGTTCTAATTGCAGAAACAACGAAGAGGCGAATATAACGAGTGTCAGGGTGCTGGAGCCAAATTCTCCAGTCCCACCTCAGTTTCTAATCCATATATTATCTTCTTTCAAGTATCACACCAAACAAATTATGCCAGGGTAAGCAATGCTGTGTTGCCTATTTTTAGCATTGACTTCATCCAATTTCATAGACTTAACATAAACTAAACCTTATCACATCCAGTTTAATTACATATATATCGCTTAAATCAATTTAAAAAATAAATTACACATCAAGTGAACACGCCTTATTCACATTTTGTAGTAACTTTTCATAAATCCCTAATAAAATTGCTTCATGACATGTTGAATCCACCCAAAGTGTTTCGTAACATTTTTTACTCCGATATCTCGGCATGGTATTTATGTATTATTCTGTACACTCCCATTCATTGTTGTATTAATAAAATTGTATGAACTTATTAATCTGTGCTACTTGAACATTTCAGTACACGATAGCTCCAGATATTAATTGATATATTTACATTTGCCGCGTCAGATGCACTTCTGATTCATGTTACCAAAGTACCGATCCATTGATCCAGCTTGATCGTGAATCCAAGTGGTCGTTAAAATCCGAAGTTCTCATAACAAATGAATATATGTCAATGGAATATTTAACCGTTTGTTAATCATTTCGTAACCTTGGATAGCTTACAAAGTCTCATTTACTCCAGAGAAACTTATTTCATCGAAGGTTAATGGTATTTTATATTCAGAAGTATTATTTGACATTGTTCATGTGTTTTAAACTATGCGCATTTCATCACGATTGGGTATTCATATTGTTTTTATAATAACATGTCAACTATACAAACATATTTTAGAATTAAACAGAAACAACTTGATTTCCGTTTAGAGATATAAAAAATAATGTGACGTTTTTTTAACCTTCGATACGCTTTACAATTTTACTGTTTGACGCCGAATATACTTTTCTGCTGTGTGATGTAACTCAATTCTATTGCATTACTCACATGATGATTATATTGAAGCCCGTTAGTCAGCTGTGCTTAATCAGCATTAATTATTACACCGAGTGGCAAGTAGGTGTATAACTAAAACAGAATCTATTTGAGGAATAATATTTGGCACCTGTATTAGAAAAGCTGACGATCCACTTCTTATCTACCCTGAAGTTTTATCTATTATATCAAACAGAGACGACTACGAGATAACATATCAATCCATACATACCCGAACAACTGAATCGTTCTTTGGTTAAGTAAAAAGAATGGTGTTTAATAAGGATGGAAAAGCTTGAATGCTAAATTGTGGTTTGGTTAAAGTTTTTTTATTGTCAATTACGGAGTTTCGATGTGCTACATTGAATTTTTAAGACTTCAGAATGGCCCGAAACAGTGATACTCTTCCATTTCCTACATCTATATCAATACAGTCATTAGATCACAGCAAATTATATAATAGGCGTGCACAATCCCGCGAAAATTTAGTTGAAAAAGAAATTACCAATGACTCGAACAGCAATCAATCTACTTTTGTATATGACTACGAAGAATTGGCTGAATGGAAGGGTTTTGATAAACCTCCTAAACTCCCGCCGAGGAATTTTAAAAATGCTTACTGTGACACTAATGACCTTAAAAAACAAACAACAAACAAGACAGGGTATATAGAAAAAGAATTATACTCATTAACTATTCTATTAACTGATTTTAATCGTCAACTTCATGCAATCACTGAATATTCTATAACCAAATTCAGTGACATCATTGGTCCATTAAACTTTGATACAGAATGATGTTATATGTCCAAGACAGCAAATTTCTCTCCATCGTTAATATCAATCATTTTATTACAGAGTCACAGGGATGTCTCTGGATGACATGTTCTGCTCCCGCTGTCGCGAGGGATTCGAGCCGCACGAGAAGATTGTCAATTCTCGCGGAGAATTGTGGCATCCGCAATGTTTTGTGTGAGTAACACTTTGGAATGGGATTGAAACTATAAAACCACCGAAATGTTTATCAATGGTTGAAGTTTTAGTCTCCAGCAAAATTATGATAGAATTATTTAAATTGAGAATTTTTCCAAACGATCAATTCACATATAATGATCACAAACTATTTTGATACTTGATATAATATATACAGATTTTCCTTTTCACAGTTGTGCACAGTGCTTTCGGCCTTTTCCCGAGGGTATTTTCTATGAGTTTGAAGGAAGAAAGTATTGCGAACATGATTTTCATGTTCTATTCGCCCCTTGCTGTGGCAAGTGTGGTAAGTTGTATGCATAAGATTCATTATAAGGTTTTGTTATATGTCAGATATTTTCCGTTAGTTCGGCCACTTGTTCCTGAATCGTCAAGTCAAGAGTGATACGACTAACATTATTGAAAACAGTTCCTTGAGTTTCGTTTAGATAAACATTCAACTAGATCCATTCTATAGGCAAATTCAATTTCAGGTGAATTTGTCATTGGAAGAGTAATCAAAGCCATGAATGCTAACTGGCATCCTGGCTGCTTCCGTTGTGAGGAGTGTAGCGGTGAACTAGCAGAGACTGGTTTCATGAAATGCCAAGGAAGAGCATTGTGTCATACCTGCAACGCTCGAATAAAAGCTGGGGCTCTTGGAAAGCATATCTGCCATCAATGCCAGTACGTATTTATTTTTTAGAATTTTCTTGTTATTCAGATAGTCTAAAAATAACTAGAATATGTATATTGTAGTATAATTTTCTACTAATCATTGACTAAATAATATTTCTATCTATAGTGGAATAATCGACGACAAGCCGCTGCGTTTCCGTGGTGAAGTATATCATCCCTACCATTTCAACTGCACGGCTTGCGGGATTGAGTTGAATGCTGATGCCAGAGAAGTTAGGTCCAGGCCTGGATTTGCGGCTAATGAGATGGTATTTTGGCATTGAATTTTTTTCTTTTCATACGTAAGCCACAGCTGAACAGCTGTGTTTCATATCGATACTCGTATGTTGTCACTACCCTATATTGACTGACAACAAAATAAAGCCCTTCAAAGTCGGCCTGACGCATGTCTCATTTGTTTTCATATTTTTTACATCAATTATAATATTAGAGCTATCTGCTGAGATAAATGCCTACTTTTAATTTCCTGATTTAAAGATGCTACAACATTAACATACCTGCTTGATATAAATGCATACATCATGTATTTTACAGAATGAACTGTATTGTCTGAGATGCCACGACAAAATGGGAATACCGATCTGCGGAGCTTGCCGGCGTCCGATAGAAGAAAGAGTTGTCACTGCCTTGGGAAAACATTGGCACGTAGAACACTTTGTTTGTGCAAAGTGCGAGAAGCCATTTTTAGGTCATCGTCACTACGAGAAAAAGGGCCTTGCTTACTGTGAGACTCATTATCACCAGCTCTTTGGAAACCTATGTTTTGTTTGCAACCAAGTAATTGCTGGAGATGGTAAGTTTGTTTTGTTTTTTTACAACTTGGTAAAGATTTCGAATATCATGCAGTGGTCACTTTGATTCTTTGATTACTCCTAAGTCGTTTCCTTATTTATTAACCTAATCTTTCTTTTATTGGGTTACTTCAGCATGAGTGCCTATCGTTTATAACATTTAGTAGATAGCACCTTGTTCTAATTTCCAGTAAAATTTTCAACTAGTCTGCAGTGGATACTTTCCAATAATTACCAGCAATTAAATTTTTGCCAATCCAATACTAGAAAAGTATTAGACAACTGAATTTCACTTACAATTCGTTGCAAAATAGTAGAATAATTACTATCAAATTTTGTTTTCTTGCAAATTAGTGAAAGCACTTTTTTTTATTGCAAATTACGAGAGTCTAGTACTACATTATTATACCTAAGTAACAAATTGAACCATAACTTTACGAGGAGTATTATTCGAATAAGTGTTACAATAATTTATTTTTATGTTAATCTTCTGATTAGTAAATTGCTGCAGTTTACTTTCATCATAGTTTAATAAAATTCGCAGCAACAGAATTACATTTATAATTCGACAAGCCTCACATGTTTATAATTAAAATTAAGTTGTAAGTTTTTTACAAATCATTCTTTATTCCATTTTATTTGCAGTTTTTACGGCATTAAACAAAGCATGGTGCGTACATCATTTTGCTTGCGCATTTTGTGACCAAAAGATGAACCAAAAGACAAAATTCTTCGAATTTGACTTAAAACCCGCTTGCAAGAAATGCTACGAGAAATTTCCCCAGGAATTGAAAAGGCGTATGCGTCGTATGTACGATTTAAATCCAAAAAAAATACCTGCCTAAACAAATAATAAAATACTTTTACCAGATGTGTTTAAAAAAAAGTACATATATGTTTATATATTTATTGTGCTTAGCAATTGCCGTTTAAAATTACATTAGACAAAGATCATTCTTTGAAGAAGTAATCAAAGTAAAACGTAACATGGATTAAATTTGTCCCCAAGACTACAAAAATATTTTATATAACTGACTTTATTTTTAAGTAAATATTTATCACGTAATGGAAAAATATTACTTGGCCAACTAACGCGCATCTTCTAATTATTCGACATGTACTGTTCGCATTCTGATATTCGGATTTTTCCAAGTATACCTAGAGAATGAACAACCATTTCGATCTAACATTGAAGCATTCTCAAATGTTCGTGCCTTACACCTAGCTTAGGAATAGAACAAGTATCGCTTATCATAATTCGCAGTAATTATCTTACATTTGACTGACGAGTTATTAATGCATCATAATATACTACACAAATAATTATACAAACAGAAATTTTACACGTATACAGTATCCACACAATATACATTATAATGCTGATCTGTGAATATTTTCATCACTTTATAGTGGGAGTCCTTAGTAAATTTTTAATGGTGCTTTTCTATAAATCAAATTATTATGTTGCACGTTGTAACAACATATATATATGTATAAGAAAAATGAATATTACCTATTTTGTAATACACTTTCAAGTCTAGTATATTATGTAATATTACTGCTTCGGAAAACTAAACAATTTTACATTATTGTATTAACAAATTGTTTGAAAAAAAATATATATTATATGTGTAATCTCGAAAACCGACCTGTCTTATTTTCCGTTTTACTTGACCTGGTGTATGAGATAAGTATAATGGAGGGTAGGTCACGCTTAGAGATAAGCCACCAATAAGAAAAAAAGATAACAGAAAAAAATTGTAGTACCTACATAAATGCGTTATTGCTTGGCGGCCATATAACAACTTGGGTATACGTTCCCGCAATACGTTGGTCTGATAAAATGAGTCTACGGTACACACACGTACGCAGAATATTCACTTTCAAGTTACACCATTTAAAATCGATATTAAAACTTTCCGAAAAAGCATAGCTAGTATCTTTTTATCTGATAGCAGAGCAATATCCAAACGGTATCTGTCAGGAGTGGCTGATAAGGTATCAGTTGCGAAGACTGGTAACCAATTTATAGTCATATTACTGTACTCTGCCAAGGAATTCGTGCTCATGTTCTTTTATGGAAAACGTTTTTAGTGTCCACACAACTTAACGTATACTTTCACAACAAGAAAGAAAAACAGGATTTGTATGGTGATTACAGCGTATGGATTATTGTGTTCAAATAAAACTGTAAGTTTACATTTTTCTGTACGCATGATGTGTTTAAATAAAACCGTAAACTTGCATATTCTTGTTCTTCATCTCACATAAAATTTTTGTACGACTATCTGCACTTATGTCAACATTAAAATTCGCTAAAAATCAAATAGAAAACTTGATTCTTTATAATAACAAATTAGTTTTGTTCGGACATTGCGCGTGACATGCAAATTTTTCAAGATATAAACAACATACCAAAGTTGAATACAGATTACCGTTAATTGAATATTATGTTTGACACTTATATTTTTCAATAATACTGTGTATTATGATAACAGTGTGAAACGAATATCGAACCAATATATGAATCACCTTTTTTTTCTTCCGTATCTCAATTTTCACTGATTTACCAATGCAATACGAATGAATGACACATAAAGTTCTGTTGAGTTGATATTATTTCGTAAACTCTTACTGTATTACAAATATGTAAAATGCAAGGATTTCCAAGACGTCAAGTACACACATAAGAATAGGAAGTGAGAGAATTATAATTGCTCAATGTTTCGATATACTGTAGGTACATGCAGGTAGTAGTTGGAAGGTTCAGTTTGCTTTACTGAAACTGAAGTTACTTTACATTTAATTGTTCAATGTACATATTCATGTGCCTCGTTTCTAATAACTTTAAATGGTTCTACGAACTCAGCTCGTTTATAATGAATCATCAGCAGCAAATATATATAATCTACCCAGCATTCCTTATAAATCAAACAGTTTGTCTTATCAACTGTGAAATACATGCCTCAGTCTTAGCTGCATTCGTATAATTTTTCAAGAAATATGTACTATATACCTATGTACCCGGTGAACTATGTTGACAGAGCTAGGACAAAGAATGATTTTCTCTTGTGTACATCTCAAGTATGGTAATAATTAACATACATATATTCATAGACAAATAAAAAAATAGCCGTATACATATTATATTTAGATGAGTTACCGTCAACTGTGAATGCAATGCAGACAACATAAGACGTCGCATACATGATAATACTTGTGCATAACAATAATGGAGAGATGATTCGGACTATGCATAACTGCTGTAAACAAAGAAGTGTTGCATTAATGCGATGAATAAATTTCCAACGATGTCATCATCCCCAGATCACAGCTACAATCGCCTCGATGGAACAGAAAGTATTACAACCAGGTGAGGCCAATTGATGTGCCGTGAAAATAAACTTTGAGCTATATTCATAACAATCGCTATACGATAAAATTTTATTTTCAGCCTGAGCTAAAGTTACAGAAAAACAATTACTTGAGTCTTATCTGATATGCACGTTTTTAAAAGTTGCAACTTTTAATTAAAACTTCGGTATTTCTGATGACAGTGCAGTGTCATTTCGCAGAATTTATGACTAACGCAGAATTGCGATACTTGCTTCATCATTCTCATGAAAATTCTATTTTTACTTACACTTTAATGTGTTGTATATTTAATTAAAACCTAATGTTCACAGCCTGGACACTGCCAGTCTTCCGAGACCACTTCCGAGAAATGATTATCTCGCAAAGCACAACTCCACATACGTTCCACACAATCGATTGTCTCGATATGCCACAGCACTTACTAATCTGGTCCCTATTAGGTTCAAAAGGTGTGTTGTCGACAATACATGAAATTACAATAATCTATCTTATGGAATAATTTCAAAAATTTATTAAATGTATGCTTAAAAATATTAATTAGGATGTGTTTTAAAAGTTTCAAATAAGTACTTTTCATAATCACCATAGATGACAGAAAGAATTATCGTTACGTTAATGTTACAGTCACGAATCGCAATGCGTTAGCCACGCATTCAATTGAACATAACGTAAAACTAGATTGTTAAATACTGGATAGTCTAAAAACTTCTCATCTGAATATAACACTAATATATACTATAACATATATTATTCTGCATGTAGAACACCTGGATCAGAATTACCTGTAGATAAAATCGGCCTATTTTCGAGCGTGTCATTTAGTTGGTTGAACGAATACTTATCCGCCGGTTGCAAAAATGGGATGAGAAATAAAGCGTTGCCTACAGCTGCAGCCCAAGATTCATGCCAAATCAATGGCCCCAGGTGAGTACAATTTATTTACACTAATCATGTTCAGGTAAATTAATAGGTGTAATCCGACGTCGCTGTCAAGGATGCAGCACTTGATCATTTTATGAGATAAAATTGCGCAACGCACAAACGTGTATCAGTAATGAACTTATTCGATCCATTAAAAATTACTGTTTGGTGTTAGTCATGCATTTTCGACTAACCAGCTGATTCATCTTTAACACAGATTAGATGGATTATGGCATGCACATGTGGTGGAGCGTGGACAGGCGGGTGCATCGGTACCTCGGATAGCATGGAAATTCGTACGAACGCGAGTTTTGATGGCATCTTTCATTTATATGCTGGGCACACTAATTTCTCTCATAGGTCCGGTAAGTCATTTTATATTAGCTATATAGATTTGTCAATCATTGTTACATCCGTATGTTTCAGATTTTTCTTCTCCAAGGAATTATTTCAGCTATAGAAGATAGAAATGCAATATACAATAACACCATAAACGGTACAGCTACTATTCCAAATCATAATTCTTCATCCATTGTGAACAGTTCGTTTAAAAACCATGGTAAAGCGCTAAATGACATGCTGAGTGAATCAGCAACAAAACCATCGGTTGGCCGAGGAATTATCAACAAATTGCCAGACTCTGTTAAACACTTGATTATGATAGACGAAGCAATTATTTTTTGCAATATCATAGTACTGATTCTTGCTGAAATAATTTCTTACTTCTTAATTGCGTGGAGTTCAACCCTCAATCTCAGGTGAGTTCCTTGTTGGGAGTAAAATGATATACCTACAAGATTTGCCTTTAATACCATTTTATCAACACTACGCTGAAAAAGTTCATATTACTGGAATTTATTTAGAGAAGTGAATATGTATTGATAGACCGTAATTTTTACTGCTATTCTATTACATCAAGATTCTAAGTCAAAGTATTTTGAACTCTTCAAAATATGTGTCCACTGATATGCTCTTAGGAGCCAGCGTGGATGAAACTCAGATATAGTCAGTTACTAGTTTATACTTCATCATATTGTAAACAGATTATCAAAATTTAAAACAACACGTAATAAATTCTCCATCAATTCTCCAATAATATCTCGATACTTACGACTAGTTATGTTTATGTAGAACAGCATCACGTTTAAGGTCAGCCTGTTTAGCATTGGTCTATAAAAAGTTGATTCATTCTTCTGTGAGATATCGAGCTTCAGCATACCAGGTAAATTTAATTTATGGAATAAGAACATAAATTTTCTGTAAAAAAAAAAACTTTTTATGTTAGATGTTACTTTAAAATCTTAAAATCATTTTGCTATCATCGCTACACAATAATTAAAAATTTCATTCCAGACGATAACTTACTTTGTCCCGGACAGCGATACTTTGTACGAACTCATCACGAATGGCCCACTGATTTTCACAGGACCAATTATATTAATACTGATCTCACTTTTTGTCTGGCACCTCATGGGGAATTGGGCTCTAATCAGTATTGTTGTATTAATACTCTTTTACCTGTGCTTGGTAATTTCCACTTACAATCATAGACCAATGTTGTACTTCAAAAAAATGTTTTTCCCTACAAAGTAGTACGGTATACATTGCGTGATAATCGATCACTTTCGTGTACCGGTAGCTAAATGACGCACAAGTATTTGAACGAGTATTTTCTCTTTACAGATACTTACAGCATATTTAACATCTGTTTTTGCAACTAAGACATCGGATTATTCATTGACTAGAATGTCTTTAGTTGAGGAATTTGTAAGTAATATACACCTCGCTAAAATGACCCTGTGGGACAACTGTTTTAGAAATAAAATAGAAGGTATGTTTGAGTAATATGCGATAATATTGGCCTCTTCAAATTTGATGTGTTTAAATTTAAGGCTGATAATATTCATATTCTTATCTCTCGATATCCTGTCTGGTGAATGTGATTAATTTGATTCAGACGTACGGAAAAAGGAATTGGTCGAAATGCGACTTGGGGGCTTAAGTGAGGGCTGGAGTTTATCTATGGTGCACTTTATCCCTGTAATAACTGTTTGTACAGCTACTATAGCCAGACTACTGACCATGAAGTACGTCGAATCGGCAGACGTAAGATGTCATTTCCTTATTAACACGCTGAAAATAAATTATACATGTAACAGTTAGTTAAACAAATAATAAGAGATGGAATAACCACATAAATTCAAATTTACAGTTTAAGAACATACTGAGCAAATCGATTTTATACTCAAATCAGTATTAATCATAACGCTGCAAAATAGATATTTTCCGATTTCAGTACATGGTCATGTTAGTTATCTTGCTAATCAACCTAAAACAGTGCGTACGAAGCAGCTGGTTAGCAATGAGCAGTATATCAAGAGGAAGTACGTCCCTAAATAAGTTGAAGGTGAGGAACCATCATAGTAGACACGTGTAGTACAAATGGGAACATATGTAGTACTTGCTGATTTTTTCTCAGACAGTTTTAATGCTGAAGGAAGCAGACAGATACCCGGACAAACCAATAGACAAAAATTTAGCAATAACAGTAAATCGAGGAAATTTCAAGTGGGAACAGGATAAACAGGTCGTCGATAGCCCAGGCAAACGAACTTCCCAGTAAGATGGTCTTTTTTATACTCTGTACAATGTGCCTTGTTCGACTTCTTGTACACAAGTTAGATACGTCAGTTATTTTTCTTTCGTACAGTTGTGAAAATATTCCAAACATTTTACAGGTTTTACTTAGAAAATCAAGACGGACCTCCAATTCGTTTCAATGCATTATCAGTTACACACACATTAACCGATATTAATTTTTATGCACCAAAAGTAGGTACAAATTATTACACGAATTTTCATTTAATAGCATGAAGAATCAACTCGATTGATGAATCAATTAACGTTAGATATTTTTGCCTATACTTTTCATCAAGTAACCGTTTATGTTCCGTTTAATTTCAAAGGGAAAATTAATAGGAATTTGCGGTCAACCCGGTTCTGGGAAAAGCTCGCTTCTCCTTGCTCTGATGGGGCATTTACACCACATTAGTGGGCATGTAACCAGGGATGGTACGTGTAGCTATGTTTCTGAAACACCTTGGTTACTCGAAGGAACACTGAAGGAGAATATCATTTTTGGAGAGACATTTGACTCAAATAGGTATGTTACTTGAGAACTCAAAATATACTAAAAGTTATTACAACACTAAAAGTCACTCGTTCCTACAAAATACACTCAAACGGATACATCAGCATAACACGTTATTACGCTCCGAATCTTAATTTTTTCATCAGAAATGAAAAAGTTTAAAACATGTAACAACGATTAAAATATTTTTCACCTCCAATTATAATGATAAAAAAAATGAAGAATTGATCATTATTGTGAAGTTGTAGTGTATTACACTTTTAATAAATTTTCAGATATTTCAGTGTTTGTAGTTTTGTCGTGAAAAAAACAATACAGTTTAAAAGAACTGTATGCTTCTGTACATTTCGAAATTTCTATAGATAATTATCATACCGTTTCCTAGAAATTGTGTCGTCACATTAAACATTAAGTACAGTAACTTGATATGACTTTTAGATATTACAAGGCACTCCAGTCTTGTCAGTTAAATGCAGATATTACCTTACTACCTGCATCAGATGACACTGATCTTACAGAAGTGAATTTAAGCCCTGCTCAAAAACAGAGAATCACTTTAGCCAGAGCAGTGTATGCTCGTAGAGATATAAATCTACTGGATAATCCGCTCGCTGACGTAAGCGATGTGAATGAAAGTAATCAAATATTTGAAAAGTGCTTCCTAGAAGCTATGGGAAGAAAGACTGTCATTATGGTCTCTGAAAAAATACAAGTATGCAGCTATTACTGAGGATAGATGACATTAATTAATGATACCGACGATAAAATTCTGGTATTGAATTTTAATTGTTATTGTTAGTTTTTGAACAGGTGCGACACTATTTACGTTATGCGAGAAGGACGAATTGTTGAGCAAGGATCGCACGAAGAGCTCATTCGATGGGATAGCGAATATATTCGACTTATTCGTTCATACATGAAAAAGTATCAACGAAGGTACTACAGGTAAATAAAGTTGGCTTCTGTTGAGTGATTTGTATACAATATCTTATAACTACCCTATAAATAAGTTGTACATTACTTATGATTGCCATTGCATAGCATAATCAAATGTTAAGAGTACACAAGGAAACATGGTAGTGTTCCGGCGATAGTTTTCCACCCGCTACGCAAGCTCGATGAGCTTTTGGAGGAGGGAACGGGCATATTCACGAGTCATATAACTATGGAATTGAGTACATCCTCTTCAACCTAAATCTAATATTTGACTTTACCATAAACCACATACCACCGTATATGATCACCATCACTGTCTTTCTTACACTATGAATTATTTTATTTTCACAGAGATGGAGAACCAATAAGTCCATCATCTGCTCAATTATTAATGATAGCAACACCGAGAGGAGTTTTGAGTAGTTCAAGTACAAATGCATCTTTGGATAGCATGCTGGATGAAGTGAGTATAACTGTTCATTTTGTAAAGTAAAATATATTTTTGATTAAATTTCGACGGAGATTCGGGGGTATTTTTTTGTCTTCATCAAACATATTATGAAATTATTAAATATTACGAATTTCCTGCAAGTAGGGAAAATTCATTCAAATGTACATAAATTAGAGAAACGTTATTCTTCATGAAGGGATAAAACAGTAATATTGTGATCGAATTCTTGGAACGTCGTTTATAAATGTTCTACATATTGATAATGTCTTACCAAAAATACCATATCCTGCTCTTTATTTAGTATTCTAAGCGTTACATATTAACCCAAACTTTCATTTTAACCCAGGTTTGTAAAACTCGGCACTATTACTGCGTTATCTTAGCTTTAAAATTATATGTTCATGTTTATTGTTTTACCGCAGGAAGACTCAGCTCCACTGAAACATGAACTGAATTCCGAATTCCCAGTGAAATTCAGTACAGATGCGAAAAAACCAGTTGTGGAATATGGACTATACGTAAAAAACTCTGGCGGATGGTTTAAAGCAATCTTCATATGTACCATTTCCATGTTTTGTGCCTTCATTATAGCCGTAGGACCATTAGCATTTGCATATATAGCGGAAGTGAGTGTAAATTCCGTGAGCATATTCAATCACTTTTACTGCATGGCTGCAGTTTTGTACCGATTGACTAATCCCAACGACGCTGCAGTTATTTTTGCCATCATGCGTAGCTGTAAAGTTAAGCAATAAGCCCAGTAATTATATTTATTGCAAGTTTTTAGATTCATGACTTCATCATCTTTTTATTTCGTTGCAGAGGACGATTGATGACAACGTACACATTATGATTGTATTTGCATCAATGGTTGGCTCCATGATATTATTCAGTTTAATTTTAATGCTACTATATAATAACGTGAGTAAATTCGTTTAGCTAGAATTATGAAATAAAGTGAATTTCATGAAATAAGCGCACTATATCTATTATTTATAGGCTGTCTTCAAAGCTGCAAAAAAGCTACACTGCCAATGGATTAATGGACTCTATACAGCACAAATGTCTCTTTTTACAATGACACCAATTTCTGTTCTTCTCAATACATGCAGTCTGAACTTGTATGAAGGTATACCTGTATATTAAGCAATTACAAAAATGTAATAGAAAATCTGATGTACCGAAGAGTTTTTTCGTTGTACACGTAAAACTGCTTGTGAAAGTTACATTTGAATATTTAGATTGCAACTTGAAATTAACATTATAATCAATGATTTCAGTTGACTCTGTACTGCCAAGGTCGATAATAACCATACTGATGCATGCCGGGATTAGTATGTTTAGCTCGGCTATACTTGGACTCGTCTCACCGTGGCTACTCATACCTATCACGCTATTTGTTATTGCAGCAATTTCGTACAGCCTATATGTTCGGTGAGTTAATCCAAAGTATGATTATTGATCAAAAGATGTTTTATAATAATATAAAAGCACAACGGATACTTATAAGCATCTCCAACTTCCAGTTTGTTGATCGTTTTCCATTCAAAAGTATTACAAGTTGATATTTCAGTCTCGACAACTCCATATTCAGATTCAGGAAGAATCAAATACCAGCTTCCTTATGCTTGATGTATCAAATAATGATCTGCGCATATATTAATCTATGTTTATTCTCAATTATAGCGGAGCTATAACAGGATTATATGAAGTAAAAGTCAACTCTGCTATACCAATGTATAATCACGCTTTCAATACCATTGACGGGCGCACAACTATTCAAGCCTACCATAAGGAGAAAGATTTTAAAAAGAAGTGAGTGGTTTCATTTGTCAACTTTTATTCAAAATTTCTTATAAGATTCTATATTCACCCAGATAAATTCGTAACTCATCTCCGGATCATGTAGGTGTATAGTAATGAAAAGAAAACTTTTGCAACTATTTTGACGAATCAAATTCATACGTAACTTGTTGTGGCTTACTCATTATTTAGCATTTATTGGTGTATAAACTTATCAATTTACGTATTTTGTGTTGCAGGTTTTACAGATACTGCGATCATAATTCAACCTACAATTTTATGTTACATGCGATTAAATTATGGATGGAATATAGAATCAAATTATTAGGAGGTGAGACTTACTTATTAATTATTGAACGCCTTTAGTATGAGCAGTGCTTCAGTTTCTTAAGAATCAATGCATTTTGAATCTGTAGTTTCAACTAAGTAATAATTAGGCATTTGATTTCACAGCATTGACATTAGGAGCAGTAATATTAATTTGCGTCATACTGTCCAGTATCCGTCATCGATTTGAGTTAATGGTCTTGGCTACAATTTGTACGTTGCAATTAGTCGCTAGCACAGTCAGTATAACAGGAGCAAGTGCAAGTGCATATACTAGTTTTATGGCAATCACAGGACTAGATTTTTATGTTGAGGTGAATATTATTTTACATTTCAATTTCACTTGTATGAGATATAACATTTAACCAGTTATCATTACTTTAATTATAATCCTTGACTGAATCATGCTGACTTTTATAGAACATTCCGAAAGAAATACCTGGAAATGTCAGTATGCCTACAAATTGGCCAATCGATGCCAGTATTAAATTTGAAAATGTTACATTGTCTATGAGCGTAAATACAGATCCAGATCTAGACACATTAAATTTTGAAGTTGCTTCTGGTGAAAAAATTGGTTTGTATATCAGTTAGAATTGGCTTCATTTTCTTATGGAAGCTTGTATGCTTCTAGAAAAATTTTAAGGGTGTAAGATATTTTATTTGACCATCTTTTTTTGTAGCACTAATCGGTTCTCAAACAAATGGCAAGATATCTATAGTATCTGCGTTGTATAAATTTATAGAAGTTCATTCGGGAAAGATTTGTATAGGAAATACGAACATCAGCGACGTTCCAATGGACAAGCTAAGGCAGTGTATTACTTTTATACCAGGTGATCCTTTGCTTTTCAATGGCAGTATAAAGTAAGTTACGCCTAATAATATGAAGTACAATATAAGCTTAACTCGTCATCAAGTCACTGTTTCGGCTTGGAGCTATCAATTTTTATCAAACTTGACCATATTGCAGCACTGAAATGCTTTATTAATCGTTCAAACCCTTTTATATCTTAACATCTTCAGTTAATTTGTAGTATTTTGTAAACTCCGTTACAAGAAACAATTGCATTCGCAATTCATATAATTCATAATAAGTGTACACCAAACAACAATATGAAAATACTGAGGCCTCTTAACAACGAAGATGTTACATCATTACCTATGCTGCTAAAACGATCAAATAAATCTTTATTATCTAGATACAATCTGGATCCAATGGGTAAGGTGTCCGAAAAAGAATTAATGGTTGCTCTGCAGAGAGTTTTTCTTTGGGAAAAGGTTTCAAAACTTGAAGAGAAGTTGGAAAGCGATGCCACTAATTGCTTTACAGCCGGCGAACGTAAACTGATATTCTTTGCCCGAGTGATTCTTCGAAAAACTATTAAAGTAGGTCTTGAACATAAAGATATTTATGACTAGCAGCGAGTTTCCACTTAGCTTACAAATGTCGTTATACCTCCAAAACTATTGATCTATTTATAACAAAATATAGGCTGAAATCTGGCCAGACGAATTTAGCCATCAATAGAAAAAAAAAAAAAGAATCAGAATCGGTTCAGTAGTTCTGGAGTTGTAAAGTAACATTGGGACAGACAGATAGAAAGATGTTGAGTTTTATATACGTAGAGAGGAAAAGAGGAGAAGAGATTAATTAATGAAACAGCCAATTTACCAATATCGTTATAATTACAGATAATGATTATTGAGGAATCAGTGACAGACTTGGGTCCAGATGTAGAAAAAAAAATTGAAATAATTTTGAGGGACATTTTTCCCGACCATACCGTCATTGTGCTCTCTACTCAAAGAGTCCGCTATTGTCAAAGAACACTTGTTCTGAGTAATGGAAAGGTAAAGTTTATGCATGTATTTCTCTAACTGAAAAACATAATAATTCTGATACATATGTTGGAAAAATCAAAGATAAAAACTATGTGAAAATATTAATTTAACAAGTGTTTAAAACTCTTCCAGATAAATGAAAGTGCAAATCGCAAATCATCAACATCGCAACACAGCCTTGCAAGTTCAGAAGTCCTTGTAACGGCAGCTATGAACAGCGTCTTTGAAACAAGCTTTTAGGTATTCAATATAAAATAATATTCGTTGTTTAGCTTCTGAGAATAAATACCAAACTGTAATAAGGTGTATATTTATAGCTAATTAAGTATTTCAGAAAATCGTTCAGATTTTGTAGCAAGATTTTTAGTGACAACAAAAATGCTAGTACATTTCTTCTCCGTATCATTCCACATGACTCTAAGTATAGAGTTTTCTTTTATTCGCCACAAATGCTAGTCTACATTTTCAATTTATCAAATTTTGCAACATGTGCCTTCAATGGGGTACTGACACGATATTACTGACACAATAATTTTTCTCCAATCGTGCACGTTACTCTGAGCATTTGGGTTGATAAGAAATTCAAATTTGTACAGTTGCTCTCGAAAAAAGAAATCCTCAAGTTGCTCGGTGATTCTGTGCTGAAAATACTATCTCGGGCCCTTCAAAGTAATAATGTTGGGCTTCGGTGAAAAAATCTTTTTAAATACCAAATTCGCTGTTCATATCTAAAGTTTATAAATAAATTATCAGATATTAAACCTATAATTTTTTTAAATGGAACTCTCAATACTAAATTGTCCAAATTTCACTTTTAGAAAATCTTATTTACTCCTTACTCCAGAGTAAAAATTTTTTATATAAAAAGAGTCCGAGCGACTTTTTGCAAAGTGGCTACTTTATTTAACCTAGAATATCCCATATATTTATTATATAACTTGTATATTAAAATTCTTACATAACATATAAAATAAAACATTCAATATGGATGTAAGAATTATTAACTATAAACAATCATGAATAATAGAATTGTAGACTTTATTCGAAAAATTAAAGTATTTTCGGTACGAGTGCAATCTAAAAAATTGAATATATTATTTATTTACGCATAACAGCACCATTATAATTATAACATATCATTTCACTCATTGTTAATATCGATGTATAAATAGTGTTTTTAAATAATATAATATGATACATGTGTACAAACACAATATAATGTATAGATTTATGTAGAATTGGATATAAACAACTCGTAAGTTTCTCACTTGACGTGTGGTAAATTATGATCGCAACGAGTATTTGCACCACTTTGGAATTGAGAAATAAATACCTAAATATGACAATCTTTTTTAATAATTGCATTCCTTAACATGAATTTTAACTGGTTATGTAAACTTGTGAGTAAAACTATGAAAGTGGCGAAATTGAAAGTGACAATGGTAAATGTCTATTCTCTGTTGTTCCATTTTTAGAAATTGAATAAACCCCAATGTATAACACTAGAAATATAAAAAACCTGCAAATCTGTAAGAATCATTTATCCATAATTTAGCCTCTAAAAGACTATAATTAACGTTATTCTGTACTTGAATTTATACAAAAATGGTAATGTATTATTATCATTTTGCACTACGTGTTGCTGGAATTTTTTGTATCTACCAAGATTCACACCTGAATTCATAATTGAATTGAAGTACAAAACATGTAGTTTCATTCAGTGCAGATTATCTATCCTCATGTTCAGTATTCAGTTGAATTTCTCATTCTATTTTAAGAATATTATGGAATCTTATAGACTAACCAAAAAATCGCCCAAGCAGAAACATTGTGAATCAAACGAGGTTTCGAACATTATAACAAAAATAAATGAAGTTGAATTTAATGAAAACAGTCTCTATTCGATGTGTAAAGAACTTGAAAACCACAAATTTAGACTGAAATAATACTATTTTCAATATCAGTCATGAAAATCTCCTAATTCTGTCTTTCCATTGCCGCTGAAGGCATATAACTTGGCTGATTCTAATAACTAATAATTCATTTCAATTTTATGAGAACTCTCAACAGATCGCGAATAATGCAAATACTCTTGATCACAACACTTAATATAAAAAACTAGTACATACATAGAATTATTACTCACAAATGACCTGTGACAAACATGTGAATCGAAAAAAGTATAGCTTATTGTTGTTCAAAATCTTACGACGATTTTTAGTGATTCCATTTACAGTAAGGAAATGTTAGATAAATATAATCTCTCTGATGATCGAAGCCTAATTAGTTCAAATGCATCATTTTCAAGTCTTTTTTTAAACTCATCAATTTCAACTGCAGTAATTTCCGTTCTATCTTTCAAACCATAGCTGTGTGACATCTTTATTTCAACATGTTTTCGTTAAACCATTTATCGATCATATCCTGAAAGTATTTTTTTTTTATGGCAAAGTATGAAGTGAAATATGGAGCGACTAAATTTGAGAGTACATTATCAACTTGGTGTACACATGAAGTAATACAATATTCAAACTTTGCTGGCTGTCAGTTGTAAGATTAGGAATAGAGAAATTTCAATCTGGTCGTTAATTCTAAGGAGGGTGGAGCTTTGAGCATTTCAATATATATCATTTCACATTAAGTGTACGTATGAATGAAGATATTAAACATAGGGTTCGTTATATTTTGTCAGTGTCGCAATTGTATGAGGTTCAATGCTTTGCATAATAATTAATGAATTGACTTGTTTTAATTGAATCAGTCCGTGTTAACACATTTAGCCTTGTCGCAAGCCGTCTTGAGATTAAAATATTTTTGTGCAGTTATATGATTTGGGCGGATGTATCAAACGTGGAACTACTCAAGTAGCAAGGAGACATACATATTTCAAAAACGAGATATCGCTTTGCAGATACGTTACATACATATATACCTTATTTACATCATTACTACAGTTATTCTGATTACTATAATTGTTTTTTTTTTTGTGGCTAAGTCATATTCTTAGTCCAGTTTCAGTGGATTATGGCAGAGTTAACTTGTGCATGGATGCTCTACAGATGGCTCAAAATGAATTCTGAATAAAGTTAATATATTGTTTTCCATAACACAATAAGTTTATTGATAAACTGTAATATTTCACATGAAACATTTGCCTGATAAATTGAGGTAAGATAGGAAAATATTGATCTCAGGAGATTTGTGAAAAATTTGTTTTCAAACAAAATCACCTGTGATGCGTTAAAATTAAACAAACAATAAATTGCTGGCATTGCAAAACAGTACAAAAGTCTAATTTTTTTGAAATTATTGATGGTTGGGCTTTCTTAGAAATTTCCATTTACCATTTCTTTTATTAGGATTTCGCGGATCTCCTACTCTTCACTAACTCTCCTTGACCAAATTGTAATATTTCTCTATGACTTTCTCATATCCAAATGAATATATCCAATTCAAGTATACAATAAATAAATCTCCAAATCAATCGGTATGCAGAAACACGTTTCTGATCTATTTAGATATAATGGAAATATGGGGGAAGTTTTATTCTGTCCCGTTCCAGGCCACAAAATTCCCTGACTTCCCACTTCTCTCTGACCAATGGTTACACCGTGTCAGCTACATCCTGACATGAATATGTAATTTTCATGTACAATGCATGCAAAATATCAGAGATCCTCAGCTTCAAATATACATATTGACCTCAGCACAGTTACAAAATACTTTTATGCATATTGTGACATACCAAAGTGAAGCTTTTACAATTGATGCAGCACATTTGAAGACGAGTTCTATTTTTATAGTGACCTAAAATGAGCATAGCGCTTGAGCGTTTTAAACGTTAAGCAGCATGATCTAAAACTTATTTGCTGATACATCATCAACTACAGTTATCCTCCAAACCAATCGACATCAAGGTATAATAATCAATATCTCGCAAAGTGTTAAACTAAATAATGCATGCATAGAACCATATGAGTGACATGGTTTACCGGTAGAAAAAAAAATTCAAAATTAAACCAACCGTTCGGAATGACATCGGTAGTCTTAAATATCAAACAGAAAAAGTGATGTGGTGATTCGCGTCGGATTTATAATTTTACATTACATTTTATAAGAATAATACTCTATTATTGGAATAGATTATAAGAATATTAAAATGACTCACATAAGGTGGAAGCACTCATTTCGTATATCAATGTTTCTGGCATTGGCATCTAATAATGCAGTGTTAACAATGTTTTTTCATAGTTTTACTTTCATTTCAGATTTGCTTTGTCTCACCACTGCAGTGCGGACAACAAGCTATGGTTGGGCAACTGGTTTGCGAAGGTAGAAAAAGTTGACCTCCGACCGCCACAGCTGCACCCATAACGGCACTGCATGCTGCATCTTGTCTTCCAGACAATAATAAATTTGGGTTCATCAGTAACTAAAATGATCATAAAAATAATTACAAATAATTTAATTAGATTTGGTATTTACCTTAAAGTGCATATTCAATTGTACATTTGTACGAGAAAATTTGATCGGCGTTCACAATGACCAGTTCTATTTATCGTATTGGTCTGAATATAACTAAATATAAGTCAAGGTTTCCGTTAGCTGATTTTCCTCTCAGAATCCGCACTCAACTTATGCGTAGGGTCGACTTGTATTCGAGATTTTTCCGAAATTTGCTTTATCGACTAAAAGAATTTTGTTAACAACCAATCGCATCATATATGACCAATAAAGTCATGAATCTTTTAATCTAGAACTTTAATTATTTCAAATAGTATAAATCCAATGTACAAACAAATTGAAAATGAGATATTCATACAATAATATCTAGTTTTGTTGTTACAATGTATCCAAAAAATACAGTATTAATCAACAAATACACATGTGATGACAGATAATTGTCTCATAAAATTCACCTTATAATTGGTGTTTAAAAAAAATCCTGGAATACAGTTGTAAAGTTGATGGTCAACTCATATTCAGACCAATACAATAACAGAATGTTACTCACTGTGCGGGTTTGCGTAAAAGTATTTTAGAGAGACCAATAGAAAGGATCATTTATTTCAACGTACGCCCTTTTTATTAAGACCTATCAATAATCAAGCTCAACAAGGTGAGAGTGTAAGTAATCTGTCAAAATAATGCAAAATGTTATAACATTTTACAACCTACCTGTTCGGCGTGTTTTTCCGCCACAGTTTTCATCTCTAAACCGACGATATTTATTTCTCTACGACGATGAATTTTGTCTGAGCCACCAAGTAACTGGACCTTAAGAATTTCAGCAAGCTGACATGAACCTTCGCTCAAATCCAGAACATTTGTACTAGGCAGCTCATGCCTTTGATTGGACATTGTTCCAACAGAGTCAAAGTTTTCACGAAGTAAGCTCAGTGTTCTGATAGAAAATACAAAATAAAAATATTTCAGCATTATACCTACTATTCAACGTAACTTCGAGCTATATGGAAAATAGGGAAAAGATACTTGAATTTCGAGATGCTACTGAAATCTATTAACAGTTGCCCAGAAACAGGCATACGAGTCGAATTTTAAGTATTGCAAAATAATTAAAACCAAGCACTTGGAACTCGCTGTTAATTTTAACCAAGTCTCATTGATTTCTTAAAGAATGGGTGCCTCATATTTTTGAGGTGAACAAAAAATTAATCAACTCAAATTTATACGGATACTATTTCGTAGAGCGTCATGCTAGAACGTCGAATTAGAAAATTCGAATATTACGCCTAAGCGTGAACAATGAAAATGTATAGAAATATTTACGTGATTCATAATTCGAATGAGGCATGGAGACTCTATATTATATAGCTTTGGACCAATCATCAGAGGCATGAAAAATATAAATAAAATGTACCTGTATGTTCTGAGAGCGGTGTCTCTTACTTTGCTACGTTCTTCTAATAGTCGTTTTATTGTCTCCTGCAGATCGGTAGTCCTTTGGCAAAGTGCAGCCTTCCATCGTGCGAGTTCTTCCACCATCAAACTGAAATATGAGACAGCGAAACCACGAATCAAATATGGATCGTATAGAATGGAGTTTAGTTTAAGTATCATTATCAACGCTACCTGCTAGCTAAAAATTTGCTTCTCCAAACCTCGCATTGACCAGCCAGCCACTCAGTTTGTTCTTGATGGGTATTCAGATTTTGAGCAGAGTTAAGCAGAGCACGCGCCAATTGAAGCTTATCCTCTGTCAAAAGGTGAACTTTCGTTTCCAAATCTTCTCCTACAGCTGCTACCAAAAGATTTTTTAACTCTCCATTCACCTGTGAGGCGATCAGATAATAGTCACTATCATCAATGCTGACTAGCAGGTGAAAAGATAAAATTTCTTTCCTGACATTTTACTGAAGGATTAAGAGATTCGATTCTGTGAGGTAATCATTCATTTTACCTGTGACTAAAAAGTTGAGAAATTCAATTCTATAAGTTCGTAATATAATCATGCTTTTTACCTGTGCCTGAAATTTCAACTGACTCTCCAGCTGAGAATTTTCTTCCTTGAGTTTCTGAATCTCAGTTTCGTAGGCTTTTTTTTCTGCACTTAGCGCATCTATACCAGCACTTTCTGCAGCACCTTCTTTCGCTTTACCATAAGTCTGATTTCTCTTCTCAGCCTCGTTCGCAGTTAGCATGGCCATTTGAGAGACCATGACATTAATGTCCAAATTATTCTTTGATGCCTTTCTGGTTTTTTTCTGATAGGGAATAATTGGGTTAACAGCAGCCTTGTAAGGTTCATATGGAACGAATTTGGGCTCCTTTGACTTCAAAGAACTCAATATATGCTTCTCTTTCTTTACTTGTGCAACACTCTTTGGCGTAAGGTTTACTATCATGCCAACGGGCGTTACCGGAGGTGTAGAGTTTGATTGTTTCAAATTTGTCGGGTGGTAAATTAGTGTGTCTCCTAAACGGACTTTTGTCTGTTTTTTATCTACTTTTTCATCTGCTATATTTTCCATTCCATCCCCTTGCGTACGCGTAGGACAAGTCATCGTTTGTGTTTCTGAAATTGATTTTATAAACTAAACATTAAACTCTGTTTCATCAGTAACGTAAAATGTCTAGCCAAATAAGTATGTCAATACCATCCTTAGCAGCTATTTAACCGACAGTAGGAGCAAAATATACGTCGTCAAAGAAAAAAAATTTCCAACAAATTTCAACCCCTTATGAAATTCATTCAATTCTTAGTATCGATGTGTAGTTTTTTTTTTCCATCAAATTCAAGATTATTCACGTACAGAATACCTCACCAGATAAATCTATGTTAATCGTCAATATTTTATGGGATCTCTGCTCAGAAATAAATACTTGATAGAAAACGAGACGTAGTTTGAGAGTTTACAAGAAAACTGCAGATTTGTATTATTCATGTTTCAGGATCTTTCATCAAAAACGAAAATAACATTTACACCAATCAAGTTAAAAGTATATTCTTTCACCTGTTTGAACAGTTTGATATTACTAATTAATAAAAAGCGTAAACAGCTACTTTACAGTCGTTTGGAGCCAAGGAATATTCACTTGAGATTAGAATGCATATCCATGATTTTGCACAATTTGAGAGATGAATAGTACCTTGCTTTAGGCACTTGTAACTTTCTAGAAGCGAATATTAACACGAAACGGTTTATAGAAAATCTTATTATTTTAGAAAAGCAATTAATGAATAAAATTATGTCGCTAAAACTAGCAGCCAGATTTAGCAGCATGCTCTAATGTCGGTGAAAACAAAAGAGAATGAAGCTCTACCATTGAAAATTTTATAAAATCACATGAAAATCAAGCAAATTCATAACATCGTGCACAGTAAACTGTACTCATCACCGTTCAACTGCTAACTGTGACTGCTAACTTCAGTTTCATGAAAAAATTTCTGAGTATTCAACATCGATAAAGTGAATTTGTACCAAAAAGTACAACGACTGACTCAGAAGGAGTCCAATGCAAACGGTCACCATTTATGGGCAAGGTTGACTGCAATTATCTTGAGATACCCCTAAAACCACAATACGATTGCGCAAGAAATCGATTTTTAGTGTTTTTGAAAAAGTGTATCCTTTGGGAGCTGTGACCAGTAGCAGATTACCTGGTATAATAAAAATGTCGGAAACGCTAATCGGGGATTCTGTGTCTATTTATTAAGTAACGTAGCCTTATTCATTAGGCAATCTAATCAGTTGAACTTGACGTCAACCATAATTGGACAACTACTAGTCCGGATACTATACGTCTTGATCACATGCAGCGTTGCACCTAATTCTTTGATTATGAAGAAGCTTAACCTCTTTAACCGGGCAGCACAAAGATATCCCGCGATGTCAATATGTGAACGCGTATCGGCATAGCAACTGTACAAAAATGATGAAAATCGAACAGTGAAATTTAAAAACCGTACATGAAATTGCAAGACATTAAACGCATAAGCGGGAAGCATTATAAGTTAATTCAATGCTGACATACAAATAAGATGAATAATATTTTCTTAGAACCTTGAAAGCTCGTTGCTTTGATACTGTTCTTTCTCGATGTAGAAAAAGTGGCGACGTTTTCTGAGGGCTGAATTTGCGGCCGTTCAGAATCCATGACAATATACGAAAATTCGTAAGTCCCCCTTATTATTTTCTAACCAAATCAAAACACCTGATTTCTACTCCAAGAGCTGTCGCTTGGCCGATCAGCTGTTCATGTCAAGTGTCGGAAAATCGGAAGTCCCGTTAGCGGAAGCGTTTATCGAAAGATGGGAGCCAATCAGAAGTACGGATAAACAGTCGCCGATTGGAATCAACGCGTTGATTGGTCTACGAGGCCGCAGCGTGATTTTCAGCTGTTTCTCTCCTTTTTTCTTTATGTTCTTGTCACGTTTAGTTTTGTGATGGCGTCAAATTCCGAGCAGTTGGCGATTGTCCTCATATTTTTCAAAATATGCAACTGCTTTCATGTATACAACACCCAGTTTAAATGAAAAATGAAACGGTCGAAAATTGACATAATCAACGCGACTGTCGAATCCTACTTAAAACGGAGGCACTATCATCAGGTATGTACATACGTGCGGTTATTAACACTCGTACGTGTCTTGAAATGCGCCTAAAGCACGGTTACGTTCTAGCCTCCTTGGGTTAATAACATAACCTGTCTTAATGTTTACCAAATATATTAACAGGAGAGTGACATTTTTCGTAAATCTGAACGCGGAGATTGTCAAACCAGCGCCGCCGAAATGACTTTAAGCACGACTGTCGAGTGCAGTACTTCTCGTGAGAATTCAATCGTCTTTAGCGCTATTACAAACGACGCTGGAGTCGCTGATCAAGCATATCACAAGTATGTAATTATTTATTTCTGTGCTTCAACTATAAGTTTTCTTACAATATTGTACATCTGATACCAAAACACTGTCCCCCACGAATTTTTCATCCCAGGTATGAATATGTTGACAGTAACTTTCTGTCATATCTCAGTTTACAGACAATTATATCCGAATGAAGCAAAAAATACTTTTTGTGCTACTGTTTTACTCGTAATATGTGAATTTTTCAAACAAATTTAGATTAAGCATTGTAAAGCTAGGTGATAATTTAATGCTGTTGAAGACAATAATGCCCTGTATGTTTTAATGGTGAGAAATTATTTTCCATGTTGGAAACAAGACTTTCAAAATAAAAATCGACCTACCTAAACATGAAGTATTGAATCATTGTTAAAATATTCGACCATTAAACGCGCTTTAACTTCTAAACAATCGAGTTTTATCGATGATGTTATTATACTCGTACCGAGTTCCAGTAATAAATTTCAGAGAGTCGAATAAATTGTGGTTTTGTCACAATTCGTGACTATGAAATGGCTAAATTGTTGCTCAACATTACACTGATCTAGTTTTTCAAAATTGAAACGCTTTTTAATTAAGCTTGCTTTTTCGAACGATTGAATCTGCAGATACACATACGGAAATTGATTCTACGACCGCTAATTTTTCTTCTCTGTTGACTACGTTAGCAATGCAAAACATCAATCCGTAGCATGCCGCCCGAACAGTTAGCAGCGACACGTTACGAGCTAAAATTGTCCATCAACAATGTAATCCACTAGGGAAAAAAAATTAGCAGTCACAGAATCAATTTCCAAATGTGTGCATGACTACTATTGAAGAACAATGCGCTTCGTCAGCCTAGATATGATTCACATTTGTTTGCATCGTATGTTGTACAAAAATGTTCACCAAAAGTTTTTTATGCTAAATCAAAATCTGAGTGCAGAATTTACTTATCTTGATGCGTGCTGCAGTTCCGCTGTTTTAAGAAAATAGCACCAATAGTGTTCTTTGCTTCATTGAAATATATTTTGGCACCAATGTGCGAAAAACACCTTTTCACAGGTCTATGATATGCACCCAAAAACCTATTTTCTGTACCTTGTACCCTCAAAACACCATAGGGTCAAAATTGATCGCAGCTCAATTTTCTTGGATTTTCAACTAGATACATTGAGCATTTTACTTATTTATTGATGATATGTTACAACTGGCATACTACTTTGTAGTTTGCGGTACACAAGAGACCGACTAATTTTCGTACAGTACAAGGTACACAGGTTTGATACGACTTGCAGTAGAAAAGTGTACCACTTACGCCTTATGCTGTGGAAGCACTCGGGGCAGGAGGTATAAGTTCTGTAAGCTGTGAAATTCAGTAGAGGGGATTTATTCTAACATTTTACAATCAAAGGCAAATGGATGTCATGTAATGATTTTTGCACACATATATATGTATATATATATATATATATATATATATCGTAAACTGGCGTAAGCAGGTAGAGGGTCATAATTGAATCTTGGGTTTTGAGAATATACGAATTTCAATTTTGCTAAGAATTATCTTTAGTGTATCGAATCCTCAGCCACAGAGATTGGACCAAAAGTTATGGGAAATAGGGGAATTTCATGAGACGTTAGTAACATTAACGCCACGAAACTTTGAAATAAAAATCATTATTTCACAACGTTGGTATAACTCTGAAGGAATTGAATTTGAAAAATAGTTTTATTAATGCGCTGTTACCTTTTACTAACATTCAGTTAATTCCAAAGTTGCTAAATAACGAGTGGTTCGATAAATGCGTTACAATCATGTTACGAAGTTCAATCTGATTAAAATTACAACTCGCTTTCACGAGGCTTACGAAAATCAGTACTCCTGAGGAATGGATCAAACATTGCACCTGTAGCACTTGGAAGAAAGGTGTTTTATTCTTTCAATTTATCTAGAAGAATTTGAATTGAAAACCTCAAACAACGGATTGTTTTAAATTCTTTTGTGAATAAGGTCGAAGTTCCCAACATTACGTAATGAAACAGTTTTTTAAAAACTTGCTATTCCAATTACTTTAAAATTGTAATAAAATTAAAAATCACGGTGCAATTTAAGTAAAAGATTCTTATTTTATAATTACAAACCGTGTAAATAAATACAGAAATCACATCATGATTACTTCTTTTCAATGTTGACTTACATTAATTTTACTAACTTGGACTTAATTCTTCTATCAAGTTAAAGCTTGTAACATTGTTGTAAAAATGTATTTTTTCAAAATCTCGTCATTTCAATACTTTGTGTCGTTGTGCTGACATTACTAACTTCAGCCTCATGTTTTTCTAATCTAGTACAAAAATATTTAGCTGGGTGGACAAATTATTCCAAGAGAACTGCTATCTGCATGTCGATGCTATTTCGCATTCGGATCCCATAAAACGAATTGGCAAGTGCAGGGTAGTAGAATTACCCTGTGCCCACTTATGCCCAGCAAATCCTTCATGAAAATGAATCGAGGGCTGTCAGTCTGTATACACAGTGAGTCAATTGAAACTCCGAGAATGGTTGACGAATTAGGCCAAACCCCTCAGCCAATCTAGCGAATGTTCGGTATATACGCCTATGAATAAACATGACTTTTATATGCCAAGACAAGCCTAATTGTTGACATTTCCTACTGTCGTCTTTCCTTTGTTGTCACATCTTCATTATTGTTTGTTATTCACAGTGGTTACCTACATGTAGACTTGAAATCTTACTTTTATAACAACACCAATGATTTCTCGACGTTATACTATACATTTCTCAGATTGGTTGAGGGATAGGGCTTAATTCATCAACTAAGCTCCTCCCATTCTCCCAATTTCAATTGACTCACTCTATATATCTTCAGCGAACGATTTTTGAAATAGTCTCAACAATAGCTCAATTTGAATTTTTGATTCAGCTTTTTTTGTGGCACAATGAAACTCAAATCTTCGACTTACGGGGAGTGGGCAGCAAAAGTAAGCCGAAAACAGAATAAAATTCAAATGACATTTGTGATGAACTGAATCAACATACGTACATTTTCTTAATTGCAAAGTTTTTGCTATGAAATTCAGTGATTACTGTTTAAAGAATATAAATATTTAAGAGAGATATGAGCGGATAAAGAAGACCACGCGTCTCATACGCTGCTCCCTTATTGCCACGATTTCGATTGAACGGTTGGAGTTTTCAGGAATTTTCAAGCGCCATTCTCTCCAGAGGATCTTCCTCTACAGACTGCACCTAAAATTTTTGATATTACATGAAAATTAATACAAAGGCGGTTAAAGTTTGAAAAACATGGAAAAATGAATGACATTTGTTGTAATAACACCAATAAAAATAAAATTTTCTGCATAGACATAGGTTCAGTTTGTAGAGAAACGTGATATCTACATTTTTTTTTTTTTTTTACGCCAAGGCGATATCTTGAAGCGTTTATAAGTTATCGTGGCAAAACTATAGACAAACGTTATTTAGAGAAAAACAAATGTAAATCTGTACCACACCCGAACGCACGGTTGTCTTTAACACTCAATATCTTGCTTTATTATTAATATTTTTTTTGCACTTGCCACTAATTTTCATGGACAAAAATGTGACAAACAACCTATAAATAACAAAAATTGCGTATGTATTTTCAGTAATTTATAAAGGCGAATTGAATTTTCACCACATTTTCAGCCGTCAAAGCCTTCCCGTTACCCCTGAGCTCAATTTTGCGAATTTTTCAGTTTGTCTTGCGCCAAAATGTTCGGGAGAAATTGTAGCAACAGAATTGAACAAAAAAAAAAATTAACAATTCTGAAAGTTTTTGATGCCTACTCCCCTCAACTGTTAGTCTTTGAAATGTTTTTGTATTTCATATCTCACTACTAATGCAAACCGTCATCTCGTAGAATTACGATCTGTAAAAGGCTTCTTCTTACAGCTACCTGTAGTAAGAATACAAGCAGCTGCTTTGGAAACTGACAAAGTTGAGCTCAGTTTCATAAAGTAGATTTTCTCATAAAATGAACAATGGAGTCTTCCTCTTCCGTTGTATCCTGTATGACATATTGTAAATTTTGATTTTGTAGATATTACAGTTATAACTAGCAGATTTTGTTCAACAGAATCTCTCTACTGGTTACTTGGGATAGATTTGTCATATGACCCCTTTATCGTTAGAAAATATCATTTTATTAATACATTTCCAACTTATCTCCCATTTTACTTTGAATAATAGTAATATTCCATTTTTTTTCCGCTGCCGAAACTTTGTTTAACAACAGAATTCCCTTCCACAGATTGAAAATATGGATCCAAACAATAAACAATGAAAACTTGAAGATTGAACTGCAAGGAGTATTATATCCGATATTCTGTCATTTATATCTGGAGATGTTGCATGGCGGTAACAGACAGACAGCTATTCAGTTTTTAAAAATGTACCAAAATGACTTTGTCTCTGATACTGAACGAGACTTTTTAGAAGAACTATCTAGCGTATTTTCTATTCAAGATATAGAACTCAGGCCATTGGTTAATGCGTTCAGAACAAGAAAATATAAGGTCGATATGTCAGACGATGCTCACTTCTGTCTTCAAAAGTTTCTCGCCAAACAGGGACATGTTATTTTAATGCAGGTAATGTAATAATTGATTGTCACCTTGTGTCTTACAACAAGAGTTACAAAAATTTATTCAATTTTCAATATAAAGAAAAAATTATCTCTCATCTTCTGTTCCTCTGATATCAGAAATTATAACATAATTGCATTTCAAACTAAAAAGATAAAAAATCGTTACTTTTTGGCAACCGATCAGGTGACTATGAAATATCCTTACACGAGTTTTCCTGCTGAATTGTTTTTCAAAATCTTAATATCATTGTTTAGGTAATAAATACACATGTGACAATCATCAGAAAAATACCAGAAGTACATCCAGATGAAGATAGAAGTTGTGAACGTGGACCGAATAGAGAATCGGTGATTAACGGTCATGTAGAGCAACCTTCGGGCACAGGTGTAGATCGTGAAATGCGTGAACTCCAAGAAGCTATTCGATTGATTCGTAGTAACGTTCATCAACCATTGAGGGTCTATGCAATTAATAATGCCAATGAAAAGTAAGTTTTAGTAAGTTTCATGTGTTTTGTATTGTTTTATGAACCCTAGTCGGTCACGCCTCAGTAAAATCGCATAATGGTCACGCTGGGTGAAACTCACCCCAAAAGTGATTTTTAGCTTCAAAAATGAGTTTTAAAAATAAAAAAAAATATCCAGGTACTGTTTAAAGATCGCAGAAAAAGGTCTCTTAGTTTTCTTAATCAAAATTGATTGTTTAAATATTTTAGAACATCGGCAAAGTTAAAGAAAGTGCCAAAAATTTTGAAAAAAAGGTCTTTTTTTCTCATGAAGAATAGCACCACGAGGTCTATTTCCACGACTAAGGGACTCTACTAGGAGTTTGAAAAATGTTTTTGGTGAAATTCACCCAGAGTGATCGATTAGAGTTAAGGAGGAACTCCATGCGTCAGGTTCACTTACCGAAAGTTTTTTTCATCGAACATCCCAAATGGCCGTTTTTTTGGAAATAATTCAACGATTATGGTGACAAAAGCTTTTCAAACAATCTTTCGTTCAGAATTATTAATTTTCTTTTTTTTATGCCAATCGAAGAAATGAAACACGTTTCTTCCGAGTTTAAGCATGGAGCCCCTTCTAAATGATATTTGAAAATTTTGGTATCTCTCTACTTACCTAGCCATATTTCATCCAATAGCAAAATTAAATTAAACCCGAATTTAAATAATTTTCTAACTTTCAATATAATATTGTGAGCACATAAAAATATTTCCACTTCTTTAGCGCTAGCTGCGGTTCAATTACGCCGAACATAGACAGGCTAGCAGCCGGATTTAGCACTTCTGAAATAAGACTGTGGGGCATCTCAGATACGGTACTTACAAGGCCAAGACTTAAAGCAGCGCCGCTTAATTTTGCATCTAACAATCCATCCACCAGTAGAAGTTTATGGACCGAGGACCATATGTAAGTTTTATTCAATGAATGGTATACGGAAATTTCCGTAAATTGCATTTACTTTCTGCTCTAAGGATTTTACTAAATCGACCAGTCATACTATACATTTGCACCTAGTGACATTAAAAGTTTCATATTCATCTCATGACTTGTGTTTTGGTGTTTTGAAGGGATGAAGCAGGGGCAATTGTGATGCGAGGGCATACAGACGTGGTACATGATTTAAAATTCATTCCCGAAGCTGATGTTCTTCTATCTGTATCTAGTGACAAAGATATGAGAGCATGGCGACTGAGCGATTATTCCTGTGCAGCTATATACAAGTGCATACCACATTTTATTATCCAATTATAGTTTTACGCTAGTTTTATTATACCTGAACCATAAACAGCATTTAGCAATTGATAGGCATTTAAACAATACCAATATATACACGTTTCACCAGCATTTCGTGAAACTTTATCAATGTATTTGTCGAACATTTGTGGATAATATATGTGATCATCAATAACAACCTTTCATATTTCAGCGGGCATAATTATCCTGTATGGTGCATGGATACCAGTGTATTTAATTTGTACATAGCAACTGGTTCGCACGATCGTACTGCCAAACTTTGGTCGCTAGATCGAACTTTTCCACTTCGGATATTTGCGGGTCACTTTCTAGATGTTAATGTAAGTAGTTATCATGTGTTTTTTTTTGATCAAGTTGGAGTTTAAAACAGGAACGCTTATCGCAACTGACATTTTAAATTTGAATTACGAGGATGTGAAAAATATTTATCCAGTATTCTTTTCAGTGCATTAGATTTCATCCCAATGCCCGATATTTAGCAACCGGTTCAGCAGATAAAACGATAAGGCTATGGAGCAAAGATGATGGTAGTTTGGTTAGAGTTTATGTCGGCGCTCGTTCAACAATTTACAGTCTTGCTTTTAGTCCAGATGGAAAGTATTTAGCCGCTGCCGGTAAGTAATTCCGTAAATACAAGTTAACGATAAGATCTATTATGAATGCGGACATTGCTATGACATTACTAATGTCATCGAAATATCACTTCTGTCCAATAATTGTTGTAACTATGAAATCGTTAGAAATCGTCATAAGAATTCTGTCCAACAGGTGACGACAAAAGTGTATCTATATGGGATTTAGCAACGAATACCCAGTTGATTGAGTTAAAGGGTCACCAGGATACAGTAATGAATTTGGATTGGAGTTCTGATGGCCAGTATATTGCTAGTGCCAGTATAGATGGAGTAGTGCGACTTTGGTCCACCCAACGACACATAAATACTAGTAATGGGTATGTATGAAACTAAATTACAACATATTCAATGGGCTTTGAAATTCCAAGACAAAATATCACTTTCCAATCAGAAGTGTGCTACAGAAAAAATCTGAATGCGATCATTCACATTGAAACTAAAATCATCTACTTGACGGAGCTATTGTAGATAAACATTGATAAACGAATACTGGTATAATTCAATGAGTGTGAATTTTTCAGGGACAACACAAACTCACAATCTGGACAAGACAATTCTCAAGTATATCCAACAAATTGCTCAAGTATTCTATCGCTACAATACTACCACAAGAATGACTCACTTGTTTGTATTGGAACATCGTAGGCTAATGTGTGTATACTACTGTCACTGAGTTATGAATTATTTATTTTATTCTCGTCACTGGAGGAAAGGAAATAAGAATAAGTGAGCAATTACTGTATAAGGCCTCATAATAGTTGACAGTATCTGTATTTATCAGCATTAACCATAACTATCTAAATTTAATAAGATCATCAATTTTCATTTGTGTTGATGGCTTTAGCGATAGTACTGTTGAAGATTTTTTTTGTTAGAAGTTTTATAATGAATTCCAATAAACCATTTGATAAATACACTACATTAACGATGAGAAAAAGTCATGCGATGCGAAATTGTCTATAAATTCCGTCTTTGAAAAACAATGCGTATTTCAATGTGCGATGAATAGCAAAATGATCTGTACAATATGCTATTTTAACCTGCATTCTCAACGATTGGATTGAAATGCTTATTTATATTATACAGACAGAGATCTGAAAAAATGCTACATGCGTCTCTGGGCTGTCGAATAATTCTCTGTAGCACATCTGAGCAAGATCTGATTGTAAACATGCGAATTTTCGAAACGATATAAATGTTTGGAGCATTTTCACATAGTGAGTTGCATATTCCTTTCAGATACTTTGTACTAAATTATTCTTTATCTTTAATGAATAATCTTGTTTGGATTGAACATCACTTTTCACAAATCAAACATGCACATTAACACATTGTTCTGAATCTATTTTGATACTAAATGCAGTTTAATTCGTGATTCTATAAACTTATTTCACTAACTGTTTTGAAATGTATCTATAGAACGACCCGGAAGAGTAAAGAACAATTTTTCAGTCTAACATCCAGCACCAAGAACCTAGTCCTCCAGGCAATATGGTTTTACACAAACGAAATTATATACTTGCTAACACTACTCACAAGTAGAACGAAGTGCAAATAATAATTGACATTCGCTATTTTTTATGCGTTTTTGTAAATGTAAATAGGATGGTCAATCTCAGTTTTTTTCTCTGCGGGTCTTTGTATGTCCTCCAGTAAAATTGTACATTTTTCATTTCGCAGTATCAATCGTGGTCGGTCTCCACAATTTTTGTAAAGTTTTTATTGTAATACCTTGAGATGAATGTTTGAGAAAACTTAGAGCAAGAAAAAGACTCAGTTATTGAGATATGATGAAAACTTTTAGAACGTTTTCCACTTTTCATATCTATCAACTATGGAGTAACATTTTGTTAATCTTTGAATTGTGTGCTTGGGTGTATATAATACCATCCACGTTCCTCGAAGAAAGTGCTACTTCGCCTTTAACCAAATCTTTGTAATAAGCCGAACAGAGAATTTTTTTTTTTTGCATCAGTTCGGAAACGATAATTCGTGCAAATTTTCGACTACAAATGAAGGCACTCTTCAGACGCACTATAGGAGGATGAAAACAGTTCTGAGAGTGAGACAACCAGTGTACAGTGTGTACCAGTGTTTTAGAGTTAAGCATCTATTCTGCAGTATGATACAATTTAGTACAAATATTACTAAACCATAAAATTAGCATGCGAGATTTTACTTATAATTTGAATCTCAAATTAGAACGCAAATTTGATTTCACTAATAATATCAATTTTCTTTCTTACTTACTTTTTTTTAAAACTATCTTATGTTTTATAAACGTACCCGCCGTGTTAGGATCAAGCGTTTTAAATTAAACCAGAGTCATTGTTCTGTAACTTTGTCACGAGTATTAAAGTAAATTCTATTCAAAGCTGTCTTTCAGTATGTTATTATTTTCACTATTAGCAAATTGGAGGTGGTTTGAATTCCAGTTCTTGCAAAGCTCTTAGGGTTTTGGTTTATTGCGCTAATTCCTTATGCCCTTCCTCTACGCCAGCGGCTCTGTGCCCTTATGAAATTGAGTTTGTGGGTAGCTAACCAATTTTCGTGGCTTTCGGTATATTTTAGATATATTATTTTATGCATACTTTGGTTGAGCTACGATTATACAGTGAGTTCAGAGGACTTTTTTCTTTATTACTACCAACTTGTGTATATATCATTGATAAAATTTTATGTAAAACCTTCATACTCTTATTAAAAACATTAAACTGACCAAATTTAAAATCACATACGGCGTAGAACTGCATGCAAGAACTTAGCAGAGTGGCTAACTGTTTTATCAGTGCCTATTAATGCATATTACCGAGGTATGGGACTGTTCGTAACATTTTCAAGTTTCTAAACTGTTTCTAAATTATCCATCTTTCTAAACTGTGTTTCATCCTCACAGAATGGCACCTTATGTCTTTATTTTTCTATATAATATACTTTGGATCTGCCTAAACTGTTGTTACTCATACTTTAACAAGTTCTGTCATTTGAAAATATACCCATTTCCAATTTATCTTTTTTCATGATGTCCAGCAACCGAGAATTCCTCAAAAATCGTGAATTATACAGGATGTTGAAAAAGCGCCCTTGAAAATATTAGAATTTCTTATAGCAACCTGGGTTTTTTTTTTTTTTTTTTGTAAACATCGACCAAGTCCCAAAGGAATATTTTCATCAAAATAGACTCAAGTAAAGTTTCGACACGGCGATGTTTAACATTTTTTTACGCGGGTATTAGAAGAACAAGGTCGAATTTTTAGACATAGTTAGTACAAGGTTTTATGAAGTTTTTTTGTTAATTGAAAATATCAATTGACAACGGACTTATTGTCCTTCGGGAACAGATAACTTGAAGGAGCTTCATAGCACCATAACAGTTTGGTAATGGTTTCTTTGGTTGCTTTTTTTTCTATATACTTTTTTTCTTAAGGGAGTGCCTAATCGATTTCGACGTTATCGTATAGACCTCCAAATATCGTATTCACCAGCCAAACATTTGATTTCGCAGATATTCTTCATTCGTATATCAGACGATTTGTTAGTATAAAAAATCCTGTTACCGTTTTACTTGTCGATTTGAATTCTTTTAAATACATCACTTGTATTCAGTAAATTTTTATCTCTGCAAACCAATACTTTGATAATGATGTACAAAAATACTATAGTGTTGCCACCCTACTTCATAGTCCTAAGTGATTGGTGAACCAAATTTGATAACGAGTAAACATTATATAAAGTGTTTACAATTAGTTCCATGATGTATATACCGATAGTTGATTTTGCGTAGTTATGTATGCACAATGGACATACTCGTCCATAAAAAATGTAGTATCTCTTAAATTCGAATATTATGGAATATTTCGTTCATTTTTAGTTCACGTTGAATACTTTACATTGTTAAGTACCTGAACAATATTGGCATAGTATAATTTTTGGGCGTATATGTAAGTGTACAGAATATTTAATTCTTGTTTGCCTGGCTCAGAATAATTCGGAATAATTTTGTTTGCTTCGTTAATTTGAATAATTTTTATCCTTCAACTGAATAAATGTTTGAATGGGTATTTACGAGGAACTTATAGCAACTACAAGTTTGCCTTCTTTCCAACGAATGGTTTAAATTTGATATCGTTTATTTCCTTGAATAATTTTTGGATTCAATCAGTACGTGAAGCAAGCATCAACATTTGTGAAATTAATTTATCATTGCTGCTAACTAGACACATAAAATTACCAACTGCAACTTTATGTGTTGTTGCTACAGTATTGAAATACTGATAACGGTATTAGTATTTTTAAATTCTAACAATCCTATTTTATATGTATTTTATGTTTGGTTGCAGGATATTAGGAGGTAGGTAGAAGTAACTTCTGTAACAAGTTATAATATAGAACAAGGAACAAAGACACTTGCAAATTCTGGTACAAATCAACTATTCTTTACATGTAAGGCAGAACAAACACGATATTGAATGTAATGTGAATTTGGTAAATTTTTCATTCAGTCTTGTGCATTAGCTCATAAAATTGTCTTCATAGCTAGAAAAATTAAAATTCGGATATAACATTCGGTTTACAGGCAATTTACGACACAAGTAAACACGTTTTAATTTATTGAGATGGATAGGACAAGCAAGTGGTGTAATGATATTAAGAGTGAAAAGATAAATATATAACAATAACAATGGAAAATATTTTTTATCGGTTAAAGTCGTCTTCAGTGACTTTATTTATACGTACATAGTGAAAACTCGAATCGTTATAATGTGAAGAAATTTCTGTTATAACTTCATGCACGCTGTATAAACGAGCCATATATAATTATGTATATCCACATGTATACTAAATACATTTCTTCCTCTTTTACGGTTTGGAATTCATTATTATATATCCTTGATTCCTAACTCACTTAAATAATAATATCTTAAATTAAATTTATATTTCACAAACCGAAAATACAATTTTAAAAGCCTAATGTTTTGACACAATTTTTTTTAATGAATTTATATGCATTCCAAGCATTCGAATTGTTCACATTTCTTTATAAAGTGATGAAGAATGGAAGTAAACCGTGGTTAAAAATTTCAACTTCAAGTTTAGTAAATCAGAAGTTAAATTAGATAGCATTTGTCACTTAGAGATGTTATCAGATGATTACGTAAACTAACGAAAAGTTTGTTTTCATTGATGGCAGCATTACCTAAGAAAAACTGTTACCATAAAAAACGCTTTCCATTTACCGCAATACCATGATATTCATGAATAAAAACTGTGTTTCACAATTTAGGGGTAACCAATTGAATAGAGGTTTAAAATTTTTGTAAAATATTTGTGATCAGAAAGTACAGTTTGGGATTCAATTTTGACTGTGCCTAAAGTTATATTTTTCTCTTCGCGCCATTCAATACACTAGGTATTCTTTTGTGAACGTTTGAGACGGATATAAATTGTTGCACAGGGAATAGAGACAGAACCATTTCCATTCAGTAGGAATCAAGTTTGAATAGCATTTAATTAATCTGTTATTGGTGTTCATAGATGACGTTTTTGTTCAGAACGTACAATTCAATCGATATCATTTTGATCCATTACAACTCAGTGTATGAATATCGACATTCATACGAATTACTCGATTACTAAAATCTATCAAAATAAAGACTTGCCTTTTCACTACCAGAAGGCTACTGTGTATGAATAAAAATAATTGCTAATAATAACTATAATGAATGCTATCAGCGTGACCTATTTTTTTGAAATAGAGGCACAATTAAAATGACGGAGTTTAACAGTTACGCAAATGACTTACATTATCAGTATTAGTAATTTTACTACTTCAATTGAAACGTGAAAAAAGCTCAAGATTTAGTATGGATAAAAACAAAATGCCAGGCGAATTCAGTAAATATTTTGTCTAACTGAACAACTTATGAGTAAATAAGAATATTTTTATGGACAAAACAATCACATTTAATATGACTTTCGTGTCATAACAAATATGTATCTAATAGGGCTGTACAGGTTCCCGAAAACTCGGGTAAAAAAAGTTCGGGTTCGGGACGGTTTGTATCGGATCGGGTTTTTGGCGATTCCAGACTGGTCGGGAAACCGGGATTTTCGGGAAATCTGAAAACTTCGTAAGACCCACAATCTTTGTGAAACCAGGGGCCTGACTTTCTTTTTCACTCGTGAAAACGGTGTTAAGCACCATCTAAACCAATCAGAGGTCAGCTTTTAGATGGCAAACCTTTTTTTCACGAGTAAAAAATAAATCAAAATCAGACCCCTGAAATTTTTGTGAAACCTGAAACGTGAGTAACCCAACTTATCTAATATTGATTATTTTGGATAAATACTGATAGTAAATAGTATATCTAAATAACATCAATATTTTCAGTACACATTAGATCATCTTTCATCGGGAGATCCGGGAATCCCAAAAATTTCAACAAAATTGATATTTTCGGGAATCTCCATGTTTTTAGGAATCTAAAAAACCTCGGGAACTCGATCCGAAACTAATAGACTTTTCCCGACCCGACCTGAAGAATTCAGTAGCCGTACAGCCCTAGTATCTAATATAAATATGTATCGTACAATGCTTTTCACATGTAAGGCTGAGTAATATGCACTTAGTCTTAAGGATTCAGAAAAAAAAAAAAATGATCTTATGTGATATTTCGATTGGGTGAATTCACTAATCGATTAATTTGGATACCGACAATGTGGGCACTCTATGCGCCACATTGTTCAAAATCACTAACTAAACAGTAATTCCTTAGTAGATGGATGAAAAATGAGGATCAGATATCGCCTTTTTGCATTTCACACAAAAATTTTAATATGGATACATTAATACCTAATTTGAAGGATTTGGTAAATCAGACAAAATCTACATCGAACTAGATTGGTTCTTTTATCAGAAAAAATCTCAAAAGTCCGGCAATTGTTACCCTCGCTGTTTACGTAATATAATCTAACGATTATAATAAACTGAACTGATTATAATGACTTATATTTGACCGTTATTCGTTTAATGATTAAGGTCTACAATCATACAATCAATCTCAAGCAGATTGGGAATTTGGAAAATTAAACTTAAAAATAAGGAAATATAATATCAGTTTGTCACTGTTAATTACAAAAAATAAGCCTAATCACTCAGATATCAGTAATATAAATTCATTACATTGATGTAGTTCATGATCACGTATTATACCTCATCACGTAACGAAGATTACATAGTTAGGTACACTATCGTTTGTATCTTCCTTTGATCAATTGTAAAGCTTTGGCCATAAGTGGAGCTTTCGGTTTCTTCACTACACTCGAAGCTGTAAACAAATAAACACTATTAGACAATAACAAACATATCTCGGGCTCCTGTCAATTGATATTTATATGTAAAAAAATCTTCAACTTTCGTAAAATGATGTATCTACATAGTTGAAGAGCGTCATAATAATCCGACAAGAACGTGGACGAAATAGTTCCATGCACATTCAAATTTAGGAACACTTATTCAAAGTTTATGTATGCATACATGATATTCGTGATCGTGCCATCGGCGGTGCAGGAACAGAAATATTGGTAGGTGCGCCACTACCAGAAATAAGTTTATTTTTGAGGTCGGATGTAGATGTGGTAGTATCCTTCGCAGTGCCATACTTGGCTTGTTTCCGAAGTACATTTCGTGGGGGCTTTACCACATTGTCAACATAAGCAAGCTTTGTTTGCCTTACTGGGAGAGATTTGTCTATAGACTGTTTTATGTTTGCAGTCAAAGCCTTCAGTTTTGCTTCTCGTTCATCCAAGCATCGCTATATTAAAAATCAATTCATTCACAATTATTTTCTTGACTTTCTACTTTGTAAGGAAAAATTGTGTACACTATTCTACAATAATTCAACCAGATTCAGTCTCCGATTTTTCGTTCTTATTTTTACAGTAAAAGAGAGGAAGAGTTCACGGTTAAACTACAACTATAAGATAAAAATCTTCACAGTAAAATTGAATGCATAGGGTTATTAGAAGTTCGGGTCATACCATGTACATCTCTCGCCATGTTTCCATTTCTTCGCGCTGTTTGGACCGGAATTCTCGATTACAGTGATACTGCCAAAGTGTATCTGTATCCTCAATTAAATAAGGATTATAATGTTCTAGTGAAAAGAGTTGGTCTGGTGTAGCTCGTTCCAAAACTGGTTTAATAATGTCGTATGGAACTCCACCAGTAAATTCTAGAGCTGTAATTGATATATTATGACAATTATTTGCATGAGTACTATATCAGTTTGAATGAAAATTCAAAGTGACGCTTTCTGTTAAGTCTTTAGTTGACTTAAAAAAAATTTCTCCAAAGGGTCCGTCATCTGCTGGTTCTAGTCTATACCTATGTCATAAATCTCTACAGCTTTATAGTCTGAAGACTTTCTATTACTACTATTCGTCCAGCTAGATTAAAACCGTAAGCAATACTATGCATCTCACCTTCAATGTTTTCAATTAATATCCTGATACACATGTCGTAAAGTGTTGGAACATTGTTACATCCAGACTTGTTTCCAGAGTAGACTTTTGTTCTGAAAAGCATTCATCATGACTTGAATTAATGGAACATTGACCAATTCCCATAAATCTCATAATATACCGATGTGTAAATAGTTATAACAAATATGTAAGTCATCCAATGAAAAATGAGAAAAATCAATTGAAACCTTTTTAGAAAAACCATATGAAATTGATGATTCGTTTGTTTTAAAAAAGCCTATTGAAGCCAAATACAGGGCCACATAGTTGGCGAGAAGATTGTAAACATTTATATGAATACCTTCTTTACTAGAGCGCAAAAATCATGTTGAGTTCTACCCCATTTGGTTATTATTTAACCCAGCAAAGTTACCTGCTTACCTTTGACTCTTGGCATAGATAACATTGTTAAGAACCCTATCTTCCTCTTGCTTACGTTGTAGAGGATTTACATATGGCAATGGTTTGTAGTTAGGACTGATTTCAGGTAAAGTTGATGCTAAATCAACACTTAATGGCTCAAGCTTAACATTCGGTGACAGAAGAGTCGGTGGCTGAAACAAAAAAAAGAAATATTTTCAGTATCTCAGGAACAAACTTCATACATTCTTTAATGAGGTCACAAGGTTGTTCTGAAACTATATAATGAGTATGCAAAAACGTATACCGAATTGTCGTTGCTCGAAGATACTTCATTCGTAATTCTAACCGGAGATCTGCTATGTGAAGTTGACGAAGTGCCTGGTTCAGTTTTAATTGTCTTTGATGAAGAAAGATTTGGCGAGCTGTTTCGTTTACGAGAAGTTACTGAAGGAAAAGCGCACATTCCAAGAGCCTCAGCAAAACTTGCACCTGTGTAATAATTAATTAATAATTAATAATCAGTAGAAGATATAAGAATTCTCAGGGGTTCGCAAAATTGTCGATAAGAGGAGGGTCACCTTTCTGACTGCTCTGTCACCGCATTTATACCCATTTTCAGGTATTCATAAAATAGTAATCGCTGATATTTGAAGTTCTTATTCAATGCTCTCTTTCGGTTTTCAAGAAAAGCGTAATATAAAAATTCTCTACCATATTTAATAACACATTTCATCCAACAAATAGATGTAAAAAAAAAACCTGCAGACTCTGTTACTTGAGAAATGTACCAATGAAAATAGTAATTATTTTAAGGAAGCCTATGTAACTGGAGAATTAAAAAAATTGGTTTTTCCAAACCATTTTACAGCGATACTAGAGTCTTTATTGCCCCGTTATTTGTCACTTACTTTGACTATTATCAAAGGCTATGCATCAATAATGCAAAAATGCCGCAGCCAACACAATTCTACATGTAACACCAAATATAAATACCCAAAAAGTTTTTTTATGTATTAATAATGGCGAAAAATGTATTGTTGTAATTGAATTATCAGTTATTGTAGGAATAAGTATATTTCCTGGCTTCATTTTCGTATGAAGATTGTATGTAAAATTGCGCTGATTGTGGTATTTTTACATCAGAAGTAACAATATTATAGCGAATCGCAATAGGTCCATTGATTTTTATTCCACTATGAAAAATTCAGGATATACTCCATAATATTCTGTTTTTGACACAGAAAAATGAAGATAATTTTTTGGGCCTTCGCATATACAAGATTCAAAATGTCAAAAAAAACGTGTCATGTTCCGGAAAATTAGACTTTTTTTCATAAGACGAAAAAATACTCTTGCACATCTTTCTTGTAGATGGTAAGGCCTAGAGACTTAGAAATTGGAGGATTTTCGTAACACAGTGTACATTATAACATCCTAATTTCAGCCAAATAGAAATTTTAATTCTATAAAGCTGGTTGAAGGTTCATGGATTGGCCCATGTACATATTATAATGAAATTCGTAAATACATTTACAAAAATATTTATTATTGAACAAGAAGAGCGTGGATTCTATGAATGTGACAGATTTTTACTAAAAAAAATTCTTCTAAATTGGCCTATTTGAATCTTCCAGGTGTACAAGCCTCGTTAATTGAAACAATGGTATATGTAGGTCTATAAAAAATAAAAAATAAACTAATCGCATTCTTAGTTTATTGATTATTAATGAAAAATATTGCAAAAGAGAAACTTACCAGAATTGCAATCAATCCCCTCATCACCATTCATTTCCTTCTTAACCTTTTTCTTTTCTTTCGGTTCTTTGAAATTGGACGATGCCTTGGCATCTTTTAAATCACTGTGAGTTTTGTTCTCTTTTTTTTCTCTATGTTTCTCCTTTTCCTTGTCCTTATCTTTATCCTTAATTTTATCGTTACTGCTAGAAACGCTAGAGTTAATTTTTGACTTGGAAGATTCTCTGTTTAAATGGTGTCCGTCATCTTTTCGTTTTTCGCTCTTTCTATGCTCTGTTTTATCTTCCAATTTGCTGCTTCTTCTCTTGCGTTTCTCTTCGTCACGTTTTGTTCTTTCACCAGTTTCAGATCCTTTCGATTTATTCACGTTTCGACTTTCCAACTTCTCCTTCATGCTTTTATTTTCGCTTCGTACTTCTTCGTTCCGGTGATCATTGTCCTTTTTTTGAGATGGAGGCGACGGCGGTTCGACTTTGATCTGAATGTTTGAAATTTCTTCCTCAGATTCTGATTCACTAGACAGTGCTTTTAAAATTTTTTTACGCTCATCTTCACAGTTTGTAGCAAGTTGTTCGTTTTCTTCTTCACTGTCAGACTCCGAATGCTTCCTTTTTTTACTGCTTTCTTTCTCATTATAACTATCTAATTTCCGTTTCCTGTGATTTCCGTCACTTTTTTTTACATCCCGAGACTTACTGCTAGATACTTTACAGGAATCTCTTTTCAAATCGTCGGTTACTTTACTACCATCCTTATCCTTGCTCTTACTTTTCTCATCTCTTCTTGAGTCATGCTTGTGATCCCGGGAACTTCTATCACTTTTTGATTTCTTGTCAGACTTGGAATGACACTTTACCTCGCGTCTGTCCTCTTTTTCATCTTTTGATTCAGCAATTAACTCCAATTTATCTAGTTCAGTTTTTGAGTGTCTATCTTTTTCACTGCCACTGCCGCTATTGGATTTGCTGCTATAGCTATCTTTAGATTTAGACTTATCTGCGGAACATATTTTTAAATTATTTCTTACTGTTTCATTTTTGCTTGGTTTAATTCCGCGTTTCTCTTTCAATTGTTGATTTCCAGACCTGTAAAATAAAACATCAGAACTACATTCTAAATTAGAAATCCAGTTATCTAACCACAACTCTCTGTAGACACTAGATTGAAAGGATGTTAGGTTTGAGGTCGTTCTCAGTATTATGGATGACAAAAAATTCGTGAAATTTGATATAGTTTCAAGTATTGTCACCAATTGTTTTCAGAGATCTCAGGATTCCAAAGATCTTGTAGAAATGAATCATCAAATACAAAAAATTTACATCAAGCCCAAGAGTTTCACACGATTTCAAGAGATCGTAAATATATCATAATATTCTATAAGTTCCTTTGATATTCGAAAGTATTACACAGGAATTGGAGAAATTTCAAAGAATTCTTTAAAACTTCACCAACAAAAGTGAACCTAATTTAGGAGGAACTCCTTGTAACAATTACACTAAGCATTCAATAGTGCATCGCGAATGTTGAACCTCGAAATTCCATCAACAAGTACAAAAATATTTAAACAGTTACCTACCTGTTTGAAAAATATGCATACTGCAGATAATTTAAGATGAAGGTAGCAGTGAGCATATGAAATTACTTGAAACTTGATGCAGTTAAAAAATAATAATGATTTTATTGAAACATTCTATGAACATTATTTAAGTATTACGTATCATTGCACGGTAATTAAATTCAACACCTAAATGGTCTTACTATTATATTGCCCATATACCTTGATTCTTTCCTATTATCATCTCTGTCGTCGCTACTATCCTTATCGTTTTTTCTAGAATGTGAGTTGTTGCCATAGTCATCTGGAGGCTCGGATATGTTCGCCTCGTCGTCTGTTGCTCCTTCTCCGTCGCTGGATTCCTCATCAGCGACCATTGTCTTCCATTTGGCAACCAAAGCTTTGGCAGCATCACCAACATCCCCAACATATTTTCGCAGGCCATTCACTGTCCTACCAACTCCTGTCTCTTGTAAATGCTGCACGGTAACTGGCAATCTGTACAGCTTTCCAATGCAGTAAAGCATCTGTTAAGAAAGTCATGCCATGAAACTTACAAAGACTCCAGAAGCATCTCTTGTAGTTACAGTTTTTAAAATTATTGTAAATGTAGTAAGTGGTTATAGTCTGCGTGGCAATACAGTAAAATACTTCTCATGCTAATAAATTATAAGTATACAAAGTTATTATTACTCTGTGTGTAGAGACTATGAAGCATAAAGCAGATTTTCCTAAGAAAAACTAACTATACTTATTTATGATTAGGACACACATTTTTCTTATAATTTTCTTAAATTTTTTGGTTCTCTAGACCACGTCTACATGTCAATGCCTCTGAATATATATACTGAAAATATGTCTCTTTTGGTACACTGATTGTACTAAAAACTGAGGAAGAAAATGACATTACATTTTGCTGAAACTCGATTGGTTTATAGTCATGCCAAACGATTTGATTTTTCAAAAGATCAATTAGAAAATACGGATTACGGGAATCACTCTTTCAAATTTTTTTAAGGTCTTCAAGTGATAAATTATTTGCTATGAGATATTCAGAAAGTAGACGTTTCTGTGATTCAGATTCTTTCACAGACATTTCTGAAATAACCGAGTTTCCAGTGAAGTGAAAAAAATATTCCAACACGTGTTTTTGCAAAATATTAAGAAGGTTTTTACCCATACTTTTTTAAAATGGAATTTTTCTTAACAAGTACTGAGTATTTGATCTTTGATATAAGTTAGCACCACTTGTATTTAGAGAAAATGATAATATTTGGTAGAGAAATAGAAACTTATTATCTCCTCTCGATTCTTTTCTTTACAGAATGTAGATAATAATTTTAAAATGAATTATCGCTACACTCACAATTAAACAAAGTTCAAGGTTCGTTGGAGTATTCAAGGATATTATTTTGAAAGAAACTATTAAAATTTGGAATCATAACATTTTATAGGAAAATATTGATGATCCGAGCTTTATTTTCATGTAAAATTTGAAAAAATGAATCATTTTCAGTTTCACCTATCCATAAGATAATAAATGATTTAGACGATAAAGCTGAAAATCAAATACAATGGACCGAATTAGATCGTACGTAATTGATTTAATTCTGATGTCAAATTTTATTCATTCATGACCAACTACTTATAAGGATATCCGTTTTATCACTTTCAAATTGTAGGATGATTTGAGTCAGATTCATTACCTATGTTTGTTCCTATTCAATCATGTTAATACAATTTGACACATAGAATGAAACTAATTTTAAGGACGGGAAGTCAATTCATCCTAATTAAGAGTTGTTTTGCTTTCGATGCATCTCGACTTTGTTGAGAATAGTTAGTCTATGAAATATCGTTGACCCACAAATATCTTATTCTCCAAAATCCATTTCGTTATAAATATGCCAATAGTATGTTCTTGTGACTAATAATCAAGGTGCATAAAATTATGCCGTTAATTCAATCCTGCAAATGCAATGTCAAGTTTTATCTCAAAACCTGTTTCATTTATAACAAAAATTAATCTTATTGCAACTATATGCTGATTTTAATCCTAATTTCAATAAAATTAATAGAAGTCTCGGCTCTCAATCTAATCACATTAGTGGTGAATTACAATTGCAACAGATAAATTGGAGCAAATCTGAGAAGCAGCAACATATATGGCAGATGGTAACAATAAGGATTACATGACATGATGAATACCGCGATACGTCAAATCAATTTGAGTAAAAGAAGACAAAATTCGCTAGCAGCTCCAAAAGTTAATTGCCAAACTGCTGGAACTGCTGCAGCAGTGACATTGACAAATTACATCATTTAGCGATTTCATATGATTTTTAGGTTATGTCGATCAGATTACAAGGGGCGGAAAATTTGTCGGTGAGGAAGTGGCTTGTGTTAGCATGATATAAATGTAATATTTTTGGAGCGGCTACCCACCCTTTCTTCGTTTCCTGAACATTTTTCTATACTTCGTTGATAATGCTGAATTATTTCTGCAACAGACATGTTGCCAATGCCAGCTGTTGGACCACTGAGGTCAAAACTGAAGATGGCCTGGTTCACCGATTTGTGAAATTTCGATGAATTTCTTATGATTCCAGAACACGAGGACAATATAACATATATTGTGCAAGTTCTATCTGCCTGATTAACTTGGCAAAAATGTTTACGAGTTTTTCATAGCGAGCTAACCATATTCACTATCAAGCCAATTATTTTATCAAGTGAGAGCATTTGTTTTTTCGAATATTATCGATGTTGATAATTGGAGATTTATTTTAATTTTTGAAGGGCGAT